>NC_047047.1:54854229-55525729 GCF_011762595.2 Tursiops truncatus
GATCCCACATGTCGCACAGCAACTAAGCCCGTGCACCACAACTACTCAGCCCGTGTGCCACAACTACTGAAGCCTGTGTGCTCTATGGTCTGTGCTCCGCAACGAGAAGCCAGTGCAATGAGAAGCCCAAGTACCACGATGAAGAGTAGCCCCCATTCACCACAACTAGAGAAAGTCCCCGCACAGCAATGAAGACCCAACGCGGCCATAAATAAATAAATAAATTTTAAAATAAAATCAAAATGTTGTCTTTTTTTTAAATTAATTAATTTATTTAATTTATTTTTGGCTGCGTTGGCTCTTCCTTGCTGCGTGCGTGCTTTCTCTAGTTGCGGTGAGCGGGGGCTACTCTTCGTTGCGATGCGTGGGCTTCTCATTGCAGTGGCTTCTCTTGTTGCGGAGCACGGGCTCTAGGCACGCAGGCGTCAGTAGTTGTGGCTCGCGGGCTCTAGAGCGCAGGCTCAGTAGTTGTGGCGCACGGGCTTCACTGCTCCACGGCATGTGGGATCCTCCCGGACCAGGGCTTGAACCCTTGTCCCCTGCATTGGGAGGCGGATTCTTAACCACTGCGCCACCAGGGAAGCCCTGTCATATTTCTTATGAACAAATATTGAAGTTTCACATGTAATAGAAATGGACTCATATACATAAAATTAATATGGTACTTGTCCTACATGCTATTCAAACTTAAATACAAAGCAGAAAAAGACCTAGTAATATCATTCCCTAGTATTTGGACTTCTAAATAAATTATTTCATGGTTTTAAAAGGCCAGTCTCTATAGAGATAAATTCAGAATCTCCAAACGTTGTCTCTCAGAAGTTACACGCTTGATACATAGCACTGCATTCTAAATGGTGCTTCCCCCTTCAACTCCCATTTCTGGTACTTTACTTATATCTCTAGATATGTATTTAAAACCAGACAGTAAGCTCCTAAAGGGCAATAAGAATGTCACAAAAATAGGTACACGTTAAGAAATACTCTAGCTAACTCATGTTACAGATGTACGAGTTACTACTCATGCCATATTATAACGTAAGCCTATCTTGAGCCCTTCAAGAGACAACCATTAAGAAATTAAAAGTTAAGAAAACATTCCCCAAGTAATATTATTACATGGGAAACATTTTTATATGAATAAATATATACAGAATGCTTTAGACTAGATTAATATTTAAAAATCATATACTACACTGTTCCTTTAAGAAAGCAAGAGTATACGTGAGATGAGAAATAAGTGCTAATATTGTGATGTTAAAGAGATTGTTTTAAAATATCTCATAAACTGAAGCATACTACTACTGCACTGAGACTGTTACATTTCTTATACTAACACTACAATTTCATCCACTACAATTTTCCTTTAAAAAGAAGTTTTGGAGTTTTGCTTTTAACTTTTGGAGCAGAAAAAGTTAAAATTGATGTGGTTAACAATATGCTTTCTTTAAAGCATAAACACAGACTAAACCTGTAGGCTAATCCCTAGACAAGTCTTAAAATTAAAATCTTTATTATGAAAAAGAGATGCTAAAAAAACTAAGCATGAAATGCACCTAACCCCTGCCTTAAGAAAATCAACAAAAAAAGCTGTATCAAGTTTCCCACTTTTGCACATAGACCTGAGATTTAAAATATTTACTGTATATATGTTTTGTACATGTATGTGTGTATTCTAAACTGATGTGGAGGCAGGACATCAAGATAGATTGTTTTCCCCTCACTAAGTTAAAAAAGAAATTGTTTCTAAAGTATTGCATTTTTATATTACCCTATTCGTGAACTAAAAGACACTTTGCCTGAAGTAAACGGTACCACCACCTGCCAGCCAAACTGCCTGAAATTCATCAGCTGTAGAGATTAAAAGCATCCTTTAGTTGTTTTTATGTAAAACAAAAGTAATACAAAAGGTATATAATTTCTATGTGGAACATATAACACAATCACCCACAGACAATCACCTAACGTTCCTCTCAGTGATTTCAAAACCACTACACACAGTTTTAATTGCCATTAGACATCTTATAAAATGCACATAATAGTGTTTTCCTTATCTAAACACACAACAATCAAGGGTACAGTTTGAATTTTAAAAGTTTTTCACTTTATGAAATGATGCACCATAACATTCCCTTAAATAATCAGCTTCTCTATAACCATTGTTTACAAAGCACTGAGCTTTCCTGCTTATAAAAATGTAGTTTTCTTACACTTTTTTTCAAGAACTCATCTAGTACATAAAAGGAGACACACACATACACTTCCTTGAGAATAAATGTTTTCAGTACTTGTGACCCCAGAAGAACTTCACATGTTTTGAATTCTTGTTTGGTTAAAAAAAGTTTTTAAACATCTACTAGAATACAAGAACTTGCCTTTACATTCATGGCTCTCGTGATGATAAAATAAAGATCAATGTAACTCTAAGCTCTAGACTAATGAACTGCAGGGAATAGAAACAAGCAATTTGGCAAGAGCTGGGTAAAGCTATGTTTAAAGACTACCAATAAAATATACCAGCATTACCCTTCCCTCACTCCCAACTCTTTAAGGTTTCAATTAAGATGGGGCCTAGTTTTACTCTTTCAAGGGGGACAGAAAGAGAAAGCACAGAGCTCCTGCTGAGAAGTATCTTCATGAGAAGCAGCTCCAAAAATACTGCCAGGAACCATTTCTTGCCCCCCAGCTGACATAGGTTCCTCTCTTTAAATACAGGTATATCCCCTGCTCCTGACCAACACCATACTTAAAGAAAGGAAGTCTCATCAAGGTACCATCCAAGGATGGCATCAAATAAATAAAAAAATTATCAAATGAATAAAAAAATTCAACACCAGGGTCAGCTATAATGTTCTTGATGAAAAGTGGGAGCCTCAACTAAAATTCATCTTCATCTCTCAGTCTCTCCTATCAGTTGCCTCATGAACTGGATAAGAAGGGATAGCTGTTTAACAAGGATATCCACTGTTTCAAAATAAACTTAAATTAGTGAGAAAGACTCCCACAAAACACAGAAGATGAAGCTTCCGCAAGCCTTCGACGTCCTCAGAACCAACAGGAAAGAAGTAAAAGCTGATTCTAATTTGAGCAGTGATCCCACCATTCCTACAGGCTGAGGAGCCCACAGTTCAGAGATATCTCAGTCCCACCACATCCCCCAAGACACTCAGTTTTTTGGCCAAGTATATGATCACCTCTTCGTGAACATAAAGGACAAGTCTTTCAGTCCAATATGATTAGAGAATAAATCCAGGCATAAGGCTTAAAGAAAAAAAAAGCAGTGAAAAGTTGATCCCTCTTTAAAAGGAGCCCAAGAATGAAACAACTTCACAATGTAAGGAATTATAAGACATCAAAGGTTAGATAATGGACAACAGGTGCCTTTGGGGAGGAAAGAGTAACACTCAGCTGCCTCCTATTTTAGGATTTCCACTCTCAAAGTACTTGTGTGTGTGTTTCCCAAAGAAAGTGTGTGTGTTTTTCCCCAAAGAAAGTCAAGGCCAAAATTATGGTTTTTACTATTTAATACCTATAATGGGTCCATTGCTCTTTAACCTACTTTTTAATTTTAGATTTTACGCCACCAGGGAAGTCTAGATTTTTAAAAACCCATTTAATCTCAGTGTGTCTGAATAAAGTATGGCCTATGGCCAGATTATGCACTGATCCATGAACATTAACCAACTAGGAATTTACTATCAAGAAATGCAAAGAAAGGCATCTGAATACAATCTACCTCCACATAAAATACTCAATATACAAATCCAGCAGCAGGTATCACATTAACTGCAGTATCAACCAAAGCAGAAACTTTCTCTCACCATCATGACAGCTGAGCTCAATCTTTACAGTAACCAGATTCCAATGGCCTCAAAGAATAGTAATTCCAGACAGAGATTATAGGGGACTGAGTACCAGCCTTCAGTTCTGATTCCCTTGGCCAATTACAAAATTTATTACCTTTATCTGGGTGAAAGGGAACACTGAAAGGATACTTCAGCCTACTTCCCTTTCTCCAATCCACAAAGACAACATATTCCAAAAATGGAGAATCCTTTCTTTCCCTGTCAGAGGCCCCCTTTCCTATGGATTAACTGGGCAGGATTACTTCTCCCCAGCATGCGTGCAGAGCCAGCAAGCATAGTTCTGCTTTCACTCCTCTTTTAAAGAGGGTCCCCAGGCTTCCCTGGTGGCACAGTGGTTAAGAATCCGCCTGCCAATGCAGGGGACACGGGTTCGAGCCCTGGTCCAGGAAGATCCCACATGCTGCGGAGCAACTAAGCCCGTGAACCACAACTACTGAGCCTGCGCTCTAGAGCCCGCGAGCCACAACTGCTGAGCCCGCAAGCCACAACTACTGAAGCCCGCGTGCCTAGCGCCCGTGCTCTGCAACAAGAGAAGTCACCGCGATGAGAAGCCCATGCACCGCAACGAAGAGTAGCCCCCGCTCGCTGCAACTAGAGAAAGCCCGCACGCAGCAACGAAGACCCAACACAGCCAAAAATAAATAAATAAAATAAATAAATTTTAAAAACCCCACTTATGTTAAAATAAATAAATAAATAAAAATAAAGAGGGTCCCCCAACACAGATGCACCTCTTCCTTTCCTGTATTAGGCAAATGATGCTTCAGTGCTTCTGGTTCTCTCCACCACTGCAAAATGTTCAGAGAAGTGGAGGGAGTGAAGGGAAGTTGTCAGTTACTCTGAGAAATACCTAAAAGAAGACTCCAAATTTAAAGTGAATACTTGGTGGGGCGGGGGGGAGTGCCCCCCCTCCTGAAGAGGGAATGGGGGTCCCTTCCCTAAAAGGGAGCCTCTGCCTGGGTAAGGGGTGTCCCCAACCTGAAAGAGAGCTCGGTATGTGGGAAGGGGGAGGAATGTTGTACCCAGAAAAGGGGTCAGGGTTTGAGAAAGGTGTCCTAACCCTGAAGGTGGGGGGAGCCGTGAGTGTATGGGGAGGGCTGTACCAGCTTTGGGGGGCCGCGCTGAGGGAAGGGGTTCCCACTACGGTGAAGAAGGGCCCCGCACTGAAGAGGACGCTGGGAGGAAAGGAGGGTCTTGCTGAGGAGGGCTGGCATGGGGGGAGGGGTTCTGAGTCCACCGGAGCCCGGAGAGGGGCAGCAGGCTCGAGGGGAACATGTGCAGTGGAAGTGCCGCCATCCCGAGGGGCAGGGTGGAGAGCAGGCCCGGGCTGCGTGTGGAGGGAACAAGGTTCCCACCCTGCGCAGGAGAGGGAAGACTCCCGGCCGTACTCACCGAGGCTGCCGGCGAAACCGTCCATCTTGCGGGGAAAGCGCCGGGCTCCAGGCTCAGCGGGGCGGGCACTTCATTCAGCGGACCGACTAGGGTCGCCGACGCTGAGCCTGACCCGCTAGCTTTCTCGGGCGCCCGGCTCGGCTCCCACCTCCCGCCTCCGTCGTCCGTTCGTCCACCACGGGGCAGTCAGCCGCAGACGCCCGGACCACTTCCCCGTCAGGTTGAGAGCCGCGCCGCGCCGCTCCGCCGCCTGCCCGGCCTCCCTCCCAGACAGCAGCCGCGAGCGCCCCGCCGCGCCCCGCCCCCGCGCCCGCGCGCAGCGGTAGCTCCACCCCCGCGTACGCCGTCACGCTTCCGACTCCGCCTCCCACGTGACGACCCGGAGGCGGGGTCTTGCCGACCCTTCCCTCTCACCTTGCCTCGGCCTCGGGTTCCGCCCCCCGCGCTCGGGAGGGGTGGCTACGCTTGCGCGATGGGCCTGCTGAGGGCCTGGGACTTGGGGCTTGAAACTGCTTCCGAATGGGTGGGGATAAGGGGAGACCTCCGGCATGGGATCCTCAGGAGCTTCTAGGGATTCCTTTTCCTCGCAGCCCCTGGGGAGTCCGCGGAGACCCATCGGAGCTTACGTTTGGAGCCCCTCTAACAGGAGATGGTCACCCCGTGTGTCCAAGAACACTAAAGAGGCAACCAAGTGCGGGGAGGGGTCCAAATTTCCCGGGTTCTCCCTTTGCCCCAGTAGGATGAGGGACAAATGAGGGCGAGTCTTCTTGACTAGCTCAAGGCCACCATGCCACAACCCAAGGCACACAGCAGAGCCTAAGACATACCAGAAGCAAGGAATGTTAGTACTGGACAGGACCCAAGAGTTCATCTTGCCTCCCCTTCAGGGAGGACACTGAGCCTTGGAAAAGACATGAACTGCGCAAGCTCATGGAGCCTGGTAGAAGCAAAGTTAGAACCTAGGCTTCCTAATCCCCCTGGTGTTTTTTCCACCAGGGATGCAAAGCCACCCCTTATCGGGGATATCATAGGATTGCCTACTAGGGAACTATAACAAAGGGTTGAAATGAAGTAAGCCTGAATTCCAGGCCCAACTCCATGTGACTCAGTAGGTGACTGTCAAGTCACTAAACTTACTTGGACCTCACTTTATTCATTTGCAAAAGGGAGGACTGGACTTGTAACCAAAACCTCTTAAGTATACACAGCGTTCTTCTTCCTCCTCCCTCCCCAACCCACATTCTCCATCCTTCTAAAGACCTTCTAGTGATTTCCCAAGTCCCTCTTGGGACTAGGTTTTGTGGATCAGAGTACTAGTTACTGAGAAGAAATGTAAGGTGCCCAGGAACTAAATTGATCTATACAATAATAAAGAGCTGAGTTAGAAGAGAATAAGAGTCATTGTAGACAGAGTTCCAGGAGAGAGGGAGGTACTAAAGGGAGATGAGAACAATGAAGTAGCAACTGTCATGAGAGGGACTTAGAGGAATTAGATGGTTGAAAGGATTGTTAAACATTTTTTTGTTGTCTTGCAGTATACTTCTTCCCTTTGGTGCCTCTTTAAAAATCTTCCCCCAAAAATCTAAATTACTTTAAATTTCTTTTTTGGATATCAGACCTGTGTGTCTTCTGAATACCATACTATGTGGAGAATGGCCATAAGGCAGCCAAGATAAATTCAGATTACAGACAAAATGGTGTCTAAAGTTTTCTGTTTCTTCAAAATTATTTACCCAGTGTTTCCTTTGCTATGGACATTTTCATATCTGTATGATGCTACCAAGTCTAATCGCTTAATATTTGAGACATCCTCAGTTCTGACAGCTGCTCTTCTGTGCCTGCATGCAAAACTTTGTGCCTTACATCAATTAAAAGAATAAGAACTTGCATTGTTATATTGGTATACATACATATACACACATTTTTTAGTTAAACTTTTTATTTTGAAATAATTGTTGATTCACATGTATGTGTTAGAATACCCTTTACCCAGGTTCCTCCCAATGGTAATAGCTTACAAAACTATAGTCAATATCACAACCAGGATATTGATACTAATACAATCAAGATACAAAACATTTCCATCATTTCCATGAGCACAAGGATCTCTCAAGTTTTCTTTTATAAACACGCCTTTTTTTCTCCTGATACCACCCCCTCCTTCACTCCTGGCAACCACTAACCTGTAATCCATTTCTATAAATATGTCATTTCAATGGAATCATATAATATGTACCAGTTTGGGATTGGCTTTTTTGACTCAGCGTAATTCTCTGGAGATTCATCCAGGTCACTGTGAGCACTAAGAGTTTGTTCTTTTTATTGTTGAGAATTCCATGGTGTGGATTATCACTGTTTGACCGTTCACCTGCTGAAGGACATTTGGGATGTTTCCAATTCAGGGCTATTATGTATAGGTTTGCTATAAATGTTCATGTACAAGTATTTTTTGTGAACATACTTTTCATTTCTCTGGGATAAATACCCTGGAATTGGGTTATTTGGTTGTATGGTAGCTGTACATTCAGTTTTTTAAGAAACTGCCAAATTTTTTAAAGAAGAATAGGATCCAGTTTTATTTTTTCTTCCAGTTTTATTGAGATGTAATTGACATACAGCACATGTATGTATATTTTTAATTCGGAGAAAGATCCATGTTTTGTGGCGCCTGAAGCATCTACTATTTGCGGGGCCCTTTTAAGAAAAACTAATACAAAATGTACAGATACAAAATTAGGTTAAATGGAGTATTTCTTTAGACTAAGAAAAGAAATCACAATACATTACACATTTTAAGAAGACTGTAACTACTATAAACATTACAAAATTGAGAAATGTGACATTTAATTAAATGCCCAACATATCTCCAATACTTTTTTACTTTTTTAATATTTGAGACAACCTCAGTTCTGACAGCTGCTCTTCTGTGTCTGCATGCAAAACTTTTTTTAATAGATGTTATGTACTGGGATCCAGCTATATGAAAGGTTTTGTATCCAGGTACTTTGTATGTCTAACCCCATTTCAATGTCACAGCAAGCCTATGAGATCAGTGTTATGAATATGATAGTGAGTTTTTAATAGAGAGGACAAAAGAACTTTAGTTTTTCCTCTAGTTGATGGTTGATCAAATTTGTCTTCATTTTTGACAGTTGGGATGCCTAAAAAACCACTTCACACATATCATATAGGCTGTTCGTAATATTGCCGCAGGAATTCTGGTTAATATCATTTCATGTGATTCCCGTTTTAAAAAAAGAAAAGAAAGTGTATGGTGAATTTAAAAAGGATTTAGAAGGATTTTCCCTAGACTTAGCTTCTGGCTCTTTATGTTTCAAACCTTGTTTCTCCCACACTACCCACATACTTCCAGTGCCAGCCATGTGTTCATATCACATTATAACCTCTAGCCCTGTAACCTCCATGACAGGATGCCAGGTGAATCAGTGCAGGGGGCCATCGGAATATTCCTGGAATCTGTTGCTAAATAAAGACGGCCAGCAATAACTTAATTAAATGTGACTGTAACCCATGTAATTATGTTTCATTAAGCCTGAAATTAAATGTATCCCCAACTCAACTTTCCCTTAGCCAGATACCCAAAATATCCAGGGTCACTCCAACAACACCTGACATCAAGGGAAATGTGATAAAGTGGAGGTTGTAGTGGAAAGACACTTTCCTGGAGCCTTGAAAGAAATCCCTTAGAGCTTAAATTTCATTAATTTCATGATAAGTATGCCTCTGTTTTAGTTATTTTTATTTTTACAAAAGTAATCCATGCTCATCCTAACTAATAAAGTCAACCAAAAGTTTATTTAAAACAAACAGACATACAGGAAAGGACAGGAAAAATGAAATAAATCCTCACTCAGAAAAAGGACAAATGGGAGGAGAAATACGGCAGTCACTCATCCACAGCAATTACAGAATTCTGCTGGGATAGATATTATGAAGTGTAAGGAAAGTTCTTTGCTTAAATCTTACTCTTCGTTCCAAGGAGCTCCCTTATCCACTGTACTCCAGGGCCCCTAGCTTTGCTATTCTACAAAAAGAGGGTGTTGGGGAATATACCTTCCTCATAGGCTGCTCAGCTCACTTCCTATTGGTGCAAATATGAAATCCAAAGATTACTTTCAACTCAAATAATCAAACGATTTCTTTGAGAACATGATTCACTCAAAAACTTGGTAGACTTTTTATCTGTTTGCTTCCAGTCAGCAACGTGTGCCACACCCAAAGTTCTCTATTATACGTAACTCTCAAGCATGATTTATGTCTTTGCTTTTCTTCCCCAGTTTCTCTCTCTCTCTCTCAATTTAATGGGGGCTATCTTCACGCCATTAAACTTGGATGAGAAGACCACAATCTTAATCAGGTCTTTGCAGTGAGTCTGGGTCTAACTGGACCTTTGCTACTCAAAGGTTTTTAATATTTTGTTTCTTATCTCGGTGTCTAGAAGTAGTCAGCTTTCTAATCTTTTATTCCCCAAATTTCTGGACTTCCTCTAACTCTTTTACTCCTGCTTACAAACCAGCCAATTCTTGCTTGAGCTTTTCTCTTTGTTGTAATGCCTTACTAAAGTTAGGAAATAGTAGCTAACACACACTACCTCTCTCTTTCCAAAAACTTCCTCTAGAGCTTTAGGCCTGCTAGGCAAGTAGTGTGCCATCTTCTAATTGTCACAAGCAACAGTTGTAGCAAATCTTTTGCCACGACATAACAGACTCTCGAGTATTCCAACCTCTGATATCTGTTTCCATACCATCCCTGACCCAACCTCAAATTCAAAGCAATATGTTTTAGGTTTTTTTCTTTACAGCAGCATTCAACTTCAAGTTTTCATATTCTGCATTCAAGACAGGCTGACTGCTATTAAAAAAATCCCAAAATTTCAGTTGGCTTAATACAATAAATTTGTTTTTTACTCTTATCACTATCCAGTGCATATCATCAGGGACTCTGCTCCATGGAGTCGTTCAAGGCTTCTTCTGTGTTAGTCCACACTTTTCAGCCAGCAGATAGGGGTGGTGGTAGAAGAACAGGGAGAGTCAGTCAGGAAGTTTATGGTTCAGACAGGGAAGTATGAACCTCACTTTCATCCACATTCCATGATCTGGAAGTAGTTGCATCACCACACTGAACTGCAAGGGAGGCTAGGAAATATAGTCTGTGTAACCAGAAGGAAAAGAGAAACATTTTGGTAACAATGACCCAAATAGTTTCTCCCATATTCCTTTCCATAGCATTTATCTGAGTTATAATCTTTCATTTACTTAAATGATTATTCAATTAGTATCATACCCATTAGGTTGTACACTACAAGAAGAGCTTTTGGAAAATGGGAGAGGTAGTACATCCCAGTGCTTAAGAGTGCAGACTCCGGAGTCACACTGCCTAGATTGAAATCCCAGCTCCACCACTTACTAGCTATGTAACATTGGACAAATTACCAAATCTCTCTGTGCCTCAGTTTTTTCATCTGTAAAATGAGGATAATACTATTTCTACTTCTAGAATGTTGGGGGGCTGCAATGAGATAATACATGAAAAGCCCTTAGAATAGGGCCCCATATGTTGTAAGTATTCAGTAAGTATTAGCTGCTGATAGTATTAAAAGTAGGCTTGCATTGGGTCTGTTTTTACTCACCATTATATACTGAGTGCCTATTACAGAGTAGCTGTTTGATATTTAGTGAATATCAAACAAACGTAGAACTCTGAAAACTAGTCAATCTGAAAACATTATTTCAACAACCAATGCCCAATTGCTTTAAAGCAGCCAGTATTAATTTTTTTGTATTATATTTATCAAATTAGATCTTGTAAACTAATACTGCTATAATAAAGTGAAAGATTTAACATAAATCCCTCAAAATGAAAATATAGTTTCACATTATCATGAAACACACCTAAAAATCCAAATGTACTAAACAGTTACCAATTACTGGGTGGTTATTTGGAGCTTTCACTCTAACAAAAGATTTATCTTTAGATTATTTTCAATACAGAGCTCTCCTTACCCCTTACTTTGAACCCTTTAAGTACAATTTAATTCAAGTGTAAAAATATGCACCAGTTTTTAGGAGCTCAGTTATTGCAAAGGGCTAAATATAGCTCTCAAATAATAAAAATTAAAAAGTTTCTTCATACACAGAATCTTGACTCCGTGTTTAGCTACCTTCCCCTCTACGTCAAAATAGGATTATTGTGGGAGGGGTTTCAGAATACTTGTGAAGACACACAACACCTGTTGTCAAAGCCTTGACCTAAGATTTGAAGAAAAATAAAAATTCCTATAACGGTTTCTTTGTTTTGCTCTCCTTAGCTAGATGACCTTGAAAGGTAACTAGAAACTCTTTTTGGTTTCTTGACATTCTCTCCCTAAGACATTTTTAAAGTGACATCAAGAGCAATTAAGTTTGGGTTTTTTTTTTTTTTTTTTAAGTATGCTGGGCTTTCCGCTTTTATTTCATTGTCTTAATGTTATTTTTAAAACTAAACCCTATGGTCATGGAATTGTGTAGATTATATAAATCTGTAGTCCACATAAGCATAAATATGGTAGAGAAAAAAACTTAAATGTTTTTCTTTGGCCTTCAGAATCAGAAATTAACAATATCTAAGTGGGGGGAAAAGGGTTCTTTTAGTTCTTTGTTTTTATAATATGTTTAACATAAGCAGTGTATGGAAGAGTTCCAAGGTCTGTCAGAGGCTAAATGGCAATGTTGTTCTAGCTTCTAACCATAAGGAATGCTTAGGGATAACTTTAAACTTATTTCAAAAGAAAAAAAGTGTGGTAGGATATACCCCAAAGTGTTAATAAGTAGTTGCCGCTGGAAGTGAAATTGAGTGGGGGAAGGAAAATGTAGGGAGAGTTACAGGGGATTTCACTTTTAAGTATATCATATCATACTATTAATCATAAAATAATACTTAATAATCATAAGTATTATTTTAATCATATAATTAACATGTGTTCATTTTTAAAAACATTAGAGAGACCAAAAAATGCATTGCAGTGCATATTAACTCACATACCCACAAACTGTATCTGCAGAGACTGGTTTAAAATATCATGCTTATTAAATAACTTTTACCAATCTTGGTACAATTGTTATCTTCAACCTAAAGTCTTACTGACCTCAGGGGGAAAAAATCAAGCAATTAGCAGTGCTGTAAATTCTTGGCAAGAGTTTATGAGACTGAAATCTACGCTCTGGGGTTCAGCAAACACGCCTGACTGAGGGGGATTTGCTGCGTGGATACATGAGTGAGTGAACGAATGCTGACTGAGGTTAATTTGGTCACTCTGATGGTGCCATTCATGACTAGCAGAGAGAAGACCCAGCCTGGGCTGCAGAGCTGGATTTTCCCAGTGCTGACCCAGAATTTTTGCCATGAAGTGGGGCTGGTTGAGTTTGTGGAACAAATTTTAAAGTTTCTTTTTATGTGCTAGAGCTTCACCACATTTACAGAATGCTGGGTGAGCCTTAGAAATAATAGCTAATAATTTTCATCTGTCCACCCTAACTATATACTTTTTCCCCTTAAGGAATTCATAGCAGCCTCTCACAAAATTGAAATTCTGCAGGGAAATACTTCAAAATAGCAATGTTATAGTGGAAAGCAGCCAGTCAGGGAAATTCAACTCCCAAAATTAATAACACAGGATGTTCTCCACTTGCAAATAAAATATTTCCAAAAGGTCACTTGCAAGTCAGCTGTTTGAAATTAGGAACAATGCTATAAATGTTGGTTAGATTTCCACTTAACTCCCAAAACATGTAGCATACTGATCCTAACGTGCCTTCCTTAAAACCACATTGATGACAACCTTACTTAAAGTTTTGAAATAGACAGGTCTGTAGTTGAATATTGTTCATTATAAGCATCTGTGAGTTGATGTTTTAACCTAAATACAACTCATAACACCATTCCAACCTTCAAAGAACTGACTTATAAATGCCCTAGGAGATAGGTTTTATTTTTCCCGTTTTTTGGACCAGGAAAATGAGCCTCAAAAATATACAACTAGAAAGTGGGAAAATGGGGGTTTGAACCCGTATCAATCCGCATCTGAAAGTCAAGAACTTTCCACTGCACCAGTCTGCCTCTCTGTCTCATTAGAATTCTATTGTGGAGATCGTTGAATGCCAGGCTGAGAGGTCTACAATGTAGTTTCAGCAGCAAGTGATAAGATCAAAGTGTTGCTATAGAAAAAATTAACCTGCAGGGGGATAAATTGGAGGAGGCACTGAAAGTGGAGAATGCAATCTGAAGCCTGTAACGAGGGAGGAGGAGCTGCAGAAAGGTCCAAGAAGAAAATAGTGTAAAGGAAAAGAACAAATGAGAACAACAAACAAATCCTTGCAAACCTGGATGACTGATTGCCTCAAAAGCTGAGAGAAAGGAGTAAAAGAAATCATCTAGATTCAGCTCCCAGTAATGGAAAGAATGGTGGTGGCATTAAATGCAAATGGGGACTTAAGGAAATGAAGTGATTAGGGAAAAGAAAATATAGTGGTTGATGGCCTTTTTTTTTTTTTTTTTTTGCGGTACGCGGGCCTCTCACTGTTGTGGCCTCTCCCGTTGCAGAGCACAGGCTCCGGACGCGCAGGCTCAGCGGCCATGGCTCAAGGGCCCAGCCGCTCTGCGGCATGTGGGATCTTCCCGGACCGGGGCACGAACCCGTGTCTGCTGCATCGGCAGGTGGACTCTCAACCGCCGCAGCACCAGGGAAGCCCCGATGGCCATTTTTTGGTTGGCCTGTGTCGGATCCCCTTTCCCTCTGTGGGAAACTGAAGGGAATCAGGAGTCATCTTTGGCAGCTGGGGCCCAGGCACATGACCTGGACCAATTGGAAGCCCCAGCCCAGGTCTTTGAGTCTGGGGGGAATAACACAAAAACTAGCAGTTAGGGACCACGCTGGAAGGTGGCTGAGATATTGAAGACCAGCTTTGCTGGTGTGCGGAGAAAGCCAGCTCGAGGGCAGCGTCCTCAACAGATTCCTCCTATGGAGTGAACCTGGCCGTGCTCTCTGTGCCCTAGACTGCCTGGGTCCCTGCCCATTTTCCATGCTTGGTCCTCTGGCTTCCCTGTAGACCCAGTGAGCCACCTGATATCTTCCCAGTGAATTCGTTTTCTGCTTGAGTTAGCCAGAGTGGGTTTCTGTTGTTTGCAGTTGAAAACCTTGTGTGGTAAAAAATACTACCTTTAGTTTTAAACAGATTGCACTGGCACCATGAGCAGATGCCCAGATGGAAGCCTCCAGCACACAGTTTGAAACGTGAGATTCAAGTTTGGGAAAGGGCTAGGTCTGGGAATATAGATTTAGGATACTTCTAAATAGAGCCAATGATTTAAGCCATGAGAAATTACCAAGGGAAAAGATTTGAGAGAGAGAAAATGGAAGTGAACAATGTGTAGAAATGGAAGGACCACTAAAATTTAAGAGGCAAGAGAACGAGTCAGGGAAAAAGCAGTAACAGTCATAGAAGGCAAATCATGCTGGTGTCATATTACAGAACCCAAAAGAGACAAGAGTTTTAAAAACTGATGGAAATCAGATGCTATTAAATGCTACAGAATCCAAGGAAGATGGGAACTGAGAAAGGGGCACTCCATGTAGTGATTAGGAGGTCACTGGTCTTTAGAGAGCTGTTTTATCATGACAGTGGGAAAGAAATCAGGTTGGGGGCGGGGTGGAGACTGAGAGGCTGGTGTGAAAGTCAAAGAAGAAAATGTAGGCTAGAGTTTAAAGAATTTTGGCAAGACTTTGTTTTGTTCACTAGACAAGCACCTGGCATATGGCAAGTGCTCAATAAATGTTTGCTTAATGAATGAAGAAGTGCAGAAGCAGGGAATTAACTGGAGCTGAAGCATGATAAAGACACAAATTTTTAGAATTGGGGTACCTGAGTATGCTTGCAAGCCAGGCTTACCAATCCTCTCTCCCGCTTCCTCCTTGGGCTGGAGAACCTGATTTCCTAGACTCTCACTAGTTACCTAGTAGATGCTTTTTCCCCGCCCCATACTACTGTCCTCCTTACTCCACTTTTCAGTTTGTTTGTACTATAAGATAATATAACAGCCATTCCCTAAATTACAATTTCTTATCCTTATTAATTTCTTAATTTCCTCAGAAAATTCTTTCCTCTACTAATTTATATCCCATACAGAGCTAAGTCAAATATTCCTTATCCATATTTATTTTGTCCCATATTGTGGATAATCTGATAAAAACCAAGTTTGATTAACTAGAAACTTAATTTCAGCTATACCATTAGGTGATATCTTGATTGCACGTTTCTAGAAATTCACTACTCTGTGGTGCTTTGAAACACCAATTTTTTTAAAAAATTAATTTATTTTTGGCTGCGTTGGGTCTTCGTTGCTGCGTGTGGGCTTTTCTCTAGTTGTGGTGAGCGGGGGCTACTCTTCGTTGTGGTGTGTGGGCTTCTCATCGCGGTGGCTTCTCTTGTTGCGGAGCACGGGCTCTAGGCGCGTGGGCTTCAGTAGTGTGGCTCGCGGGCTCTAGAGCGCAGGCTCAGTAGTTGTGGCGCATGGGCTTAATTGCTCCGCGGCATGTGGGATCTTCCTGGACCAGGGCTTGAACCCATGTCCCCTGCATTGGCAGGCGGATTCTCAACCACTGCGCCACCAGGGAAGCCCCCAATTTTTAAAAATAAATTTACTTATTTTATTTATTTATTTTTGGCTGCGTTGGGTTTCTCTAGTTGTGGCGAGTGGGAGCTACTCTTCGTTGCAGTGCACGGGCTTCTCATTGGAGTGGCTTCTCTTGCTATGGAACTCAGGTTCTAGGCTTGTAGGCTTCAGTAGTTGTGGCACGCAGGCTCAGTAGTTGTGGCTTGCAGCCTCTAGAGAGCAGACTCAGTAGTTGTGGCGCATGGGCTTAGTTGCTCTGCAGCATGTGGGATCTTCCCGGACCAGGGCTCGAACCCATGTCCCCTGCATTGGCAGGCAGATTCTTAACCACTGCACCACCAGGGAAGCCCTGAAACATCAAATTTTAAATCCAATAGCTAAATGACCAAATACATGATCAAAACCTTGTAAAGAAATCTTATAAAAGCATAAAGTTAAAATGGCCTCTGATTTAAATAACAAAAAACATAAAATGTAAGATTTATTTTATTATCAATCTTTCTCCAAATGTCAGAAGTCTATGAGTAAAGAACCGGCATTTAAAAGATAAATTGTAACTAGAAAAGTAAGAAGTCATGAGTGGTTCTTAAGCTCAATGAAACACTTGCACTATAATAATAAGATTAAAGACCTGGAGATTTCCCATCCCTGGTTTATGATTCTTCATGGATGTAATTAAAGCACGTAAAGCTTTTCCAATGAGTTTAAGAAGCAATTTCCTTTTTGTCTGCAAACTTAAGGGAGGTAGTCTGAGTGCCTATCATAGATTCATCAGAGCAGTAAGCTGTATGGGTGTTACTGTATTAATTTGCCTTTAGAAATTATTTTTGGAAAAAGATAGAAAGAAATATAAAATGAATAATTCGCTTTTGATTATGTCATTCTGTTTAGTTTCTTTTGTTAGTAATTTTATGTAAACAATACATGCAAACAGAATGCATTTGTGGGCACATGAGTATGTGTGTCTCCAGATAGGTGGTCAAGAAATTTTTATATCATTCCTCACCCTCATCCTAATCTAAAACTTGGTTTTGCCCACACTGAGTGCTTGATTGAGGTGGAAATGGTCTAATGCAGAACATTTCCAGTTGCACAGGCCAATGGTGCTCATCATCAAAGTCCTTCCAGTCACAATAGGGGTGTTTCATTCTTGGGTCTTGGGAATTTGCACTCAGCTGAATGGTCATTTCCAGATAAGGCCTCCCTGGCCACTTTCCTTCCATTGAAACCGTGACAGCTGAAGTTTTGGGAAGATCTATTAATCTGTTAGTCTACGAACTAAAATGGGTATGAGATTACCTCAGACCTGAAACCTTCTTTCCAAAATGGTGGCATTTTGGCACCAGCCTGTGCAGTGAGATATGACCCAGGTACCATGGTGTGAGATGGACCATTCTCATCCAAGAGTGAGAAGCCATTTCTGTGGAAGAGCCTCAGGGGCCTCCCAGGGACAAGGTGAGAGAAAGGCATCTTCTCATCAGTGCCAGTCTCAGTCATTCAGGATTCTGCACAAAACCAGGCTCACCAAGTGGCCCGTTGGCAGGTCAAGAAATGTAGGAATGGCAAAGGGCACGAACAAGCATTTCACTAAGGAAGCAATACAGATCACCAATAATTCTGTTTAAGAAGAAGAATTGAAAAAGCAATAAAATTAAGATGAGATACCATTTGCCAGAAATCAGTTTGGAAATGTTCTCTTTAAAAGAATTCTGTTTAGTGTAGATGAGGAGGCAGGTAAACAGGTAGTCTCACATACTGCTAATAGGTGTGGAAAATGGTCCATATTTCTGGAGGGTATGTTAGTACTATTTATCAAAAGCCCTAAAATGTGACTACCTTTAACTCAGCAACTTCACTTTGAGGAATAAGCCCAAAGGAAATAATCAGAGCTACATACAAAGCTTTATCTACCAAGTCTCCTCATAATATTACTTTTAATGGTGTAAACACAAAAACAACCTACGACAGAGAAAAAGGAGATTGCAGAATAATACTGTATGATCTCAGGATTACAAAAGAGATGACTGTATGTCTATAGATCTATGGATAAACGAGTGGGAAAAAACATCTACCAAAATGTTAATAGTGGCAATCTCTGGGTTCTGGAAGTATGGGTGATTTTTATTTTATTCTTTGTACTTCTGTCTATCTCTCCCATGCACATGCATTACTTTGGTAGTCAGCAACAGTATTGTTGAGAACAAATAAAACAAATAAAAGGAAATGTAAAGCACCAGTCCAGGTTCTTTCATGATTTAGTTACGATTCAGGAGATGCAACTAAACCTCTTGCTTAGTTTTCACATCTTCTCAGTGGAGGATTTGTGATGTCAAGTGTTGAAAGTGCAGAATGGAGCTCTAGTGAATTCTAGAGAACTACTTCCCATGAATTAATGAAGTCAGAGAAATTGAACGGTTTACAGGGAACAGTTTGCTCCTGTTTGGAAGCAGGCTCAACAACATGGTAGATGTTTCTGGGTGGACTGTGCCCTACATGCTCCTGCACACTTGGGGTGCTGGGGCCTCAGAGCTGCCCATGGTTATCCTTGGACTGAGGGACGCCCTTAAGGGAGAGCTAGGACAGCTAGTGTGAGCACATCACTTGTAATGTTCCTCTCATGGCTATGCCATCAATTCAGCCCTGAAACTCATCATGTTCTAGTGGACAACGTTACATACGTCAGTCTGGTCCTGTAAGTGGTCTCCACGCCCGCATTACACTTTGCCATCAATATTCCCCATAATGATATGTAAAGTCACGATCACTCCAAGTATGTTATGTAAGACCTAGCAGGCATTTACCTAGAGGCAAGATACCTACTCGTGGGGATAAGCTTGAGAGAGTCGGAGACAAGATTTTCCCTCAGTCATGCCACCAGAAGATAGATTATTTTACCTTGCTTTCAAAGTAGAGAGAGGAGAATTAAGAATAAGCTTCCTTTAAGGGAAGCTAGAGAATTCTCTCTGTAAGGAATATCAGTGTTTCCTCACAGCCAAATCTGCTAAAGAAAGACCATTGTGGAAGTAAAGAAAGGCAGTTCTTTTGACAAGGAAATTGAGACATATTTCTCTGTGAAATCTCTTGGTAACAAGCAAATGCCTTCCTGTGTCTGTCACATTTAGCCTCTTTAAATGAGCACAGCTCATCCCCCAAATGTGCAAGTTACCCTGTGAAGATGGGGGCGTAATGGTTATGGAGTCCTTCTGGGTATGATCTTTCCAACGGGCAATTTGTCAATCTATATCAAAAGGCTAAAACCGTTCACACCATTTGGCACAGAAAATAGACTTCTGAGAACTTATCTTGAGAAATAATTTTTTTAATACACCAAGGAGAATATGTCACTGCAGTGTTATTTACAAAAGTGAAAAAATGAAAAAAAAGTCCAACAATTGGAATTAGCTAAGTAAATCAGAGCATAATCATACCATAGGGTACCAAGAGGTCATTATTCATTATATACTTGTTATATACTTGAATAATATTTAAAGATACTAAGAAAACTCGTGATATAACGGGAAAAAGTATATGACATAAATCCAATGTTGATATAAATACGTGATACACGTATGCACGCACGCACACAACACACATTTATATACATATGGAGAGAGAGAAAGAGATTATCCAGATTTTCCAGCTTTATTGGATTACCTTCCTTTCCTCTTTCCAGGTATTTACATATTCCGCAATCCATGCTGGTTTCCACTGGTCACCTTATACTCAGTAGCTCTGCTCTAGAATTCTTCCCCAGTCACCTCTGGCCATCTTATAACAGCTTTTCCAGCTGGCTGTCACTCTCTAATATCTACCTTACCATGAAATATGAAAACCTATTTCCCATGACGCCGCTAACATAAGGCTGCAATTTTAACAAACTTCATGAAGTCTGAAGGATCACAGAAGGGAATTACAGTGCAGAAAAAGAAAACGTAAAAGTGGATATTGGATATCACTGCTCCTAAAGTTCCCCTGTAAGGCTCTTTCTAGGGGCTCCCTCCTGGCGGTCCCCTTCCTTAGCTCTCAGCCACCACTGTGGTGTGGGAGCTTGCCGCACCTCCTGGATGAGAGTCTCCTGTAGTCCTCTTGATCCAAGTCCTGAGACCCCAACTGCTTAATTCAGACCATCAACAGAGGAAATGAGACATTACAATAATCTGGACAGAGGTACACCTGCCCCCAGTAAGAATGGCTCTTTGTGTTATTAAACAAAAATCTCAGTATCTCCATCTAAAACGTCTGCATTTGGATTACTCCACCAGTCCAGGGCATCCCCAATAACAACTGATTGTCATTTCTTTGGATCCTTAAGAACATAAAAACAGTTGCCACTAAAGACATAGTCCACCTTCCACCTTTAGAACATTCAAGAAAAAACTCTTTAAAATTGCAACGCAGAGACAAGAATGAAACAGATGTCCACAGGGGAGCAGAGATGAGAGCCTGGCAGTGGGAGAGGGGGAGCTTGGAGGGGGGCAGAAGAGAATTGTATGGTTTTCTCTTCCTGGCTTTCCACTTTGGGACACAATTTTTTTCTTGTTTTGCTTTGTTCTGCTTTCGTATATATATAATTTTTGTAATAACAGCTTGAGATATAATTTACATGCGATAAAATTCAACCTTTTAAAGCATACAATTGAGTTGTTTTCAGTATAATCAGAATAGTGCAACAACCATCACTATCTAATTCCAGACCATTTTAATCTCCCTCAGAAGAAACTCTGGGCCCATTAGCTGTCACTCTCCATTCCCAACTCTGCCCAGGCCCTAGCAACCAACTGGGATCATACTATAAGTGACCTTTTGTGTCTAGTTTCTTTTACTTATTCAAGGTTCATTCATGTTGTAGTATGTATCAGCACTTCATTTCTCTTACAACAAAATGATATTCCATTGTAGGAGTATACTAATTTTTTTTATCCATTCATCAGTTGATGGACATTGGAGTTGTTTCCACTCTGCCTATTATGAATAATGCTGCTATGAATATTGGTGCACAACTTTTGTGTGCACATATGTTTGCATAGGAGTAGAATCACTGGGTCATATGGCAACATCACTATGATTAACATTTTGAGGAACTGACACTAGTTTTTATGAGTCCTGGCTGCCCTCGCGCTACTTTAGTATCCTTCACATAAACATGTGAATTCCTTTTCCTTTTTCTTCTTTAATCAATATGAGTTAGTTTCAGCAACAGTATTTGCAACCTCAAGAGCCTTAACAAAGTCACCTACTCCCACTGCTTTTGGCTTAGACTTTCCTGATTTCTCAGTCCCCTTTATTTTGGCTCTATTTTTGCCTGCCTGTTTGATAATGCTTTACTTTGGCTTTTTTGGCTACAAGTATCAGGCACTCATTCCAGCTAGCTCAAGTATAAGAACTTTAAGAAAAATACATGATAAGATAATGGAAGCTTTCAGAAACCCAAGAACAGAAACCACAATGGGCTGGCCTCAGAGAAACTAGTGCTAAAAGCTAGTTCTCAATTTGAGGTGGCTGGAAAGATTTCACTAATAGAAATTCATAGGTGTTTGTGGGATTTCATCATTATAAATATAGTTCAGACTTCCACCTATCTGCCCTGCTAATAACTGGTACTTTCTGTCTTTGCTTTCATGTCACCTCTCTGAGAGAGAAAGAGAGAGACTCTGATTGGCCCAGCATCTCTTTTCATAGCTGGCTACAGGTCATGGGAATCTAGTGGATTTATGGATTGACTGCCCTTGAATCAGGTATCCACCTCTTGTCCAATCAGCCATGAGAACAGACAGCTGGATTACATGGTACAAAATATGGCTGTTGGACCTACTTCTTCAGCAGGGACCAGGGTTTACAGCAGTTTCCATTAGATGAAACTGGAGCGGGAGGGTATGGTGATTAATTTTGTGTGTGTGTGGTTGATATTTTTAATGAAAAATGGATCACTTCTTTTTCAATCAGTTTCTGTCTTTGGCTTAGCCATTCTGCCAGGATCTAGTTTCCTGTGTTCAATCTCCAGTATTATGCACTGTAATTAAGTAAGACAAGCTCACAGTCCCATCCAAATGCAATGCCTTCTTGCTCAACTACCTCCCTGTGAGAAGAGTTGGATTAGACATACAGGCATACCTCAGAAATATTGTGGGTTTGGTTCCAGACCACAGCAATAAAGTGAAGATTGCAGTAAAGCAAGTCACATGAATTTTTTGGTTTCCCAGTGCATATAAAAGTTATGTTTATATTATACTGTAGCCCATTAAGTGTGCAATAACATTACATCTAAAAAAACAAAGTACATACCTTAATTTAAACATACTTTATTGCTAAAAAAACGCTAACCATCATCTGAGCCTTCAGTGAGTAGTAGTAGTAACATGAAATATCATTGATCATGTCACCATAACAAGTACAATAATAATGAAAAAGTGTGAAATATTGCTAGAATTACCAAAATATGACATAGAGATATGAAATGAGAAATGCTGTTGGAAAAATGGCGCTGATAGACTTCCTTGATGCAGGGTTGCCAGAAACCTTCAATTTATATAAAGCACAGTATCTGCAAAGCACAAAAAAGTGAAACACAGTAAAGTGAGGTGTGTCTGTATGTGTAGAGGCAATTCCTCCCTTTGGATGATGCAGAGACTAAAGGAGTAGAAAGAAGGCCCTAGGAAGACCGGAAGACCCTATTTCCTGTTCCCATCAGAGATCCCCCACCTCATTCTCTCCCTATCTCCCACCCTATTTCCTAAGACATAAAGCACTAGAGCCATAGCAAGGCTCAGAAAGTATAGCAAGTTGTCTCTTGTTGCCAGGTTTATTTTCAACATGTCACAGCTGGAACAGGACAGGAAGCTCCTTGAGCCAAAATTTAAGCTTCAGGATGGGGTAGAAAACTGGCCTTAAGTACTTTCTTTCTAAAAGACAGAACCCAGAGATAGAATTTTATTTATAAAAGGAAAAAACACAGGTTTTAGTATGTTAGAATAAGCAATAACTTTTGAAATGAAAAATTAAACTCTAATCATTAATAAGAACTTTACAGAATATTAAATTATGTATGTATACATATTTTTTCCATTAACAAAGCAAAAAAAATTAAAACCCTTCAGTTTGATAAGGTC
The DNA here is from genome assembly GCF_011762595.2 of Tursiops truncatus. NCBI lineage: Eukaryota > Metazoa > Chordata > Mammalia > Artiodactyla > Delphinidae > Tursiops > Tursiops truncatus. The sequence goes on from NC_047047.1 coordinate 54,877,262, forward strand.
TTCCATGTGGAAAGATATTCTGATTTCTAAAGAGGGTAAGTCCATAGTCTGCCCTAATTTTATTCTTTGTTCCTCTGGGTTTTTTTTAAATAAATATTCTTCCCTGTGGCTAATGTCAAGTGTGGATTTGCCAGATTGTCTGGACATACTCCAAAAGAAATATCTCACCCATATCTTTAAAGAAAAAGGCATTTAGTGTACACATGTCTAAAAGCTAAAGTAGCTTGAGGGTAGGAATGGGGGCAGTGATGAAGGCAGGGTTTCATATTTAACTAGCAAACTTTGACCAGACTTTCTGAACATTAGTATTTTAGGAATTTGAGTTGGCCGAGTCAGTTAAAGACTCATACACCACAAGAATCGGAAAAAGGAAAGATTATTTGCATGAGTTTTGCACTACCTAATTGGATACACACTGTTCCATAACCGGGTACAACACAAACATGTTTGTTTATTTTAAGGCTGTCTGCTGACCTGCATTGTGAGTTTGCTCAGCGGGCCAGCATGGCACAGAGAGGCAGAGTTGAGAGCCCAGACCTGGGGCCTCTGAAGACAATGCTGGTATCATCACTTGAAGGGCTTTCTTGACTTTGGCTGGCTATTGGCAGAACAGTCCTTAGAAAAGCTGGCTCTTGGTAGTTTAAGGAGTCGGGTTGATTCAGCAGTTACGTTCTCTTTTAAATTACCTGTATATTCCTAAGTATATTCCAAAAAGGCTGAATTCCCATCCACAGTAGGGGTGTGAAATGTGACAAGATGAGACTCAGGGTCTTATTGAAGTGATGCCACACAGATTTTAGATCAAAGAGAGGTACACAATGTGGACAGGGAGGTCAAGAAAATGGACTTGGGAGCCAGACTGCCTGGGTTCGAATCCCAGCACTCCTTTTCCCAGGCATGTGATCTCAGGTAAGTTACTTAACCTCTCTGTGCCTCAGTTTCCCAATCTGTAATATGGGGATTAAATAGCTCCTACTTCAAAAGCATCATTATGAGTATTAATGAGTTAACATTTTAAAGGTGATTAGGACATGTGTGTGACAGGTAGTAAACAATATCTATGTTTGCTAAATAGATAAAGTGAAATATACTTATGGCAGGTGAAGCTTATGCTGATTGACTCCAGAACTCTGTATCCTCAGATGAGAAAGGGCTGAATGCTAGAAACAACCCAAATGGGGGCACATCTAAATAAGTTGCAGTGTGATTATACTATGAAACACCGTACTAGCCACTTTTAAAATGAGGTATGTCTATACATACTGCTGTGGAATAATCCCTAAGATATATTGTTAAGGGAGAGAGCAAGTCCCAGTACAACATATGTAGGAATAATTGTGAAAACTAGCACTTACTGAGTATTTTCTATGCATTAGAGCTTTACATATATTAACTCATCTAATCTCCACACAAGGAAGGTACTAATTTTTTCCCCATTGTGAAACTCATGAGAAAACTGAGTCTCAGGCAGGCCAGAGTTGAACCTAGCATGCTTAGGTTATTCTTCCAAACTTGTCAGATAAGTCACTTTGGACCCAGGGAGTAGAGGAATTAAAGGGACAGAAAGGGGCCTGGAATTATTTTAACTGAATGCCTTTCATCTGGAAGGTACATTCTCTTAACAAAGACTATATGGACTTCCCTGGTGGCTCAGTGGTTAAAAATCTGCCTGCCAATTCAGGGGACTCAGGTTCGAGCCCTGGTCCGGGAAGATCCTGCATGCTGCGGAGCGACTAAGCCCGCGAGCCAGAACTACTGAGCCTGCGCACACCTAGAGCCCGTACTCCGCGACAAGGGAAGCCGCCGCAAGGAGAAGCCTGCGCACCGCAACGAAGAGTAGCCCCCGCTCGCCGCAACTAGAGAAAGCCCGCGTGCAGCAATGAAGACCCAACGCAGCCAAAAATAAATAAATAAATAAATTAATTAAAAACACACAACAATCTTCCTATACTTACCATTCTACATTTTGCTTTTTTCACCTAAAATGCTATCTCAGAGATCTTTCCACCTGTGCGCTACAGGTATACTCCCTATTTTTTAAAAAATTAATTTATTTTTGGCTGCGTTGGGTCTTCGTTGCTGCACGTGGGCTTTCTCTAGTTGCGGCGAGCGGGGGCTACTCCTCGTTGCGGTGCGCAGGCTTCTCCTTGGCGGCGGCTTCTCTTGTCGCGGAGTACGGGCTCTAGGTGTGCGCGGGCTCAGTAGTTCTGGCTCGCGGGCTCTAGAGCACAGGCTCAGTAGTTGTGGTGCATGGGCTTGGTTGCTCCGCGGCATGTGGGATCTTCCCGGACCAGGGCTCGAACCCTTGTCCCCTGCAATGGCAGGTGGATTATTAACCACTGCGCCACCAGGGAAGCCCTTATTTTTCTTTTATACCCTTTTTATTGCTTTAGCTTTCTTCCCATGTGTATATTACTTTCATTGTTTAAAATGCTGTTAGGGTTATCAGGACTGTGGGATTAATGATCGTTATTGTTTTCATCTTTATTCTTCCCTGCAAAAATAAATTATGATACATGTTATTTAAAAAAATAAAAACAAGGCAGCATAAAAAAATAAAAAGTGCCTCCTAGCCTTAGGAGTCCTAATGAGCTATAATCATAGAGACGCCAGGCTAGTCAAAATTGGAAGAAAGAGCTATAATCACAGGAAAAGGACTCTCTCCGCAACTTGAGGTATCCCAGAAAAAGCAGCAGTAATGACAGCAGGCCTGACTTCAAGAAAAGCAGAGACAAGAGTCGCCGTGGCAGGTCCTGCAGTGGCTGGTGTGGGCAATAACAAGAAATGACATCAGAAAACAAGAACTGCCACGCAGGACCCAAGAAACCCAAGAAAGAGAGAAACTGAAGGGCCTGAGGTGTGAAATCAACGAGAGGGAATTTAGGAGTAAATGCTAAAGTGATTATGACTCATGGTCTGATGGTCCTCAAGACTTGAGTGGCCTTGGGGAAACTGGATCAGAGTTGTGTAACCAAGGCGCTGTGCTGGAGAAACATGATGGATGGATGATTGAGTTTCTTCCTGCAGCCCCAGGTGATCAAAATGAGGTCAGTGTGCCAGACCCTGCAGCGAGGCAAGATAGGGGCCTCAAACAAGCATTTCATCCCGCTTCCTTCTGCCTGCCAAAACCCTGGCAGACAAGAGCATTATTACAGGAAAGCATGCATGTGGCCTAATTATTTGTCATACTCTGTCACTAGACCAGACCCTGTAAGAGAATTTCCAAAAAATTCATTTCACGGGTACAAAATACTGTAATTTGTGTTGCAATCCTGCCCAAATCACTGAACAGATACTTTAAGACCCAAATTCCTTAAAACCAGCTTTGATTTACCACACGCTACACTTTCCAACTAGAGTTTGGAGTGGAGCTGCCCACGTGAAGCCATTTCTCACTGATCTCTGGCAATTAAGTGCTCAAGAAGAAAGAGATTTCTTAAACTTCCTTTGGGTCTCACAAAACGAAAGCAGCCGTTACGTAATAAAGCCTGTAAAAAGCTCCTTGGGTTAAGAAGTCCCCGATGCTTTCCCTGCCTTCAGTCATTTTCTTTGTTTAAAGTATTCAGAAACAGTGAAAATTCACGAAGGAAAAACATCTTCGGCAGGAAAAGAAGTGTGAGAGTTAGTCAGCAGCTCGACTCACTCATAGGTCCGTGAGGTTGTAACTTAATCTTGACAACATAGCCTTTCCTGGAAGAGCTTTGAGCAGCGATTTATCATTTTATAATTTGTGGTTTCAATGTGAGCCATAAACCAAGCAGCTGTATTGGTTTCAGGCACTTTTGAATCTTTTTAAAACCCCAGGAGGCCAGAAGACAGATTCAAACTCCAGGCCCCAAACTCTTGGGGCTTAAGGGAGAGCACAAAGGACAAGGTTTCTGCGTGCACGCTTGTCTTCGCAAGTGTATGGAACGCGTTCCTTTGTTTGTTTTAGGCTTGGGGCGGGGTGGGGGTGGGGGAAGCATACTTTGATAGCTGGAGCCCTGAGCGGGCCCCCTCATATCTCAGTGCGGCAGCTTTTCTTCTATTGCAGGGTCCCATGGGAAATGAGAAGCTGGAAGCTGACAGGGGGGAAATGGGTGGAGAAAGGGGAAGCAAGGGGGAAGGGAGGCGTGCCGGCGATAACTCTGCTGACTTCACAGTTTTCCACCAGGGCCTGCCCTGCCTACCTCTGTTGACATCAAAGCTCGCAGAGCGCATCTGCGCGCGTGCTCAGTCAGCCCTGCGGCCGCCGGTGGGAGAAAGAATTGGCTATTAGCCCGAGAACAACATCGAGAACATTTCTGAAATTAACTTTGCCTCGAACAAAAGGCAGCTCTGGGTCACACCGTGCTTGGGGGGTTCCGGGATCCACCAGGGCTAAAGGCAGCTTTTACAGGGATGTGCCCAGAAACTCGGGCAGCTTCCCAAGGTGTCTCACTGGTTCTGCAGCAGTGTTGGCTGTCTGTGTGCCGACGGGTGTGGCTTTTTCAATCATGTTGGGGCGCCTGGATTTGGGAAGACTTGTCTCCTCTCCTCCCGAGCAATGCAGGGCATCAGATGTTTGCTGGCAGCTCCCACTGTCTGTCACCATTCTCTCTCCTCTCTGCTCCCCATGCTGGGATTGACTTGTTTTGCTTCCCACCTCTTTTTTCTCCGGAGTCCTCCCACCTCTCCCCGGAGAGGAAGCAGAGGAAATAAGAGGACCATCCTGTCGGCTGTCACTCATGACCTTCAAATCTGCTTATTATTCTAAGCCCAGGGCGGAAAGAGGCAGCACCTTCGTGGAGCAAAAACAGTCACTACAGATGCCACATGTTAAAACCAAGTTGCCTTATGGTTTTCTCAGGGTATATGCCCAGTAGTGGGATTGCTGGGTCATATGGTAGTTCTATTTGTAGTTTTTTAAGGAACCTCCATACTGTTCTCCATAGTGGCTGTATCAATTCACATTCCCACCAACAGTGCAAGAGTGTTCCCTTTTCTCCACACCCTCTCCAGCATTTATTGTTTGTAGATTTTTTGATGATGGCCATTCTGACCGGTGTGAGATGATATCTCATTGTAGTTTTGATTTGCATTTCTGTAATGATTAATGATATTGAGCATTCTTTCATGTGTTTGTTGGCAATCTGTATATCTTCTTTGGATGGACCTAGAGTCTGTCATACAGAGTGAAGTAAGTCAGAAAGAGAAAGACAAATACCGTATGCTAACACATATATATGGAATCTAAGAGAAAAAAAATGTCAGGAAGAACCTAGGGGTAATACGGGAATAAAGATACAGACCTACTAGAGAATGGACTTGAGGATATGGGGAGGGGGAAGGGTAAGCTGTGACAAAGCGAGAGAATGGCATGGACATATATACACTACCAAACGTAAAATAGATAGCTAGTGGGAAACAGCCACATAGCACAGGGAGATCAGCTCGGTGCTTTGTGACCACCTAGAGGGGTGGGATAGGGAGGGTGGGAGGGAGGGAGACGCAAGAGGGAAGAGATATGGGAACATATGTATATGTATAACTGATTCACTTTGTTATAAAGCAGAAACTAACACACCACTGTAAAGCAATTATACTCCAATAAAGATGTTAAAAAAAAAACAAGTTGCACAGCACAGGTTTAAAATATATATGCATGTGTATGATGTTTCACAGTTCTCTCCTGCACTAGCCCCAGATAGTACTGGAAGTGTGAGCTTTAACCATTTTCTACTGTTCGATGTGAATTTAAAGATAATCATAGGCTAGAAGTAGATGCCTTGGAAATACAGCTCTGGCAGCAACCCTAAGCACTACCAGCAGTTTAGAAGGTTCTGTAACTGATTACAGATCCCAGTTACAGCATTCTCCCCCTTCTAACTTTCCCCTAGGTCCTGGCTCGAGAAAGTTCTTAGAGGAGGCTGGCCTAGGCTCTTCTGGAATGTGGCTACACCGTGGGCTGTCTGTGCCTGTGGTGTCCAGCTTTGTACTTGGATGGAAAGGCATTTGAAAAAGAACACACGATTCTTGTCCTTAAGAAAATTAACAGAAACATCAAAATTTAGCTAGGAAATTAGTGAGCAAGATAGCCCAAACGCTCTATAACTAGAGAATTTAAAATTGGGAAGTGAAAACTTAGACAAGTTAGTTAAGAGACCTGCTTAAGGTAAAGGTTTCTTTGGTTAATCCCACAAACAAGATTTAGAACGAGAGTCAGTTTGTAACAAATGCATCCTTGTGGACTCAAATCTGAATATGAGTGTTACTCAAAACCAGGCTACCATAGATATACTGAGGTTCTTTTATGGTTAAGGTAGCTGATGGGGAACCTGCCCTAGGTTTTCTAGATTCAAACTAGCTCCACCCACCCTCAACCTTCTTCTGGGGTTTCAACCAAGTACTGTCAACACATTTGAAATTGATTCAAAATGCTTTTTGGAGAGCCATCTCAGTTGAACTTGCAGGAACTCTTGGGGTCCCCTTCCAAGAAGGAATGGACCAGCATTCTACCTGGGCTAGATCCAAGTTAGGCTCCGCCTGCCTAGGAGTGTGTTGTCTCCCTCTCTGACAGTCTGATGGCTAAAGCTACAGGTTCTTGCTCTTCAATCAGCACCACCAAATGTCTGCAGTGTTAGCTCTACTCACCAGCCTTAATCTTCAGCTCCCACGTAGTTGAGACAGTTCTTTTTTTAAAGAGACATGAAGGATATACGTAGCTTCTTTTTCCTGAAATCTCTTTCTGAAACTTCCATTGTCACTTTTTACTACTATTTACTGAGTATCCTGTATGACCTGCATGCTAGGGAAAACAAGGTGACTTGATCCATGCCCTCATGAGATCTGTAAATGCCACAGGGAATCACTGTATAACCAAGTTAGAGATGAAAAAAACAAAATAAGATGAACAGCCGACAGCCTTCTGTCTCATTAATCCCGCATCTACCCCACCTAACAAAGTAAAGGATCTAATATTCAAGTACTTCAGAGTTCTCTTGGCTCACTTCCCAGCTGTGGTCAAATTCTCTGCATGCTCATTCCTCCTTTTCTGGATTACTTGTGGAATTGCCAGGAGGACAGAGGCTTGAAGAATGCAGGCAGTGAAGAAAAAAAAAAAAAGAGCATCTGCAGATGATTGACTGAAACCAGTTGTAGCTGGACAGAGTCAGGGTTCTCAGTTGCAAGCAACAGAAACTGATTTAAGCAGAAAAGGAATTTGTTGAAAAGCTATGGAGTAACTCATAATCACTGAGAAGCTTGGAAAACAGGCTCAGAACACACAAGAACTGGGAACTTAAGATCCTATCCAAGGCCACAGGTACAGTCACAGCCTAGAAAAGGTGAGATGAGGGTACCCCTGCAGCCACTGCCTGGGGCTGCACCTCCGCTTGCACTGCCACCATCTTCAGCCCTGGACACTAGATACCACCATGGGCACAGGGAGCCTGGATATTTTTTTGCCCTGCAGCCTCCCCCAGAAAGGATTCTCCAATGTCCCTGTTTTTTGGTGCCAGTAACTTCTGATACTATCTGGAGCAAGTGCAGCTGATTGACCAAGTCTTGGTTGTGTGTCCGTGTCCTAGCTGCAAAGGAGACTAGTCTCTTGTAGAGACTTCTAGAAGAATAGAAAGCTCTTTCTTAGGGCACTGAGATTCATGAAGTGATAAATGTCCCAAACATGGGAAGGGCGTTCAGATGCTGAGTAGCCAAAAATGATCCTAAGCTCCCTCCCTTCCTATAATCCCATGTGAAGGGGAGAGCCTGAGTCAACACTGGCCTGCCAGAGGGTTAGAAATGAGTTCAGTATACACATGCCAGCACTAAGGTCAGTACCCACTGACCTAGAAGCAAGCACCCTAGGCAAGCAAGGCCAGCACAACCAGACTGAATTTCCCTAAGAGAAGAAGGGAAACACTTCTCCCTGGCTGCCCCCTCCCCCCAGCCTCAGGGAGAAGGGGAGAGGGAGCGGTGGAGAGGCTCCCTGGGAGTGAGAAGAACAGTCCCTCCCGCTCTAGCAGCCTCTCCACGTGCACCTGGATCGGCTCCGCCTACTCCAGCCATGCTTTTCTCAGCAGCAGGAAGGAAATCCAAGCTGCCGCCATCTGAAAACAAAAGCATGTGTCAAAGATATTTACTTTTGGCCTTGATCTCTCATCTCAGACCTGCTGCTTAGACTTTTGAGAATTTACGGATCCTGACATGTGGTGATTCATCTTGGTTTTGTCACTGTTAGCCGCCAAGCACAAGGGCTGGCATCCGAGATGGGGGTGGGTGGCTAGGGAGAGGGGACACGTGTGCTCATCAGCAACCCCTCAAAGCCCCAGGCCACAGTTTCCTCTTACTGATGTTGCCCAGCCCAGGGTGGGGGGGTTAATCTGTGGCTTATTTTCCATTTGTTTGTTTTAGCCCACCACGCATTTAGCAAGTTGGTTTAAAAACAAAAAAGCCCCAAATAAAACCAAAAAAGGAAACTCTTTTTTGAGTCATCTGATTATTTGTTCCCTGCCTTTAGAAGAGAGGCAAACTAACCCCAAAGTGTAGCACTTATTGAAGGATGATATACGGGGTCAGGCAGTCCCTCAAGCCATTCTCAGGCCCCTGGGGTGGGCCCTTGGTGACACACTGTTTTCCTTTATCGCTTTCCTGGGGATGTGGCTGGGAGGTGCCTCCTGGGTAGGGTGGGTACTTCCAACCATCTGCTTCTAGCCTGGGGAGAGGAAGGTTGGGTAGGCAGTGGAATGTAGCTTTTCCCAGCCATGCTTCCTCTACCTCTCACCACAAACTTAGATTCTTACAGCATCCCCACCTTCTCCTTAAGGCTGTTAGAGCTCCTGGGGGAGCCATGCATGAAGCCTTTATGAAAGCTCTGGGCCGCTGAAAACGTCTGAGTTCCCCCTTATTAATCAGATCATTAGAAAAAAAATAGGATATATTGTCTTAACTCTTTATAAAAATGCCTTCACTGAGCCAAAGTCCAACACTAGAGTCCCAAATTTCTTACAAAGTAAACATAAGAAATAGAAAAAAAACACAAACCACCCACATTTTTGGTATCTTCTGAAAACTCAGTTAAAGACATTTTCCATTACGTTTCTCAGTGTCCTGCCCTTTAGGATCTATGTGATAAATTTCATTTAGAATTTATCATGAGGAAAAAGATTGTTTCCTCATGAGCTAATATTGCTTCCTTTTCTTCAGACAATAGGAGTGACATAACCAATTGTGTTTCCCTTTTTGCTTTGACTGTCAGGGAACCTGGACTTAAATTTAATACCCATTTACAAAATTATCTATCTCCAGCTCCTGGTCTTTCCCTTCTGTGTGGTCTCTCATCTCCCCTTTCATCTTTACTTGAACTGCCTCACCTATTTGTACATTTAATTTCAGCTACATCACAGTTTTTTTTTTAATTTTTTTTGTGGTACGCAGGCCTCTCACTATTGTGGCCTCTCCCATTGGCGGAGCACAGGCTCTGGACGCACAGGCTCAGTGGCCATGGCTCACGGGCCCAGCCGCTCTGCGGCATGTGGGATCTTCCTGGACCGGGGCACAAACCCATGCCTCCGGCATCGGCAGGCGGACTCTCAACCGCTGCACCACCAGGGAAGCCCCACAGTTTTTAAAGAACAGGCAAAGTGTAACAAATGGCAAAACTAACCACCAAATCAGTAATGTGACCAAGGTCACCTAGAACTTGATCTCACTTCCCTGATGTCCCCTTGGAGAGACTCACAGGCTAGACACATGCAACCATTAGAAGAATATGTTCAAGTATTAAATGAGAAGAATAAGGGTTTTCGGGACTGAGGAGACAGATCAGTGAAGACTGGGACAGTCAAGGAAGGCTTCCCGAAGGAGGCACTACTTATTGGAAGCTTTGAAGGCTTGGGAGTTAGTTTCAGGAGTTCATTTCATTGGACCAGCTGTATGGTTTGGTTGAATTACAGGAAGCATTGGGGCAAGTACCTGGGAATTTGTCTAATTGGCTCTTTCCTGGGGACAGTTTCTGAACTTCTCTGAGAGGCCAGTGCATTGCTTTCTAGGAGAAACTATGTGAAGGCCATCAGGTGAGTCCTCAGTAAAGGGTGGGACTGGTCTAGCCACTATATTGGCATTTTAGATGGGATAATTCTTCATTGGAACTATTCTACATACTGCAGTATATTTAGCATCCTGGTTCACACCCACTAGATGCTCATAGCAATCCCCAGTCATTGGGACAGCCCCAAATTCCTACACATTTTCCCCAACGCCCCCGGGAGGGCAGTAACCACCCAGGTGAGACCTACCACTCCCTCAAATACCCAAGATTCTCCTCTCTGGTCTGCCATCCACAACTAGGATTTCCAGATTTAGCAAAAAAAAAATATAGAACACCCAATTAAATTTGAATTTTAAATAAACAATGCATAATTTTTTAGTGTTAAGTATGTCCCCAATATTGCACTACTCGTTGTTTATCAAAAAATGCAAATTTAACTAGTGGCCTTTATTTTATCCGGAAGCCCTACCCACAGCCCATCACCACCACCTACAAACCCGTCTCCCAGAAATTCCCTTGGGCTGGTCACTGTGGTGTGTGCTGAGCCATCCCCTACTTCTTCCCTGTAAGATCTGTCTGTTCTGTATTTCAGTTCCTGGTGTTCCATCACTGTGGGATAAGTCTCAGTGCGATGGTAAATACTTTTAATCAGATGAACAGATTCTTCCTAATAGGTAGGCTACTTACCCCATCTAGGCAGCACCTTCCATTAACCTGGTTAAAGTATACACCAGTCTCCGGAAGTCTCTCAGATTGAACGGTGGTGGGGAGGACAGACGGAAACAGGAAGCATTCCTAGGGCTAACAGCTTATGTTATGTGACCCTAAATTCCAATGAGTCTCAATTTTGCCTGCACAATGGGGAGCTTTAAACACTGTTGGTGTCTAGTCCTACCCTCAGAGACTCTGAGTGAATTATTCTGGGACGGAGCCTGGCATTGGGGATTTTTTAAAGCCCTAACCTCCCCCACCCCTACGCAGGGTCTCCCTAATTTACAGCCGAGGTTGAGAATCACTCCTCCACTTCCTGAGAAAAGCGAGAGAAAGGAGAGAGCAAGATAAAGGTCGAGAGGGGAAGAGAGAGAATGAGACCTGATTTCAGGGGCTCTGCCTGGCACTGGTCATCGAGGGGATTTGGAAGAATCAAGAGGCAGACGCATTCCACTCGAGCAGGGGGAAAAAATGTTCAAGAAAGTAATATACTTCGAATGCGTTCCATTTAGAGCAAAACAGATGTGAAAAAGCACTTCTGAAAAGCCCAGAGAGTGTTTCATTTTGTGCCAAACACTGTCCTTAGAGATGCCCCAGCTTACCAAAAAAAAAAAAAAAGAGTCCCCTAGAGAGAGTCCCATTTTTCTTTATTATCCGGTGAGTCTAACCAACGCCAGGATCAGGTTCAGAAGCCGGGCTGCTCACACGCGTGGCCTTCCTGGTGTTAGCTGAGGAGCAAGCTTCTGATGTCACCATGGGCACCTCAGCGAAAGAGCCTCCCCCCTTGGCTCCATGTGGGCTGTGAGCCCAGAGTGTCAGTCCCTGTGCCGTCAGCACACGCCGGCCTCGACAAGTAGGGCAGCATCGACATGGCTCCAACCTCCACCAAGAGGTACTTGCCGTTGGCAGGAAGCTGCTTCTGCAGAATTAAAAACCATCAGAGTTGATCAAAGGAAGTGCAGGGTAGGCTGGCGGGCGGGCCAGATCCTAATCTCCACTTGTTGGCCTCACACATCACTGCACATGAGTCACCCCGCTGAGCTCAGCGGACATGCTGTTTGGATTAGGCTTTTACAGGCGAGGCTTGCCAAGCTTGCCTCTGCCGGCTCGCTGCACAGAGCAGCAGAGAGGCGAGGGAGGAAGGTGGGTTGCGGGTTAGATGTGGTTGCCCAGGTGCCAGGCGGGGAGGCGGTTGGCTCCCCAGCTACACAGGACAGTGGCAGCAGGGGGTGGTTGTGAGTCCCACCGTCCCCCACCCATCTTCTCAGCTCAGCTCCACGAACCCCATTAGGAGCAACGGAGCCCACACCAGGCCTACACATCCTTCCTCTCTTGCCAACTCTCCAATTAAGATGTACTATTACAGGACTCACATCTTGCCTTCACTCAACCATTTGCCTCTCAACGAGCAGGAATTCCTTTTCTCAAAAGCAGGCAACACTTCATCACTCAGGCATCCTGCTCAAATGCAGTGGAGTCCAGCAAAAAAGGGAGGGAGGTCAGAAAATAAAAATTCCTAAATTAAGAGCCAATCCATAAAAGCAGGGCTTCCCCTAGTGCCTAGCTGGTGTGACATCACCACGAGTTACTCAATGAAAATGGTGTCAGAGTAGCGGCTCAATTACACGTGGAAGATTTCCTCAAGAAACAGAAGTCTGCAGAAAATGAATAGGGGTAGAAGATATTCTGCACTTAGGTCTTTGGGGGGCTGCCTCCAGAGGGGCTGATTTCCCTGGGCAGAGAGCTAAATGGGATTCTCTTTCAAATAGTGCCTAGCAGAGTCTTGGTACTAAGGAGTGGCAGTAGAGGTAACCCAGTGGTTTGTTTTGCAATGGTAGGAACGAGATCAAAATCCTTTGTCTCCAATTCTGCCAAGTTTTGCTTCTGTGCATGGTAACTTGGGAAGAAGCAGCCCCCATTATTTTGTGAGCCAAGGATTCTTGGCTTGTAGTGTCTGCTGGGATTCTCTTTAGAGTATTTTAGACTCTCATTTATTAAAAGCTTCTAAATGGAGGTGGCAGTTCTTGACACTTTCAAAATAAATGTTGCCACTGGTCCTTACACCACTCTTGACTCTAAACCACAAATTTCCAAACTTACCATTGCTCAATTAGCTGTAATTTAAAAAGTATTTCTGATTCCTGGCTTCAGGTTTCTTTTCACCTATCTATAATTCTCAGGGTGCTCAAATTTGCTCATGAAACCTGTCCTTTCCTTCCTTTCCTCCTTTATTATTTTCACTTAAAAATGCAAATGGAGATAGAAGGTACTACCCTGGGTAGGATTCCAGTCACTAAAGCACAGCACAGCAGTGACTGTTAGGTGAACCTCTGTGAACTCCAGCTCGGCCACCAATTCCCAATGTGACCTTGGAGCAATTTTCTTAACCCCTCACAGTCTCAAATTCCTCAGCTGTAAAATGTGGATAAAAATCACCCTGAACTGGGGCTTCCCTGGTGGCACAGTGGTTGAGAGTCCTCCTGCCAATGCAGGGGACACGGGTTCGTGCCCCGGTCCGGGAAGATCCCACATGCCGCGGAGTGGCTGGGCCCGTGAGCCATGGCCGCTGAGGCTGTGCGTCCAGAGCCTGGGCTCCACAACGGGAGAGGCCACAGCAGTGAGAGGCCCACGTACCGCAAAAGAAAAAAAAAAAAAAATCACCCTAAACTCATTGATGAGGACTAAATGAGCTAAGGCAAGAAAAACATTCAGTAAAGTCCCTGGCACCCAGTAAACACATAATCAATGCATTATTATTTCTATTACAGTAATTACTCTGCAACCAGCATTACACAGCTAATGGTGGTAAGCTTAATTGGATTTTACCAATAACATTTCTTCCTTCTGAAATTCCTCAGCGCCCAGAGAGCTGACATTTGCTTTAATCAAAAGTATTTGCTTGATGGTGCCTGTGCATCCTTCGTTAGGAAAAGACCATAGGAGAGGAGAAGGAAGAGAGGATTGTGTATCAGTTATGAAAAGAAGGTATTTTCCCTTGGGGGTTCCTTTCTATAACTAGAAGGAAAGTCTCAACTCTTGAGGGCTTGCTATGGATGGGGGACAGAGGGTGCAGATTCACATCCTAATGGAATCTGTGAGTGGAGGAAATCATAGGTAGGAATGTGATGTGGCTCAATGTATCAAAAAGGCACATCTACCGAGTTTCTGCGTAGCAGGGGATGATGTAAGGAGTAGAGGTCTTTCTGTTTAGAAAGGTACCGTGATGGGCAGCATTTCTAGTGCACGGGTAGGCCCTGGGCATAGTCTACAGGTGGGAGCTGAGAAAAGGGGAATTGGAGGTGCTTTGCATAACAAAAATAAGGCATGCCCCCATTTAGATTTAGTTGGGGAGAATATGTGGGAAGATTGGAATATGTGTTGGAAGATCCTCCCCTCCCTTCCTTAATATGGATTTGGACTGAGACTAATGGTTTGTCTTTGGTGTGTGTGTGTGTGTGTGAGAGAGAGAGAGAGAGAGATATCTGAGAGTTACAAGCAATCAGAAGACCACAGGAAGAATGAGGAGGGGTATCTTGACTACACGCTGGCAGAGGGACCCTGAAGAGAACAAGAACTGGAGAAATGAAGCCTCCCTTGGGTTGTTCTGGGCCTCATCTAACTACATGGCATTACTTCTAACTGAGTAACTCAGACTTTGAGAAATGCATGGCTGTGGAGTATCTTTACCTTACAGGTGATCCTATTTGTGGTAAGAGGTAAGGTTGGGTTGGATCTTGTTGAGTGGGGATTTCATGGGCCGGGTTGGGGGGTTGCATTAAAATGTAAACATAGTGATAGCTTGTATTCTTTGTCTTTTGTGTGCTTTGATCCCAGCACCTAGAACAGTGCCTGGGACATCGTTGGTATTTAGTAAACATTTATTGAATGAATGAATTTTGCCATGGAGAAAAGCAGGCTCACAGAGGAAAAGAAGAAACAGAGGTTGGGCCTTGGGGCTGGTCATTAAGATAGGAAATGGGCCATGCCTATGAAGACACCCTGCTAAGGTTTTTTCCTTCTTCCCTTGGCCTCTGGGAACAATCATATTTAATATTCAGATTTTTTCCCCTTCTACATATACCCAAATTTTCAATGAAGTGGCTTACACATACATGTTAGAGGTGTAGAATTAGGTGACAACACAACAAAGGCAAATGTGGCTTCCCTGCATTGTCCCTTGTATTAGTTTCCCATGGCTGGTATAACACACTGTCACCAATGCCACAAATTTATTATCTTACTGGTCTGCAGGTTAGAAGACCTAAAATCAAGGCATCTGCAGGGCTGCATTCCTTCTGAAGGCACCAGGCAAGAATCTGTTTTCTTGCCCTTTTCAGCTTCTAAGCACAGCCCGCATTCCTTGGCCTTTTCCTCACATCCCTCTGACCTCTGCTTACATTGTCACATCTCCCTCTCTGACTCTTACTCTCCTTCTCTTATAAGGACCCTTGTGGTTACATCGTGTTCACCCAGATATTCCAGGACAATCTCCCCAACTCAAGGTCCTTAACTTAATCACATCTGCAAAGTCCTTTTGCCACGTAAGGTAACATATTCACAGATTCCAGAATGTGGACATTCTTGGGGGCCATTGTCCTGCCTACCACATCCCCGAGGCACCATCGGTGTCATGTCCAGGGAAGATGGCAGTCCCGGAACACAGGCCAAGACCCACACTCCAGCGAGCAGAGACCCTGGCTGAGTGTGGAGTTTAAGGGCAGGTGAAAGCAGAGGCATAGGCAGCAGCCTGGACTGGCTTTGGAGATGAGAGACCCATCCCTTTCTGCACATATACTGGAGCAAAGTGATTCTTAGTGACAGAGACAGAAAGATAGAGTCTGCTTTTATGGATAGAGGGGCTGTCTAGGCAGCAGACACTCAGGTTACAGCCCTTTTCCAGTTTGGGGGTTAAGAATTTGAAACAATTTGTACAGTGCAGTGTCTGGTTTATGGCAGGTGCACAATTCAATAAGAGCCATCTATTATTAAAACCAGAAGGAAAGGGGGCAGGGGGGCTCCAGAGCCCCAGCTGCCGGAGGAAGCAGGTCATACACAGCTCTACATCCCCAACCCCGGGAAAACAGGAAGAAGACCTGTCATGAGGGAATAAGGTATGAGGCAGGTGTGCAGAGGTAGAGTTTCAAATGCCCTTTATCTTAATTTCTTCCCATACAAGCTAGGAGGAAGCATCTGGCCGGTTCTCTAATGAAACTTGGAACTCACTGCTGAAGGCAAGAAGAAAATATTTTTGTGGTTTTTCTGTGGGGGAAGAAAGCAATAAATTTTTCTGTTGTTGAAGGAACACCTTTCAGTTGTGTAGCTCTGAGAGGGATGTATTATTATTAAAGCATACGTGCCTGAAAGTTTATTACTCAGGCCACTGGGAAGCTTCACATAGACCCTGAAGGGTAAGAACAAAGGATGAGCTGGTGGTCCCAAGCTCAAAGGTAGTCACAGTAGATACAGATTTAAGAAATTGACATTCCTACTAGAACAGCTAGGTTTCTGTGGTGAGTGTTGGCTCTGGAAAGCTCATCTGTATCTCCCCATGGATTTCTTACAGAGCCCCTGCTCAGCAAGGAGCATCTGTTTTCAGTTGGCCTGCTCTTATCAGTCGGATGTGGTAGGAGAAGAGGACAAGGTTTTGCTCTTTTTTTATTTTCCACTTAAAAATTAAAAAAAATTTTTTTTAATGTTTATTTATTTATTTTCTTATTAGTCATCCATTTTACACACATCAGTGTACACACGTCAATCCCAATCTCCCAATTCATCCCAACACAACCCCCCACCCCCAGCAATCTGTATATCTTCTTTGGAGAAATGTCTATTTAGGTCTTCTGCCCATTCTTGGATTGGGTTGTTTGTTTTTTTAATATTGAGCTGCATGAGCTGTTTGTTATATTTTGGAGATTAATCCTTTGTCCAATGATTCCTTTGCAAATATTTTCTCTCATTCTGAGGGTTGTCTTTTTGTCTTGTTTATGGTTTCCTTTGCTGTGCAAAAGCTTTTAAGTTTCATTAGGTCCCATTTGTTTATTTTTGTTTTTATTTCCATTACTCTAGGAGGTGGATCAAAAAATATCTTGCTGTGGTTTATGTCAAAGGGTGTTCTTTCTACGATTTCCTCTAAGAGTTTTATAGTGCCCGGTCTTACATTTAGGTCTCTAATCCATTTTGAGTTTATTTTTATGTATGGTGTTAGGGAGTGTTCTAATTTCATTCTTTTACATGGAGCTGTCCAGTTTTCCCAGCACCACTTATTGAAGAGACTATCTTTCCTCCATTGTATATCCTCACCTCCTTTGTCATAGATTAGTTGACCATAGGTGCGTGGGTTTATCTCTGGGCTTTCTATCCTGTTCCATTGATCTATATTTCTGTTTTTGTGCCAGTACCATATTGTCTTGATTACTGTAGCTTTGTAGTATAGTCTGAAGTCAGGGAGTCTGATTCCTCCAGCTCTGTTTTTTACCCTCAAGACTGCTTTGGCTATTCGGGGTCTTTTGTGTCTCCAATACAAATTTTAAGATTTTTTTGTTCTAGTTCCATAAAAAATGCCATTGGTAATTTGATAGGGATTGCATTGAATCTGTAGATTGCTTTCGGTAGTATCATCATTTTTCACAATATTGATTCTTCCAATCCAAGAACATGGTATATCTCTCCATCTGTTGGTATCATCTTTAATTTCTTTCATCAGTGTCTTATAGTTTTCTGCATTACAGGTCTTTTGTCTCCCTAGGTAAGTTTATTCCTAGGTATTTTATTCTTTTTGTTGCAATGGTAAATGGGAGTGTTTCCTTAATTTCTCTTTCAGATTTTTCATCATTAGTGTATAGGACTGCAAGAGATTTCTGTGCATTAATGTTGTATCCTGCAACTTTACCAAACTCATTGATTAGCTCTAGTAGTTTTCTGGTGGCATCTTTAGGATCCTCTATGTATAGTATCATGTCATCTGCAAACAGTGACAGTTTTACTTCTTCTTTTCCAATTTGTATTCCTTTTATTTCTTTTTCTTCTCTGATTGCCGTGGCTAGGACTTCCAAAACTATGTTGAATAACAGTGGTGAGAGTGGACATCCTTGTCTTGTTCCTGATCTTAGAGGAAATGCTTTCAGTTTTTCACCATTGAGAATGATGTTTGCTGTGGGTTTGTTGTATATGGCCTTTATTATGTTGAGGTAGGTTCCCTCTGTGCCCACTTTCTGGAGAGTTTTTATCATAAATTGGTGTTGAATTTTGTCAAAAGCTTTTTCTGCCTCTATTGAGATGATCATATGGTTTTTCTTCTTCATTTTGTTAATATGGTGTATCACACTGATTGATTTGCATATGTTGAAGAATCCTTGCATCTCTGGGATAAATCCCACTTGATCATGGTGTATGATCCTTTTAATGTGTTGTTAGATTCTGTTTGCTAGTATTTTGTTGAGGATTTTTGCATCTGTATTCATCAGTGATATTTGTCTGTAATTTTCTTTTTTTGTAGTATCTTTGTGTGGTTTTGGTATCAGGGTGATGGTGGCCTCATAGAATTAGTTTGGGAGTTCTCCTTCCTCTGCAATTTTTTGGAAGAGTTTGAGAAGGATGGGTGTTAGCTCTTCTCTAAATGTTTCATAAAATTCACCTGTGAAGCCATCTGGTCCTGGACTTCTGTTTGTTGGAAGTTTTTTTTTTTTCCGGTACGCGGGCCTCTCACTGTTGTGGCCTCTCCCGTTGCGGAGCACAGGCTCCGGACGCTCAGGCTCAGCGGCCATGGCTCACGGGCCCAGCTGCTCCGCGGCATGTGGGATCTTCCCGGACCGGGGCACAAACCCGTGTCCCCTGCATCGGCAGGCAAACTCTCAACCACTGCACCACCAGGGAAGCCCTGTTGGAAGAGTTTTAATCACAGTTTTAATTTCATTACTTGTGATTGGTCTGTTCATATTTTCTATTTCTTCCTGGTTTAGTCTTGGAAGGTTATACCTTTCTAAGAATTTGTCCATTTCTTCCAGGTTGTCCATTTTATTGGCATAGAGTTGCTTGTAGTAGTGTCTTAGGAGGCTTTGTATTTCTGCAGTGTCTGTTGTAACTTCTCCTTTTTCATTTCTAATTTTATTGATTTTAGTCCTCTCCTTCTTTTTCTTGATGAGTCTGGTTAATGGTTTATCAATTTTGTTAATCTTCTCAAAGAACCAGCTTTTAGTTTTGATCTTTGTTATTGTTTTCTTTGTTTCTATTTCATTTATTTCTGCTCTAATCTTTATGATTTCTTTCCTTCTGCTAACTTTGGGTTTTGCTTGTTCTTCTTTCTCTAGTTCCTTTAGGTGTAACGTTAGATTGTTTATTTGAGATGTTTCTTATTTCTTGAGGTAGGCTTGTATAGCTATAAACTTCCAACTTAGAACTGCTTTTGCTGCATCCCATAGGTTTTGGATCGTCATGTTTTCATTGTCATTTGTCTCTAGGTATTTTCTGACTTCCTCTTTGATTTCTTCAGTGATCTCTTGGTTATTTACTAATGTATTGTTTAGCCTCCATGTGTTTGTGTTTTTTACGTTTTTTTTTCCCTGTAATTGATTTCTAATCTCATAGCATTGTGGTCAGAAAGGATGCTTGATATGATTTCAATTTTCTTAAGTTTACTGAGGCTTGATTTGTGACCCAAGATGTGATCTATCCTGGAGAATGTTCCGTGTGCACTTGAGAAGAAAGTGTAATCTGCTGTTTTTGGATGGAATGTCCTATCAATATCAATTAAATCTATCTGGTCTATTGTGTCATTTAAAGCTTGTGTTTCCTCAGTAATTTTCTGTTTGGATGATGATCTGTCCATTGGTGTAAGTGAGGTGTTAAAATCCCCCACTATTATTGTGTTACTGTCGATTTCCTCTTTTAGAACTGTTAGCAGTTGCTTTATGTATTGAGGTGCTCCTAAGTTGGGTGCATATATATTTATAATTATTATATCTTCTTATTGGATTGAGCCCTTGATCATTACGTAGTGTCCTTCCCTGTCTCTTGTAACATTCTTTATTTTAAAGTCTATTTTATCTGATATGAGTATTGTTACTCCAGCTTTCTTTTGATTTCCATTTGCATGGAATATCTTTTCCATTCCCTCACTTTCAGTGTGTATGTATCCCTAGGTCTGAAGTGGGTCTCTTGAAGACAGCATATATATGGGTCTTGTTTTTGTATCCATTCAGCAAGCCTGTGTCTTTTGGTTGGAGTATTTAATCCATTCACCTTTAAGTTAATATTCGTTATGTATGTTCCTATTACCGTTTTCTTAATTTTGGGGGGTTTGTTTTTGTAGGTCCTTTTCTTCTCTTGTGTTTCCCACTTAGAGAAGTTCCTTTAGCATTTGTTGTAGAGCTGGTTTGGTGGTGCTGAATTCTCTTAGCTTTTGCTTGTCTGTAAAGCTTTTGATTTCTCCATTGAATCTGAATGAGATCCTTGCCAGGTAGAATAATCTTGGTTGTAGGTTCTTCCCTTTCATCACTTTTAAGTATATCATGTCACTTCCTTCTAGCTTGTAGAGTTTCTGCTGAGAAATCAGCTGTTAACCTTATGGGAGTTCCCTTGTATGTTATTTGTCATTTTTCCCTTGCTGCTTTCGATAATTTTTCTTTGTCTTTAATTTTTGCCAATTTGATTACTATGCATCTCAGCATGTTTCTCCTTGGGTTTATCCTGTATGGGACTCTCTGCACTTCCTGCACTTGGGTGGCTATTTCCTTTCCCATGTTAGGGAAGTTTTTGACTATAATCTCTTCAAATATTTTGTCTGGTCCTTTCTCTCTCTCATCTCCTTCTGGGACCCCTATAATGCGAATGTTGGTGCATTTAATGTTGTCCCTGAGGTCTCTTAGGCTGTCTTCATTTCTTTTCATTCTTTTTTCTTTATTCTCTTCCGCAGCAGTGAATTCCACCATTCTGTCTTCCAGGTCACTTATCCATTCTTCTGCCTCAGTTATTCTGCTATTGATTCCTTTTAGTGTATTTTTCATTTCAGTTATTGTGTTGTTCATCTCTGTTTGTTTGTTCTTTAATTCTTCTAGGTCTTTGTTAAACATTTCTTGCATCTTCTTGATCTTTGCCTCCATTATTTTTCCAAGGTCCTGGATCATCTTCACTATCATTATTCTGAATTCTTTTTCTGGAACGTTGCCTATCTCCATTTCATTTAGTTGTTTTTCTGGCATTTTATCTTGTTCCTTCATCTGGTACATAGCCCTCTGCCTTTTCATCTTGTCTATCTTTCTGTGAATGTGGTTTTTGTTCCACAGGCTGCAGGATTGTAGTTCTTCTTGCTTCTGCTGTCTCAGTCTTGCTCTTAAGGAGGTCATTCATTCTGTACAAATGTGGTGAACCCTTGCTGGACGTTCTAGGCACTGATCTAGGTTCAAGGGATATTACAACGACCAAAACAGACAACAAATGATAACCATGTATCTGGTTGTGATAAGTGGTCTAGAGACAGACAAGGCAGAAGAAAGGGTTGAAGAGCAGCATTTGATGTGGGGAGTGGGAGGAAGGCCCCTCTGATAATGGGGTAGTTGTGCAGAGACTTGAAAGACGTGAAGGTGGCAAAGGGGCAAGTCACACAGACATCGCAAGAGTGGGCCACGTGGAGGGAACATCTATTGAAGCCTATGAAAGTAGCTCAGTTTTCAGTGGGCACTATGTACAGTGCTGACAGGGTTACAATATCTGTCTCCCTCCTCATGCAGAGTCCTCACCCACAATGGTGGGTGGCAGCTCCTTTGTGTCACACATCCCAATCTCCAGCCACGGTGAACTGGACCTGAGGAGGGAGGGCATCCATCCAAACTGAGCAATCTTGCATAAAGTAAGGGCAATCAATCATCAGGGAAAATCAGCAGTACGCGGCGACTGTCTCTCGAGGCTCACCTGGGGTTTTGAGTCTAGGAGGCTGGAGTTAGAAGGCCAAAGCCTGTGTGACTGAGAGTGGGTTTATCAACCTGTTCTTGAGGCAGAGACACACCCCAAGGCTATGCTGTGCAGTCGAACCTTTCCTAGGGTGAGTCCTGCTCCTCTGCAGGTATCTCCTGAGTGCAGGTACATAGATTAGGTGCAGAGATTGCAAAGGAAGAGCACACAGCAAACAGAAATACTTACACTGAGATTGCTTAGGCTTGAAGCAACATTCCTCTAATGCTCCCTATGCACACGCACTTGATAAGTAGAAACATAATTTGGATTTTTCAAAACTCTTTTTATGAATGGTGGGGTTTGTTTGTTTGTTTTTTTAAGGCACTACTTTTTTAAGAAGCCTGCGTGCTTCTATCTTGAAAATGTAATTTATGGGTGTGAGGAAGGATTTTTGTTTTTGTCTTTTTTTTAAAGGAAGTTTTCCGATGAGGAAGCTTTGTCCTTTTAATACCTTGAATATCCAGGGTGGATGGAGCCAGTCAGGCTCTGACACGCCTCTTGTTCCAAGCTCTGCCGTCTCTTGGACTGCAGCCTCTCCACAGCTTACCCTGAGTTGGCTGAGCAGATTTCTTCATGAGTAAAATGCAAATAGCAATGTTCTCAAGGCCAGAGCATTTCTTTCTCCCAGGGAGGTTGTGAATTTCCAAGGTGCTTCTCTGCTAAGCTGAGATTTCATTAACTAAATTGTGTAAAAGGGCTTATTGTCACACCTTGCACTAAATATCAATACCATACAAATACCAGTAGTTGCTAAATACTAGTGCCTATAGAGGTTATGTCGAAAAAGAAAGTCCTTTTTAGATAGAGATGCATACTGAAGTATTTATGAGTAAAATGACATTGTGTCTGGAGCTTGCTTTTAAAAATTCCAGTTAAAAAAATGTGCATATTTGTGGGGGAAGGAGGTAGAAGTAGGGTGCTAGTTGCAACAAGATTGGCACCTGTAGAGATTGTTCAAACTGGGTGGTAGGAACATGGGGGTTCACTATTCCATTCTGTCTCACTTTGTGTGTGTTTGAAACGTTTCATGATACAAAGTTAAAAGACAGAGAGAGAAAGAAAGAAAAAAATAGTCTGACCCACTCTTTTCTCTCTGGACTCTGTTATTACATAACGTCAGCAGGGATCCGAACGTGGGGAATTTGATTATGGGAGTTTTTGCAGTGTGACTTCAACAAAGGGAAAAGTTTGATGGATTATTTCTGGAGAGTGGAACAGTCAGGGTTTCCAAGAAGAGTGATGTTGAAATGAATAATGAAGATTCCTTGCTCAGTGATGCAGCCTGCGGGCTCTTGTCAGACGTTCTGGGAAATCGCGGAAGGGGCTGGCATCGACCTGGCGGCTTAGCGCTTACTTGTGCAGGGCAGGAAAGATCCACGTGCTCCCTGCAGTTTCCCTCAGTCCCTCGAGAATGGTAGTGGGATTTACTTGTACTTTATATCCAGGGCTATGGCCAGGACAGTGCAGCCGTCCAGGTCAGTCGTGCATCCTGGCTCCCTGGATGTGGCATTCTCAGAAGCCTCGGTGTCTTGCAGCGGAACACGGTTGAGGGAGTGTGTGTAGGGCCTGGCAGCCAGTCTCCAGCATTCTCGCAGATTCCCACTAAGCCCAGAAAGGAGCACCGGAATGCAACACAGGAAGTTCCCTCTTCTCAACCCCCGTCCCTGGGCTTGCAGGGTGGGGTGGAAATTGGCCTATGGGTGACCACACCCAGCTCCCTATCCACCCCAACCAGAGACTTTACATCCTCAACAGCTGCTGTCTGTGTTTGGCTTTCAGCTCAGGCTGCTTTGACCCAGCTCCCAGAAACCAGTTTGCAGGGGACAACTGTGACACAGACGTTCCAGTCATAACTGACCTGCAACTTCTTCCTACTGTCCCCCTGCCATGCACATAGTGTGTCCTCATTTCATTGCTAAGACAGGATTTATCTCAGGAGGTGCCTCCTTGATTTGCCTATGATTTTGTTCTGGAGTTTCTTAAAACTTATTCCAAAAGCTCATCTCATCACTTAAAATGTGTGAGGAATTTTTTTTTTTAAGTGGGTTTCAGTGGACTAAAGAATAAGGTGATGGAGATGCCTTTATTTGTATTGCTCAAGCTGCTCTGTGGGATAAGATTGGACAATGAATGGTGCTTTAGGAAGTAACTTGGCTCTTCCATATCATAATCAATTCAACAAATCAAGAGATGACGTGGGCTATGAACTCTTTGGTGCTGCCTTTTTAAGGGCTCATAATCCCTGAAAATCATTCAAATCCTTCAGTATGGTAATAGCACTCCTGGAAATTTCTACAAAGGAAATAATTCAAAAGAAGAAGGGGGGAGGAAATCTTTATACGTATATAGATATTTATGGGAGAATCACTTGTAATAGTGAAAATTGGAAACATAGCAGAGGAATGGTTAAAAAAATTATGATATATCTGTGGAAAACCATGTAGCCACAAAAAATGATGATTAGGAAGACTATACAAGGAAAGTGTTTATTAAGTGATGCTAAAAAAGTGGAACACAAAAATTATATGAACATTAAAATTATGTAATTATATTATAATAATGTAATTTCTATATCTGACTGAAGACTGAAAGGAAATCTGGGAGAAGGGAAAGTGGTTGTGTTAAATGGTGGAAAAAATGAGTGATGTTTTTCTTTTTAAATACCTTTAGTGTTCTTGTAGACTTATTTTAGTAATAAGTAATTCTTTTTTTTTTTTTTCTTTTTTTTTTTTGCAGTACGCGGGCCTCTCACTGTTGTGGCCTCTCCCGTTGTGGAGCACAGGCTCCGGACGCGCAGGCTCAGCGGCCATGGCTCATGGACCTAGCCGCTCCACGTCACGTGGGATCTTCCCAGACCGGGGCACGAACCCGCATCCCCTGCATCGGCAGGCAGACTCTCAACCACTGTGCCACCGGGGAAGCCCATAAATAATTCTTTAAAAAAAAAAGAATACTCAAGCTCCTTAACTTGTTGTGGTTGTTTTAACTTTGGGCAGTAAGTGAAAAAATATTCAAAAACTAAAGGAAGTCACATCAGCAACTATCAAATCTTGAGCTCAGAATGTGACTAATTGACAATAGTAGGAGTCAGATGAGAGAATCTAAAGATAACAGATACAGGAAATAGGTCCAAGAGGCAGTGGGGGAAAGGATTTGCATAGTTCAATATTTACAAAAAGGAACAAACTCACATCCATTCATTAGTCTATATTGAGTCTGATGATACCTGTGAACAAAAAGAGAGAGCCAAAGAGGCATCCTATATTAGCCTTTCTCTAACATTAATGGTCCATTTTGGGTGCCTTCCCTGAAGGCAGCTGAGCAACTCACCTAGAGGAATGGTTCAAATCATTCCTGATTTTTAAATATTAACCCTTGGCCAACTTAATTAATCATAGCGTACCAGCACTTGGAAGCACTCAAACAAAACACCCTTTACCCACAGGAGATGCATCCACCCCAAGCTGCTCTTCCCTTATAATCTTGCCCCAAACTTGCATGGGCAGCTCAGGACAAATTCTGGTCCCAGGCTGCCAATGTCGTGTATTGATGGAGTGAAGCAGGCTGACAGTCTGCAACCTGAGAAGGTTTTAGGAGAAGAGTCTGTGTTAAGTGCCAGTGTTAATTACAGTTGATTTAAACCTTAGATTGTGGATGGACCATGAAAAAGGCAGATTGATGACTACTATGTGGTCAGATGAACCCAGATACTTAGATCTTTCAAGAGAAAACAAAAAGCCTTAAAATCATCTCCAGGGTACAGACACTGTGGTAAGTCCAGTGAAAATTATAAGTTTAGGGTTAGACACGACTCTGCCCACAACCCAAAAGAGTGTGTTAGGGGAGCAGGATGGAAATACAGACAGAATTCGAGTCAATAAACGCATCACACAGAACAAAATATAAGTACCTCAAAGTAAAAAACTTTGAGTTAGGTAACCTGGGTTTAAGTCCCAGCTAGGCCCTCTGATCAACTGTGTGATGTTGGACAACTGTCTATGACTCAATTTCATTTCCTGTAAAATAGGAACGAATAACGTCTACCTCAAAGGCAGGTATGAAGATTAAATAAGATAATGCATTTGAGAATCTGTTGAATCCGCAATGTGGACTGCATAAGGCAGTGGTTCTCAAACTTGACTACACATTGGAATCACTTGGGGAGTTAAAAAAAATACTGATGCCTGGGTCACGCCCCCAGAGATTCTGAATTAATTGGTATCATGTGTAGCCTTGGCAGTGGGATATTTAGAATTGTAGAAGAGAAAGAAACAAACCTATAATTATAGTTGGAGATTTCAAAACCCTTCTCTCAATAATTGACGGAACAAGTAAGATAGAAAAATCAGTGAGGATATAGAAGACTTGAGCAATGCTATCAACCGATTAGACTTAATTGACATTCCACTTAACAATGTCAGAGTATATATTCTTTTCAAGAGCACACAGAAAATTTTCCAAAATAGACCATATTCTAGCTATAAGATAAGCCTTAAGAAATTAAAAAATATCCAAATCAGAAGAGTGTGTAATTTGATCACAGTGGAATTAAGCTAGATGTTAGTAACAGAAAGATATCTGGGAAATAGCCAATTATTTGGGAACAAATTTGCATACTTCCAAATAACCTACAGGTCTAAGGAGAATTAGGGCAATTAGGAAATATTTGGAACTAAATGAAAACACAACATATCAAAATTTGTGAAATTCAGCCAAAATATATTTATAGGGAAATTTATACCACTAAACACTTACAGTATAGAAGAAGAAAGGTCTCAAACCAATGGCTTTAGATACCACCTTAAGCAACTAGAAAAAACAGCAAATTAAACCTAAACTAAGCAGAAAAGTGTAAATTATAAAGATTAGAGAAGAAATTAGTGAAATAGAAAACAGAAAAACAATGGAGAAAAATCCATGAAATTAAAAGCTGGTTCTTTGAGAAGTTCAATAAAATTGATAAACCTCTAGCCAGACTGATCAGGAAAAGAAGAGAAAGAAGACACAAATTACTAATATCAGGATTGAGAGAGGTGATATCACTATAGATTCCATAGATATTATGGAATAAAAGTATTATAAGGGAATATCAAGAACAACTTTGTGTCAACAAATATGACCAAATTAGAGGAAATGGAAAGATTCTTTGATGCAATTTACCATTTATTAAAAAAAATAGATAACCTGTATAACTCTACATCTATTAAATAAATTGAATTAGTGGTTAAAAATCTTCCCACAGAGAAAATTTCAATCCAAGATGGTGAATTCTATCAAATATTTAAGGAAGAAATAATACCAATTCTACACACGAACACTTCAAGTAAATTGAAAAGGATGGACTATATCCCAACTCATTCCATGAGACCAGCATTACTCTGATACCAGAACTAGACAAAAATATTACAAGAAAAGAAAACTAGAGATCAATATCTCTCATGAGTATAGATGCAAAAGTTCTTAAGCAAATTTTAGCAAATAGAATCTAACAATATTTATAAAAGATAATAAATAATGAGCAAGTTGGTTTATCTCCAGAATGCAAGGTTAGTTTGATATTTGAAAATCAATCAATGTAATTCACCATATTAACAGACTTAAAAGAAAAACCATATGAATATCTCAGTAGATGTAGAAAAATAATTTGACAGAATTCAAAGTCCATTTCTGATTTTTAAAAAAGCAACTCTCAGCAAAGTAGGGAACTTCTCAACTTGAGAAAAGGCATCTATGAAAAACTTAAAGCTAACATCATACTTAATGGGAAAGACTGACTGTCTTTCCTCTAAGACCAAGTACAAAGCAAGGTTGTCCATTTTCACTATTTTTATTCAGCTATGTATTGCTTCTAGCCAGCACAATAAGGCAAGAAAAAATATAAGAGGAAGTCAGACTGGACAAGAAGTAAAGCTGTCTTTATTCTCAGACAACATAATTATCCATATAGAAAATTCTATGGAATCTACCAAAAAGCTGCAAAACTAATAACTGAGTTTAGCGAGGCTGCAGGATACAAGATCAATATTAATAATCAACTGTATTTCTAAATAATTTCAACAAACAACTGGAAACTGAACTTATATAAACATCAGCATTTACAAGTGCATAAGAATATCAACTACTTAAAATTAAACCTCACAAAAGGAGTCTGAGACGTGTATGCTGAAAAAACATTGCTGAGAGAGACCTACATATATGGAGAGATATACTGTGTTCATGGATTAGGAGATTCAAAATTGTTAAGATGCCAGTTCTCCCCAAATAGATCTATAAAATCAATGCAATCCCAATCAAAATCACACTATTAGACTTTTAAAACCCAGAAATTGATAAACAATGTAAAACTTAAGTTCATTCTAAAGTTCTTATCTTTCTTAGAAAAAGAATAGAGTTGGATTTCAAGGCTAACAATAAAGCTATAGTAATCAAGACAATGTGACATTAGTATAAAGATAGATCAATGGAACAGATGGAGAATTTAGAATATACCCACAAATATATGGCCAACTGGCTTTTGCACAAAGGTGCAAGGGCAATTCAGTAGAGAAAGGCCAGTCATTTCAATAAATGGTGCTGGAACTATTGCATATCCACATGCAAAAAAATAAACATCATTCCAAACCTTGCCTCATACATAAAAATTAACTCAAAATGGATTATAGACCTAAATATAAAACTTAAAATTATATAACTTCTGGAAGAAAACATAGAAGAAAATCTTTGTGACCTTGGGTCAGTTATACCACAGAAAGTAGGATCCATAAAAAAATTAATAAATGAGACTTTATCAAAATTAAGAACTTCTGCCCTTTGAAAAACATTGTTAAGAGAATAAAAAGATTGGGAAGAAGTATTTGTCAATCATATATCTGACAAAGGACTTGTATACAGAATATATAATGAACTCAAAACTCAACAATTAAGAAAACAAAACCCAATTTAAAAAATAAGCAAAAGATTTGAAAGACTCTCACCAAAGAAGATATAAGGATGGCAAATATACACATGAAAAGATTCTCAACATCAGCAGTCATTAGGATGTAAATTAATACTACAATGGAGATATTATTATACATCTATCAAAATAGCTAAAATAAAAAATACTGATAACACCTATTCCTGGAGAGGAGGTGGAGCAACTGGAACTCTTATACATTTCTGGTGAGCAAGCAAAATGGTAGAACCACTTTGGGAACCAGTTTGGCAGTTTCTTTTAAAGTTAAATGTATACTTACCATACCCACTTCTAGGTGTTCACCTAGAGAAATGAAAACTTATATGCTCATACTTGTTCATGAAGATTATTCATAATTGCTTAAAACTGGAAACAACCCAAATGTCCTTCACTGGGGAACAGTTAGATAAACTGTGGTATATTCATACAATGGAATATTACTCAGCAATAAAAAGGGCAAACTATTAATACAGGCAACAACCTGGATGAGCCTCAGAAAAATTATGCTGAGCGAAAGATGTCAGACCAAAAAAAAAAAAAAGGAGTATGGTTCCATTTATGTAAAACTCTAGAAAATGAAAACTAATCTATAGTGGCAGAAAGCAGATAAGCTATTGCAGAATGGGGGCAGGGATTACCAAGGGGCACGAGGAAACTTTAGCGGTAATTAGCTTGATCATGGTGATAGTTTCACAGCCATATAACATATATCAAAATTCATCCTACCATATACTTATTTTTTTTTTATTATTAATTTTTTGACGGCACCATGTGGGATCCTAGTTCCCCGCCCAGGGATTCAACCTGCGCCCCCTGCAGTGGAAGCACACGGAGTCTTAACCACTGGACCACCAGGGAAGTCCCTTTCTTACTATACACTTTAAATATGTGCAGCTTATTATATGTCAATTATATCTCAAGAAAGCTGTGTAAAAAAATGTTATCTAGGCGACTCTAATGCGCAGCTAAGTTTGAGGACCCTGAAACACATACAAAGCTATCTTATGTCCTTCAGTTTTGGCTTAGAAGTTGGCTGCCATTAACCCACAGAGAGTTTTCTATTGTCCAGATTCCAAACTTGTTACAAATCTAGAACCTATAGGATAGCTACAGAATGAGCATGCAGTCCACCACATAAATTCATTTTCATAGTTCCAGGGCCTTCATTTTAAGCTGCAGGGAAGTACTAGATAAAAATTACTAATCTGAAATGAAACAGAGCAAGAAGTTTCAAGGCTTTAAGCTTCCAGGACTATAAATCAGCCACAGTGCAGAGACAATTTTGGAACTGGTAATTTGGTGAAATTGCTCTTCCCATCCCTCATAGACTCAGCTTCTGTACTACCCTTACTTTATTAGAGTTTGGTATTTGAACCCACTCCATTTTCTGCTTCTCTTTCCTTTGACCTAATCTGCAGTGCTTCTAAGAATAGGTACTTGAACATATTGAAGAAGTTGCTAACTCTGTTAGGCTATGCAAGACTTCCTTAAATGAGTATATTTCCCCTTTCCTCTCAATGACTCAAACGGGACAAACTATAAAGGACCTGAAACTAGATGAATGAGACCAGTGTATGCGTTGTGCACAGTTTTGCTCAAAGGCAGGGGGATGACTTAGAGTGGCATAGTTTCATCTTCAATGTGCATATGAATCACTTGGGGATCCTGTCAAAATGCAGGATCTGAGTCAGTAAGGCTGGGGTGGACCCCAAGATTCTGCATTTCTAACCAGCTGCTCTTTGGTAATGCCAATGCTGCTAGCTGGGTTGCAAAGTGACCCTTCAAAGTCCTTTCATGCCTGGGACACTGTGAAACAATAATCACCCTAATAGGGAAGAAGAGGGCATTCAAGTCAAAGGGAGGAACATTGTGTTAGCACTGCCTTCGATGACGTTTTCCAAGTTATGAACCCCCTGCATTACACAAATGCTTATACATCTGGTAAGGGTAAGGATTCATTTGTTGTGAATAGCTCAGAATGTTTAAAAAAATGTTGATGGAATTTTCTTACCTTTTACTGAAAAGGATTTGTAATAGAATGGTTTTTGTAGGTTATAGTTAGTCAACCAAATTTAAGTCACTTTATCACTGTTGCATCCAACCATGTCCTGTGTGTGCCCCCCTTTTCTTCTTTTTACAAAAGATACATAATATTGAAGTATGAAACTCTAATGTTTAATTTACTACGTAGCTGATGTTTTCAGTTCTTATGACAAATGGGCTGGTTTCTCTCTTAGATAGTGAGAGGATTATATTGCATGTCCTGAATTTTCTTCTTTTTGAGGCAAAGATAGCTTTGGTAACAGCAGCAGTTGCTTCAAATGATTTAGAGTTATAGTAAAATCGCTTGGAAAGAATTGCAGGACAGTATTGAGGCATGGTCATGAATCTTCCTGGGGAAGCTGGCTGCAGTCCTTGGGTGGGTCTTTCTCACCCATTACTTACTTTCCTTCCCCTCTGCTTTGTACATCACACTGCATGATTTTTTTCCAGAGCAGATTCTTGATTTTTGGAAAGGAACATAGTAGTTTAGTTTTGCCTAAAGCTGACACATTCAAACAAACACATTTCAAATCTCTCCGAATTTGCAATTTAAACCAAGAGTCCTTGATATGCTTAAAACCAGGCCAGTCTATATTTTCATCAAATTTCTTATTATGGGTAATTTTCCATCTCAGTTTACTTTGCTATTTAAATTAGTTCGTCATGATTTTCAATGAAAATAACTGAGAAAAATGCATCCATAAAAGCTAAGAGTAAATCTATATTCGTAGCGCTGTATTCCTTGTCCAGGATTCCTTATTAAGTGATTACAAGAGCAATTTTCTGTCTTTCAAGTCAATTTCTGCAGAAGAATTTGAATCACCACTGGAATGAATGTGGTAACAAGAGTAGGTCTGTCAACAATATGTGACACTAGGGAGGGGAGCATAGGAGCTGGGCTGTCTGGACGATGGTTTTGGATGGGGTTTGGGGTTTTTGTTGTTGCCAGAAAACTCAAAGTTCAAAGAGAGAAAAAAAGCATATTGATTAGTTTTGGACTGGTCAAAGACTAGATTTATATCTGAATTTAACTAATGTTTTACACATGGTCTCCTTTGTGTTTTGAAAGATGTTGTACCCCGGGTTATTTAAAGACCAGGGCCAGCTGAAAGTAATTCCTCTTCTTGTCTTCTCCAAATCATGACCATTTAATAGGCTGGTAGATATTAAATCTCTAGGAACAAAAGGGAGTGTGACTGGCCCATATGACCTGTGATCTCTAAAGTCCCCGTTGGCGCCTCAAGATCTTCATGGCTTATTTTTCTACCCAAACCCCCTATTCTAGAGGCCACGTTCGTGGGGATGTCTGGAGAACCAAGCTGACCACTTGCCCGTCTCCCAGTGCATCTTTCTTTTGTCCAGTTTACGAAAGATATTTGGATCTGCTGATGTCAACTTCAGCTCCATCAGTTAATTTTTGTTTAAAAATTAAGTTGCTAACATTATTAGGTGCATTGTGCTAAGCACTTTACACATATTATCTTAGTTAATCCTCATGATACCCATTTTATAGATGAGAAACCTGAGGCTCAGGCAGGTTCCATAACTTGCTGAAGTCCTCAAGGCCAGGATCCAAAACACAGACAACTTAAACCCCAGACATATGCTCTTAACCACAGTGTATCCTGCTTCCTTCATCTGTAGATTTTTACAGAACTTGGGAACTAAAGCAGTTTGGGAAAGGGACAAGAATATGGATTCTAATGAAGCTGCCTTAAAGTTTCATAGTCATCTGCTCATTCAACAATAGTGTGCTCCTCAGATGGAGAGAACAAACGTATGGACACCAAGGGGAGAAAGTGGCAGGGTGGGGTGGCGGTGGTGGGATGAAGTGGGAGATTGGGATTGACATGTATACACTGATATGTATAAAGTCGATAACTAATAAGAACCTTCTCTATATAAAATAAAATAAAATAAAATTCAAAAAAAAATTAAAACAATAAAAACCAATAGTGTTCTCCCGCTCAACTCTTCCAGAAGCATGCTTTCAGTTAAAGGTCATCACATCACTCTATAGCAGACACTTTTTCCTGGCAGTGGTCCTCACACTAATTCACAGGGTAAGTCTTCTGCAACCATGTTTCTATTTTAAAATCTGTCCCCCTAGTCAGAACAGAATGAGTCCTAAGCTGGGTCAAGAAGACTCTTTCTACTGGAAAGCTGAAACTGGGAAGAAGACATGGAGAAGTAGCTTCTGATATAGCCAGAACTGTGTCATGCAAACTTAGTGCAACATGCAAACTCAGGAACTGTAGGGAAGCCATTTTCTTCCACAAACGAGAACAGGGAGAGGGGAGCGGGGAAAGGAAGGAAGGTGAGGGGATGTTAGAGGACAGGAGAGGAGAGAGAGAGAATATGAAGAAGATGAGGCAAACACACACAGTAGCTGAGACCAGATAGACACGGGACTTTTTGCCAACTTCCCAGTACATGGCTTCAGTTCTTCATGAAGTATCCCTATTTCCTTAAAAACACTCTTTTTTTTGCTTTTTCCCATCTCGCAAGATGGCAGGTGAAAAGGCTGAGAAGCCAGATACTAAGGAGAAAAAACCTGAAGCCAAGAAGGCTGATGCTGGTGGCAAGGTTAAAAAGGTGAAGCACTTCTTTTCGGATCCGCCATCTGCGGTGGCACCAGCCGCCAATATGCAGATTTTCGTGAAGACCCTGACGGGGAAGACCGTCACTCTCGAGGTCGAACCCTCGGATACGATAGAAAACGTAAAGGCCAAGATCCAGGACGAGGAAGGAATTCCTCCTGCCCAGCAAAGACTGAGTTTTACTGGCAAGCAACTGGAAGATGGACGTACTTTGTCTGAACACAACACTGAAAAGGAGTCCATCCTTCATCTTGTGTTGAGACTTCGTGGTGCCGCTAAGAAAAGGAAGAAGTCTTACACCACTCCCAAGAAGAACAAGCATAAGAGAAAGAAGGTTAAGCTGGCTGTCCTGAAATACTGTAAGGTGGAGGAGAATGGCAAAATCAGTCGCCTTTGTCGGGAGTGCCCTTCAGATGAACGTGGTGCTGGAGTTTTTATGGCCAGCCACTTTGACAGACATTATTGTGGCAAATGTTGTCTGACCTATTGTTTCAACAAACCAGAAGACAAGTGATTGTATATTGGTTAATAAAAGACATGAACTGAAAAAAAAAAAACAACAGGTGAAGCAGGTTAAGAAGGGGAAGCCCCACCGCAGCCGAAACCCTGTCCTGGTCAGAGGAACGGGCAGATATTCCCGATCGGCTATGTATTCCAGAAAGGCCTTGTACAAGAGGAAGTATTCAGCGGCTAAATCCAAGGTTGAAAAGAAAAAGAAGGTGAAGGTTCTTGCTACTGTCACAAAACCAGTTGGTGGTGACAAGAATGGCGGTACCCGGGTGGTTAAACTTCGCAAAATGCCTAGGTATCATCCTACTGAAGACGTGCCTTGAAAGCTGTTGAGTTATGGCAAAAAACCCTTCAGTAAGCATGTGAGAAAACTGCGCGCTAGCATCACTCCTGGGACCATTTTGCTTATCCTCACTGGGCGCCACAGAGGCAAGAGGGTCATTTTCCTGAAGCAGCTGAGCAGCGGTTTGCTACTTGTGACTGGGCCTCTGTCCCTCAATCGAATTCCTCTGCGGAGAACACGCCAGAAATTTGTCATTGCCAGTTCCACCAAAATTGATATCAGTGGTGTGAAAATCCCAGAACATCTCACTGATGCTTACTTCAAGAAGAAGAAACTGCGTAAGCCCAGGAAGGTGAGATCTTCGACACAGAGAGAGAGAAATACGAGATTACAGAGCAGTGGAAGGTTGATCAGAAAGCTGTGGACTCACAAATTCTGCGAAGAATCAAAGCCGTTCCTCAACTCCAGGGCTACCTCCGCTCTGTGTTCGCTCTTACAAACGGAATTTATCCTCACAAAGTCGTGTTCTAAACTTCTTACAAAGAACCTAATTAAATAATTCGGTCCATTAAAAAAACAAAAGACAAAAAACACTCTTTTTGCTTAAGCTGCTTCAAGTTGATTTCTGTCCCTTGCAATCAAAATCCTAATTAATGCTTATTTGAGCTCCTGCAAGACCCAGGAACTCTGACACTTTTGTACCTTCCCCAGGGCCCAACAGCAGACTCTGTGTTCAATCAATGCTTTGTTCTCCATTCTCTGCTTCAGTGTGCTTCAACCCTGCCCACTTATCCGGAGGCTTTATTCAATCATCTAACTATATGGCCTGAATCCAGGCTCTCTTCCCTCTTGCTCACCTTACATTCTACCATGAGATTAATCTTCCAAAACTTTGTTTTCCCTCAAGCATTACTTTCCAGCTCTAACATCTTCGGTGGCTCACTAGCTCCTAATTGTGTCTCATGGAACACCAAAGGAAATGGTCCATGATAAAAAGAGTTCTGGGGTCAAAGACTCTTAGGAAGTCCAATTTCCCCCTCTCTTGACCTTGCCACATAAATGAGCAATATTAAAGCTTTGAGAAGTTCTGTTTATAAACCATCCTCCACTGCCCCTGGCCCTACACACACCAAAAAACAAAAACAACTCAGCTTGAATTTAACTTGACATTTCCTTCCTTGGTGTGACACCTCCAGGACAAGGGGAAACATCTACAGAATTAGGGTCAAACTTCTTTTTGGCCCTCTACCCATGTGCCCCATATATGACTTATCTGGTCTGACTGACCATCTCTCCCAAAGCTGCAGCCACAGGAACCTCCTTCTTGCTTCCTGTGCTTCCTGGCCTCTGTGTCCCCTCCACATGGAATATTCCTTGCCTACCCTGCCTCGAAGCTCCACCTGTTCCATGGAGTCTTCTCAAACCGCTCAATTCTACCTTGTGCTTATACTTTTCTCACCTCCTAAAGCCCTTGCGATTTGAACCACAGATTAGCATTTAGTCATTCACACATAATCTGTTTCTACCTAACTCTTTCACACCTATATGTTTGTCAACCCATGAAGAGTAAAAGTTTATGAAACACAGAAACCATATCTTTTCTTCTATAATATCCAGCTCAGGTCTAGCACAAAAAATATTTTTGAGAATGATGTATTGAATAAATTGGGCCAACTCCATGACTTAGAATGACAAATATTTTCTCTCTGTCTGCTCAAGAATGGCCTGGCCAGTAGACCTAAGGTTGCTCAAGGCCTAATGCCAGGCTTTCCCTGAAGAGCACAAGGACAGCTGAATGCTTGTTACTTCTGTCAAGGCAGGGTTCTCTTGGGTATAGACCTTTGAAGGGATCCTTACCTGCTTGTAAGGGAAGAAGGTTACCTTGTTTACCTAACAAAGTTAGCTTGTTAGCTGAAAACAGGGGTGGTGCAGACAACCCTGCCACAGTTAAGATCTCATGCTTGGAAAAAGCCTAAATACTCTGCCACATAAAATTGGTTGATAAATCTATGATAGCATACCTATAGCACAAAATCATAAATAGCTTTAACAAATCATATTGTAGAAGAGTATTTAATGACTTGGGAAAAAATTAGGATACACGGTTAAGTGAGAAAAAATTTCTAAAAGAGGATATATACTATGTTTATAATTTGATTAAAAAAAGAATATGCGTGGAAACAACATTGGAAAGGTAAACAAACATGTTAACATTGATTATATCTGGGTGGTGGGATCACAAGTGTTGCTTCTTTTTTTTTTCAATCCTTTCTTGTACTTTTCTGTATTTTCCTGGTTTTCTACATTGAACATATGTTACTTTTGTAATCAGAAAAAAAATAATCAAAAACACAATTCTCTGTTTTCTCTCTTCTCCCAGCTCCTGCCTGCACACTGAATGCTTCAAGTTCAGAGGCCTACAGAATCCTCTCCATTTTGACTTTGTGCCTTAACCTCTTGTTGGTTGTGTTCAGCTTTCTTTTTTAATCAGGCTAACATAGGAATGTCTCAGAATCCACTGATAATCTGGGCACTGTCCAGTGTAGGCATCTGAGCTATGTATAAGGAGCAGATCAAAAGATGTCTTTCCTTCCCCAGACATGTTCTGACATCTCTTACTCTGTCTTTCCTCTCTTGCTCTCTTTTCTCCTAAGAAGAAAATGATGATGGATGTGGGTATTAAAATGACATCCTTTAAAGAGATGTGGATGAAAGGCATAGGATTACACAATATCTCCCCATGAATATGTATAGCTTTACCTGACAACTGCCTAAGAAAAATTCTAGCTCAGCTGGTCTGCTACTGTGCTGATCAGAGTAAGAACCAGGAAGGACTAAGGCTTGGAAGGAGCCTGAGCCTCCAGGAATTGTTACATTGGAAATACAGAAAAGGAAAGGTCCAGGGAGGCAGGGCGAGAGGAAGGGCATCAAGGGCCTCTGTGTGTGTGTGTGTGTGTGTGTGTGTGTGTGTGTGTGTGTGTGATGGAGGTACACAGGGTGGGGGAGGATTGTGAGCTGAGTTTTGGAAGAGTGAAGAGGAACAAAAAAGGGGCAACTGAGCGGAAGAAAGAGAAGTTAGATTGAGTGTTGAGAATATACTTAAGCCCCTTGACCTTTTTCTCATGGGACTGGGTAAATATTTTAACTGATTTAAAATATATATATAATGCATATATATAATACATGATTATATATATACATATGTATTATATATAATACATATATATATATATATATATACACACATATATATATATATTTTTTTGTTTTTTTTTCTTTTGGCTGTGTCACGTGGCTTGTGGGATCTTAATTCCCTGACCACGGGTCAAACCCGGGCCCACTGCAGTGACACTGCCGAGTCTTAACCACTGGACCGCCAGGGAATTCCCTAAATTATATTTTTATACAGGAGTGCGGCTTCTTCTGCTGTGTTTTGTGCTCACTCTGAACCTCATAGGGCATCCCTATTCTTGTCAAAGATGAATGCCTTCCTTACGAATGAATGTTTTCTATGGAGAAATGACGTAGGCTTACCTTATTTCAATGCCTTTTGCCGCTCTCTTGGCACTAGGTGAGCTCCATCAACGCACATACGTTCCTTATGATGAAAGGCATAGCTGAGGATGCCCCTGTTTTGGAAGAAGGCAATTTGGTTCGAGTCTGTCCTGGGAATTGGGGTCTTGTCTTCATGTCTGGCCAAGGGGGATCTTCTGGAGCTTCTGCCCAGACCCCTCTGGAAGCTTTGCCTGCAGTTATTTAGGCGTGTTGTGAGCTGAAGCCTGAACTCTGTAAAGGCTCTGAGATTCTATTTCTCCTCAGGACAGGTAAAGCCTCCTGCCCCAGAACCTACTGTGGCCTCAAGCCCCTGGTGCAGCCACAAGGCTGATACCCCAGGGTCTCTAACTAAAATGTCTGGAGGGCCTCAGGAGCCTCGTTTAACTTGTTTATCCTTAGTGCAGAGGCTCCTCGCATAACACTGGCATCTTTCGAGAAGGAATACATTGGCAGTCAGCCTGGAAGCTGCAATCCCTATGGGAAAGGAAGGCATGGACTCCAGAAGGCCTCTGTTAGCAGTGGATATGTGGGGGCCAGGCAAGCAGAACTATTAACCATCTGCATCCAATGATTGCAGAATTCTGAGGAAATGGCTTGGGTACTGCCCCAAACATCTGGTACTGCACTATCCTCTACTGAGAAGGCACTTAGGGGAAGAGGTGAAGAGAGACGAGTTTCTTTTTCAAAGTCCTCACTTGTAGGACCCTGTCCTTTTGCCTTTACTCTCTGTGGTGCCTCTGACAAACTGTACCGTTGTCCCTCGGTATCCACGGGGCACTGATTCCAGGGGTCCCTGCAAATACCCAAATCCGTGGATGCTCAAGTCCTTTATATAACACGGCGTAGTCCACTGAATACAGTTGACCCTCCGCGTTCTCGGATTCAACAAACCCCAGATCAAAATTTAATCTGCTGTCCATGGTTGGTTGAATCCCCTAATGCAAAGCCCGTGAAAAGGGAGCGCTGACTGTACATTTGTTGAAAAGAATCCGTGTATAATTGGACCCAGGCAGTTCAAACTCCACGCTGTTCAAGGGTCAACTGTAACTGGCTCACTTAGGGCTGGGAGAACAGCTAAAAAGCAACTGACAATGACGGGAATCGGATAAGTCGGTGTCATTGGCCCAGGCTTTTTTTTATTCTATATGTGGTAAATAAAGTCGCTTTATTACCTACCATGTGGGAGATTCTATCATCTATCTATCTATCTATCTATCTAGTGACTATGAGCACACAGTTTGTTCATTCCAACTTGACCTGACTTTGCCCGTAAACCATGTGTTTATGGTCAGCTCCAACTGTTCTTTCTGGTTCCATTTTCCCTTTTGCTCTTGGCCCAGACATTTCTGATAGGCGAGGGAGTAAGTCCCTCTCTGCCTGGATTATTTTCATTCATTCCCAAAAAATACATATTGTTTCCCTACCATGTGTCAGGCACCGTTCTAGGCATTTAGGATACATTTGTGAACAACATAGAGAAAGATCCCTGTGGGGGTGGGGTCAGGGGAAGATAGATAATAAGCAATAAACATAAATATATAAATTACATAGTATGTTAGGAGATAATAAATGCTATGGGGACAAAAACGAACAAGGTTGTGCAGGTTAAGGGTGATCAAGAGTGTCAGGGTGTAGGGAAAGGGCAAGTTTCAGTATTAAACAGGGTGGTCAAATGGGTCTCACTGAAAAGGGGAGAATCTAAAGACTGAAGGAGTGAGAAGGTTGGCAAGTAGATTTCTGGGGCAAGAGCGTTCAGGTAGAGGGTAGAGCTAGAGCAGAGACCTCACTGTGGGAACACGCCTAGTGTGTTTGAATAACATCAAGGAGGCTGGACTCCCAGAATGAGTGAGGAAGGGAGTATCCAAAGAGGAAGACAGGGAATTCCCTGGCGGTGCAGTGATTAGGACTCTGTGCTTCCACTGCTGGGGGCCCGAGTTCGATCCCTGGTCAGGGAACTAAGATCCCGCAAGTCACGTGGCGCGGCCAAAATTTTAAAAATAAATAAATAAATAAAAGAAAATAATCCAAAGAGGGAGCCAGGGAGGTGAGTGGTGGGAAGAGTGGGCAGATAATGGAGGAACTCTTTGGCCATTGTAAAGACTTCCGTTTTTACACTGAGAGAAATGGGGAGTTATTAAAGCGTAACCCTAAAAGAAACGTGGGAGAGGGGGCTTTTGAAGTTTTGATTAGAGAGTGATGTGGTCTAAAGTATGTTTTAAAAAGATCACTCTTGGGGATTCCCTGGAGGTCCAGAGGTTAGGACTCCGCGCTTCCATTGCAGGGGTGTGGGTTTGATCCCTGGTCGGGGTACTAAGATCCTACAAGCCCCAAGGTGCGGCCAAAAAAAAAAAAAAAAAAGATCACTCTGGCTTCTGTGTTGAAGGCCAGAGTAGAAGCAGGGAGACTTTTGATAGGAGGACACAGCAGTAATCCAGGTGAGAGATGACGGTGGCTTTGACTAGGACAGCAGCCATAAAGGAGGTGAGAAGTGGGTGGATTCCAGATGCATTCTGTTGGTAGAGTTAATTCCTGTCAGATCTGATGTGCATGTGAGAGGAAGACAAGAGTCAAGGATAACTCAATGTTTGGGCCTGAACCACTGGAAGAATAGAGTTGCCATCAACTGTGATAGGAAAGACTGCAGGTAGATCAAGTTTGGGGAGCATCTCAAGAGTCTAGTTTTGGACATCTTGAGTTTGGAGATGTGGGGCGGACAGTCGGATATATGAGTCTAGAGTTCAGGGCAGAGGTCTGGACGAGGTATAAATGTGGGTCATGGGTGCATAGATTGTATTTAAAACCACATATCTAGATGAGATCATCAAAAGAGGTAGATAAGGAAGAGTAGAGGACTGAGGTCCAAGCCCTGCGCACGTCAACACTTAGAGGTCAGGAAAAAGAGGCGGAGCCAGGAAAAGAGACCAAGAAGGTGGGAGCAGTGAGAGAGGAGGAAAACCAAGAGAGTGAGGTGTTCTGGAAGTCCAGGGAAGAATGTGTATCAAGGAGGAGGATGTGGTTGATTATATCAGATGTTATTAATCAATAAGATGAGAACTGAGAAGTGACCACTGGATTTATTAAGCCATGGTAACTTGGACCAGAATAACTTCTGTGGAGCACTGAGGGATATAGGCCTGATTTGGGGTTGGTTTAAAAAGGACTGGAGGAGAGGAACCGGACATAGCAAGTACAGATGATTCTTCTGAGGAATTTGCTCTAAAGGGGAGCAAACAAATGGGAGAGAGGCTGCCAAGGGAAGTACAGTCATTAAAAGGCTTTTTTTTTTTTAAGATGTGGGAAATAATAGCATGTTTGTGTGCTGATGGAAAGAATCCAGCAGAGAGTAATAATTTGGTGTAGGAAGAATTGCTGAGTAATATCCGTGAGTAGGTGAGAGGGACTGGGCTGCCTGCGCAAGTGGAGGAATTTGCTTTTGATGGATGGGTCACCTCTGATAGTAGGTGGAAAGGCAAAGTGTGAAGACGCAACTGCTGGACGGGATAAATGTGATGGTGGGAATCTGCAGATTTCTCCTCTTGTTGCTTCTACTTTCCCAGTGAAAAAAGAATCCAATTAGCTTCTTTTAGAATTCAGCTGAGAGTGAGAATGGGAAGGGAATATTAAGGGTTTGAGAAGAGAAAAGAAGGTACAAAACTGTCACCCAGGAGCATAGGTGAGTGAACGGATCAGGGAAACGTAAGTATGACTGTTGGGCAGCATTAAGGGCCCACTTAAGTTTCATCAGCATGAACTTCAAATGAGGTCAAGCAGCGGGGCTGTGTGTATTTCTCTGGCTAGGTATGGCCATGAAATTTACACTGGGTCAGGAGGGGATTAAGAACATCAAAGGGGTGGGCAACAGTGAAGGGTGTAGTGGGATCAACATATTGGAGGCTCTGGTGGGGTCAGAGGATGGCTGGGATCAAGCAAGGAGGTGAACTGGAAAGATAGGAGGAGGCACGAAATTGAGATCATGGAGGGACTGCAGTTGTGTGTAATCACAACTATGGGTTGAGGGGAGGGAAAATCACTGGAGGAGAGAAATTCAAGAGACTGAGAGGCTGGGGTATTGGAAGGGTCATCTACTCTATACTGAATCGCCACGAGTTAAGACAGTGTTGGTGAGAGTGGCAGTGAACCAAGACCTAGAATATTTGCAAAATAACGCCTGGGGGTCAGGAGAAGACAGCAGTGATTGGTATAATTTGATAACACGAAATTCAACGTGGTGTGCAAGGGAATACTTCTAAAGGTGACGATGACCAGTAAGGAGGACACCTATCTCACCTCCAGGTCTAGGGACGGGGGCTGTGAGAGAACAAAATCAGGCCCTGCTGGAGAATGCTGTGAGGGCAGCAGTGGACTCAGGGGAGAGCTGGGTGTCCCGTAGGGACAGAAGTGAAGAGGATGCTCAGACAACAGGTTGAGGATAAAGGAGAGTTTGCTAATCACGGATTATGAACTCCAGAGGTCACGGAGGAAGAGTTTCAGGACTTGGGGAGGGTGGGAGAGGCCACAAAATAGGGGAAAGACAGGGCCTCTGGGAGCCAGGGAGATTTTAGGACAGACATGAACAGGAACGAGGACACAATGCACAGATGATGGCGGCAAGACTGAGTGCTGGGGTTTCAGGGGCTCCTGATGACGCAGCAGGGGAGAGGAGGCTGAATAGAGTGTGTCCCTGCCCCAGCCTGGCAACTCCCCGAAGGGGCCTCTCCTACCCCTTTGCTGCTAATTTGTTCTTTTCCAAAGGCTTCACCTAGCAGTTGTGACAATTCTGATGGCCATGTTATTCACTCACTGGTTTTGAAAGAAGTTGAATAGATTTTCCTGTCTCTGATAACTGTATTTCCTGTTTCTCTAAAAGCCCTAAAAGTACTTTATCACATTCACGCCCTCCACACCCCAGAGTACACATCTGGGGCTCTGTTGACACACTTGTCCCATGGACTACTGCCAAAAAGGTCTGAGTTCAAATATTCACAGGGCTGAAACTCTCCCAGATGAGCATTTGGGGAAGGCTGAGGTTGCCCCGAGGACTATTATACAGTCCGTCAAAGCCCATCTCATCCCTTCTTACGTCTCCATACAAAACCTTTTCACCTCTCTGCGTGCACGATAAACTGCTTTGGCAGAAAAGCTTCCAAGTTCGGGGAAGATGGTTTTCCCTCATGTGGTCCACGTTTCAGAGAACACAGCTGCTCACCATCTTGGTGAATGAGGTCGTGCTTCAGTTCCTGGCTGCTCAAACCCCTCGTCTTCATTCAGCTCCTCCTCTGGGCTCAGCTCTGTCCTGGTTGAAAGCTCAGCCCCATTCCTTTGGGCTCGCTCATAGCCTGAGTCGGCAGCCCTCTAATCACCTCCAGGGTTTGCTTCTGGACACTCCCCAAGGCACTTCCAGAAGCAGGTTTGGGAAAGGCAGCCCAGGATGCTAATAAAAGAGTGGTGTTTGCTAAGTTAAACGAAAGGATGAGCTCCTGGGAAACAGGTGAGGTTCTGACATCCATGTCAGCTGTTCGAACACCAATTTCTCATCTTGTGGTCTTCTGGGAACTCAGAAATCTGCTCTGTTCTGGTATGGCCTGATGCTTTGTTTGGGGGAAGCCCACTTTCTCTCCTACCCTCACTTTAACTTACCTCAACTATTCTACCTTAACCAGCTCTCCAGAAAAGATAGCCAAACTGGAATGTGACCAGTTAGACTCAACAGTTACCTCTTTAGTGAATAATTGCATTTTAGTGAGGAAGATGGGGGTCAGCAAATTCAAATGTCAATGGGCCACGCAGGAGGGTGGGAATAAAAAACGGGATGGGATGGCTGGGACTGGGGTGGACCACAGAGTAAATGTCAGTGTGGCCAGCTCTTAAAGATTGGGGGGGGAGAAGCTAAAAAAATCCAGATATTTCTGCACAATCTTCCAATTTTAAATGTTTGGTAATTAACTCAACTTTTAAAAAATGCTAGGAAAGCCAGACAAAATATATCTTTGGGTCGCCTTGGCCCATGGCCCAAGGTGAGATAGCAGTGACCTGTGTAAATTTAAGCACACATCTGGTTCTGTGTTAAGCACAATGGTTCTTTTATGGTTGATTTTTAGTAAGGAGGCCACTTGGGGCTCCCTGTGGTCCTGAAATCACACAGGAAGGGCTGACCTTGGTGACTGCATCCAGTCCATTCAGAGTCCTCCTCTTACGGAGAGTTTGTTCCTCTATACACTGGGGTCTTAGGGTAGGTTGCCTGGCCCCCTCAGGAATGCCATCAAGTTCAACGAGGCTGCAATCACTCGGGTCTACTAGAGGCAGGCAGGTGTTACAGCAATGTCTTCCTCACTGTTAAAGACAGCTGAAGGCTGAAGTGGAGTCATGCCAACCTCTGGTCTGAGAGACCATCAGAGCTGATTAGCCTACAGCAGAGGTTCCACAGGTAACCGCTGGAGTCAGATCCCTGAGTTCGAAACTCTTCTCTGCTAGTTAATTAGCCTCTCTGACCTCAGTTTTCTCATCTGTAAAATGGGGAATTAATAGTACATTCTAAGCAGGATGAGCTGACCAAGTGCTTCCTTAGCACAGCAACTCGAGAGTAAGCGCCCACATTGGAAGAGGAG
Source organism: Tursiops truncatus (assembly GCF_011762595.2). NCBI lineage: Eukaryota > Metazoa > Chordata > Mammalia > Artiodactyla > Delphinidae > Tursiops > Tursiops truncatus. Next base: position 54,921,477 of record NC_047047.1, read on the forward strand.
TGTGACTTCATTTTTTAAACCAGGGCTTTATTTAGCATTTAGTTAAAGCTTATTTTTACAGACACATTTGAAAACTGGTGGTTCAGATCTGTTTCACTCATTATCTCCAAACCTGCCTTGCTCTTTGCCACCCTCTCCTGGAGCCATCAGATGTCCGAGTTTCCTGGGAATAATTTTTGTGTCTGAATCCCTTAGCCCAGGTGGTGGAACTTCATTAACCTTTTTCCCAGAGCAGTCTTATTGTGTCCAACAGGCTCCTTCTCAGGGAGCTGCACCCCATTAAGTCCCAGGCTCAGGAGACTGGCTCAGAAAACTGCACCAAGCTCCTGGGAACCAGCCTGCTGGGACAGCAACTCTCTTTTCCAGCGGAGAGATATCCCCTCTTCACATGTGTGTACTCCCAGCTTTTTTCCCCTCTTTTAGATTTACTCTGCCTGCAGCCTGTTCCCCACCGTCGTCCGTCCCCACCTCCACCCAAACGAAAAGGGCCATCAAAAATTTAGAATCAAATTTTACATTTAAAAATGTGATTTCGTTCGTTGCCTTCTAACCTAAGGCAGCACCCCCCACCCATCTTGAAAGAGAAGTCAGCATTTCAGGAAGACTGGCCACAGCCTTTTAAAAATACCAGGGGAGGGAGGAAACGGTCTGCGATTGGGAGTTCGGGAGGTGTATCCTGAGTGGAGAGAAAACCCTCAGGTTAGGCACTCAGGGGGTCTCGGGCGAGGAAAAGGAAGCCAGGCCTCTGCTACGGATGGAGCCCGCCCCTCCCAACTCGGAGAGCAGCCTGCAGCGCAGCGATGGCCGGAAGTGCTGGGCTCAGAGGAGGGTGGGTGGAGACGGGCTACCCGGGAGCTGTGTCTCCCCGCTCGCCGGACTGGGATATTTATAGCACCTGTGTTTCTGGACCTGTCTCCACCTGGATTTATGCGGTCTGTGGCTGTAGCGTGTGTGTGTGGTGGTGGGGGAACGAGGGGAGCACGTCTTGCTGCAAGGGCTGATTCTCGGCCTTGGCGCTCTGGCTGGAATGGAAGTTTCAAAATCAAAACAAGGAGCCATCTGGGGGAACACCGCGGCAGAGCGGCTCCTCGGTGCTGCGTCTGCAAAGCAGTCGGCGGTTAGGCCCGGTGAAACCCGGGGCTTTCCAACTCCGCTCAGTGTCACATTTACCGCAGCCGTGGGCGGGGGTGGGCGGCAGGGGAAGTGGATCCCACCCACCCAGTCGCCTAGGGGCTCTGGCTTTCCCTTTCTCGCTGCTCTAGCGCAGAGTTAAAGCTGAAAGAATGTTCGTTCTCCCGGGGGCTAGGGGTGGAGGATCTGCACTTTGAAAGAGGAGCCCAGAGAGCACGTGGTGGCCCAGCGTCTGTTGAGACCGGCACGTGGAGTCCACGTCTGCGGACCTACCATCCCAGTCCGCACCCTCAACTTCCACTAATCGCTACGTGCCTGGTTGATGTCAGACGGCGATGACATCATTTAAAAAATGAAATAACTGCCCCTTAGGTTTTTCAAGAACCTAGCGGGCAGATAATCCCGAGGGAGAGCCTACCGCCGGTCCTTGAGGCGGCCGTCTGCAGTGCCTACCTGTAAAGCCGCCCCGACTGCTCCACCAAGAATTAGTATGGAGAAGAGGCCCTGGGCAGGGTGGGCGGAAGATCCAGGAGAGCTGAGGACAGCAGCGATACCTAGAGAAACGAAAACATCGTTGACATTGCTCCAGCACGTTCCCTTTCTCATTTAACCTCAGGGCGGCACAAATGAGGTAGCACTATTGTCAGGGTGCCCATTTCACAGGTGGAGAAACTGACGCTTAGAAAGGCTAAGGGACGTGCCCCAAGGTGACGTAGCAAAGGCCACCTTCAGTTTCAAACTGAGATTCGGGGGACCTGCGGGTTAGGGTGCGCGGCGAGGACGGAGGAGGCAGGCGGGCGTGGGGCGGGAGCGATTCCGCCGGCTGCGGCCGCGCGGGGAGGAGCCGGGGTCCCGGCAGCGCCGCGCCGGCCCGGGGCCGCTCCAGGGCCGGTTTGGTCGCCTGGGAGGAGGGGCGGCCAGCCGGGAATCTGGAGCGGGACGGCGAGGCCGGGGCAGTTGCCAGACGCGGCTGGTGACGGGCCCGCGCCGCCGGCCCCCACCTCCGGGCCGCGCTGCGGTCGGGCAGCGAGCAGGCCACATACCGCGCGGCGCAGAGGAAATGGCTGGAATTCCTCCCGCGGCGCCTCCCTCGGGCCTCGGGGAGGGCGCGGCGCTGGCGAGGGCTGCCCCGGCTCCCAGCTCCGGGCACGGAAGGGGACCCCTTCCCTGGGAGGGCCGCCACCACTCACTGCGAAAGGGCACAAGGTCGGCCCCCGCAGAGACTCCCCGGCCCTGCCCAGTCTCCTGCCCCCTTAACCTGTCTCGGGCTCAGATTGTCTGGGCCGGCCATCTGGGGAGCGGGTCCTGCACCCCTACTCAATCCCCTGCTGATCAGGCCTCAGGCCGCAGCAACCGGGATGGTGCACAAAGCGTACAGCGTGCGAGGGGCCTAGCTGAGCGCGACGCTGAAGCTCCGGGCAGTGAGGACTCCGCAAGTCCCAGCCTACGCTTTTGGAAAGCCCTGGCCACTGATATCTGCAAATGTTCTAGGCTATTTAAATGTTTGTTAAATGAATGCATGAGAATTGGGTAGGCACGGTACAAACGGAAGCAGAGACCAAAGGAAAAGCAGGCCAAATGTAGATCCTGCTAGAAAGCGTTCATCTTCGCTTCCTGCTTAGGCAAAGAACCTGCTACCTAGGCCTGTCCTGCTCTCTCTCACCTGCCAACCCAAGGCAAGCACAGCCCAGAGGGCCTGGCACCAAGACGACTCTGACCTTCACACCTTGAGCCTAATCTTAATCTCAAGGGCCACACTCAACTCTCTTACCCCGGCTTTAGGCTCTGGTGTCTTTTTGCATATCCCACCCTTCCCCGGCTCCACCTCCAATACTTCCCTGGCTGGCCCTCTTCCTTTCTTCACAGAGGGCTCAGGAGGGTCTGATTCCACATGAAGTGGGGCTCTCCTCCCATTCCAGATGGGACTGGGGCGCAGAAGGTGGGGCCCCAGGCCAAGGCTGGGGGCGGGGATGGCGTGGCTATGTCTGCACCCGCCCCCCCCAGCTGCCATCCCGATGGTTTCAAGCCTGGGAGCAGGGCAGGGACAGGGTTTCCCAAATTAATCCACATCTGAGACCAGGTTATCAGTTTAAATTTCTACCCTCTCTAGGGGCTTCTGAGCAGCAGACCAACCCTGGGGAGGGACTTCTCCTGCAAGGCCCCAGGAAGCATTAGGAGGCCAGAGGCAGGCCTGTCCTAATGCACTTGTCTCTCCTCGGCCAGGTCAAGGTGGGGGGGGGGGCGATGGGGAGGGGCAGGGAGTGAGGTGTCATTGTCAAGACTGCCCCTGGACGCTGGCCCACGAGGAGCAGGCCCAGGAGGCCTTGGCGGACCTTCCATACAGATGCAGGCAGACAGAAACACAGACGGCTCACAGTGACAGTCTTGCTTCTGGGAATTTTGGAAATGAAAACTCGTACATTTTTCACAGAAAAAGGAACAGATTTTGGCATCTTCGCTCCAGAAACAGGAACTGACCAAGACAGTGGCCTCTGATAATCACTTCCTCATCTCAGGGCTCAGAAGCTGGTGGGGAATCCCTCAGCTCTTCTGTTTTCTCCCCAGTGTTCTGTGGGTAGGAGCCCGAGGGTTTTAGGGGAGAGAAAGGAAGGGAAAGGAGAAAGGCATAGCAGAGAGGAGGGAGGCAAGGAGGGGAGATATTTTTAAACTGTGTCCTTGAGGATTGAGGAGGCCGGGAGCCAGATGGGGATGGGGTCGGGGCCAGAGGGCACTTAACGGGAGCTCAGTGTAGCTGTTATTTCCATCTCCTCCTGGAAAGAGCGCCCGTATTCTGTGTCCCTCAGAGTTCACGGTTCTGTGGACCTGTGCCTCATAGTGAAGTACGGCAAACACACTTAGCCATATTACCTCCTATGCATTTATTGAACACCTACTGCATGTCCACAGGTTGCTAGGTACTGAGTGGATAAGAGACAGATTTCTCCCTTGCAGAGCTTAGAGTTGAATAGAAGGAATTGGCATTCCAAAAATAAAGCATGAAGGTAATGGAGCTGAAAATAATTGCCAAGAGAGGAGAAAGAGGCCAGATCAGGTTGGGGTGGAATATGAAAGGCCTTAGGAAGAGGTCACATTTGAAGTGGGCCTTGAGAGGTAGCTGGGCATTTGCCAGGTGGAGATGGGGAAGGAGGCCCTTCCAGGGCAGAGGAAGTGCATCAGCATAGGTGCGGGGGAGGGAAAGTGTGAGCACATCCAGGACACTAAGAACGTAGGGCAAAAGCGGGTGCAAAGGAATAATGGGAGAAACAGCTGGAGCAGGAACTGGTCCACTTTGCAGACGGTCCTGAGTGCCAGGCTGAGGTATGTGGGATTCCTCAGAGGGCCATGAGGCGGCCTTGACTGGCAATGGCCTGACAAATGCAGCACCACGTGCTGCTGGCAGCTCAGAGAAAGGAGTGAGGCAATGGGGAGGACGGCGGAGAGATGGGGAAGCAGCCAGACCCATCTGTGATAACTCAGCCAGACCATTAAAGTGTTTTATAGTCCAGGCCCCTGCTATGTGCAGCTGACCTGAAATTGGTCCCACTGAGCAGATCTTTGTTTGTTCAAGGTTTTTGCTGCAAAACTCTGAGCCTCAGTTCTCCTATGGGAGCAAAGTGAAGGTGGTACCTGTGTTCTTGTGTGGAATGACCAGAGTGGTAGTCCCTGTGGGCAATCAGAGACCTTCCTCTCCTAAACCGGCTGATGGGGGAGTGGGGTACCTGCGCCGGCATGGAGAGCGTGAGTGGGAGAAATCACAGATGTGGGCTCTGAAAAGGGTGAGACCTTGGGGTAGCCCAGATAGGGGAGAGAGAGAGCCAGTCTCCTGAGGCAGCCAGGGTGGGAAGGGGTTGGGGAGGAAGTTCCAGGATCCAGAAGGTCTCTGAATAGAACCAGCTGGACCCTCTTCCAGCTCTGTGCCTCTGTCCCTCACAGAGCACTTCTCACGTGGGGCAGGAAGGAACTTTCTCAGCAATAGGCAGAGAGGGTTTATGGGGTGTAATTATTATTATTATTTAAAAATTTAAAAACGAAATTTATTTTGAAATAATTTCAAACTTAAAGAAAAGTTGCAAGAAGAGTATAAACAACTCTCTTAGCTCCTTAAATCAGATTCTATAATCATTAACATTTACCATTTCCTTCCTTCCCGGCCATTATCGTTATTTCTTTTCTGTTCAATCTGAGAGCAAGCTGCAGACATGATGCCATTCCACCCCTAAATATTTCACTGAGTATATTTCTTCAAAAGCAAGTACACTGTTCTGTAACCTGTGTGCAACTCATTCAGATTTCCAGATCCCATTCAAATTTTGCCCACTGTCCAATGTCTCCTTTTCCTTTCTAGGCCAGGATCCAAATCCAGATCGTGCGTATAATAAATTTGTGAAAAATAAACGTTATTTCTCTTCCTGGATTGGAAGGTCCTAGAGAGCAGAGGTGCTGTTTCCCACAGGCCTTAGTACTTAATAGGCACTAAATAAAAGCCGAAGGTAAAGGATCGGGATCAGATGCCGCATTATAAGGAGGGGAAGCCCCATGGGTGAGAGCAATGGCTGAGTTTGCTGTTTTGTCACACATCCCCCTCCGGATCTTCTATGACTTCTATGAGTGTGACTGAAATCCGACTTCCTGTGGGGTCTTTACTGGGGGGCCACCTTCTCTGTACTTCTTTCCCTGGCTCCCCCCCCATCTCCCACTTCTCCCATGGGGCATGTTAGCCTTTCATGAATACACATTTAAGGAGGATTTCAATTTGTCAGGTTTTGTGCCAGGCATGAGAATACAGTGGTGAATAATGCTAATGATGGAAACAGCTAAACGAATCCCCAGCCCCTACAAAGGCCTGAGGATCTCTCCATGGCCTCATAGGGTCTGAGATGGCTACTTGGCTGGAACAGGCAGAATTGTCCTTGCTAGTTATGATTTTGTGGCGCCACCTGCTGGCCGTATGTAAACACATGGACACAGTTTCGTGTAAAAGTGTACGCACAAAGAAATTGACTATTAAAACAGAGAGGGAGACACACAAAAGTATGTACACACTGTGAAACATACGCATGTTCGCAAAAAGGCACACATACATGGAAACACAGACATATAATCACTTACAGAAATTCAAGATCTAGCATAGTACCGTATCTCTGGTAGGAGTCCAATAACTATTTGCTAGTGTGTAAAAAAACCCCACCAAGTTCTTTAGATCAGTTTTCTTTCAGGCTTATTTTTCACCACCTTTTCTAACCAGTAAGGTAAGAACGCTCCACGGTCACTTGCTCCCTGCCCACATTCCTTCCCTCCATCCTATTCTCTCTTTTTTAAAATATTTTTTATTGACATATAGTTGATTTATAATGTTTCAGGTGTACAGCGAAATGATTTGGTTATACATATATATCTATTCCTTTTCAGATTCTTTTCCATTATAGATTATTACAAGATATTGAATATAGTTCCCTGTGCTATACAGCAGGTCCTTGTTGTTTATTTATTTTATGTATGATAGTCTGTATCTATTAACCCCAAACTGCAAATTTTTCCCTCTCCCCCTTTCCACTTTGGTAACCTTAAGTTTGTTTTCTATTTCTGTGAGTCTATTTCTGTTTTGTAAATAAGTTCATTTGTATCATTTTTTTAGATTCCACATATAAGTGATATCATACGATATTTGCCTTTTTCTTTCTGATTTACTTCACTTAGTATGATAATCTCTAGGCCCATCCATGTTGCTGCAAATGGCATTCTTTCATTCCTTTTTACGGCTGAGTAATATTCCATTGTGTGTGTATATATATTTCTCCGGCTATATGCCCAGGGGTGGGATTGCTAGCTCATATGGTAACTCTATCATCCTATTAATTCATTAAAACCAAATTCAAATGCCATCTTCTCCCTTATCTCTCCAGCTAAGATAATGACTTCCTCTTCTGAACTTTCATAACTTTATGATATTTATCATTTTACTAATTTGCATTTTAGCTATTTGAGGATATGTGTTTTCTCCCTTTCTAGTCTGTAAGCTCCTCAAGGGTAGGGTTTGTGTTTGATTCATGTCCGTGTTCCCCCATAGTACCTGGCACATTGCCTTGCACAAAGTTGGGGCTCAGTAAGTATTTGCTGAATGAATGAATAAATGATACAGTCACAGACACAGAGAAAAACAAAGATAATGCACAGAAATGCACATCTATCTACATAAATTTCTCTCTTCTTGCAAAAATGATACACATTTACATGAAAGCATAGAAACGCGCATATCTATGACTAAAGCTGTGAGGAGACACATCTCTTAAGTTAAGCACTTTCTTATTTCTGTTTTTATTCTGATCCAGACCTTCCCACTGACTGACAGCAATACCCTCTTAACTCATCTCTGTTCCTAGTTTTTCCCTTTCTACTTTTCCATTGCCCTCAGCCTGTACCTTCCTAAAGCACCTCTTTGATGATATTATTCCTTAGCTCTAGAATTCCAGAAGTCCTTGCATGATAAAGTCTGGAAAAAGCTAAATACTTTATTTTCTAAAGGGAAAGGACTCACAGTTATAACCAGTGAAAAATAAATGGAAGCGGTTTCTTTCTGGGAAAGTTTCTCATGGCCTGTTAAAAAGGACAGTCTCGGCTGGTGCCACCTGTTCTCCTTCCATACTGCCTTGAATGTGGTTACAAAGGAGCTGCAGCAGCCATTTTGCAACCATGAAGGAAAGGCCAAGGTGTTGTTCCTGACCTCACCGAGCAGCTAAACAAATGCTACTGCTTCTAGATTCCTTGTTTATATGAGAGAAATAAACCTCTGTTTGTTTAAGCCACTGCGAGTCATGTTTTTTTGTTAGGACATATCCTAACTCAAGATTCATGAATATCTCCCTAACTCAAGATTCATGAATATCTCCCTTTCCTTAACCTAGTTTTTTTTTTTTTTTTTTCCCTTAACCTAGTATTTTAAAAACTGAGCCTGAAGGATAAGAAAAAGCAGACATAGGACAAACAAGGGAAAGTTTTCCAAGCGGAAGTAGCAGCATCTACAAGGGTCCTGTGGGAGAGCATTGATGATCTGGCCCTGCTTTATCATCCAGCCTTGATTCCCAGTATTCCCAATATTCTTTTCATGGTCACACCCTAGCCCAAGCCTCCATCATTTCTTGCTTAGACACTTTCAATAACTTCCCAGTTTATCTCCTTGCTCCCGCTACTGACCTCCTCTAATCCAGTCTACTCTCCCCCTTGTCATTCTCTTGTTGTAATTTCCTTATTTCTCTCTTAATAATTGCTGCCATTTAAAAACTATATATTTGTTTGTCTTTGTCTCTCCCGCTAGACTGAAGATTGCAGAAGGGCAGTTTATGGCCTTTCTGGTGTGGTTCACTTCCTGTATTCGGAGCCTAGCGCAGTGCCTAGTATATGACAGGTGTGTCAAGAACTGTGAAGGAATCTGAGAATTTACCCTCCTTACAAGTTAACAAGTTAGCTTCATACTGTTTCATGGATGCTGGCAGAAGACACAAGACTCCCAGGACAGAGACAAAGGATGTTATTACTCAAAGCAATAGCAGTGACTAGAGTATCAGCATTTGTACTGCTTCCTCGAGTCCCAATTCCCGTGGGGCGATGTGAAGAGGTCCAGGTGACACATGCACATGTAGTGGGTTGCATTACAGAAGAGGGACCCTGAGCTTAGGGAACCAGGATCATTTTCAGTGGGGAGTAAACCTACTTCACCTTCGTAACACTGGACGGTACACCTGCTCTTTGCTCCAGGGGGAAACACTGTCTATCTTTCAAGGTTCTTTACTATGCCAGCATCTTTGAAAGAGAGTCAGAAGCAAAGGGAGCTAGTGCCTTCTCTTGCAAGACCTGCAGAAATGGGAGAGACACACGGAAAACCCTTTGATCACCCAGGCTTTCTGCCCGTAGGCTCTTGACAGACCAAGCACAGAGAAGGGGCAACCGCAACAGAGCCTGGAGGTCTCATTTAGTTGAAATGTCAGCTATTAGAGGTCAGGAAGCCTCAGGCCACTGGAATTTGTGGCACAGAATACTGGAAAGGAGGAAGCTATGCAGAGAAAACACTCCAGCAATTTCCATGGGTTCCGTTGAGTTTTGGCTAAATATTAAACCGTGCATGTGTAGGGTAAGACTCCCACCAGGCTCTTCCTATAATTACCAGGAAGCTGTAAGCTGAACAGTTTTCCAGAGCTAACATCAGGTCGGGAGATGTTAGAGTTGCAACTAGCCAGACTGGAGAGCAGAGAAACATTCTTGAACATGTGGGCATCGAGTAGCTATCCCAACAGTAGGGTAACACTGGTCCCAGGTTATAAGTACTCTAGAAGGGGTTTTTCATCTTTGGTACTGTTGATATTTTGGGGGGAGGATAATTCTTTGTTTTGGGGGGCTTTCCTGTGCATTGCAGGATACTGAACAGCATTCCTGATCTCTAATCATTAGATGACAGTGGCACCTTCCGGGTTGTAGCAACCAAAAATGTTTTCAGACACTGCTGATATCTTGCGTTGGGGGTTGGGCAAAAGTTGTATCTGATTTAGAACCACTGCTTTAGACCCACCCTAACAAACACAAATACAAGACTAGAAAGCATTTAGCATATCTATAAGTAACTCAACTATCTGACCTCCCCGGCCCCATCTCAACATTCTTCAAAGAAAGACAACAAAATTCAGACACCCAACAATGTAACATTTACAACGTCCAGCAGCATCCAATCCAAAATTATTAAGCATACTAAGATGTAGGAAAAGATGACCCATAACCAGGAGAAAATCAATCATAAAAACCAGAACCATAAACCGTAGCACATTGATTAGACATGGTGGAAGAAAATATCTATGAATGTGCAAACACAGCAACTATCCAAACTGGAGCTCCTTAGAGACTCAGTGACACGTGTGACAGCATCAGCTGTCCAATAAGCATGTAATCAGAGTTCCAGAAAGAGAGAAAAGACGGAATACGGCAGAACTGGAAAAAAAAATGTCTAAAAACTTCCCAAATTTCATAAAGTTATAAATTCAAATATCCAAGAATCTCAACAAACCCCAAACTGGATAAGTACAAAGAAAACCACACCAAGACACTGCATATCAAATTGTTAGACTCTAATAATAAAGAGAAAAATCATAAAAGCAGCCGGAAGAAAAGGACACAGTACAGAGAACAAAGGTAAGAATAAACAGTGAATTCCCCTCAGAAACAACAAAACCCAGAAGACAGGAGAATGATATTTTTACAAGTCTATAAGAAAAGAATGTCAACATAGAATTCTATACCCAGCCAAAGATATCCTCCAAAATGAAAGTGAAATAAAGGCATTTTCAAAAAAACAGAAGCTGAAGCAACTTAACACTGGCAAAATGCACTACATGAAATGTTAAAGGAAATCCTTCAAATTGAAGGAAAATGATACCAGAAGGAAATGCTGATTAACACAAAGGGGTGAATTACCAAAGCTGACAAAAGAAGAAAAAAAAAATCTGAATAGCTCTATAGCTATTAAAGAAATTGCATATACAATTAGAAACCCTTCCCCAAAGGAAATTCCAAAACACCAGCTTCCCTGGTGAACATTTACGAAAACAAACAAACAAAAACAATGTCACAAACTTTTTCAGAAAATGGAGGAAGAAACACGTTCCAACTCATTTTTACTTTATTATTTTTTTATTATTTGGCTGCATTGCATCTTTGTTGCGGCATGCGGGATCTTTCATTGTGGTGCGAGGGCTCTTCCTTGCGGCGTGTAGACTTCTCTCTAGTTGTGGCGCGCAGGCTCCAGAGTGCCCAGGCTCAGTAGTTGTGGCGCGTGGGCTTAGTTGACCAACAAAGGATCGAACCCGTGTCCCCTGCATTGGAAGGCGGATTCTTGACCACCAGGGAAGACCCCCAACTCATTTTATTAAAGGAGGGCTTTGCAAGTGTTTTAGGCTGTTCTGGGTGGCTACTGCTGTTCCTCCTCCCCCCAATCCTCCTCCTTCATCTTCACAATCTTTAAAATTGTAAAAGCCATTCTTAGCTTTCAGGCCAGAGAGAAACTGGCCAAAGGCCAGGTTTGTCCTGTGGACCCTGGTTTGCCCCACCCCGGGGCTAAAGCATTAGTAAGCCACACTGTTTTTACCAAGGACTTTTGTGCGGCAGTTGACAAGAGAGTTGTATCTCACACCAAACAGCAACAACCTAGTAATACTTGTATCAGACATTAAATTTTCAAATATTGGGGGATTTTCCAGGTGTCTTTTTGTTATTAGTTTCCAGTTTAACTCCATTTTGGTCAGAGAGCATCCTTTGTATAATTTCAAGTCTTTAAAATTTGTTGAGATTTGCTTTCTGTTCCCCACAAATGGTCTGACTTGGTGAATGTTTCACAAACACTTGAAAAAAAAGTGAATTCTGCCGTTGCTGGGTGGAATGTTCTATACATTCCACTAGGTCAAGTTCATTGATGGTGATGCTTAGGTCTTTTATATTCTTAATAATTTTCTACCTTTTTTATAACTTAATTATAGCCTCCAACTATAACTGTGGATTTACCTATTTTTCCTTTCAGTTCTATCAGTTTTTAGTCATGCATTTAGAAGCTCTTATGTATTAATATTTGTTAGGGGCTTAAAAATTTAGGATTGTTATGTCTTCTTGGTGAATTGATCCTTTTATCTTTAAGTAACATCCTTCGTTATACTTGGTAATATTTATTGTATTGAAATTTACTTTGCCTGGTATTAATGCAGCCACTATATATTTTTTGATTAGTGTTTGCATGGTGTATCTTTTACCATCCTTTTTCCTTTAACCTACTTATATCTTTTCGTTGAAAATGGATTTCTTGTAGACAGCATATAATTAGACCTTGCTATTTTATCCTATATGACAATCTCTGTCTTTAAATCTGGTTGTTTAGACCATTCACATGAATCAAGATCTAACATCTTGCTAGTTGTTTTCTATTTACCTGTTATTTGTTCAATTTTTCCTCTTTTTCTGCCTGCTTTTGTTTTTGTTTTTGTTTTTTTGCGGTACGCGGGCCTCTCACTGTTGTGGCCTCTCCCGTTGCGGAGCACAGGCTCCGGACGCGCAGGCTCAGCGGCCATGGCTCATGGGCCCAGCCGCTCCGCGGCATGTGGGATCTTCCCGGACCGGGGCACAAACCCGTGTCCCCTGCATCTGCAGGCAGACTCTCAACCACTGTGCCACCTGGGAAGCCCTCTCCTTCATTTTTGAAAACTATTTCACTGTGTATAGGTTTCTGGGATGACAGATTTCTTTTGTTTGTTTGTTTTTCCTTTCAGCATTTAAAACATGTCACTCTTTTCTCTTCTGGCTGGCATGGTCTCTGATGAGACGCCTGCTGTAATTCTTACCTTTGTTCCTCTGTTTATTTATTTATTATTATTATTTTTAATAATATTTATTTATTTGGTTGCACTGGGTCTTAGTTGTGGCACGCAAACTCTCAGTTGCACCATGCATGTGGGATCTCGTTCTCCGACCAGGGATCGGACCTGCACCCCCTGCATTGGGAGCGTGGAGTATTAGCCACTGCGCCACCAGGGAAGTCCCTGTCCCTCTGTTTATAAAGCTGCCTCTCCTCAGTGGCTCCTCCCTGCAGACTCAGCCTCCCCTCCACTGTCCTGAGCAACTGCGTACATCCCACCAGTTAAACAAAAGGCTATCTCCTTACAGAGTGGTTGGACCCCCGTCCTTTGTCACTTGAGCATCTGTTATTGCCCTTAGTGGTCTGACTCCTACCACTGCCTGCCCACACCTCCATTCAGGTAGCTTCTAGAGTGTTCCATTCTGTCACACACGCACACGACAATGTGCCCTTGGCCTCAGGTGGACCCGGTGATGGGATCTGAAGGTTCCCTGCCCACCGTGCTCCAGCCAGGATTGTTCAATGGGCTTCTTACCTTCTCTTTTAGTCCTTCACGTGCATTCCCTGTCAAGGATCCTAGCTTTGTCACCTTCAAACAAACACAGGACATTAACTGTTATGTTTTTAGTTGTTTTTATCGGAGAAAGGGCTGTATGGGTGTGTTTCAACCTGGCAGAGTTATTCTATTAATCCACCCATTTTTCTTTTATTCTGATTTATTTTATTTGTATTAATAACTTAATTTAAGACCCTTTCCATGTATCTAGCCTATCTATTTACAGTAAATGTCCCCTGGGGAGGCTGACTCTATATACATGTGGTAAGAATTGTAGGTCATAAGGATGGAATATTATGGGCCTTCTGGGAGGAACAGTAGAGAAAAATTGGGGACCAATGGTTAGGAACAAAATGGATGAAGAAAGTGGAGGACAAGGCTGTGGGAAGTCTCTCTTGGTGTTGACTGCTCTTGGGGGTGGAGTGGGGTCTTACCCTGAGGTTGGGAAGGATTGAGGTGCAGGGTACTAATTCAGGGTTACTCCCCAGGGATGCTGTAAGGTGGCATTAGTGGATAGTATTCTATGTCCTTCAACTTTTTGCCCTGGGGGACCATTTAAAAAGTTATCAAAGAGAAGGGGCTGTAGTGAAATGGAAAGAATCAGGCCACCTTTTGACAAATTAATGCAAAGAGACATCCATGCTGGGGAGACTTTTTCCCACCTTGGCGAGAACTGCAGCATTGGAAGCAGTGCTGACGTGGGTACCTGCACACCCGCAGAGAGAGGTATTGTGGGAGCAGAAGGAAATCTTTAATTACCTGTGAACTGCCTAGGTTGCTGCCTATTTGCTGGGAAGCAGCGTTGTGATGAAGGACGCTCATAGATGCTCCTGTGTCCTCAAGGGAACACTGCTGGCCGTGACAGCTTCAGAATTCCCACATAGAACGGATTAGGGACCTGAGTGGGGAGTGGCAAAAGGACACGCATCTGGGCGTGTTTTGTGAATGCACTGTTTGTGTTCAGGTGGTGTGCGTGCTTATATGGGATGGTTTTCGGGGCACTGCCACTGTTCCACATCCAATTCCAATAATGGAAATGAAACATGTTACATGGAAATATAAGAAAACAAGTACAAAACACATACAAGTATTATTGGTAATTCGAGTTACAGGGCAGCTCTGCTCCTGTGCACCAATCCTTTCAGCATTCAATTCTCTTATTACTATTTCATAGGCCTATTGCTCTATGAGGTAGCGAAGCGGTTGTTGTTACCCCACATTATAGCTGAGGATGAGGGGCTCCACAGTGAAAGCTGGGTAATTAAAGATGCCCCACTAGAATGTAAGCTCCCTAGGACAGGGGTTTTTACCTAGTGTTTTGTTTGGGACTTTGACCATACAGTGTACAGAAATAGGATGGAGGGGGTCAATTTTAGTCAGAACTCACTCACCATTATGTAGAGCAAAGGTACTGCGTGCATGTGCCTGCGGGTGTCTGTGTGTGTGTGTGAAATGGGATTGACCCACTCTGGACAGTGAAACCTCAAATGATGGAAAAATTTCATATGGAAGCCACTGAATCAAAGCTTTGTTTGTACCACGCTCCCTGTCCTGGAGTAGTAGCTTCCCAGGATGAAGGGTTGAGTTCAAAGCTAGGGAGAAGGGGGCTGAGCCCAGCCCAAGGCAGGCAGGGCTGGGTGGCCATGATGCAGATCAAGACGGGGCCGTTCAGCACAGGGTCCACATGGTCTCTATTTTCCTACCTCTTCTTGCTCCACTCCTGAAGCAGTGGGGAAAGCTGGGGCTGATTTCTCTGCGGCTGGGAGCTGGGCTGAAAGCTGGTGGGTAGCTGCTAGCCCACAAGACAGTGGAGGCTAGAAGCTGGGCGGAATGGCGGCTTCCTCTCAGTGTATTTCTTCCCTTGGCCACCAGATGGCAACACCTCCCTTGAAACAGAACCAGAGCCACAGGACTCCACGCAAGATGGTTACTTATTCTGAGGACTTCCAGCTGCCCTGCATTATTTGAGGAGGGTCTTGGCACCCTATCAGCTATTTGTTCAATCAGATTTTACTGAGCGCTTACTATGTGCCCAGCCCCGTTGGGGTGGGGTGGAGAGTGAGGGTGCCGCAGCGGACAGGACCCTACAAGACCCACCAAGGCTACTCTTTCCACAGCTCTTACAGCCTAGCAAGGGAGACCGAAGTGAGGCAAATAATTACAAAACAATGAAATCATTTAATTTGTTCAGTGAACTAATTTCAATAGTGTTATCAATGATAGATATAAAGTGCTTTTGAGACCCTATTAAGAGGAGGAATTTTATTTCATCTGGGCTGTTGGGAAAGGCTGCTCTGTGAATGAAACACCATGTGTCCTAATAACTCCCACCCCTTCACATACCCTGTTACACCTACCATCACACACGCCGTTATATTCCCATTTTATAGCTAATGAACCCCTCCCCCTCCCAAAACCCCCCCATCCCATCCTATAATACCATCTCAGACTCCATTGCAGACCATAATAACAGACCCTATTCCAACCCCTACACCTCCCTCACATAACCATTGACAAATCCCTTTACAAGTCTTTCGAAGTCTCCTCCACATCTTTGTTGTAAATCCCATCACTCATCCCTTTGGAATATCCCATCACTAACTTTTTTTTTAATTTATTATTTTTATTTATTTAATTTATTTATTTTTGGCCGCGTTCCTGTGCACAGGTTTTCTCTAGTTGCGGTGAGCGGGGCTACTCTTCGTTGTGGTGCGCGGGCTTCTCATTGCAGTGGCTTCTCTTGTTGTGGAGGATGGGCTCTAGGCTCATGGGCTCAGTGGTTGTGGCTCACGGGCTCTAGAGCACAGGCTCAGTAGCTGTGGCGCACAGGCTTGGTTGCTCCACGGCATGTGGGATCTTCCTGGACCAGGGCTCAAACCCGTGCCCGCTGCATTAGCAGGCAGATTCTTAACCACTGCACCACCAGGGAAGCCCCCCACCACTAACTCTTAAAGAACCCTGGTCTTATTCATCTTTGCATTTCCAAAGCCTCCCAAAATACAGACAGGTAATATGTTCTTGAAAACACTTGGCAAACCAGTGACCAGATGGCTCAATACTCTATCATACTCTATCACAGGGCTGTCATGGCTCCTATCACAGAGCCAGGGGTACAGCCCCCAGACTGGAAAGGCTCAGGCCTCGGCTGCCTTCTTCCTTTAGGAGAGGGCTGAGGTGGGAGTTGCTGATCTCTGGTTGCTCCCCTCCCCCCACCAAACCTCATCAGTCCAGACAAGTTCCCTTCCTCCCTCCCTCCACAAGGTTTGTGTTGCTTGGGACCAGGTCCCGGTCCTGCAGTCTGATTTGGTCTATGTCGCCCAGACCCGTCAGTGGTCACCCTTTTACCTCCTCCTTGGAGCGTATGTAGGTCCTGATTGTGGGTCTGCGAACTGTGCCCTTAGTCCACGACTTGCCCTTCTCTCCTTCTCTGAAGGGCCAGAGAGCACAGGAGGGAGTACCCCAGGGCTGGAAGGGACCTCAGGGAATCATCAACACCCTTCTCTTCCCCCGCTCCCTCTCCTTTCCCTGCCCCCTCCTGTTTATCTAGTTTTTCTTTGGGGAATGTAAACGTACGGCAGCATTACTCAGCAGGCAAGAGCTGGAAGAAAACATAAAGACCAAGTCTAACTCCCTCATGTAACAAGTGAGGAAACCAAGGCCCAGAGAGTGGAAGTCACTTGCCCACACGGCGCATGCTCCTCGCAAGTGTCCTTCCAGAAACCACCCTCTCTGTGCACATTAGCCAAGAAACGCTACTTCCATTAGGAAGGCACGTCCAGTGCAAACCACTCTAGAGATTGCATTTCAAAGATTGATAGACATGGCTTTTGCATTATCTGCTGTTTCATATTAGCTATGCTGTGGCTTCATTCTTTAGTGCTGATATTGGGGGCGGGAGGGATGGGGAGTGGGGGGTAGGGAGCCAATTTTGAGACCTTCTCACAACCTCCAGCCTGCACAACTAGGCCCGAGAAGGACAGGGTGATCCATCCTATATTTTCAGACCGTCAGGAGATTTCATTGTTTAAACAAACATTTCAGCGAAGCCATCCAGCTGGGCAGTGATTTATGGCTCTGGCTGCAGTTTTTCCCCAACAAAGATAAACAATCCTACAACTCTTGGGACTGGGGCTGGGACTCCTGGTTCTAATAACTTGGAGCCGGCTGGACCACACCAGCCATCGCCTGGTCTGGGGTTTGGTTAGGATCTGTTCGCAATGGTCCTGCGGCTCAGCCACAAACCTGGGGGGATCGTGTTGTGTTTGGAAGCTAGAACCATACCTCCAGGGCAAGGGAGAGTGGCAGGCAGGAGAGAACTAGCACAGGGTTGGGGCTTCAGGCCCGTCCCCCACTTCTAGGAGGGACGCAGTGGTGTTCTGCGTTCTGTGCGGTGATTATCTGGTGGTTTGGTCAACAGCATCTATTCTTCCTTCTTTTGGTCACAGTATGTCATTTCACTTCTTTTTTTTTAAAATTTTATAATTTTCTTTATTTTTTTATACAGCAGGTTCTTATTAGTTATCCATTTTATACATATTAGTGTATATATGTCAATCCCAATCTCCCAATTCAATTTCCTTCTGTGGAACTGTTTTAGGCTGTGTGCTGTGGCCCGGTGCTCATAGAATCCACCCAGTCTTTGGCTCTGAGAGTGAATATGTGCTCAGGTCCTCCCAAAGCAACGCTTTCCTGTGGTCACAGTCATTGGCTCAAGGGTAGACATCTAACCCATTAACAGATGGAGAAAGGCAATGAGACATTTGCTGGGGCTGCTAGGAGAGAGGCAGATTCAATTCTCTCTGGACTTGACTTTTTTTTTTTTGCGGTACGCGGGCCTCTCACTGTTGTGGCCTCTCCCGTTGCGGAGCACAGGCTCCAGACGCGCAGGCTCAGCAGCCATGGCTCACGGGGCCAGCCGCTCCGCGGCATGTGGGATCTTCCTGGACCGGGAAATGAACCCGCGTCCCCTGCATCGGCAGGCGGACTCTCAACCACTGCGCCACCAGGGAAGCCCTCTGGACTTGACTTTGAGATGATATGGGAGTACAGTTGACCACTAAGCTGTTGCCGCCATCTTGCCTCCATGGGGGTCACATGGTCCCTGTCTGACAATGAAGCCAGTAAACAGGAAGTGAGGCTGAGGGCTGCTCCTCCACCCAACAAGTCCTTTTTTTAAGGGTTGGGATTCTTTCACTTCCAACTGAAAGAATGTTAACCAGTACCCACCGTCTGACACAGCGGGGGAGATTGACTAGGGAAGGGCAGCTCCGGCAGCCTCCGGCTGAGCTGTCTGGATGTGGTGGTTTAGCCAGAGGACAGTAACTCCCTCATAATCTACCCCTCTTGCCCCCATCAATCTGATTACTTGTGTCTACAATTTATTTCAACAAGTGGTTAAGGAACTGTGGCAGATGCAGAGATGAATGAGACACAGCTCACATTTTTCTTAGAGTTCTTGGTTTGTTTAAGGCGGCTTGAGATGCACATCGCAAGAGAAGAACACACAAGGTGCTTTGAGTGTGCAAGGGAAGAAGAGCTCACATCTGATGGTTGGGGACCAGTTGAGACTATGGAGGAGGGGTGTTTGGGATGGGTCTTGAAAGATGATGAGAATTTGGGTAGAGAGAGATGGGCAGAAGGCTTTACAGGTAGATGACGTAGTGTGATGGAAATCAGGGAGGAGGGAAAGACTATTTAGGGGAACACTGAAGAGTTGAGTTGGATGGGAGGACAGGAGATATTTAGGGGAATCACCAGCTGGCAAAGGAATTTGGTGTCATCTAGGCAGATGCCTCTAATGAGAAGCTTGTTCTTGGTTCAGTTGGTGATGGGGAGTAATTGAACTCTCTTGAGCAGGGAAGTGCCCTGATCGGAGTTACTCTTGAGGGACTTCAGATAGGAGCAGGAAGAAATTGAATGTGGAAAAGCCACTAAGTATATATTAGGAGATAACCTTGACTCAGCCGTAGGACGGGGAGACAGTGAGGGGAGGAAGGGCAGGGAGGGAAAATCACGGAGTAGTTCTAGTTTCTATTCTTTCATACTTCAAGAACTGTGAGGTTTCTTAAAGTCCAAAAGTTGTAAAAGGAAAGGTTGGTATATTTAACCACATAAAAATGTAAAATTTCTACATGGCAAAAATGCCATAAATAAAGTCAAAAGACAAGGACAAACTGGGGAAAATGTTTGCTACACAAGTGACAGAGGGTTTATTTCCTAAATATATACAAAGAGCTTTTATATTTCAGAAAGAAAAAATAACAAGCAATGAAGAAACGGGCACAGGACGTGAATAGACAGTTCACAGGAAAAAATTTACAATGGTCATTAAATATACGAATATGTAATAATGACAATTAACACATATTGAACTTTGTTTTTATTTACGCATCTAATTTTCACAATAATGGTAGGAGGAATGTATTATTATGATGGTACTCATTTTACTGATGAGGAACCAAAAACAGAGAGAGGTTAAGTAAATTACCCAAAGTCACCCAAGCAACTAAGGACCAGAGTTTGTCCTCTCAAGCATTGTGCTACACTACTTGCTCCATGTCACCTATTCTAAAAGAAACCCATTTTAGAACTACACCAAAACATCATTCTTTTTATTTTTATTTTTTTATTTTTTTGCGGTACGCGGGCCTCTCACTGATGTGGCCTCTCCCGTTGCGGAGCACAGGCTCCGGATGCGCAGGCTCAGCGGCCATGGCTCACGGGCCCAGACGCTCGCGGCATGTGGAATCTTCCCGGACCGGGGCACGAACCCGTGTCCCCTGCATCGGCAGGCGGACTCTCAACCACTGCGCCACCAGGGAAGCCCCAAAACATCATTCTTTACGTGAAAAGATTGGCAAAGATAAAAAAGTTTGGTGGATGGTTGACAAAACTGGGAGACCAGTACTCCCGCATATTGTTGGTGAAAATGTGAACTGTAATAACCACTTTGGGGGCAGTTTGACAATATCACAATTTTAAATACATATTTGCTTTGACGTAGAAATTCCATTTCTAGCATTTTTCTAACAGACGTACCAAGGGAAACATAGAGAGATATTTAGTGCAGCATGTTCACGACAGCAAAAGATTGAAAACAAGCTAAACACCCATCAATAGGGGACTTGGTGGATGGATTATGGTACATCCATAGGCTGATAAGAGGAATACGGCCTATCTATGTGTATGTTACGGAACAATCTCTAAGATACGTGATTGAAAAAGGCAAGGAGGAGAACAGGGCATAGACTGTGCACCACCACGTACTGGGCATCTCCACATACTCTGGCCAGGGAACAGTGTCTGGCCAGTGTCGGCCTTTGGGGAAAAGAGCTGGGTGCCTGGGTTAGGGGTGAGAGGGGGCAAGTGTTTTCACTGTATATATTTTGGCATTGCTGAAAACCATTTTTAACATGTTCAGGGATCACCTTTTCAAAAATAAAAGTTTACGATAAAATATAGCACGACTTGAAACAACCACCACAGAAAAAGGTATGATTTCCATTAGTCATCCAGGGTCAAGCTTGTCGACACTCTCGTCTCAAAGGCAAAGAGAAGTGGGCTGTGTGGTGGAGGATTGTACATAGAACTGAAGGACAGGGAGCCAGGGCTTGGGAGTTCAGAGAGCTAGGGAAGAGATATCTGGCCAGGTGGTCATTATTTTAAGATAGGAAACACACAAACTCACTTTTTAAATGTTTCATATATCAGAATTTATCTCCCTGTCCCTTAAAAAAACCCACAAAAACTAAAGTTCCTTTTGAAAAATTCTAATTTGTTTCAGATGAACTCAGGATTTTGCCTATGTCTAAGCAGAATTGGGTGGGAATCAGAGAGACCCAGTGGCCAGGAGTCAGCAAGCCCACCATAAGCTGCTCTTTCCTCCGCTCTGGAGGGTTCTTTCACCCTCTTTTGGGTGAAAGAGTACAGCCAAAAAAAAAAAAAAAAAAAATTTATTTTTGGCTGTGTTGGGTTTTAATTTCTGTGCGAGGGCTTTCTCTAGTTGTGGCAAGCTGGGGCCACTCTTCATTGCGGTGCGCTGGCCTCTCACTATCACGGCCTCTCTTGTTGCGGAGCACAGGCTCCACACGTGCAGGCTCAGTAATTGTGGCTCACGGGCCTAGTTGCTCCACGGCATGTGAGATCTTCCCAGACCAGGGCTCGAACCCATGTCCCCTGCATTGGCAGGCGGATTCTCAACCACTGCACCACCAGGGAAGCCCCAGACATTCTTATTCTTCTCAGTAAGCTAAGAGGTGAAATCCTGGCCTGAGTTCAGAATGAGGGGCTCAGGGGTAGGACTGGGGCTTGAGGAGAGTGGTGAAGGTAAGAAGAATCAAGGTGAAAACGCTCAGAGCAACTGCTCTAGCAAAAATTAAGCAGTGATTAGGAACAGGTGAAACCTGATGACGATTTACCAAATTGTGTTTTCCTTAATTGCTTGCTCTTTAGGACTATCTCCTTTGCTCTGGGACTGCTTTAATGAGGATTCCTGTTTTTACTCTTAAAAAGAGAATTGGGTGGAAAATTCAATTTAACTATACAAACATTAGTTTGTATAGTTACAAACTGTGATGTGTCAATTACAGGGCATGCAAAAATGAGTAAGACTTGGGCCCTGGTCCCAAAGCATTCAAGTCCAATAGCAGATACAGACCTGGTTGTAAGTATTACATTGAAGTGTAACAGTGGAATGATGGAAAGAAGAAAATGTTACAGACATAAGACTAACTGCTCCATGCGGCTGAGCAGTGCTGTAAGGGAGGCTTGGAGGGAGGCTAGGTCTGAGCCTGGTTTTAAGCGTGGGTGAAGGAAGTTCTATCACTAAGATTATGCATGAAAAGACTTACTTAGATGCCTGCCACCTAGTGTGCTCTCAATCTGCTCAATCTGTGTTGCAACCAGGGTAGGTTTAATCCTCATGGGTGGCGAGGGAGGTTTTGAGCTGCTTCCCTGTAGGTGTGTGTGGGCTGGTGATGGTAGGGGGAGTTGAGGGCCCAACTTCCTTTTCTTGAGGATTCAGGTGTCCTGGGACATGGTGGGCCTGGGGTGGGGCAGTAACTTGGATGGGGAGAGAGCTGAGAATGGCTCTGGTGCTGGCTGCTGTGGAAAGATGAGGCACTGGTGGGCCATCGGGAAAGACAGCCCAGGATTCTTGGGGGCTGCTGCTGGTCCCTGGGTGCAGAGGTCTGGGTACAGCAGTTTCTCTCACAGAGGCCCTTTGCTGGCATGATCTTCATCCCTTCTGCATGGGCCCCGCAGGTCAGGGGCCCACCAGCCTCTCTGTCCTCATAACCTTCCCTCCTCTCCTTCTCCCTTCACCATTTCAGAGGAAACTTTACTGTTTATCTTTGGAGAGTATAGAGGAAGGGTGGAGAGAAACCCTGCTCTCACTCAAGATGTTTCTCCTAAATATTTTAATCTTGCCCAGACATCAAAGCTTGTATTTTCCTTTTTCTCCCTACACATCCTTCCCTTGAGGCAGAGAGCAGAGAACAGCCTGGCTGCTTGAACATGAGTTGGGGGTGGGGTGGCGGTGGGGGGTGAAAGACAGAAGGGAGCTCCTGGGAGCACAGAAATGGGTCATTCTCTCCAAAAAGCCTCCTGCTGCATTAGAGCTGTTGGCCTTGAGACCAGCACCCACCTGGTAGCCAGCCGAGTGTGCTACTTGCAAGTAATACAGTAAATGAAAACTGCTTGGGGACCTAGCTTGCAACCAAGATCTCTAAAGTGACGATTTATGTTCACAAAACAAATACGAGGATCAGGCTGTGCAGATGGTTGCTCTGCATGCTGTTGTTTTCCCGGGGGACAGGAGGGGTAGTTGGGCGCAGGCAGGAGATGCGGGCTTGGCACCCCCCCATGGTCGCCCATCCCAACCTTAGTGCCTTGCGTCTCTGGTTACTTGGTTTTGCCTGCACTGTCTGCCCATTTCAGGGAGGGGTGAAATCTGGGAGAGTTGGTGTTATAAAAAGTGGGGGGCTTCCCTGGTGGCACAGTGGTTGAGAGTCCACCTGCTGATGCAAGGGACACGGGTTCGTGCCCCGGTCCGGGAGGATCCCACATGCCGCGGAGCGGCTGGGCCCGTGAGCCATGGTCGCTGAGCCTGCGCATCCGGAGCCTGTGCTCCGCAACAGGAGAGGCCACAACAGTGAGAGGCCCGCGTACCGCAAAAAAAAAAAAAAAAAAAGCGGGGACATGTTTGATCACGAGCATCACAGGGAGCGAGCGTCACGTCAGCCTGGATCTCAGACCCCCCTGTGTCCAGCTGACATGGAGAGAATCCCACCCCTGGCCAAGCTACCCCTTTTGTCAGCCTCGGGCTGCACCTGACTTGATGTCCTCCTCTACCTGCTGCCCATGTTGGGGGCTTCGGGGGAGAGTATAGTGCGACCCGCATTATCCTCACAGGGTACAAGAGGACTTCTGGGAGGCTGGGGGTGAGGAGGAAGGGAGAGAACGAGGGTTGCAAAAAGCCGCTGAGCAGAGAGGAGGGCTGATGAAAGTTACAAATTCTGATAATCTTCCATCTTCAGAACTTTTCATCTGAAGCATGAAATTTAATCAGATGTTTAAAGATCCTGGAGAAACAAATGAAGAAACACAAGAGCAGAAAACGGAATCCGGGGGCAGGCGCAGCTTCTGTATTATTATTATTACAGTGAAGACTGATGTTGGAACTGGCTGTGAGATTGGTTTTGGAAACCCTGTTATGTTGCTGGGGTAAACAGGCCCTGGGAAAAAATCGCTTTTCATTTCCTGAGATAGGAAGGGTCGGAACGTGCTGGGAGGAAGGGGTCATGACTCTCTGGAGACAGCAGGATCTGCATCCCCATCAGCCAGTGAGATGTCAGGTTGAAACCAGATGGCAAATGTTTCATCACAAAGGACATCCGCCAGGGGGAGGGTATGTCCTGGGTCAGGGGGTCCACACGTCTGGTGCCAACACAGTGAATGGTGGTCAGTGAATGGTGGTCAGCCTTTCTTGAGCTCCTACTGTGTGCTCAGCCAGTACTGATGTGACACACAACCTAGGCCACTCACATTGTATTCCAAGTGAATGCCGCTCCTTGGAGCACATCCCAGTTATCTATTGTATCACCACAAAACTTAGCTTTTTTTTTTTTTTTTTTTGGCTGTGCTGCACAGCTTGTGGGATCTCAGTTCCCCAACCAGGGATTGAACCCGGGCCCCAGCAGTGAAAGCACGAAGTCCTAACCACTGGACCATCAGGGCATTCCCAAAACTTAGCAGTTTAAAGCAACAATTTATGACTATTTTTCATGGTTCTCTGGGTTGACCAGGCTCAGCTGGGTGGTTCTCACTGGGGGTTTCCCATATGCTTTCAGTCCGATGTCTCAGCGACTGCAGTCCTATGAAGGCTGGTTCACTCACATGACTGGGGGGTGACCCTGGCTGTCTGCTTGGGGCTCAGCAGGGGGCCATTGACTTACATGTGGTTTCGCTACATGGCTTGGATTTCTCACAGCATGATAGCTGGGTTCTGAGAGGGAGTATCCTAAGAGCAAGTGTTCGAGAGGGTCAGGAAGAACTCGCAAGGCTTCTTATGACCTAGTCATGGAGGTACAAGAATGTCATTTTCATTGCGTTCTGTTGGTCAAGTCCGTTCAAGGGACAAGACTTAGACGCCACCTCATGATGCGGGAGTGGGATGCGGGCAGAGGGAAGTGAGGTGTTGATGGCGGCATCTTTGGAGGCAAGCTACTACTCACACCACATGGGCCCAGGGCAGGCTCTGCGGGTGTGCGACCAGGGCAGTGGCACGGGGCCTCACACTTAGAAGCGTTCTGTGCTTGGGTCAATGCTCTGTTGTCATCATCTTGAAATTTTTAATAATTTTAACAAGGAGCGCTGTATTTTCATTTTGCACTGGGCCTTGGCAAATCAGATAGCTGGTCCCCTGCAGGACCCATTGTGAAGGATTTGTGCAGCATGGTAGGAGGGGGGACCTGGGCTGGACTCTGTGCTCTGCAGTTGGAACTCCTGCCTGCAGAGAACTTGCAGACCATCTGAGGACACAAGAAACACAGATGCACTAAAACTAGCCAACGACAATGTCTGAGCAGAAGTTAGGCTGTGATTGCCAAAGGAGGGCCCAGGTCGGGTGGGAGGATCCTCGTATGTTGTCTTGGGCTCATATTCAGACTTGAAATCCATGCTGGGCAAAACCTTCCTTCTCCGGGGCCAGAAAAGCATCTAGGAATCTTAGGAATGTTCTCTTCCTCTCCCCACTCTACCTCTTCCTTCACCCTTATTCCCAGGACCCTTGTGCTGAAGGCTTCTACAAAGGGGCTTCCATATCACGCTCTGGGGTGTGGGTAGGAGGGAAAGGGGGGTGTAGAAGCACATGCACTTAATGCCCAGCTCAGGCTGAAGGTCTTGAGTGAGTCACTGGAAGAGGCTTGAAGGAAGCTGGGCCAAAGGTGGTCTGGGACGGGGGACGGGAGAAGGGGGATCTCAGGTCTCCTCTAAGGCGTGCTGAGTGCCCTGGTACCCTGGACAGTGCCTCCCTCCTAGTCCCCAGCCAGATCCCTTGCCATTCCCCAAGGCACAGACCATGCCCTTTTCCACAAAAGAAATGGCTCAAAGGGCCCGGGACCCAGCCCAGCCCCGAACTAGGGCACAAAGCCAGATGGCCTCTGAGGGAGGCCACCCTTTCTTTACAAACAGTGTTCAGTTTCCTTCAGCGGTGTCTCCTGCTGTGACGAACGTACAGAGTAACCTGATGGTGCACGTTGACAGGGCGTCAAGGCGGCTGACCCGTTTCCATCTCTGTGCGGCGAGAGGACTAAGGAGGATGCTGCTTCCCGGGGAGCTGGTTCTAACGTTTCTCTAAAACTGTTGCCACAGGCCCATCCGAGGCCTGCTGGGTCATCATTCTTGGCCTTGCTGGTCCATCGCCTAGGTGCTCTCAGACTGTCCCTTGACCTTTGTGGGCTGCTCTGCAGGGACTATGGTTCCCAGGCTCTTTGCCCTTTGGCTTCCAGATGAGCTCACCCAGTGGGGGGCCTGGCAGCAGGTTAGAAGGTGGTTAAGAGGGGGAAAGTTGGGATACTCCTTTCTCTTTGCTTCCTAAGGTGTCTTTAGCAGAAGCTGGATCTCTTTATGGCTCCAGCTCACATCAGACGACCCCTCTCTGTGGTTGTGATTCCCGTGGGATAGCCCTGGCTTTGGACTCTGGTGACCTCACTTTCTCTCTTTCCTATCTTTCTCCAGCCCTGGGGCAGAAATGGCTTCCTGCTGTCACTCACGTCTGGATGGGCTTAGCATCCCTGTGTGGTTTCTTAGCTCTTCCATCACCTGTGTAACCTCTTCTCTCTATCAAATTTCCTCTGACTGACATCACTGGTCATCTGCCTTTTATGTATCCAGGAAGCCCTGGAGGTGGGAAGGGTCCTGTGACCCTGGCTCCAGATGGAGTCTGCGAGCTCAGCTCCAGAGGGATCTGAATGTTATGCACACCAGTAGCTGCACTATACAGCTGGGTGCAAAGCGAGAAGGCAGCCGGGCCTGCTCCCACCAAGTCCAGGTCACTAACTCCTCAGACCACCTTGCTGAGCAGGAAGAAGAGGCCCAGCCGGGGCAGGTAAAGGGACAGCGTGGCTGACATGCCCAGAGGCTGGGGCGTGGTGCTCTAATGATTGTCCTTATGAGGTTCCCTGATATGGGGCCCACTCCCATTGCTTGTGCCCTTGCACTCCGGAGGCCAGTGATTAAGAGTATGTGTTTGGGTTGAGAAACAGTATAAATATGTGTGTGTACATAAGGCTTAGGGGCTAACGTACATGTGCAAGTGTGAGGCTTAACAGCTTACATAGATGAGTACGGGTGCGGTTTCCACGTCTGTAAGGATGTGGGTCTGCCACAGATGAACCTTGAACCTGGCTCCCAAGATCACTTAGTCTCCAAGACAAAGTCTTCAGGGTCATTGGCAAGACATGAGTCTGGAGCAGAGTTTATGGAGGCGTTGTTAGCTGAGCCTAAAAAAGAGACAAGCAAGAGCTGAACCCAAGTCAGGGGCTACGGGGACCCCCACTGTCCTTCCTTAATTGGGTCCAGCTCCCTGTTCACTGCTGCAGCCTGCTCCTTCCATTGGGGAACAGAGCAGGGGCCTAGTGGCAAGTCACTTGCCAGGTGACTATCAGAGAAGCTCTTAGGCCCTAATGGACTGACTGGACTTTTCATTAAAAAAAAGCTATTTTTGGTTCTTTATCAGCAGGCAGGATTTGGGGGAGAAAAAGTAGTCAAAAGGGCAAGAACCGGGAAAACTGGAGTAGTAGCTAGAGAGAGAGAGAGAGAGAGAGAGAGAGAGAGAGAGAGTGTGTGTGTGTGTGTGTGTGTGTGTGTGTGATAGAGAGACAGAGATCGGAGTTACCCTTTAATGACTTCCAACTTCGCTCTCCTGCACCCACATCGTGGGGACATCACACTCTCAGGCCTGCACCTACTACCCTGGCGATTAGCCTGGCTCTGGCCAGGGATCAGGGGTCAGGCTGGCTCACATCAGGACCTGTCCTACTATCAGCCCATGCAGGCCTTCTCCCACCCTGCGGGTTGGGTTTGAGGCCGAGTCCTAGCAATGCCACTTCTCCCTGTGTCCTAGGCCTGCAGCTTTGTTTTGGTTACCTGTCTGTCCTTCTAGGCCTGGGGCCTTGCTCTGTTCTCTCTGGCCTCTCCCCACCAGATCTAGCCTTTGGTGGGTGCTGGGATCTGCTGACAGACTCTCCTGAGGCTGCCTGCCTGCTTAGATTTCAGACTCCGCTTCTGGAACCACCCATTGCTGTGGCCCACCTGCTGGTAGAGATACCCTGTTACCAAATGCTAGAAGATCCGCCACTCACTCACCTCCCCAGCTGCTGACTATTGTCTGTTTCCACACCCTTGCACGCTGCGTTCTGCCTGTCACCCTGGACGGCTGCCCAGCAGCTGCAGCTGAGGCCATCCTACCAGCACCTTCCCCAGCCCGATGGGTGGTCCCGTCCGGTCCCGGCCCTCCCAGCCTGCCTCATCTGCTGTGTGTACAGAGCCACATCTGGCTGAATACAGAGCTGGGGGAGGCTGCATGGGCTCTGACACACTGATCCCCAGAGAGATGGTCATCTTCGCTCAGGACCTCTTGGAGAGAGTCAGGTCTGGAACCCAGAGTAAGAGACAATAATAATAATAGTACATGGGCTTCCCTGGTGGTACAGTGGTTGAGAGTCCGCCTGCCGATGCAGGGGACACGGGTTTGTGTCCCGGTCCGGGAAGATCCCACATGCCGCAGAGCAGCTGGGCCCGTGAGCCACGGCCGCTGAGCCTGTGCTCCGCAACAGGAGGGGCCACAACAGTGAGAGGTCCGCGTACCGCAAAAAAAAAAAAAAAAAAAAAAAAAAAATAGTACCTGATGTGACAGGCTCAATGATTTACCAGCATTACTGTAGTTGTACCTCACAACTAGCGTAGAAGGTAAATACTATTATAGCCCCTTTTCACAGATGAAGAAACGAACACCAACTGATAAAAATGAATCTGTGTAGGGTCCCACCGGGCATCATTTATGGAGCTAGGATGCAGAACCAGGGTGCTTGACTTTAGAGTTCAAGTTCATAACCACCAGACCAAAGTGCCTCCTTGATGACCCACGAACTCTGTCCAAAGATCCCAGCAACATTCTCTATTGTCTCTAATGACCCTTCCCTGGTCTAGGATCAAAGGACCCATAGGGGATAGGCGGAGTTTACAGCCATAGTCTCAGTTAAACCTTTGGATACTTCCTGTTCCTTTTTGAGAACAACCCTGGAATAACCTCACTCGTGGTCACTTTCAGAGGTGGGCCACCAGAGCCGCACACCCCCCACTCCTCCCTGTGTGTCCCCAGGCCCTTCTTCCCTTGTGTCCCCTCCCTTGGGCCCCTCAAAGTTTTCAGGGAGTCACCTGGTGGTAAAGTTGTTAACCAAAGCTGGAAAATGGAATATGTGCGTGTACAAATAAATTGTTCACTGATGGATCTGCCTTCTCAGAAGGGCCAGAGATTCTGTGAGAAAAAGGAAAGCAGGCCCTGGGGGTGGCAAGAGTCTTTGAGGAAAAAGATAGAGGGGCTTCTTAGAGGAGGTGGTATTGAAGATCATCTAAGCTTTAGCCCTGTCCAGGAGTAGCTATGGGAGAGGGAAAGGAAAAATGAGCACTGGATTGGAAGCACTTCAGTTTCCAACTGAATAATTATATACTGTGGGTTTTTGCAGGCGATGGAAATGGCGAAGGATGGGTTGGAGGGGTAAGTTCACCGTTTCAGGTTGAGACAACAGTTTGTAATTTCTGCCTCCCATTTAGTCTTGGAAAAACAGGTTTTTGAGAAAGTTATCAGGGTAGTCTCCCCTTTTCCTACCAGCTCTCAGTCATTGCTGAGTTTGGGATGAACGGCACAGACATGGGAGGCGTATAGTTCCTAGGAATCTCAAGAAAATCTAGTATGTGGGCCTACTCAGTCATACTCTGACTAGTCTGATGTCACATCATTTCCTCAAATAAATATGTGTGGCTCCAACCGTGGGCCTCTTCTCTGCAAGGCTCCTCCAGCCTGTCTGGGATGGGCTGAGAGCTGCTGCTAACCCTTCTCTCCTCCCAGGTCCATTTCTGGGCTGGTTACGAGTTTCTGCTTTTCCATCCTGCCTTCTGTGCACCAGGAAGAAGAGAGAAAAAGAGAAGAGATTTTTAGCCTTTAGGTTGTTAGTGCTCAAGAAGGGCAGAAGGGAGAAGGAGGATGGATTGGACCAATGAGAAGGGCTTCCCCTCCTTGTCCAGCAGTGGAGATAATGGTGGCAAGGTGATGTGGGATCAGAAGCTTTCCTTCAAGGGGTATGGATTGTAGGTAATTGCCCGTCGTGTCTCTGGACGACTTTGGACCCTGGTGGGAAGGTGCTGGTTCTTCTGCTCTGGCCTCTGCCGTGAGCCTCAGCTTCCCTTAGGAGCACAAGATCCCACAAATCCTACTGGGTTCTGCAAGTCGTGATGGGATCAGGCAATGGGGTTGTAGCTGCGAAATGGATCAGGCTTTGTGGAGTTCCAATGGTAGTCTTGGGGTTATTCCACAGCCATAACTGCCCAACGTGTTACAGATGGTCCAAATCATCGAACAGGGCAGTCTGCCTTTTGGTCTTGTCAAGGAAGGAGTTGTTTCAAGGGGAGCCAAGGTGAGAAGGGGACTCTGTGGTGAGGAGCCCCACTCCAAGAGGGAGGGCTGGTGGGGCCCAGGCATGACCTCGGAGTTACACACGTGTGCCCCACATGGTGGGCCATGTGTGTCGCCGTCTGGCCTCTGGAGCCTGCAGGGTCCTCCGTGCTCGGAATAGCCTGGATCTGCTGACTTGGCAAAATGGGGTGGTGGGCTGGGCCGCATCTGGAGGGGAGAGGGAAGGAGCCCCAGGTGACTGGGCTGTAGACGGGTTTGCTCGCCCCACGCTGCCGCAGCCTGGAGCTCCCCCCTCCTTCCCCCCAACCAAAAGAGCAGTGTAATTCTCACGTTAAAAGTAAACATCTGGCAGCATCGGCAGTGCCCAAGTAAACCAAGAACTAATAGGAGGCGTTTGTAACCACAGTAGGTCCTGGATCGGGGAGGAGGGAGTGGGGCTCTATGTAGAAGCCAAGCTGGCTACTTGGGGAGCCTCAACTCGTTTGTTTATTGATGGGTGGTTAATTAGTTGATCAATGTACCATTTCCTAGAAGATCTTGTTGGTGCAGTTTGCCATGGCCCCAGGGCAGCAGGGACATCCCATTGACTTTGTGGGGGGCCAGATGGTCCATGGTATAGCAGGGACTGGGAACGATGGTCAGTCCTGGAGCGTCAGCTGCCCCTTGCTGCAAGTCCAGGGTCACCTATTCCAGAGAACAGTGGGAAGATCTGTGTGGCAAAGCCAGTGGGGTCACTGCAGGAAAAAGGGCCGTTTTCTAGAAGCCAAGTTTGCCTGGGCCCCTTCCTGAGAGAGCGGAAGCAGAGGCCAGCATAAAAGCAGGTAGGATCCCTCTGTGGTCAGTCATGGTGCTAAAGGAGCAGCCAGGGATGAGAGAGAGAGGGAGACAGAGAGAGTGGAGATGAAGCAGAAGAGGAGGTTACATCTTTTTTTTTGGCTGCACTGTGACGCTTGCGGGATCTTTTTTTTTTTTTAATTAATTAATTAATTTATTTATTTTTGGCTGTGTTGGGTTTTCGTTTCTGTGCGAGGGCTCTCTCCAGTTGTGGCAAGCGGGGGCCACTCTTCATCGCAGTGCGCGGGCCTCTCACTATCGCGGCCTCTCTTGTTGCGGAGCACAGGCTCCAGACGCGCAGGCTCAGCAGTTGTGGCTCACGGGCCCAGCTGCTCCGCGGCATGTGGGATCCTCCCAGACCAGGGCTCGAACCCGTGTCCCCTGCATTGGCAGGCAGATTCTCAACCACTGCGCCACCAGGGAAGCCCAGGAGGTTACATCTTGAGGTCAGTCCTCTGAAGCCGGTAACTGGTGTCAGGGCAGTGGTATTGGAAGAAACTGATAAAACACATTGACTGCTCCAATCTGATTGACAACAAGCTGGAAACAGAGTCTGGGCCTGGCTGGTACATCTGACAACTGTGAAGGGCTCAAGGATGAAATTGGGCGTATTTGAACAGCATCAAATCCATTCCTCACAGCCACACTAAATGTAAGTGACAGATGGAGACACAAATTAATATTAAAAATGTTGCCAGCTTTTTCATTCTGGCAAGAGAAATGCTTCTAACTAGGGACAGAGTCACAAGCCTTCATACTTTGAGTACTAATATCCTTCATCACCCTCATCAAACAGCAGGAAGTGGCACAGGGTTCACTGGGGAAGAGTCAATAGGAGAGAGAACACAGGAGGTTTGGTGGCTAAATACTCAGAAATCAAGCTGTTGGCTGTAACTTCAGAAATGGGTTTCATGCTAGAGGTCACAAACTGGCCGCCAGCTGGCTGAGTCCAGCTTGTAGACATGTTCTGTTTGGCCCACAAATGTCTCTACTTCAGTTTTGAATTTGGATTGGTGGCCAAAATGCACAAATCAAGAGAATCACAGAAAACTCCAGCTCCCTTGAAATACCTATGCCCTCAGGCCTAAGTTCTCCAGATGGCGTCAGGCACCACAACTCCCTTTCC
This sequence comes from Tursiops truncatus, assembly GCF_011762595.2. Lineage (NCBI taxonomy): Eukaryota > Metazoa > Chordata > Mammalia > Artiodactyla > Delphinidae > Tursiops > Tursiops truncatus. The sequence continues at coordinate 54,953,695 of NC_047047.1, forward strand.
TGCTGGACTTACAGTCATTTGTGATTTCAGCTCCTGTTTTAAGCCATCAAACACCTTTTATGAATAAGAGATTTCGTGGAGCTGACTTTCCAAAAGTCCAATTTAAATGGAGGTTATGAAACAAAATGGGAGAGAGATTTTGGTACCACTTTAGGTAAAAAGATTGAGCTTCTCCTTTAATCCATTGAAACAATGATCTAATTGAAATCAATTTTTATTAATCAAGCAACATAACAACATACAAGAAGAGTATAGAAAATTAAAAAAAAAAACTAGGGGCTTCCCTGGTGGCGCAGTGGTTGAGAGTCTGCCTGCTGATGCAGGGGACACAGGTTCGTGCCCCGGTCTGGGAAGATCCCACATGCCACGGAGCGGCTGGGCCCGTGAGCCATGGCCGCTGAGCCTGCGCGTCCGGAGCCTGTGCTCCGCAACGGGAGAGGCCACAGCAGTGAGAGGCCCGCGTACCGCAAAAAAAAAAAAAAAAAAAACTAGTTTGTCATCCTTGCAAAATTGTGGTATTCACAACTATTTACAAGAGTTGTGTGTATTCCTTCCAGTCCTTTTCCACTGCATTTTTATATAGTTATATGTCTGGGTTTACATCCTCCTTTTCTCATTTAACACTATAATTTACATGTTTTATCATATTGCTGTATAATCTTCACTTTTCCTTATTCTAAATAATGTTGCAAGGAACATCTGTGTACATTTGAACCTTTCCTTTTTTTTTTTTTTTTTTTTGGCCACACTGCACGGCACGTAGGATCTCAGTTCCCCGACCAGGGATTGAAGCCATACCCCTTGCATTGGAAATGTGGAGTCTTAACCACTGGACCGCCAGGGAAGTCCCCAACCTTTCCATATTTGCTGGGAATATATTTTCAGAACTAGTATGAATGAGTTATATGACTTGCACATGAAAGAGTTAACCTGTAAATTCCTAACCCGAAAGGACCCTGTATAAATTTTTTCATCTCAGCAAATTGTTGGAAAGGCTATAGGGAAAAAAAGGTCACTTCAGCATATGTGATAGGAGTGTGGGTAATTAAAGAAGAAAAATTCGGCATGTGAAGTCCATTCCAGGAATAGCACTATCTTGAGACCCAAGTCAAATAGTACTAAATGTGCTAAGCAGAGGCCTATGTTTAAAGAAGAAACTCATTTGTTCTTAAGAACTGAAAAATGCTGCATAGTTCAACGATGGAGTCAGAAAACTCCGCGTCGCGTCAAAGCCTGGTTCAGAAAGATAGGGGAGGCCAAGATACAAGACAAGCTGTCTTTCCCGATTAAAGTATCTTGGTGCCCCAAGTACAGTAGTCATTTCTTAGAACAATGGCTGCCTTTAAAATTTTTTATTGATGGGAGAAAAAAATGACGAAACAAGACCAGAGCATTTAAGGGTAATCTGTGTCCTGTAAACAACCTCAAGAGTGGTGTAAACAAGGTGATACGTCATAAAATGAAATGTGATACAGATAATCTCACGACTATCTCCTGTTCAAGTTCAGATGAATAACAGGGCCTTAAACCTCCATGCAATGGGAAGCAAAGCATACTGTGTGTTTTATCTTGCCTCGTGTCTTTCCCCAAATAAATAAGATTGATTTTATGGAAGGGCAGGACAAAATGAAAGCCCTTTCTTGAGACTGACCTCCGTGCTGAAGATCTGAAGGGCACCAAAAGGGCTTCTGGGAAATGGCCCACAAGTTTTGTTCCCCTGCCAGGCCAGTCGGCTGACCTTCTAAGGGCTGGATTATGGAGCACTTGAGAAACTCCTCCTCCTGTGGAAAGGCAGCCTGTCTTTGGTAAGGAGAAATTGTGCCTCTCTAATCTACTAGAGCTCTTTGAAGGGCCAAAGAAGTGTATGGATAAGGGGGGAAACAGTAGACACAGTCTATTTACACTTTCAAGAAGCCTCTGACAGGCTCCACACCAAAGCCTGTTGAGTTGCCTTGGGAATGGGGGTGGGCAGGGGGGAATGTCTGGTGACAAAACGGAACTGACTTTCAGATAAGAAATACAGAGTAAGGATAAGCCTTCCTCTGGATGGAACAGTGTTAACAGTGGGGCTCCTGGTGGGGACTTGGTACTCCTGGGGGACCAGGTTAACTAGCCCTTAGTGATTTGAGATGTGACCATCAAGCCCTTTGCTTTCATAAGCCACATGCGGAAATTGATCTCATTGCTCTAGAGTCACAGCTCATATGTTGCCCCATTGAATTTGTCCATCTTTGTGACATCTCTAATGACATTGTGAGTTCCTAAAAGGCAGGGGGTATTCTGATATTTGACTATTCATTGCAGTGACTAGCATTCAAGAAATATTTTGTGGCTTGATCACTAGAGAGACGAGTGAGTGTGCGTTGAAATACCCTGGCTTCCCATGACCCGAGCTCTTTTGTGTAGGAAAATACCAACCAAAGGCTGTAAGCTGCGGGGAGATGCAGGAGTCCCTGCATGGCCCAAGATGTTCATCATGGGCAAGGATACGTTGAATAAAATGTTACATGAAAAATAACTTGGGCTTTCCTGGTGGCGCAGTGGTTAAGAATCCGCCTGCCAATGCAGGGGACACGGGTTGGAGCCCTGGTTTGGGAAGATCCCACATGCCACAGAGCAATGAAGCCCATGCGCCGCGACTACTGAGCCCGTGCTCTAGAGCCCATGAGCCACAACTGCTGAAGCCTGCGCACCTAGAGCCCGTGCTCCACAACAAGAGAAGCCACCGCAATGAGAAGCCTGTGCACCACAACGAAGAGTAGCCCCCGCTCGCCGCAACTAGAGAATGCCTGTGTGCAGCAACGAAGACCCAATGCAGCCAAAAAAAAAACAAACAAAAAAAACCCTCACATTTCACTTTGTTTTTATTAGGGATGGCACAGAGAGTACACACAAATGTATATATCAGTTTAGAGAAAAGAATATAATCTGTACTTTTGAGGGTGACAGATTCAAAGCTTTCAGTGACAGCCCAAGAAAGGGTTTTGGGTCAACTCTGATCCAATGCTTCTTAACCTATGATTCATTATCACATGCCCCACATCCCCATCCAATACTCTTGTGGATACTTTTCTCCTAAATGCTACCACCCCCATGGAATTTTAGTAGCTCAGTTATATTGCATGTCTCTTTAGGCATCCATTATGATATCTAAGATTTTTTCATCTCCCAAGAACCAAGTTTTGTCTCCCTGATGAGAATGTATGCTGTAGAGGACTCCCTGAAGGTTTGGTCCCGTGTGTTCTTTTATCCAAACAGAACAGCAAAGAGCTGGATATCTAAGAATGGAACTGGGAGTAAAAAAAAAGAGAAGTCTTCTCTTGCCCTTTCCTCAAACAGGAAGCTCAAACAGGAAGTGGGACGGAGTGCTAGGTGTATTCCTCTTGCCCCTCCCCATCGGCAATCTCCCCTTCTCCACCCTGCTGTCTTAGAGGCTTGACAGTTACAGACCTCACATCTAGCTCCCTCTGGCTTCAAGGAGAGCTCAGCAGGAGATGGAGGGGTGGGGGAAGGGAGGCTGGAGAGTGAGGGGAGACTGGCTCCCTCCTTGTGAGGTCATCCTGTCTGGCTGTGTCCTTCGGTCACTTGACTCCTCCTAGGTTCTCCTACTGGGTTCTGGTAGCAGGTCCTACTCCCTTCCCTTGGGTAGAGATGGTAACAACTCTATTTTCACTAGTTCCAGGTTATAACCCCCATGGGGTTCCCTTGTACCCACGTATTTGTAAACATATCCAATGTTCCTTGTGCTCTCCATTTCCTGTTGAGACCCTGAATGATTGACGCGGGGGGTAGGGGAGGTCTGGTTACTGCACCTCAGGAGGAACCTGCTGGAGCTGGAATGAGGCTAGCAGAGGGCAGGCGAGAGGCTGGCGGGGGGTTGGTTAAAATGGGGCAGGAGGAGGAGGACAAGGCATCACTGCCCTAAAAAAGGAAGCTGGGGCTTCCCTGGTGGCGTAGTGGTTGAGAGTCCGCCTGCCGATGCAGGGAACACGGGTTCGTGCCCCGGTCCGGGAAGATCCCACATGCCGCGAGCGCCTGGGCCCGTGAACCATGGCTGCTGAGCCTGCGCGTCCGGAGCCTGTGCTCCACAACAGGAGAGGCCACAACAGTGAGAGGCCCGCGTACCACAAAAAAAAAAAAAAAAAGGAAGCTGAAAGGGGCCTTGATCTGGTTTGTGGAATGAGGTGGAAAATGAACTTCTCCCTACATGGTCATCAAGGATCCACTACAGCTTGAGAGGTAATTTTAAGAAATATCGTGGTCCATCTCCCTCACATAGATGGCCCTGACGTAGCTCCTTCCCCCCCCCAAGGCTGTAGCCCTGGCTTGCATTCACGGAGAGGTGAACGAGGGAAATGAAAGTCCTGCACGACTGACCTCAAGGCGGCGCTTAAAGTAGGTCGGGCTCTTTGGGGACATCCTCACCCTTATGGGATGAGGCCAGAGAAGTGGACCTGGTCTCCTTAAATTGCCCTCTGGGTTTCCCATCAAAGGCAGAGTGTGAGTCTGGGAATCCTTCCCAAGGGAAGAGGCAGGTCTGGGCGGATCATTGATCTTGTGGGTTCAGGGGGCGCTATGCTCCTGGGCGAGACAGTGGGTAGAGGGGAAGGATCACAGGCTTCCAGGGGCGATCACCTAGGCTTGAATCCCACCTCCTCACCTCTCTGGACCATCCCCCGTCTCACAGAGCTGCCATGAGGATTAGACGAGAAAGTGCACAGAAAGGCAGCCAGGCCCCCCTTCCTAGCCGATTAAAAGTCTCATGTTCTGAGCCCACCAAGCCTCTTCCCGGCTCTTCCCCTGGGAGCAGGGGGCAACCAAGCCTCACAGGCTCCCGGCTCCAGAAGCCACAGAGTGAAAGTAAGAAGCTTGTTGTCATGGATGGGGGTGGGTGGCACATTATCTTGAAGCCTCCTAATCCCATTTTCTGCTTTCATGTTAATCCTTTCATGTTAATCCTCTTCCACACTCAATCTGCCACACTCAACTCCCAGGGCACCGACCCGGAGAGAGAGCCGGGTTCCACCTCCTCCAGGCAACGGCAGTGCTCCCTGGTGTGGGTGCTGGAGGTGGAGTGTCGGGGGACAGTCTGGCTGTGCCTGGGTCCTCCCCAGCTGACCTGGACACTCTTGTAGGCCAGGCCTTGGATGATTGTGGAGGGCTCAGCTCACTCATAACAATAACAATGACGGTATCAGTATTTCCTAAGTACTGTTTGCTGACCCTGGCTAAGACTTTTTTTTTTGCGGTATGCGGGCCTCTCACTGTTGTGGCCTCTCCCGTTGTGGAGCACAGCCTCCGGACGCGCAGGCTCAGAGGCCATGGCTCACGGGCCCAGCCGCTCCGCGGCATGTGGGATCTTCCCGGACCGGGGCACGAACCTGTGTCCCCTGCATCGGCAGGTGCACTCTCAACCACTGTGCCACCAGGGAAGCCCTGGCTAAGACTTTTATGTATGTAATTTTGTTCAATTCCCATGACACTCCTGTGAAGCAGGTGTCATAAATCTGAAATTTGCAGGTTAGGAGATGGAGGCTCAGGGAGTCGTCCCGGCCCAGATCACACAGTGAGCAAAGAGAAAGACTGGCCAGAATTCCTCCAGAACCTCATGGGGGACCAGTGGCAACACAGGCCCTTTCGTGTTGCTTCCTACTCCTCCAGCCCTGGAAAGGGCCCACCTCCCTCCTCTGGTCCTATCACCTGAGGCTTCAGTTGGGCGAATGCATTTCTTCCATGCACTAGATCTTGGTGTCACTGACTGTGCAGTAGAGTGGAAAGAACGTAGACTTTGGGGTTGGCAGGGATGGGTCCAGCTTCCTTAGGAAGGGAACAAGATGTTCCCAGGAGCTGAACGTTTTTCAGGGACACAGGTGGCTATGTGGAAAGGGCCATCTGGGGGGAGGATGATTCTGCCTCCGGCTTTCACTCTCTACCCCATTCCTTTCAGGGCACTCCACCACTTCTCCACCCCCAGCTGCAAATGACCCTTTCTACTTTGCAGGACTGAGCCTGGCCATTTTTGCCCCCCTGATATAGGTTTGGAGGCAAGGCTCACTCCACTGAGGAAGCAGCTGTTTACCACCCCTTTAGCTACCTGTGGGTGAGTCTTTCTAAGAAGGTTTGATGCACTTTGGACCTCCATTTGAGCTTGGCACACACTCAGAGGATGGGCTCCCTGACTCTGACTTAGATTCCTCTTACAGCAATTCTCCCTCCAGAACAGGCTTGGAAGTTAGGGCTGGGTTTGAATGCTCATTAAATCCCTTTGCAGCTGTGACCTGGGCTTCGGTTTTCAGGTCTGTAAAACTGGAGTGATAATCACACCTTGCCGAGGCCACAGCCTGCGCCTCTCCACGGGCCAGTGAACCTCTCCTCTGGAAGCCCAGAGGCAGTGGCTGGTTCATCTTCAGCCTTTGCTTTCCTCACTGAGTCACACAGTTCCTGAGCCTGCGGGTCTCTCTGCTGACTGTAACCAGGGTCTTCGTTTCCTTCTGAATGGCACAGACCCCGCAGACCTTCCTGCCCCAGCCCTGTGGAACCCCCTTGGGTCCAGCATGGTGACGTGGTTCTCCTGTCCTCAGAGCTCCACAGACTGGTGGGCAGTTGAACAACAGAGGGCACTGTAAACTCTAACACTGGCTAGCAAGGGGTAGGCTACCCGTGCGGGAGCGTGTGAATTCAGCTGAGGAAAGAGCTCTGGAGGCTGATGGAAGCCGAGTTCCTCCTGGGAGGGGTGGGACTGAGAGTGGTGAGCGTGGGCAGGACATGGCTTGGTTGAATCGTGGTGTGAGGTTCTGTGGAGGCTCTGACCCTCCCTGCCCTCCACGATCACCAAGCCCAGGTAACCAGAGGCAAGATGTAGGACGTGTGGGCTGGGCATGGTGGTGGCAAGGTGCAACCCTGAGGGTCTGAGCGGGCGTCCACGATGAGGACTCCAGAGCTAACATCGGCTCTTCAACCACTCAGAACTACGGGGACGTCCTGTGCATGAGAAATTTCACCGACTGCATCTGCTGAGAAAACACTGGATTCTGAGTTGAACTTTGGTTATTCTTTTTAAAGCCCTCAAAGGCTTGTGCACGTTGAGAATATTCTATAAGTAGAATGGTGTACAGGGGAGAAGATGTGGGATTTCAAGTTTGAAGACTTGCATCCACGCTGGGGCTCTCTCTGGCCTCACTGTGATCTTGAACTCTTTCACTTTGGGCTTCCATATACTTGGGCCTTTCCCTGTTAGACCCTCCCTCCCAAAACCCAGGAAGAGGGGACCAGGCTTTCCATTGACTTTTCTGTCTCCGCACTTTCCATATATTTATTTCTTGCTCAAAGAAAGACTCTGAGGGCTTCCCTAGTGGCGCAGTGGTTGAGAGTCCGCCTGCTGATGTAGGGGACACAGGTTCGTGCCCCGGTCTGGGAAGATCCCACATGCCGCGGAGCGGCTGGGCCTGGGAGCCATGGCTGCTGAGCCCGCGCGTCCAGAGCCTGTGCTCCGCAACGGGAGAGGCCGCAGCAGTGAGAGGGCCACGTACCGCAAAAAAAAAAAAAAAAAAAAAAAAAAGAAAGGCTCTGAGAAAGGCAAGTGTGCATTACCACGTGGTGGGCAGTGGTGATGATGGCCAGGCCCAACCCTGCACAGAGGCAAAGCTGACCTGAGTGGAGGCTGCCCAGAGCACCCTGGCGTTGCTGACATCCCACCGTTAGGACATGAGTCCTCTGGGTAAAGGCTTTGTATAGAAGAAGCGAGTGTGTGTTAAAATTTTAACCTTGTTAGTCCCTCCTGTCTTTTGTTAGGACATGGATGTAGAGGGCCAAGGACGGAGACGGGAACCATGGGAGCAGGGCCTGAACACACACTGTGCCAGCTTCAGTGTTTGCATGGAGACTTCACTCCTTCATCACACGCTGCCCCCGCCCCCAGACAGACACCAAAGACAAAACTGAAGACGAGAAAGGCAGCCCAGGAAAATGCGGCTTGAGAAGAGCCCTTGCCATGAAATGTCCTTTTATTAATTGATTTTTTTTTTCTTACAAAAATAAACATTTTGATGAACAAGAAGTACAAAAGCTTCTGGATATACAAACTCCAGGAGCGGGGAGAGGCTGCTTTTGGCTGCTTTGTGGCTTTCACTGAAAGCAAATGAGGCAGAAAGGCCCCGGCCCCACCCCCGCCCCAGGTCCTGGCTCAAACTGCTACCTGCCCCTCAACCCCATGACCTGGCTCATACCTCGCGTGCTCCTGGGCCCCTGCTCCTGGGCTGGCCGGTCAGCGCCCCTGTCGGGCCCAGAGGCGGCCTCCCCAGGTACAGAATCACCCATCTCCCGGAGCATCCTTTCAAGTCTCCAGTCTGGAGCTTGGCTAAGAGAACACTCTGTGACTGACTGTCCCCACGCGGCCCCGGCCGGGCCATGGCACAGGCAGCAGCAACGGCAGCAGGGTCTCTGGCTACATTCTCGCGCTACGAACACAGTGATGGGGCTGCCCACAGAACTGTCCCAGTGAGGGGCAGAGCCCCCAGTGGCGAGACCGTCCTGAGCCTCGCTGGCAGCCCAGAGGGTGAGAGGGGCAGTCAGCCCTCCGTGATTCCTGCCCTGGAGCCAGCAGTCCCAGACCTAGACTGGTAAACTCACATTTTAACATGTGGCATTATTGCACGTTGTCCTGGTCACCTCGGTCTGTCGGGGATGTCAGCCTTGTCTGCAGGGGTGCCCAGGTGACACGCAGTGCTGCCAGTGCAAGTCACAGGCAAGCCCAGCTGGCAGGGATGGTCAGCTGAGCCCACAGACAGGTCAGCCAGAGGCCCTCACATATGTGGTCTTGCTGGGATCAGGGACCACGTGGCTCCATCCTGTCTTGAAAAAGACTAGTTGCCGACCTGGGGGCAGAGGTAAGAAGTAACAGGACTGGATGATTCTCTCCCTGGACGCAGGGCCACTCTCCTCATAACGCAACTGCCCTGAGGACACTTGTCTTCTCACCATCGCTGGCTTCTGATGGGGGACCGCTACCTGTCAATCTCTTCCGGGGAGTCCAGTCACCTCCCTCAGGATGTCCTTTCCCACTGGCTCACCTGTCCAAGTGGTCTGGTTGGTGACCACAAAGGCCTGGCACTGGGCATGGCTCTCACAGATGTCCACAGCCTCGGCCAGGTTGAACACTGAAAGCAGGCAGCTTCCGTGGTGGTAGGATGGCCAGCAGCGGTAGTCTTCCTGGGGGATGGTACTGCCTGGGAGGTGCTGGTACTCTGTGGGTTGGGGATGGAGCTCAGATGAGAACTCTCTGTGCCCAGGGGTAAGGGCTGGGGTCGCTTTCTTTAAAGGGCTATGAGCCACATTTCCTAGGTGAGGGCTGAAATCCAGCCCAGTCCTCCTAGCATGGAGATGAAAGCATCTACCACTGTGAAACTGGGATGACCACACAGGAAAGGCAAAGCTCAGGTTGACTTTTTGGGAGACACACGTCTCCATATATAAGGGCACACACTCGTTCAGGCTACACATGACGGCGGGCACAGGCATGGGATAAGTGCACACACAGAGCCATCGGCTGACCAGGGAGATTGCTGAGCTCAGAACATTTTAGACATTTAAAGCCGGGCTTCTCAAACTTCAATGTGCATGTGAACCTCCAGGGAATCTTGTTAAAATGCAGATTCTGATTCAGAAGGTCTGGGGTGGGGCTTGGGAACTGGCATTTCCAACCAGCTTCTGGTGCTGCTGGTTGGCAGACCACATTTTGAGTGGCAAAGAGTTTAGAGCTGCCCTTTGGTCCCATTTCCTCCTGGCCTTGGGGAGAGAGGCTAGGCCAGTTCCTCGGACAGGGGGTCAGTCATGGAGTTTTTGAAGTTCAGAGGCGTGCAAATGAATGTAAAACACAAAAAATGACCATTTGGGAATCCACACCTTGAGTATTTGGGGCAGAGGCTGGAGGAAGAATGTGAAATCTCCCCATTTCACAGAAAGAGCCCCACAGAAGGCTCTGAAATCTCCTCAATCCAGAAGCTGCTTAGCCGCAGGCCTCCTGTTCCCGCGAGTCTTTCCCGCTGCCTGGGGAGCCCCGGCTCTGGACTGATAATGCAGAAGCCCTGGGCCTCCGGCCACCCCGCCCTCCTGCCTCCGTCTTCTACCAGGGACTAGACCAAAGTCCAGGGCTGGCTGTGATTTATAGCCCCATAAACAGCGTCCTCAGGGACAGAGCCAGCCATTGTTCACCTCGTTAAACTTTATTTACAGGGCTAACGAGGGCTCCCCCACCCTTAAGACTGGCCAGAGCTCCTTGAATAGAGAGGCTGCCCATCCCTCGCCCCCCTGCCAACCATGCTAAACCCCAGGGCCTCAGCAGGAGAGACCACAGCCCACAAGCCGTGGCTAGAACTCTCTCTCTGCCCTGGAGCTTCTTAACTGGTTTCAGTGTGGAGCCCCTTCTCCACCTCCAGCCACCCTCCCAGCCCCAGAAGGGCGAGGAAGGAAAGAGTAGCAAACATATATTGTGTTCAAGCTGTGTAACAGGAAACAAGTTAACTGCCGTCACACATCTCACCTGCCATTTAATCCCCATAAGAATTCTGAGGCAGGTAATACTGAACCCAGTTCACTGATGAGGAAATTGAGGCTCAAGGCGTAAGTTAACTTGCTCATAGTCACGCAGTCAGTACACAGTGGGGTTTGCAGCCACCCAGAGAAGGGGTGTCAGCGCCCACCCCCCAGTTCAAGGCACAATTATAGTTGTTCTAGCTCAGTCGAAGTGAAAGGTAAACAGCGGTCTCAGAGGGAGGATGAGCCACTTCCCCGATTAGGGGAATCACCCACCCTCGCACCTGTTCCCCACCTCCCCAGCCCCTGGATCCTCGCCGGGGCCACTCACCGGCTCTGCCGGCCTCCGTGGAGTTCTGCAGATACTGCCCGCTCCGGTACAGGTGCAGCACCTTCTCCAGCTGGGCCAGGGTCTCGTCCACCCCCCAGGTGAGCTCTCCTGCAGAGTGCACGGTGCTGTAAGAGGGTACCTGGGCTCCTACTTCTCCCTGAGGTAGGCAGCCAGCTGCCTTTCCCCCCTCCCTCTGGAGCCTGGGCCCCGATGACCGGAGGACTGGGCACTGAGTTTGCCACAGAATGCCACTTTGGGAAATGATGTTTCTGGACCATGTGCTGCCCTGGGTCATTCTTATGCCCATGCTTGCTGGGGGTGGGAGATGGTGACGGGAGGCAGGTGGGCACTGGAGAGCATACCTGTGGCATTGACAATGCTGTCCAAGAGAGGCCGTAGTGAGGGTGGGGCACTATGGGGCAGGAGGTATGTGAAGAAAAACCTGGGGCAGAGAGAAACCAGGGGCTTAGTGCTTCAGCCTTTGGGGACATATCCTTCTTCTACCCCAACTTGGGACAGAACCCCAACCTGGCCAGGGAGCCTGCTCTGTCAGGCTAACCAACTGGGCCTATAGCCCCGGAGTGTGCCAAGGAGTCTATTCAGACTCAGGGTCGGGGTCTGGGCACATGCTAAGGCCACAGGTAACCTCATACCAAACTGAAATCTGAGGTCTGTTTTCCCCACCCGTCCCAGGGACCTTCCCACCCCTCAGCCCCGCGTTATCGCCCGGCTGACCCGTGTCAGAGCAGCCCCATGGCTTGGCTCTATGAGGAGCTTCCAGAGGTGAAGGGCCAGGGGAGGAAGGGGCAGGGCCTGTCCCACCAGCTCTAAGCTCTGAGTCTGACACTATTTTAAGAAGCCTCCAGCTGCCACCCCCAACCCAGATTCTCCTTGGGGCTGACTATTTTTAGCCTCATGGTCAGGAGCCTGAATGTTCCCTTCTTGAAGGGGTGGAGGCCTTCCCCCGCCCCTGCTACTCCGCTGGTCATGGCTGCGTCTGGCTGGCCTCCTGGACCCCATGCTGGCTCCCTCCCTGCGAGCCCCCACCCCCACCCCGGGCTCCCGCTCCCTCGCGGCCCGGCCTTCCTGAGTGGAGATGGAGGTCACCTGTAGGCATTGTAGAGGTTGCGTTTCTCATTCATGGCCTCGCACCAGCCCTGGGCTGAGCAGGGCAGGGTGAAATTCCTGGCTGGGAACTCGAGTGTGCAGTCAGCGCTGCCTGTGCACGGTGTCTCCTCCACGCGGGCGTCGTCCAGATCCGTCACCTTCAGTTCCCCATCCACCAGCACGAACTGTCGGGGGCGGAAGTCCAGCAGAGTGACCGAGCCCAGCGGGGAGTGGGCCAGGTGGTGGAGGAGGCGGCCCAGGCTCAGGCAGATCTGAGGGGCAAACACCAGGCTGCTCACGGCTTCTCTCCTGGGAGGGTGCCTGGGGGCTCCCCGCTTTGGTGCTCTGGACTGAGCTTGGGGGTTTGCCTTTTTCTTCAAGGCTCTGGAGCTCACTAAGGACTGAGGCCTGGGGCCTTACTGAGCAAGCCAGCGACTTTCTATTACCCCCGGTGGGCCTGATCCTGAGGGTAACATGGAATAAGTGGGAAATGGGCAGTCTGGGCATAGTGCATATCCTCCCTGAAGCTGCACCTTCGGTGTGGTTTCTGTGCAGTGTATGCAAATAGAGGGAGGATCAAGATGACCTTAAGCTCTTTTCTAGTCCTAGGACACTAGCCCTCCTGCAGCCAGGCTGAGAGTATGTGTGAGTGTGTGTGTCAGGGCGGCAGGAGCACAAAAACCTCAGGATCCTCTTTGCCTCGTTTCTTTTTTTAACCCTTTGGCCAACGGCCGAGTCAGCTTTGCTCCATCCTTCCCTCCCTCTCCCTCAACGGAGGAGGAGTTGAAGCTGCTCTGGAGAGCTGGCCTTCTAAGGGAGAACCATCGCAGCAAGGAGCCCGGGGCCCTGGCCCTCTTCCCTGCTCACTCGGAAGCGATCCTCCCAGGAAGTCTGCAGCAGCTGGATCATTTCCACAGGGGCGCCCAGCTCCGTGATGGTGGTCAGGGTGTCCGGGATGTCCTCGCTGTCCTGGTAGCAGTAGCCATAGAGCTGGAAGAGGCCCAGGAGGGTCATGAGGTCACAGGATGGGAGTGGGGACAAGGAAGGGCTGGGTTTTCACATGCCCCCCACCCTCCCATCCCTAGGTCTCTGCTTCAGCTCGGGCCAGAAGAGAATAGCAACGTTGCCTGGGAAGCCTGCCCTCTGTCCCAGCAGCCAGAGTTCCTACTGATTCCATCAGCCCCTTACCTCTGGCCACTCAGGTAAATGGGCAGGTCTGGCCACCTTGTGTTAACCATGTGCCAGGCACTGTGCTAAATGTTTTACAAGCAAAACTCAATTCTTAGAATAACCTTAAAAGGGCATAGTAGGTACTATTAGTGTCTCCAATTCACATGTAAGGAAACCAACTCAGAGAGGTTAAGTTACCTCCCCAAGGCCACACAGCTAAGAATTGCAGGAGCTAGGATTCAAATTTATGTTACTCTGATTCCACAGCCTTGTTCTTTCCATGAGTACCATTTGCTAATCGCCCAGCCAACAAATGGATGTTATACCTCCTCCCCTGCTCTAATCCTTGTCTTTGCTTCATCATTTTCACTTTCTGGCACCCTCATTTTTCCTCTGCCCTGGTCTTTCTGGAGGAAAAGCAATCTCCCTTGGGATTGGTAACAAGTGTCGATCAGAACAAGAAGTATCCAAGGGGCATATCATTGGGTGTTCTCTGCATAGCTGGTGGGCAGGGCAGGGTGGGGTGGGGTCACCCATATCAACTGGGGGAGTAGTAAGGGTGGTTCCTGGGGAAGGTCAGTTCTTTGAGGGCAGGGTCACAAGGGCCGGCCCGCTCCATGTGATCTGGGGGAGGGGCTCCGTACAGCTCAGCTGGCCAGGGGCTTCTGGGAAGCACAGCCTGACTGTCACTGACACCTCAACCAGCATCCACAGAGATCTCTGCTTCTCCCAGTCTCTCCCACCATGCTGCACATCAGCTAAGGATCAGCCGGTGCTCAAAACAACCAGCACCCTGTAGGGAGGAGGAACACAAAGGCTGAGTTGTCTGGGCCAGAGTGGGAAGAGGGGAGGGCTGCACGATGGGCGGTGCCGGTGGGGTGAGGCGGCGGGGGAGTCAAGCCCCTGGGCTAGATGTCCCTGCACACCATCACCCTTCACACCCTACCCAGCTTCACTCCAGGTCCTTATATGCTCCCTTCCATCCCAGGAGTGCCCTTGCAGCTCCCCGTCCCTGGAGCCAGCTACCTCAGTCCTGCTGGCACGAGGGAAGGCATGTCTCGGTGTCGCTTTCAGATCAGTAGGGCTGCAGCTTGGGGGGGGTCAGGGGGAAATCCCCGGGGCCCCCTTCTTCCCTCTCTCTCTACCCTCCCCACCCCACATCAGCCCAGGGAGACCCCAGACCCCAGTGGGGCAGAGGTAGGGGTGAGGTAAAAGGAGCAGCCCTGGAGCCTGGTTCTCATTTTCTTGCCCAGAGTCTGAGCCTTTGTGGGAAACTTCTGAAGGTTATTAAACACCCAGAGGTCGTTAAATGCGCTGTTAACGAGGTATTAATCAACACCCCTCAGGAAAAAATAAAAAGACACCATTAACTCCCCCCCCCCAGGAAGCCAGAGGCTGAGCATTTCAGTTGAATCTTTTGTTCCTTTGGGAGAAGAAATATACTCTAGCAGGGCCAGAATCAGGGCCCAAGTAGGCCTGGGGCCCCATCTGAGGCCTGAGGCCCTGGGAACGACAGTGATGCAGGGGAGGGAAGACCCTTGTGCCCTTTGACCCTGGGCTATAGAGGCATCTATCACGTGAGGGAGAGTGTGTGTGTGTGTGTGTGTGTGTGTGTGTGTGTGTGTGTGTGTGAGAGAGGGGGGGGGGGGGGAGGTGGGTTGGGGAGGGGTCACAGAGATGGATGGAGAGATCTCGCCCAGGCAGTCCCCGGACTGAGCAAGCTCTGAGAAGGGCCAGTGGGACATGCTATCCTGGCCCTTTTCTATTAGAACCAGCACCAACTTCAGGGCTGCCAGAGAGGCGGAGGGGGCCTCGGGGAGCGGGAAACACTCTCTGGCTCCTCCCCGGTTCAGCAAACAGTCGAACAGTTTTGAAATTTTAAACGATTAAGACGTATTAAAACAACATTATTTCTAGTTCCCTGCACACCAGAACTGGAGCCTCCTGAGCAGGAAGTCCCCCAGGCAGGCTTACCTGGAGCAGAGGTGGCATTGCTGAAGAAGCCAGAGGGATACTGGCCTGGGGGTTGGGGGACGAATGTAGGAGACCCAATACCAAGGCAGTCCCGAAATTCACACCAAGGTAGCTCTACCTCCCCGTAATGGTAGCTTTTCACCTCTCCCCTGACAGAAAGGACCTGGCACCCTCTCCATCTTGTAACACTTCTGTCCTAGGGCAACTAACCCCAGTCTCCGACCCTGTAAGAGTAACACAGCCAACCCAGTCTCGGTCTAGAGAGAGAATGAGTGAAAACTATTCAGTTGTAATTTTTTCCCCTTTGGCACCTTCAGCATTGGGCTGGGGGCCTGACATATGCGTGAGGGCGGTTAGCTGGATGCTCGTCTTGAAGTTTGGGTGGGGTAAGAGAGGGCGGGAGAAGTTCCTTAAGAGACAGGAAAGCGCATCAAACCTCAAATCCCTCGTAAGGGAGGGGGGTGGGGTCTTGAGTCAATTAACTAACACTTAATATCCTGCTAACACACTCAAGACCTTCTCCACTGCCTCAGAATCTGGCCTACACCCCAGGTTTCCAAAAGGTTCCCAGGAGCTCCTGGGAAGCAAAGAGAACAAGATCCTCCCAGTTAGAAGGGCCACGTGACCCACTGCTCACTCCCTGTAGCTCCAGTGTCAGCCGTGCAACAGTTGGCTGACACTGGAGCGTAACCACCCATAACTGTTGGCTCTGCCTGACCTTCTGCAACCAGTTTAGGGCCCAGGACCCAGTCAACGTGTGTCTGACCAGGGCTGGAGTAGCCCAGGGAGACTGGGAGCCAGCAGTAGTATAAACAGCTCTCTGGCTTCTCTCTCCTATTCTGCCAGGCCCACCCAGATCTGGTGTCCAACTCACTCCTGAGGAAAGGAGGGAAGGATTCCTGGGTTTCTGACCAGTTCTGCCGGGTGCAGAAAGGTTAATTTGAGTGGGCTAGGAGGTGGAAGGTGTGGGCAACATTCCTCAGCTGGGGAGTCTGAACAAACCCTATGCTCACCGGGCCAAAAGCAGCCAGGGATTCCCCTCTCAGTCCGCTCAGACATGTGCTAAGGGAACGGTTCGTCTAATTCTAGGGCTGACTCAAGGACCAAGGGGAGCTGGGGGAGAGGGGGAAGTGGGTGTGTTAGGGCAGTGCTGGGACTATGAGAGGCCCACTCTCTTAGTCTAGCCTGGAGGGAACAAGGTTGGGTCTCATCTTTCCCCTGTCCCCCAGTGAACGGGAGAGACAGAGTCCCATTTAGTAGGAACCTGGGCATCTGGTCTTCTCAATCTTCCAGCCTCTTGGCCACATTTGCTCAGATAATGTGACATGCAGACCCTCAGGTCCTCAGCCTGTCCCCCGAGCATTGAGCTAGGACCCCGAGGCTTCCTCAATACTTCCAAAGCCTACTTTGAGGCCAGGGTCTCTTCTGGGAAGGGCCATGCATTTTCTGGCCTACTGTCCAATCCCCTCCAGTCCTTTCAGCAGCTTCTGGGTGGGGTACAGGATATTCTCTGGGAATCAAGTCTGGTCTTTTTCTAGCTCTTCCCAACCCCATTGCAGTTCCACCCCAACTTCAAAGCCAGACAAGTCACTGGAAGTTGAGAGAAGTGGGGTTCAGATTCCAACAAGAAAAGGGACCCTATCACTGCAGTTGGGACCCTGACTCAGGGATGACCTCTGTTCACTGTTTTGGCTGGGGTCCCTTCCCCGGTGCTCAACACCCCAGCTCCAGCCAGAAGCAGGGTCCTAAGCCCGAATGGACCCCCACCCCTACCCCGAGTCTGGGGACCCTCTGTCCTGTCTTCAAGAGATACGGTTTGGAAGCTGAGAAACCCGGGAGTCTCTCCGTAACGGGTCACCCACCCAAGCAGGGTGGTGTAATGGGAAGCTGCCACTGTCCGGGTTCTGCCCCTATCTTAACCTGGGCAGTCATCAGGGCTTCGCTTCTTTATGTTAAGACCAAGGTTTCTCTTCCAGCCCGAGTGGTCGAGCACTGGCACGTCCAGCCAGCACCCTTATCCCTGCACCCGCCCCCCTCGTACCTGCAGCACGTTGGGGTGCCGCAGCCGCTCCAGCAGCACCATCTCCTTGAGCAGCTTGTGGGCCGCCAGCCGATAGCAGCCCCTCCGCGCCCCGAACTCGCGCACACAGCTGCCCAGATCGTGGCCGCTGAAGTCCACCGCCTTGAGCGCCACCGCGACGCCGCCGGGCAGGCGGACCCGGTACACGGCCTTGGTGTAGCCGGAGCCCACGTACTGTGCGCCGGACACGTTGCGGAGCGCGGCGCAGCCCAGGCGCGGGCCCGGGCCGGAGGATCCCGGGCCGGGGGAGCCCGGGCCAGGAGCCGGGGGCCAGCCCGGAGCGCCGTCGGGCAGGGGCCGGGCCCGCGGGGGGCGGGGACGCTGCAGGCCCGGGCCGCCCGGAGCTAGGTCCATCAGGCGCCGCCGCTCCGGCCGGCCGGCCCCGGGACCGGGGCCCCCGCGGGAATAGCGCTGCACCTCCTCGTAGCGCGCTCGGATCTGCCGGGCCAGCTCCCCGCGGCCCCCGCGACGGCCCGGGCCCGGGTCTGGCGAGGGCCCGGGGGACTGGCCTGGCCGCGGAGGCTCCGAGCCCGGTGCGAAGAGCACGTTGAGGACCGAGCCCAGCAGGAAGGAGGCGCAGAAACCCGCGGCCACCGCGGCCCGCCGGCGCCGCATCGCTCCCCTCCCCCCGCCGGCCGGCCCCGCGCGGCTCCCCGGCCGCGGCCCCGGGAGGCTCAGGCTCCGAAGCGGCTACGCTCTGCGCCCCGCGGGTCCCCTGCCCAGCCCGCGCGCATGGCCCCGGCGGCCCCGACCCCGGCCCCTCGCGGGCTGCACATCGGCCTGACACTTGCCTCCCTCCCGCCCTGCCCCCGCCGCTTATAAGGCCCTGAGCCGCCCCCGCCCCCGCCCCCTCCGCCTCCGCCTCCCAGCTCCCGGCCAGAGCCCATCCTCGGCGCCGCCCCCTTCGGCTGCCCGGCCCGGCCTTCCCCGCTGACTGACAGCGGGACCTCCTCCCGCGGCCGTCCGGGCCTGGGAAGCGGCGCGGAGGCGGCTCCGGCCCTGCCCAGCCCGCGGCCCCCGAGCTCCGGCCGGCGAGAAAGGGAGGGGGCGGCAGCGGCCCCGGGACGCGCGGGGGCTCGGGCCCAGCGCAAGGGCGGATAATGGGGTCGGGGCGGCCGGATAACGGGACCGAGAGGCGGCTAACGGAGCCGGCCGGGCAGGGTGGGGGGGAAGATGAAGGGGCGAGGCCAGCGGGTAACGGGTTCTGGAGGGGACGAGCAGCTGGGTCCGGGGTGCTGAGGATCCGCGTGGTCCCAGAGCGCCCTCCCGGGCACCCGGGGCCTTGGGGCGGGCTGGGCGCAGGGAAGGAGCGTGGGTCCCGCCTCCCGCGAGTGGGACTGCGGGTGGCGGCTCCTGGCTCAGTCCCGGATTCGGGGGCGGGGGATGGGGAGGCGGCGCTGAGGGAGGGGCTGGCACCTGCGAGCGCGGGTGGGACGGGAACTCTGGGATCAGAAGAAAAATCTTGAAGTTTTCGGAGAAGCCCTCTTCAACCTCCTCTACCAAGTTTTCTGATTTTCTTTGTCCCCGAAGCCCCAGGTGGAACCGCTGCCCCGGGATCCCCGCAGTCAGACGCGGTTAGCAGCGGATCACGAACCATATTCGTGCTAGTAATTTACAAAGAGTGCCTTTGTACCCACGGACGTGCGTGGTCCAGATTGTCTCTGGAGTGCGTGCATTAGTGTATCTGAAGGGGCTACTGTGTCCGAGGAAGGGAGTGTATACCGCGTGTGTAAGTAGGTGCTGACTCCACCAGAACTTCTGGCCCCTCCTCCTCCCTCCCTGATTGCATCATTAGTGCTAATTGAGGAGCTTTCACACGCCAGTGCATTAGTTGTTTGGAGTGAGCTCCCCCCTCCTGGGAGAGATAAGCCGCTGCCCCTCCCCCTCCCAGCCCTCCACTTCCCCACCGCCCAGGAACTGTCCACCTAGATCCTCCCACCTTCCTGGGCACCTTCCTGCCTCCTGGTCCTCTACAGGTTAATCTCTTTCCGCCCCGCAGTGTCAGAGGTTGGCTGGAGAGGAGTCAGGGAGGAGGTGGAGGGCTTAGAAAATCTTTCCTCCAGGAGGCTGAAGAGGTTCTGGCCTTCCGACAGAAAGCACAGTCTCTGTGATGAGGGAGGGGACAGGAATCTCTGGCCGGTTCTTTTGGACCTGGAAGGGCAGAGGACAGCACTGAATTCTTGATCTCCAGCCTGTGATCTCACTGATGAAGGGACAACCAATCCTGACTCCTGGGGTCCCCTAAGACTCGGAGAGCTGGGGCCCAGTCTAACTTAGAAAACATGAGAGGGCTGAGAGAAGCCACGATTCTCCTGAGGACCTTGGGTTTGGTGGAGTTTGGTCTGGTCCTGTTTAGCTGCTCTGCCCTGCCCTGGCCCTTGGCTGCTGGGTGTAGGGGGAAGGCTCTGAGCAGATGCCCTCCCCAGCCCTCACACCAGATGTCTTTGGTCTAATTAACTGTGCTGGGAAAACCAACCTGGGTTTGTAAACAGAGCTACTGGCTAAAGTCAACAGGGAGCAGCAGCAAACAGCAAACATTCCCCTCACACAGCTACAGTCCAATCCAGCCGCCTGGGGAAGAGGGGAGCCTGGCGGATCATGGGGCCCCCCTGGCCGACAGCTGAGTCAGGGAAAGCCTCTCTACCTCTGTGACCCTAATATGGCCATTTCCTTACCAGTTCCAGGGCTCCTTTGCTGGGGAGGAATGGGGATTCTGGGAGGACAGAGTTGCCATTTCAAGATAGGCTCTGCCCCCCTTCCAAAGATCTCTTGATATCTATTAGCCAAACCTCCTGATCCCCAAGGAATCCATTGTGGGGGGAATATTCCTTAACGAGCTTTCTCTGGGGCCTGCTCTGCTCTAGGGTCTTGGAGGAGCCTCCTAGGTAGGACTTGGCATTGAGAATCTATAACTCGGAGTTGGTGAATATAACATGAACATTGTTGAGTTCGTTACACATCGTGTAGGTATTATAATAACATGTTCTGAAATTAGATAATTGTTCCTGTGATATCTTTGCCAAGCTTCAGTGTTTCTGTTATGGTTTGAAAGTTCAACGCACACAGGGCCTGAGAAACAGGCCTGAGTGTACATACATACAGTGCACACACATGAGCCCACGGAACAGTGGCCTCACACACAGGAACAAAGGCATTTCAGCACTCGTTCTCACACTCACTCTGTCTCCCTTGCCAGCTCTCAGACATACAGACATATACAATCTTTGATGGAAATAGATTTTTGGACTCTGAAAAAAAGGGATTGAACTTTTTGAACAGATTAGAGTTTCTGAATTGGCAGCTTCTTGAGTTCTTAACCAAATTGTACTTGTTTGCTTTTTCTTCTTCTTCTTTTTTTTTTTTTTTTTTTTTGCCACCCAAGGAGTGGAATCATCATTTCAAAGAACTGAAAAAGACACAGAACTCTGGCTGAGGATCCAGATCTACGGGTCCGCCCATCCGCCCTGTCTCGAAGACCTGGCAAGGCCAGTAGCCTCTTTATTGTCTACCTTTTCCCTCCAGCCCAGGTCTCAAAGACCTCTTTTGGAGTATCATTCTCCGGCTCAGCAACCTGGAGGATAAATTGAACTGGGCCTTCAGGCCTTTGTGAGCTGGCCCCAGCCCTCCACCTGGCCCAGTGACCCCCTTTTCATTTCCCTGCACAGAACCAGACTCCCCCAGCCCGCCGCCTGCACTGGCTTCTGACTTGCAGCCATCATTAGTGTTTTCCCCTGTGGCCCTCCCGGTTCCCTTTCCTGAAATGCCCGCTTGTAGCCTTTCTGTGTCATCTTTGCTAGCTGGTTTTTCAGGGTCTCCCAGAAAATAGTGAATTACAGATACTGCTTCCCCAACCGGGATACACGGGTCCCTGGGACCTTGAAGGTCTATTCTTAGAGTTTTTGTGGATTTATTTTCTTTAAAAGGAAATGTACGAAATACATTTCTCAGGTCTTGGAAACCTTGATATAGAGCAAAGAGCTTTGGGATTTGGAGTCAAAGACACCTGGGTTCAAATTTCATTATTCGAGTTACTTTGGGTGAGTTAGTTAACTTCTCTGGGTATTTGTTTTCTTATGCAGAAAATGGGAGATGATAGTAGTGCCTACTACGTAAGGCTGTTGAGTGAATGAAATGCAAAGACGTAAAAAGTGCTTGGCACAAGCTAAGCCCTCAATATGGGTAATCTGTAGCTAGTATTAATGATGATATTAAACAAATAAACATCTGTGACAACATGTTAGACAGCTAACCATAACTCTGCCTAGAGGCAGAAATGACTTTAACTACTCTCCTTCCTGGTTTCCACTGGTGAAATCTCTCAGCCTCCTGGGCTCTCTCTGCGTCTGGAATTTTCACTTTTTCCCGAATCAGTAAACCAGTGGTGGAGCAGAAGAGGCCTCGTTGCCTCCCCCAGCCCGTGGTGAGCTGCACAGGGAAGACTATGAATCAAGGCCTGATTCTTGGTGCCACGGTGACCAAGCACAGGGAAGGCCTTGGTCTGTCCTCCCTGGGGCAAGGAGCTGGGGGAGGGGATGGGCTCCGAAAAGGAAGGGGGGAGGGAAAGGGGTGGAGCCGGCAGCCTGAGCCCCCACCCCCCCTTCCCTCAGGTAGGAAGTGAAGCTGACGTTTCCAAAATATAAAAAACAGATGATGAGGGTCAGGTTTCCTACACACTGGAGAGCGGGAGCCCCAAGGCAGAGTCCCCAAGAAATGATCAGAGACAGAGATGGGGGGCAGAGAGAGAAAGAGAGAGGAGAGGAGAGAAGATAGACAAAGATGCAGAAACATGGAGAGAGAGAAAAACGCCCCTGAATCCTGAGGGTAGTCAGACAAAGACAGAGACAGAAAGCCATGGCTCAGGAAAGATCTTTCCACCCGTTTCTGGAAAAGAGCTTAGTTCCTCTCTGTGGGTCTCAAGTTGGGAACGTGAGCCATTTTGGCTCCATGACCCTGGCAGAGGGTGAGGCTCTCCAGGACCCCAGAAACAAAAAGGCCCTCTGGGCTCAGAGCTCTCCCTGCCCGTGCTGGTCTCTGTCTGTCTGGGCCTCCAGATCTGTGGTCCAGAGTCTCCCTCCCCGAGCCAGCCTCGCTCTTCACCCCTCCTCCCTCCTGCTTAGCTTCACCTACCAGCCCAGAGAGATGCTCTGTGACAGCTTCTCTTTCTCTCCCTTCCCTGGATGTCTGGGATGTGTGTCCTCTCCCTTCACTGGTTCCTTTGATTGGAGGAGCTGGGGGCGTGGGGCTGAGGACAGAGAAGGCTGAGAGGTACCTGTTTAGAGCCATTACCTAGGGGAAGGAGGGAGGCGGCTGCCTTGGCGTTGGACCCAGGCCAGGGGAGGGCTAAACCCTAGGGTCTCTGTTCCCTGGGCAGATGGAGAAGCAGGTAGAGGGATGAAGAGTTGGCCCCTGGATCAATGGGTGATGGGTGGACTCTGGTGGCAGGGGGTGGTAGAGAGGAGGCCTTTGCCTTTGTCCAGAGGCCTTTGCAGGGGAGAGGGATAGGAATGGGAGCATAGGGGCCAGGTGATCCGATCTAACAATTCACACCTTCTCTGACCAAGCCAAATGTGCCCTGAGTCAATGGGGCAACTTTTCTCCCAGGCCATAGTCAAATAGAAAGAACCAGTTCTTCTCGAGCAGCCTCAGGGCTGTGGTTTGGAAAGTAGAGAAAAAAGAAGAAGAAAGAGGGGCTGTTGAGTTTGTGCATCTGGTCTTGGACCTCCAGAAGGCTCACAATTCTCTCCCTCTTCCCCAGCTGCCCCGGGAGGCTGGCCTGGACCCAGGCCCAGAAAGAAGACTGTTCCTTACAGTTAAAGAGGCCTTGGCCCTGCCTCTGCCCTGAGGAGTTTACCGTGTAATTGGGAAGATTTGCCGTCAGCTGTTAGGGACACAGGGAACTGTGCAGGGTCTGGGGCAGGTAAGAGCTGGCCCCTACCTGGAGCCCTGATGGACAGTTATCATGTACTGAACACCTGCTGTGCGCCAGGAACCGTCTAACCTCTTGACACGTACTGTGAGGTCAGTATCACTACACCCATTTTATAGATGGGGGAATTGAGGTTCATGAGATTAGGGAATCTGTCGAATGTCACACAAATCTTAAGTGGCAGAGCAGACTACCATGACATCAGGAAGCAGCAACTCAGACCCCGCTTCGGGTCTTCTCTCAGCTCTTTGTTGGTTGGGGAAGAAAAGAAAAATTCCTGTCAAAAGGAGCAGCAGAGGCAAGTAAGTGCCCCCAGTGGGAACCAAGATGGAAGCGCGTTACGGTGATTTTTGCCTCCAAGCAACAAAGTTTGGTCATAAAGATTTGCTATTTTATTGTTCTTATTGACTCTAATGATAGAGTATACTCATTAAATGCCTTTCATCATCATTTAACCCACTTAATACCTCTCAGAGATAAATACTATTATTATCTCCAATTTTCAAGATGAGAAAATTGATGTATAGAGCCGTTAGATAACTTGCAGCAGAGCTGGGATTTGGACACAGATGCTGATGGCAGAGCTGTACTCTTGCATCTTCCGTCCTGTGTCCGTTGTTTAGTTCATGGTCTGGGCTGGGCTAATTTCGGCTATAAAACCCCCAAGGTCAGTCTTTCCAAGCTCAGTGCTGCAAACTTGCTTCAAAGATGGGTGTCTGATGATGTTTGAGCCTTTCAAGGACAGCGGCAAGTCCTGATGGGGTCACAAGGCAGTGGGGAGAGAAGGAGGGAGACACTGAAAGAGGTACACACATAGGAGAGCTCAGTGAGACTACTCCTATGAAGTCAGGGACCCCAGCTCTGTAAATCTTCTCTTCCTGCATTGCAGTTAACGCTCTGGGTGTCTGCTGGATTGGACGCACTTTACTGAAGCGGTATCCTGATCTGTCATGTGTGCTGTGGTTGGATTAGTGTCTGGGAGTGGGATGTGTCGTGGTGGTGAAGCCAGTGTGGACTATTGTGTTGTCTGTTGTGTTGGTGATTGTAGTGGGTTTTGTGGATGTTTAAGTTGTCAGTGATAACAGTTCTCAGGAGTTGTGAATTAAAATGTTGAGGTTGTCTTATTCATCGATGGATTTTTCTGATATGAAGAGTCTATTAAGTTCGTGCTGTGTGATGGAGATTACATGCTGGTTTGTGATAGCAGGTGGTTTGCTCTGCTCTCTTTGTGTCTGGTTTCCTCGGCTATGTGTCTGCTCATGCTGATGACGTGTCTGTGAGGTGTGATTTGTTGGCTGTGACTGTGTAGACGTCGTGAGTCCTGCTCGCTATGTTGTCCTGGAGATTGTGGTTTGCAAAGGCGTGTTCTAGTCTCGTCGGAGCATTGATGGAATTCATTCCTCATTGTTCGCTCATGGGTATGGTCTTGGGTTTATGTTCCATTGATTCCCAAAATACTCAGTAAACATTCCCTCCATTAAAAGAGATTATATATCATAAGATATGAAAGCCACCTTGCCTGCCCCTCCAACCCCACCTGCAGAGGTAACCACTGTGAAGGATGCTGCGTGCAAAGACGCCCTAAGGTGCCCCACGCACTCATCATCTCCTTCCCCCCACAGGCTTTCCCTTGGTGACTGTTTCATTTCGGCACCGGCAGGCTCCAAGACACCTCAGTCTCTTTGATGCTTCCAAACCCAAATTTAAATCCTGTGCTTAAAAAAAAAAAGTCTCTTGGATTTGCCCCTTTATTTCCTCACAGCCTTCCTCCCCAGTCTAGGCTCTTCCTCACACATCTGGTCTGTTGACTGTGTCCCCTCGATGTTCTCCTCCCATCTCAAAGCATATATGGGCACCAGATACATCTGCCAAAAACACTGCTTCCAACACATCATTTTTCTGTTCTAAAATTGTTGATGATTCCCCATGATTTGGAGGATAATTTAGCTTGGCATTTAGAGTCAGTTGCAACCTACCTCTCCTATTCTTGTTTCCACGAGTACTTCCTGATGCTGTGTTGCAGCCTGACTGGTTGCTTCACCCATCTTAGAGCATTCTCTGCTTCTCCTGCCTGATGACATCCTTTCCCCACCTATCCAAAGCTTGCCCATCCTTCAAGGCCCACCCCGAGACTTTCTTTTTCCAGAAAGCTTTCCCTGTCTGCTTTAGTTCACGTCCATTGCTCATTCCCCAAATGTCTGACCACGAGGAGGCTGTACATCACGGTTCAGAGTCCCCTTGTTGGAAGAGACCTTGGGTATGATCATCAAATAGTAGTTCTCAGCCTGGACGCCAAAGGTCTTCAGGAGTCTGTAAACGTATTGGGGAAGGGGGAGCTATTGTCAATATTCCAGAAAACCTATAGGAAATATTTCATGGTAAGTTTGCCCAGTCAAGGGAAACATTGACTTTCTTTGCTTGTGGCCAGAATTATGTCATGCCTTGGGTCTCTTGTGCTGATGAGTGACACTGGTTTTTTATTAAGAAAAATTGGGGGAGAAATTATGTTATGGAAATGTACTCTGGTAGGCAGACTCTTTAAAAAATCTGGGGTTTGTGGGGTAGCAGGATGGATAAAAGGAATCCTTGATGGTGAAAAAGTTGGAGTCACTGATCCTGACCATCTCCTGACTAAAGTACGACTCTTCCCTGACATTGGGACAGCCCAGTCACCCCAACCCCCAGCCCCATGATGGACAAACTCACTTTCTTATAGGTAGCCAAGACATTATTTGATCGTAGTAAATCTAAACTGTCTTCCTCAGGACAGCTCTTCAAATATCTGAAGATAACTTAAAACTGTCATTGGCTTCTAGTTTCCTATAGGCCAAAGACAAACCTTCTTTCATGTTTTCTGAGGCCCCACATGCTATAGCCTTGCCCACCTCTCCCACTTTCGCCTGCCCTGTGCCCTTCCTGCCTGTCTCTGCTGAGGCCCGTTTACCCTCCCCTGCTCCTCATTTGCACCTTGCTCTCTATCCCCATTTACGGTGCCCTCTGCTCAGAACACTCTTATCTCCCCTCTTTGCCGAGTTACTCCACTCATCCTTAGAGCTCAGGTCTTAAGACACCCGCTCAAAGAAGCTTTCCCTGACCACCCCCAGGATGGATTCTTGTACCCTGTGTACCTGTCTATTGCAACACTCATCGCAGTTGCCATTTCTCTCACTTGTGTCATTCGATTGAGATCGGTCTACTCTGGACTGTATACTCCGTGAAAGCAGGGCCTTGTTATATTTCTCTTCTGGCATATCCCCATCACCTAGCATGGTGCCACAGTCTATAGGCAATTAGTTAAATATTGATTAATATTGTTATTTTTTTATTGCACATGGCTGTTAGAAACAGTAAATGTATGCAAAAGCATTTTGTAAGCTCCAAAGCAGGGCCTATAATGATTTTAGGACTGATTACTTTTTTTTTTTTTTTTTGCGGTATGCGGGCCTCTCACTGTTGTGGCCTCTCCCGTTGCGGAGCACAGGCTCCGGATGCGCAGGCTCAGCGGCCATGGCTCACAGGCCCAGCCGCTCCACAGCATGTGGGATCCTCCCAGACCGGGGCACAAACCCGTGTCCCCTGCATCGGCAGGCGGACTCTCAACCACTGCGCCACCAGGGAAGCCCAAGGACTGATTACTATTACTGTTTCTTCAACTACACTTTAGTCTCCTAGATGGACCTAGAAGTATAATCCCCATGCCTTCCTTCCCTGAGCCTCCTTTAGCTTGATAACGAATGACCTAGCATATAAACTGAGCCTTTTTTTCCCCCCTCTTCTTTCTCTTTTAATTGGCTGTTGAATTAAAAAGTAATGTGACTAAATGAAGCACCCTCTAAATGTTCAATCTCCCCCTTCCTCTCATTCCTTTCCCCCCTTTCAATTCTACGTTTATTGGTCGCCTACTCTGTGTTAGACATCAAGCAAATAACCAGGGACACAAACGTGAACGATGAGTCTCTGTCCTGAGGTATTTCTTGAAATCTTCTTTGTGTAAGAGGGTCTCCTGGGCCTCTCCCAGATCATGCTCGCCTGGTTACTTAGTTGTTTGATAATGCTCCTCCCAAAATGTGGCCCTAGGACCTTTGCACTTGCTGTTCCCTCTGCCTGGAAAGCTCTTCTCAGGAGGGAAAGCTCTTCCCTCCTGTGGCTCCTTCTCTGTATATTCAAGTCTTGGCTCAAATGTCATCTCATCAGACAGGCCTCCTCTGCCCACTCTCTACCACATTACTCTGTTCTGTCTGCAGAGCATTTGTCATCTGAAATTATCTTGATATGTCTGTTATATTTTTACTTTTTTGTTGTCTGTCTCTCCCCTCATTAGACTGTAAGCACCATGAGATCAGGGTCTGTGTTTTGTGCACTGCTGTTTGCTCGAGTCGCCAAGTAGTGGCAGCATCTAGCAGGTACTCAGTACTAAATAATTGTGGATTGATTGAACTTGACATTCCAGCGAGCTTCCAGAGGGCTCAAGCCGAGCCCTTCCCCTCCTGTGGTTTGGACACCATATCTCTTGTAATGTGCTTGTCCTCTGATTTTTTTTTCAGGGGTATTTGCCTCTTGCCAGAGGCTAAGTAACAAATGTTTCCTCATCAGCAGAAAGAAATCCTCTCCTTCTGTCTTAACCAAACCCAGTCTCCTTATCGTGAGCCTGGCTTCCTGCTTCCGGAAACTGTGACCCGAACTGCTTCCCAGGAATTTACCTGCCTTGTGTCTCTCCCTCAGGGCTCTACATTGTGACTTTTAAGGTGACAATCAGCTAATCCAATAACAGAATCCTGCTAATGTGCTAACGGGACAGGGTGAGAAAAAGGCTCCCAGCTCCCTTCCTTCTGACTCAGGTTACATCTGTGCATTTAACAGGGCCCTTCTGGAGACAATTAAATAAATGCTTTATTGAAACAATAAAATTAATAGGGGTCTCATGGAACTCAATGAAAGGTTTTTAAAAATTAACTTCATTGTTTTTTAAACTTCAGATTAAACTTTGCTAGGCAAGGGGGTGGGGCAGGGCCAGATTTTCATTAAAGCTGGTCCCTGACCACAGGGCCTCCTGTGTGTGGGGACAGTGAAGATCCCACGCCTAAGCTTTCCCTATGGAAGGGCCACTGCTGCCATTCTGAGGGCCTGGCTCCAAAGGGCTACCCCAGTTAGAGGCAAGGTTATGCTAAACCATAGGTCTGGTTCTGGTCCTGGGACTCTGTGACCTCATGGATTGACTAACCCTCTGCTTCATGAGATTTGGGTGCCCTGGGTCAGTTGTCCCGTCAAAGGAAGTGTCCTGACGATACTTGTCATGTCGAATGAATGAAACAATGAAACCGGGGCTACTCATTCTGCCAGGAAGTGGGTGGGACGTTTGTCTGGTTCTGCATTTGTCTGGGTCCGGGCCCACCCACCTCATGATGTTGCCTCACAGCCCTTTCCCTGGCTGTGTAACCCATGGTCCCCCATTCCTCCCTAGGAACCATTTGCAGCCTCAAGAAAGGCCTAGGAAGTCAGAGTTTGTCAAATCAGAACCTGAGGCCAGAGATTTTGGAAAATCTGTGGAAGGTTCTGCTGGGGGGGGGGGGGCCGGCTGGGGAGCAGGTGTGATGTGGGACCTGGGGACTTTCCCATGAGGGATTTGCCCAGCTTGGAGGGCACTGGGACCCTGGATGGCATAATTCTTGTGGAAGATGAGGTTCTCTGTCCAGATGGATGGAGCTGGCATAAGACTGTCTTCAGGATTCCTCATTATTCCTATCAAGGTAGCACGTTGATTCAAACCATCTGTGGGCTTGTGAGGTCTGATTAGACTTGGCGTTTCCAACTCTGGGCTCCCGACTTACGCCCGATGTGAGTGTGACGAGCAGGCTGGAGGTGCGGTTGAAGTCCGGCGTGGACCCTCTCTCTGACCCTCAGCGTCCTTGCCCCCAGTGACGCAGGGCACATACAGCTCCAGTCCCCTCCCTTCCCCTGGGCTGCCAACAGGCATTGGGAGGCGTTCTGAGCTGGAAGGCAGAAGGCTTCAGCACCCAGCTCTGCCCTTAACTAGGTGGGTAACTTAGAGTAAGTTATTCAGCCTTTCTGGGACTCAGTTTTTTCATCTGCAAGATGGGGATAGTGATACCTGCTGTGGTTCTTTTGAGGGTCAAATGAGGCACAGGTGTGAATCACTTTGAAGTGCATGAAAAAAAGATTATACAAATGTTGTTGTTTTCATTAATGGCCTTCCCTGTCACAGGGAACAAAGTTTTCCTGCCCTGGAGTTGCTATCCTCTGAGTACTGAGTTCAGGGCATCTTTGGCATCTGGAAGGGAGAATAAAGCTTTTGGGGGCCTTGCTTATTTACTTCTCTGGTCCCTCACTTCCCCTAGAGGGCTTCTACCCTCTTTCCCCCTCCAGTACTACCTAGTCTCCCAGACCAGAGGTTTTGGAAGTATCTTTAACTCTTCCCACCCTTTTATCCCCGGATATCTATTCTGTCAGCACATCTTATTTCTTATTTCTTCCTTTGAAATCCATCCCCGACTCACCTTTTCTTTCCTGGTCCCACTGACGTCACCTTAGTCTAAGCCATCATTTCCTGGGTTTCCCCAGGAGCTCCTCAATGGGTCTCCCCGCCCTTCCTCTGTCTCCCCTCCGTGCCTTGCTGCACAGGGCTATCAGCTTCATCTCCCCAAAGGCCACCATTTATCAGGTCACTCCCCTGCTCAAGAAGAGCCAATAGCTCCCCAGTTATCTCGTCAAGGCCATTGTCCTCTATGTGCTCTCAAAGTCTTCCACTCCTCTGCTACACCTGCACTATGCAACTTGATTTCTTGCAGTTCCTTGCATTGCACCCTCCTCTACAACCAGACCCATTTGCTTACAGTCCCCCAAAGACGAGGTGCCCATTCCTACCTCTCTGCCTTTGCACAGACCATTTACCCTGCCTGGAGTGGGAATACCCTCTCCTAGACTCTCTGTCAATTCTCTCCAGTCTGCAGCAAGTCCCTGGTTCCCACCCACCCCCTGCCCCTGAATTTTCTTAGGAGGTTATCTTATGGGACTATCTCCCTGCTCTATGTATCCTAAATTCTTCTGGCTTATATTGGCAGTACTGATTTAGTGTCAATTATCTTTCATTTCTTGTCCCCCTGCCCTGCCTCCCTTACCTTGATTATAAGCTCTCTGAGGGCCGAGACCCTGTACTCTATCTTTCCTATAACATCTAATCAAAGTCTGGATGTCCTGTAAAATCGTGGTTGATTGAATGGACAAAGAGATCTGGTGTGATGCATGGAGACAGTGTGGAGATTCTCTATTTTAAACAGAGATTTCGTGTCCCCTTCCCTCCTCCCCTACCCCACTGCTGCTCTTCAGAATCCAACCCCCCCCCCCACAATCTTCATCCATCAGTAATAAAGCAGGAACAATAGGGGGTTTCTTTCTAATTAAAGGGAGCAGTTAGTGTTTCCACTTCAAAGCCCCAAGAGAGAAGACTTTTGTTCACAGGGCCTGGGAGCTCTGGGAGCCGGGGCTGGGTGGGGAAGTGGAGCTTCAGGCCCAGCCAAGCATTAAGCTCGTGAACCTGAGATCCCCAACCCCTTTCCCCCACCCCCCACCCCCGTTTGCAGGCAGAGAAGCTCAAATTTAAAACAACAACGTAATTTGGTAACTCGGGTTCTGATAAAACAGTTGGGGGAATTTCTTCTCTCCTAGCGTCTGAAGCCAATGTTATTACAGGTGTGTGCTTGTCTCTCCCAGCTTCCCCAGCCCCTGTCGCCCCGCCACACACACAGAGCACACACACGTGCCACACCACACGCTCACACGTATGTGGGACTCACAGCATGGCGCTCGCCGAGTGGCTGCACCCTCTTACCCCCGTTCCCAGGGCACTCTGGCCTGGACGATCCCACACTCCCGGTTACTCTCACACGTGTCATCCACCTCTAAGTGCTCAGGAGCGAGGTGCTCTGGCTCGAGACTGTCCCGTTCTCTACTCAGCTGCAAGTCAGCTTGGCCACAGACTGATCCCGTACGCTGGGCCCATGCTGATTCCCACCCTGATTATAAGCTGGCTCCTACCTCTGACCACAGATTGAGACCCCAAAGTGGCCACAGACTGAGCATGGATATGGTCATAGACTGAAGCTCCAAAGTGCCCACAGAGTGTGTCCTAACAGTAGACCCAATAAAGAGCGTAGTGGGTCTTCGGTCTAGCAAATCATCTCACAAATTCGATCCATTGATAAGGGAGGTGGGAAGAGAGCTCTTGGTCTAGTTCCACTGCTGAAACTCTGTAAAGCCCACATTATCCATCCCTCCATCCCTCCATCCCTCCATCCTACACTGAGCACCTATTCTTCTCCATATAGTGCTGAACAAGGCTAAATACAGACCCTGTGCTCAAACATCTCAGCGTTAGATAAACATCATGGGTCTGGGCATTTTACAATCCTGTGTTCAAGTTCCTCCTCCTTGATTTACTAGCTGGATCACTTTGGACAAGTTACTTAACCTTTCTAAGTCTCAACTTCCTCACGGGCAAATGGGGGCTAATAATAATAACGACCTCTAGGGACGTTAAAAGGATTAGATGACGTGCTCTATCAGGTGCAAACACAGTGCGTGGCGCATAGAACACGCTCGATAAATAATAATGATCATTCGTTTAGTTGTTATTCATTCCAGTGGGGATGTAGACAAACATGCCTAAAATTACAAAACAGCA
This sequence comes from Tursiops truncatus, assembly GCF_011762595.2. Classification (NCBI taxonomy): domain Eukaryota; kingdom Metazoa; phylum Chordata; class Mammalia; order Artiodactyla; family Delphinidae; genus Tursiops; species Tursiops truncatus. Next base: position 54,985,511 of record NC_047047.1, read on the forward strand.
TAAGATCTGTCCTGGTTCCATGTACCAGCGAAGGAGGAACCCAGAGGAGACTCTGGGTCTGCTGGGGATGTCGGGGGGGGGTGCTTTTGTGGGAGTGGGGCTTGGGAGTGGGGTGGAGGCAGCCCTCGGATAGAGGCTTGTGGAAGTACGATTTTGCTTGACTGACCAGGCCTGTTGGGTCCAAGTGGAGGAAAAGACGCGCAGATTCCACTGGGGTCAAGAATGGCGTCCCCTGCAGACTATGGGCAGAAAGTTTTAAAGGTCACAGGGAGGTACTATTCTTATGACATGCCACTAACTGGTGAAGGCAACAACCGTCTATGCATCCAGGACCGTCTCAAAGGGCATCTGATGATGGTGAAGGATGGTGATGTGGACACAATGTTGTGATTGTGGTAAAGCAATGACACGGTTAAGAAAAGGATGGCTGAGGTCTTCCAGCTGCACACCTCCCCTCTGCTCTGACCTGGCCTTCTGTCTCCTTTTCTTTCCTGCTTCCACTCCCTTCCCACTTCCTTCACCCTCTTTTGTCTCTGTGCGGCACAGAGAGACACCTTTGTCCTCATCACTTGCCTTCCTCATTCCCCCGAAGGCCCCTGGGTCCCAGCTCCAGTTTGGCTTGACCGAGGCGGGCTGTTTCCGCACACGTGATGACGCCAGTATGGGGCATGGCCGCCCTGCTGCGGCCTTGCTTACTCCCCTGATTATTTCTCCTTAATTGAGCGTAAAGAATGTGAGGAATGCGGAGTAGACCGCGTGAGGAGGGCTGCTGCGGCCCCTGCGGGGATCTGGGGATTCGGGGCTCTGGATGGGAGAACTGCAGATGGCCACTGAGCCCCACGGAGTGTGTGTCATTCCTGGCGCTCCCACTCCCTCCCCGCCGTGATGGGCCCAGTTCTCCAACCTTTGATCCATCCCTTCACTGTTCTGGGGCTTTCTTCTCCCTCCTTTCTGCACAAAGAATTTCACTTCTTTGTGAACGGGCCACAGTCCCCTCTCTTCCCTGGAGTCTGCCTTGACTTAAACCCATTTGACACTGACAATCCTTACCAATCTCTAAATTCCAGGTGGAACTCTAAAAGCCATTTACTCCCCTCTGGTGAAGGAAGGGGAAGAGATGGCTACCCCGCAGCTTGCTGGGCTGTGGGACGATTTGTGAGTCCAGGTGTGAAGCCGGATGCTTACGCGTCAGGAAGGCAGCCAGGTGAGTCGCAGCTGGAGCGTGACTGTGAGGGAGGTGCTGTGTGAGCCTCTCTGTCTCTTTCCTCTGCCCACTCAGGGTCCAGCCTCCTGCCTTCTCAGGTGGAGTGTGACGTGGAAGAGAAAGCGCAGGTCGGGAACTCAGACCTGAGTTCGAGTCCTGCCCCTGCCCCATTGTCTAGTAGCTGTGTGACCTCAGGTGAATTATTTCTTCCTCTCTGAGGTTGTTCCCTCATGTTTAAGAGGATGGTGTTGTTTCTACACTTGCAGAGTTGTCAAGATGAAATTAGATGCGTTCAAGCCTGTGAGGCACACAGTAGGTACTTAGGAAGTATTAGTCTGGCTCTTTCGAGGAGACTGGAAGAAGGGGGTGAATTTTTCTAAAAGAGATTTTGCTTCTGTGGTAAACGCACTAGGCTATCCCTGGAGATCATCGAAGGGACAGAGTGATGCTGAGGGACCCAGTCCTAAAATTTCCACTCAGAGGCCAGTGGATCCCAAAGCTGCAGATGAACGGGATGCCAGAGAAGTGCCGGGGTGGGGGGACCCGGCCATTCCGGAGCTGCCGCTCTGGCTCCTTAAGAGAGGACAGTGACAGCTTTCTTCCTTCCCCTCCCCTCCCCCAAGGCTTGACCAAAGGCGATGGCCCATCCTGCAATGGGAGGGTCTATTTAAAGAAAACTTCCTGCCTAGGAGAGATGTTCTGTGTTGAGATAGCTAATCCTCCCAGAATAGCTGAGCGTGGGCTGGTCTCCTTATTTTGGCAAACAGGACCTGGATGGGGCCTGGCTGGGGTACAGGCCAAGCTCACCCAAAGGCGGGGGCTGGGCAAAGTGGAACTCCCCGGCCCCTTCCCACGTAGCCTCTGCTGGCTGCCTGCGGCCTCCTGATTCTTCCACTCACTGGCAGGCGGCTCCCTGGAGGTGCTCTGTCAGAGGGGCAAGGCCTAGAAGGCACCGATTATATTCTGCAACCTTCCTGCTGTTAGCGATTTGCGAACGTCTCTTGAGATGAACGTTCAAAATCAAGTGGGAAGTAAATGGGCCTCGTGAGTGATGGCATAGGGAGCTTTATCGCTGGCGGTGTTCATGAGCAGGGCCGTGGGCCCCTTCGTCTTTATGGCACCTGGAATGCTGGGTATTAGCGGGGCTTAGGACAGAGGCTGACCTGCCGGGCTGACACTGACATGTCCCTCCATTTCCCAGAGACAGACGCAGAGGCAGCATTGCTGCCCTCCCCTCTGCGGCAGGAGGTACCCAAGGAGGACCCCAGGGTCACCATCAGTGAAGCTGATCCTGCGGCTAGAGGTGGAGGTAGGAGAAGGGCGTCAGGAATAGGAGGGGAGTGTAGAATGAGGGTAGCAGGCTTGGGGTGGATGAGAGTGGAGGATTCATCTGCAAGAATCTATTGGCCCTGGGACCGGGCTGAATCTTTCTGCAAAGTCAGCCACTAGACCTCTCTCCTTCTCAGAGCTGCAACCCTCCTGGAGCAACTCTGTGCATTGTCCCCTCCTCTGGCCCCCATCCCCATTCCCATCTGGGTCTGCATTCCTGTTCATAGCCACAGCAGTCCTGGCAGCAGCCATGGCTGAGCCACATCTGGGGCTCTGATGGCCACATCTGTATCCGCCCCTCTCAGAGCTGGTTCTTTCTATTCTGACTTTTATCTGCATCTGTGGAATCTGGAGGGGATCTGTGCCTGGTGGATTCCCAGCCCCAGGAGCTGTCAGTTTCTGGGGGAGGGCTGGGGAGGACTCCATGTCACCAGGCCCAGAAGAGCTGTTCTGATGGGCTTCGGTCGGGGGCAGCGGCTCCCACCTCTCTGCAGTCATGGATTCCTGGCTCTTTGATTCCAGGCAGAGACAGCTGGGGAGGAATCGCACCACAGCCTCACACCTCCCTCCCCAGGCTCCCACCCTCCCCCAGTCTGACTCTGCCTATGCCACTGGCCCCTCTCCTCCAGGAGCTAATTATACTTATGATTCTTACTGAGTCTGGGTTATGGTTCCCAAATGACACTGGGGGTGGTGTCAGAAGAGAAAGACCATGCATGCTGCATTTGAGTGGGAGATGAATGTGGGGAGGGAGGGAAAACAAGATGGGACTGGGTGCAGGTGCTTTGGGGGGCCTCCTGGGCTGTCTCAGGGATCCCTGGACTGGTGTGGAAAGGCTCCAGGTAATGTCAACGTGCAACACTAGGGGCAAGGGTTGTGTGGTCAAGATGTTCCGTGCTTACAGGCCAGGAGTATCCAGGAGAGGACGTCTGGCTTTTAAGCCCGAGCACCTTGGGCCACAGGCTGGGTCTCCCAGCTGGCTTTTTGGTGGCTAGAGTTCCCCGGCTGGGTCACCTTCTCAAGACTGCTGGAGAGTGGTGGGGATGGGGGTGGGACACACAGAGCATTTCTTGCTGTGGTCCTTCATGGTGGGACAGACACCCTGGCCATGAAAACCCAGACAAAAAGCCTGACCCAGAAGGGGATAGAGGACTCCAGAGAGCCAATTCCTACCCTCTGGTCTGGCCCAGACCTGCTGATGTCCTGGGAACCCTGCAGGCCAGTGTCTACCTGAGTGAGGTCCTGTAGGATGAGGGAGGTAGACCCCCTATTGGCTCCCCTCACTGGACTAGAGAAGACATAAAGTTCGGGGCAGAGAAAAGAAACCGGAGAGGTCCTGAATGGGAGAGTGTGTGAGAGTATGAACGAGCCCATCTGTAAGTGTGTGTGTGTGTGTGTGTGTGTGTGTGTGTGTGTGTGTGTGAGACAGGGATCATCCTCTGTGCTTAGAAGACCATCATACCTGTCCTGATCCAGGGTCCCCCCTACTGTGTTCTGGAAGGACCTTGTGATTTAGAGTGGCATTTTGCCTGGCACACTCCTCAGGATGAATCAGAATATTAGCTGAGCCCAAGTTACAGCTGGCTGATTCGGAAGAGCACCCCACAGTGGTGGCATGAGGGCCGTGGTGGAGGGTCTCAGTGGTTCTGTAGCGCTGGGAGTTAACAGGTCTGGGGTTGCTTTCCTGGATCAAATCTTCCCACCTATGCTATGAACCTTTTGTCACTCTGCAGTGGGTTTCCAGGCTCTGCGACCTCACAGCCCACTTTCACTCAGTAGCCGAGCAGACACCCTCATCTGTATCTCATCTGATGGGAGTTGGTTTGGCTTCTAGAACGGCCATAACCTTCCTCATGCGGACAGAAGATACACCGGTTGAGGTCCCATACTTCCCCTGTGAGATAATCCTGATGGGAGCAGTGACTCCAATCACATCCAGGGTTGGTGGTACTTCACCTGAGTAACTAGCCTAATCTTTCTGAGCCTTGGTTTTCTTATCTGTAAAAACAGTAGTAATAGGGCTTCCCTGGTGGCGCAGTGGTTGAGAGTCCACCTGCCAATGCAGGGGACGCGGGTTCGTGCCCCGGTCCGGGAAGATCCCACATGCCGCGGAGCAGCTGGGCCCGTGAGCCATGGCCGCTGAGCCTGCGCGTCCGGAGCCTGTGCTCCGCAACGGGAGAGGCCACAACAGTGAGAAGCCCGCATTACCGCAAAAAAAAAAATAAAAAAGGTAGTAATAGTAATGCCTAAGGCGTCGGGTTGGTATTAATTAAACGAAACAAGAAATAGAAAAAACCGGTTACAGTGCCTAACACCTCATAAATGCTCCACTCATGTTAACTCTGTTTGGTAATTCCCACCCCACCACAGACACCTCTGGGCCAGGCTTATGATTTACAACGATCAGGATGAGAGTCTGGAGTTGGGGCTACAGTAAGGTTTCGGATGAGGATTAAGATATGGGGTTAAATTCAGCAGTTTTGAATAGTGTTTGGGTTGAGACTGCTTTGGGGTTCCTGGGAGGTCTGGGTGTTAGCACCGAGTTTGAGGTTTGGATGACATTTAGGAAGGAAGGCCCTGGGAGAATTACAGTTAGGGATGGAGTTGCCCTTGAGGAGGCCTTTCTGTTGGGAGCAGAATGGCTACCTCTGTCTACATCCCACCATGCACTCAGGAGTCACACTAGGACTCTGCAAGTCTGCCTTCTGAGGGGGTACCCCAGCCTGCCTAAGCCTGGAGCTTTTCCCAGGATGACCCCCACCCCTCAGCCTCTGTTTGGTGGAAAGAGCAATGCACAAGATCAAGGCCTTTTGGGGGGAGCCCTAGGAGGTCAAGGCTGGAGAGAAGGCAGGGCCAGTGTTCTGGTTGTGCTTTTGGGCCAGTCCCATCCCTCCGACACACTAACACTCTGTCTCCCCGCCTCCAGCCCTCCCACTCTCAGCACACCCACTGGGATCTGAAGGGCCTCTGATCCCAGGGTCCTATGGCCCCAGTTCCCTTGCACATCTCACAGGGAGCAGACGGGGAGAAACCCTGGCCTGGCCTGGGTGCCCTCCATCCTACCCTTCCCCACCTCCAGCCTCCGCCTCCTGGGAGAGGGTAGGACACAAAGACAGATCTTTCCTCCAGCCCCATCCTCCTCCCTCTGGCCTTTCTCCCTCTCCCTCTCCGGGCTGGCAGAGGCCAAAGAAAACAGAGCTTCTCCAGCTCACTCTCTCTCTCCCTCACTTCCTGCTCCGGGAGGATGGTTTACTCCCTCCCCCGCCCTGGCTCCGGACCTGGCCTTGGTGTCAAGTTTCTCCAGAGCTTCCAGAAGCAGAGGCCCTGCCTGGGCTCAAGCTGGACCCCTCACCTCTCTCCCTTTTACCTCTTCCGTGTTGTTTTCTCCCTTAACCCAGGGCCCTGTGCCTCAATTTCCTCAGAGTTAAATTTTGTTTTTCAGGTAGCAGAGAGGTCCAGTGGAAGGAGGTTTTCTTGGGGGTAGGGGGTATGTGGGATGAGAGTAGGGTAGAGGAGGACAGAGCTGCTGGGGAGACCCTGTGGAATGGGTGAGAGAGTCCTGTGGACACAGGGATCAAATATACTTCCTTTTAGTGTATCGATGCAGTGGAGAAAACTCCTCTTCCAGCCCAGTATGAATGATGCCCCTGGAACTGTGTAATGGGGAACCCCGGCCAGTGGGCAGCCTTGATGACCTTCCCTGGAGGTCCAAGACCCCCAGGTCCATTTGTGGCCTCCTGAATTTTGGATCCCTGCTCAATCCACTTTCAAGTCCACCTGCCCTCCCCCAATTCCCTCAGAGGATTCTCAGCCTCATTTCCTCTGTTCTGGGTAGAGCTTCATGGAAGAGCCTCTCAGCTCCCGAGAGCGCTCCGGGGTTCTGAAGCCCTGGACTTCCACCTGCTCCACCTACCTACCCTCTCTCTCTAACAGCAGGACTCTCTTCTGGCCCAGACCATCCTTCCTCCTCTCTTTTTCACCTGCGCTCCCCAGCTTCCCAACCCAGAACTTGGGTCCCCTTGAAGTTATTGCTTAGTTGACTCAGAAACAGAAATGAAACAGATGGGCTCTAGTGTCGCACTCCCTAGATGTGAGTATTGACTCCATCACTCACCTTGGGCAAGACACTGGCCGCCTTACTTGTGAAATAGGGATGGTAACTGTATCTACCTCCTAGAGCTGTTGTGAGGATTAAACGAGGTGATGCAGTAATGCGTGTAAAGGATTTAGTGTGGAGCCTGGCACATAGCATACCTCTGGCAGGTGACAGCTATTATTATTATTACCATGTCTTCTGATCACTCACCTGCACCTGAAGGCAATTCCAGAGAGACTACTGAAGGATGGTAGAAGAATGAGGGTGTTGCTCTCCATAGGACTGGTTGGTAGGAGTCCTGGTTTGCTGACCACTGTGTAATACCTATCCCCGCATTTAACATGAAGTTGGGTCTTCCTTCTTTCCTTCCATCCTCTTCCCTTCCTCCCTCCTTCTCTCTTTCTTTTCTGAACTTAACACTTTCTAAGAATCGCCTCTGGACCAATGCTTTGCTATGCACTAAGGATACTACAATAGATAATAACAAACAGCCTGAAGTCTGGTCTAGGAAGGGGGTGTAGGCAAGAATATAAACCAGAAAAAACAATACTGTATCTTCGTTGCTGTGGTAGAAGTATGTACAGATATGGTGGAGCATAAAGGGCTGAGTTAGTGAAGCTTCAAAGCTGAGGGGTCCTGAGCAGGTTTCCAGGCAGAGGGAACACTTGAGCAATGACACAGAGGTGAGAAATACCGCATTTTATTGGGAATATCTTCTCCAGTCTGGAGTTGAGGACCAAGAGTGTGAACACAGGATCTGCAGAGAATATCTTTCTTCTGGAGAATGCTGGAAAAGCAAAATTTGCTTGCTCCTTCTAGAGTTCATCTAGGAAAGAGCTTCCTGCAGTTATCTGAATGGCTTACTCTCCTCTCCTCTTCTCCTTCAAGTCTTTACTCGACTGCCACTTTCTCAGGGAGGACTTCCCTGACCATCCTATTCTGAATGGTGACCTGCCCCTCCCTCCACAGTTCTATCCCCCCATCCTTCAACTTGCTTTATTTTTTCCAGAGCACTTATTGTCATCTAACTTTCTATATGTTTAATTAATTTATTTTTTATTTTTAATTTATTTTATCAAAATATAATTGATTCACAATGTTGTGATAATTTCTAGCATAAAGCAAAGTGATTCAGATATATATATATATATATATGTACATTCTTTTTCGTATTCTTTTCCATTATGGTTTATGACAGGATATTGAGTATATTTCCCTGTGCTATGCAGTAGGACCTTGTTGTTTATCTTATTTTTTTGTTTTGTTTGTCTCCTACTACAAGAACGTAAGCTCCATGAAGACAGGGATTTTAAAAATTGAAATGTTGTGTTAGTTTCTGGTTTACAAAGTGATTCAGTTATACATACATATGTATATATATATTCTTTTCCATTATGGTTTATTACAGGATATTGAATATAGTTCCCTGTGCTATACAGTAGGACCTTGTTGTTTATCCATTCTATATACACTAGTTTGCATCTGCTAGTCCCAAACTCCTAATCCAACCCTTCTCCCTCTCTTTCCCCTTTGACAATCACAAGTCTGTCTCTACATCAAAGACAGGGATTTTTGCCTGTTTTATTCACTACTGTATCCCTAGTGCCTGAACAGCCTGGGGACTCAAGGAATATTTGTCAGATTAGTCCTCATCCCTTGATTCGTGGAGGAAACATATTTGACTCTTTCTAAATGGGCCAAGTATGGTGCTGGTGAGCTGCAGCCAATGACCCCCAAATGGTGAGCTGTAGTCTAATTCATAGACTAGCTGCGTCAGAATCACTTTAAGGTACTTGCTACAGATTCTGGAATCCCATTCAAAACATAATGCATTAGAATTTCCACAGGCGGATGCTGCATTTTAGCAAGGTTGTTTGGTGATTTGATGTGTACCATGGTTAGAAACTATATCTAGACAATCTGGCAAACAGAACATGCCTCCTTCATCAGTAGGAGACTTAGAGCATCAGGAAAGAATGCAGAGCGACCAGTCAGGAGGCTACAGTCATGGTCTAGCTCAGAAACAAAAGTGGCTTTGACTAGGGTTGAGAGTATTAGAGATGGAGAGAAGTGGGTGGATTCAGGGGATGTTCCGGAGCTGAAATTCTGAGATGAATTGCATATGGCAGATGAGGGAGAGGAAGTGTCAAGAATGGACTCTAGGGTCCAGGCTTATCCACATGCATAGATGAAGGCGCCATCACTCAGATGAAGGGCCTGGAAGAAGACCTAGTTTGGGGATAAGATTATGAGTTTAATCTTACATATATTGAATGTAAGGTGCTTTTGGCAGTCAGGGGAGAAATGTCAAGTCAATAGCTATATGCCCAGAACAGGGGATTTCCAAAGCCAGTCATCTGAAAGCATGATGTTCAGAATGGAAGTAGTCGGCTTTCAGCTAAGCAAGAAAACAGATCAAAGGAGTTAATGTGAGCTCCCTCAGCATGTTTACCTGTCAAGTTAAAAAGTATGCAAACATATATATATAGTTTCCATCGTGAGAGGCAAATAAAGTAATGGAACCTAAAATAAAATTACATGTGCCCTGAACTTAATTATGCTAAGGAAAACAAAACAAAACAAAAAAAGGCAGGAACTATACAACTGTGAAATGCATGTGTAGCTCTTAGTGAAAGGTTTAAATCTTGCTGACACCAATACGAAATGATGGGTTGTGATTCATAGGGAAGGTAATGTGATTTCTGCAGATGGGCTCTGACCTGGGGCGCCCCAGCTGGAGCTCAGAGAGTGGTTCTAATTGAATCAACACTGGGCTGGGTGGGGGTGGGGTGGAGATGCAATGTCTACTAGGAATGTGGGAAGAACAATCTCAATGCATTTTAAACAGAAGGGAAAAAATGGACCAACAGACAAGAGGTGGTTCCCACAGAAAAAGGAGTTTAGAAAAACAAGACGCGTCAGGCTTCTCCAGCCTGGCCCGGGGGAGGGAAGTATAAAATGTGAAGATTGGGAGCAGCCTGGTGACCAGACAATGTCCATTGTTTTGCTGGGTGAGAGTTGTTTCCCAGGCATCTCCTAAGCTAAGGGGAACTATCACCTTAACTGCCCTTTGCTTTGATTCTGAGCTCACCAAGCAGCCTTCTGGTGAATAATTCTAGTTAATAAAGAACACTTTCTAAGCACAATAGAGAACATTCTTCTAAGCCCTTTAATACATTCTCTCATTTGATCTTCACAATAACTCATGCTATCAGTGACTATTATTACCTTTATATTGCAGATGATGGAATGGAGGTACAGAGGCTAATTCATTTCCCCAACATCACGTAGGTAGTAAGTGAGAGCTGGGATTTGAACCTAGGCCATTGGACACTGAGGTCCCCAACTCTGAACCACTTCCTTGCCCTTGCATACCCAGTTGGTGGATTTGGCTGGGAATTTAAGTATTCTGGTTCCTGTTGAGGGAGTGAGGGGTCGATCCCATATTAATTTAATAAATTGGATCTCTTGTTTCCATAGCTGCTTCTGAGAATTTTGGTTATCTGAGTTTGTTGCTGAGAGGCCAGTAGAACACCCAGTTTCTGTCCTGAAAGGCATGGGACAGAGCTGGAATGTGGTCTCAACATAGTTGCTGCTCCGGGCAGCTCATCTGGTGCCCAGCACGTAGATGGAGGCTCTTTTACTGAGTTACTGAATGAAGTGGGGGCGTCACCTGAGGGACTCTGAGGGATCTCCAGGCAGCACCCTTGCTAACGGCCCCCAAACAAAAAGATGACACTATTTTTGACAATTTTTAGCAAATTTTCAATATTGAGAAAATTTTTTTCCTGTCAGTTGCAAACTCAGACTGCTTAAATGAATGTTTGTTAACACAACTCCATACTTGTGTTTGAAACGTAGTTACAGAAGAAGAAAAAAACTCTACTCGCAGACGTAAATCAAACCAAAAATGCACACAGAATGTAGAGCAAGGCCCGACCTTTCAGTGTATTCAATTTTGGGGAGAAAAGTATCTAAAAAGGCTTCTTTCCCACTGCTACCCACCCCGTCCCCCCACCAAAGGTTTCAAATGGAAGGAAAGTAGACATTTTACAAACTCTAAGTCTTGAATGGCTACAAATGTCTGTAATTTGGAGTCATTTGTTGGAGGCTATGTTTCTATATTGCCGTCTGGAATGATAAACTTGTGGAAAGGAAAGGTTCCCAGCTTCAGTGTCTCCAAAACGCCACGTGAGCACTCGGATGGTGCCTGAAGGCAGGGTTAAACAAATCAAACTCCAAACCAACAGAGTTCGTTACTATTTTCTTTTTTAATTAATCAATTTATTTATTTATTTTGGGCTGTGTTGGGTCTTCGTTGCTGCGCACGGGCTTTCTGTTGCGGCGAGCAGGGGCTACTCTTCATTGCGGTGCGCGGGCTTCTCATTGCGGTGGCTTCTCTTGTTGTGGAGTACCGGCTCTAGGCGCGCGGGCTTCAGTAGTTGCGGCGGGCGGGCTCAGTAGTTGTGGTGCACGGGCTTAGTTGCTCCGCGGCATGTGGGATCTTCTCGGACCAGGTCTCGAACCCGTGTCCCCTGCATTGGAAGGCAGATTCTTAACCACTGCGCAACCAGGGAATCCGAGTTCTTTACTATTTTAATGTTATTATTTTTCAACTTTTAAGTTTTGAAATAATTATAGACTCACAGGAAGTTGCAGAAACATGTACAAAGGCTCATGTGTCTTTCACTCAGTTTCCCGCAATGATAAATCTTGGATATGATTTTTAATTAAACAGAGAAAATTAAAAAGTGGCTCAAACCCTTCTGTGGCAAGCTTTCAGAAGACCGAATTTACACTTGAAAGATCACATTGATTTAAACAATGAGAGGAAAACATATTTTTTGCCTGGTAAACTAATTTGAAGAAGTTTAAAATGTATATGGACATTTTATTTCTTTTCTTTTAAAAATGTAGAAATTGGTCCATAGTCATAGGTAAGTGAGCATCCAAGCTCCTGTTACTTACAGCTCTGTGTAATCTGAGCCCTGACCACTGGTCCAGACTCATTTCCAACTCTTCCTCCATTGTTTTCAGCATTCTTAATGCATCACTTTAGCAATTCAAAATGTCAGCTCCTGTAATGAATAGTTAGTTAAAAAAAAAAAAAAGTCTGGAGTAATCATTAAAATTTCAGTGATTTGGACAAATGAATTTGCAGGCATTTTCAGTAATATAACTACTTTCATTTATGGCAACTGAGAAATTCATGGAGAAATTCATGGCAAGGGAAATTAATAATTTATTGTGTTTTTATGTGTCACTTACTTCCTCCACCCCACCCTCTTATGACTGCAATAGAAGAGAGGAAAATTATTTTAGCCATTTAAGTCATATTTGTGTCTCCCATATTTTTGGAAAAAAATGGCAAAGCATTTGCGAGGTCTTCTTTGGAATGAGGGACATTTTATGCAAAGCTTTTTTCTTATCATGCTCTTTTGTCCATCTCTCTCATAAAATAATTTGCTAACTTGAAGTCTCAAAATTTTCTTGAAACTGTAATTGGCTCTAAGAGAAGGTTCAGTGGGATGCCTTGTAGAATTTAACCCGTGTATTTATTCCAAGGTATAATTTCTCTAAGACTCCTATTAGAGGTGAAACTATCACACAAATTGGTTGTGATACTTTAACTTCACAGAAGAGAAATCTTAAATCCTTGTTTAAAAAAATCCATCAGTAATAAAACAAAACCTTACTTTTTACAGAGATTTTTGGAGAGCCTGACATCTAGTTATTCAAAATCACAAGATACAATATTTAAAAACCTCTAAGTGATTGGAAACTACTCAAATGCCCAGAATAGGTAAATTGTGGCTTATTCATACAAAGGAATATTATACAAAAGTGTGAATCAATGAACTGCAGTTGTGTACATGGAAAAATATAGATGACTCACAACTCTAATAGTAAGCAAAAAGGCCAGACGCAGAAGAGTATGTATGGGTTGGTTACCTTTATATAAATTTTTTTAATATAAATTTTAAAATAGGTAAAACTAATCAGTGGTGTTGTAAGTCAGCCTTCGGGGGGGTGGGGTAGGGTCAATATTCCAAGGGAATAGGAGAGGGGTTTCTGGGATGCTGGGAATGTCCTGTTTTCTTGATGTTGGTTACCTTGTGTGTTTGATTTGTGAAAATTCATCAAGCTACCTACTTAACAGTTTTTTCACTTTCACCGCGTACAATCCCATAAAATGTTAGAAAAAAAAAGCCAGTAAGTACAATGGGATTATGGGAGAGCCTGGGTGGCTGGCAGGCATCCCAGCATCCTTCACTCCAGACATGATGGCAACCTCCGTTCAATTCTGTCTCAGATGGGGTGGCGGATTGTGGGGAGGTGGGGCAGGCTCCATGGAGACAGCAGAGATGGTCTCTAATTATACTTTTCCTTTTAGAAAAAGGAATTTTTTTTCTTTTTCCGAAAGAAGGATTTTAAATGATAGTTCGTGGAAGAACCTCCTTGATGTCATCTACCCTTGGAACACTTTTTTCACTGACAAATCCGTGTGACTAAACCCGCACCCACATTCCTAGCTCAGCCTGACAGGGCGGGGCGGTGGCACCCAGAAGGCTTGGAGTATCACGAAACTGCCTTCACACGTCAGCACTGCTTCTCACCTGCCCTGGGACCTTGAGCAGGGTCTGCTCTCTATGCCTCAATATCTACCTCATAGGTTGACACTGAGGATTAAATAAGGCCTCCCAAGGGATATATAGCGTGCCCAGGACACTCCCTCACATGTGACAGGCATTTGAGGAGTTGTTCCTGACTTACATTGTCTCTAATTTTCCCTCTGCTCAGTAGGTATTATTTTTATTTTACAAATGAGGAAACAGAGCTTGCGTGAAGCAAGATCACACCTACTGAGTGGCAGAGTAGGACTTGAACCCCAAGTGCCTAACTTCTCTGATAGGCTGCCTCAGACTCTGTGCCTGTGGCTGGCCATGCTGCCGCAGTTCCAGGACCCCTGGGGGATGAGCTCCCCGGACCTCTGATTATTTCATTTTCCCAGCTCCCTTGGCTATAGTTCCTGGAAGTCATCTTTCTTTTCTCCCACCCTCTTGCCTACACGACAACCTCTTTCCTCTCCTCCCGCTGGCCCCAGGGTCCCAGATACCAGAAATCCACAGAACGATCTAACTGTGCCCTTCCCTGGGCCAGCGCCGATTTGCCCTCTGGGCTAGCAGTGTCCAGCTTGGGGAGGCGGTCCTGCCCACACCAGGCTTCCTACATCTGGAATTGGCCCAGAGGACCCAAGAAGAGGGCCCAGTGCTGTTGAGCAGGGCAAGTTATACAATTTTCAGGGCTCAGTGCAAAAGAAGAATGCAGAGCTCCTTGTTAAAAAAAAAATTAAGAATTTCAAGCCAGCGACCACAGAGCATTAAACCAAGCATGGACCCTTCTGAGCATGGGATACTGGGCCTCCCCGCTTGAATCCTACCTTGTGGTTCTACTAAATAGAATCCTGATGTCTGTGGCCCTAGGTACCGGTGCAGACCCTAGGATCCGAGCTTGCTGGATTCCTTGGTTTCCTCAGAAGGGACTAGATTGTCAGTGAAGTCAATAGCCTGTGTGTGCTCAGGGCCTGAGCAGAAAGACTGCAGTGACCTGGGGACTTGCAGCCCCAGTGATCTAAGGCTCTGAGGTCACACTAACCTCAGGTGTTAGGCGTCTGTTGTGTGGCCTCAAGCTCCAGGGCTGTGGCCTGGCTGGTGGGGCCGGTGTGTGGTAGGGGGTAGGGGGATGGGGTGGTGGGATGGTGATGGGGAGATAAAGTACCTGCGGAGTAGCTTAGAAGGCCAAAGGCAAGGGTGAGGAGGTGCTTGGGGTCTGGACCTTGGAGGGAAGAGAAAGATATAGCCTCTGAGGTTAAAATGCTTCAGGCCGGACTTCAGGAAGCTGGGGCTGGTGCCGTATAGACTCTCAGCCTGGAATGGCCTTTGGTTTCTGGGGCTCTGGAGGGCTTCCAGTGGCTTCCAGAACTTTGTTGGGTCATGAGTGGGGCTGATGACCTCTCTCTCTCTTCTTCACCAGAGGCTTCTGCATGTCCTGTATCCAGGGCAAACCGTTCTGAGTGTGTGGACCTCTTCCACTCCCCTCCACCCCCAATTACACTACCCCTTCCTCTAGACCATCTTAGCACAGACTCAGACAGGAAGAGCACAGCCTTTGGCATTAGAGAGATCTGGGCTCCAATTCTGACTTGGTCATTTACTAGCTGTGTGACCCCAGCAAGGCAACTCAACCTCTCTGAGTCTTGATTTCCCCAAAAGAGGGTAATGAAAGTACCTGCCTCATAAACTGGATGTGAGGATGAAATGAAAAAATATAGCCAGAGTGCGTGAGACTCAAAACGAAATAATGTCTGTGGGACAGAAGCTCCCAGCACAGTGCCTGGTGCCCAGTAGGGGCAAAAATGTAAACCATTTGTTCATCTTGTCGCCAGCTGTCCCTAGTGTCCCTCCGGCACTTGGGGCCTCCTTAGATCCCATCTCTCAAGTTCCCCTAGACAGCTTATGTCACGTGTCTCTCTGGCTCGGCAAGCAGCCATGATGAGAGGGTCTTGTGAACACATGGAGGGAGCAGTGTGCCTTGGCAGGAGGCCTGGAGGTCTGACGACCTTGGGCAGATCCAGTGAGAGGGACAGCCCAGCTGGCTTACTCTGCCCACTGGTCCCTGCCTCTGGTCAGATATCCCAGTAATCTGCCACTCACCCAAGGCTGGTATAAACCTCCAAGCCCCCATGGGCCTCAATCTCTTTGTTCCTTGGCCAATAATTCAGACCCTAGCAGTCAGCTCCACTGCCACATTCTTCCTTACCCTCTTTCTCCTCAGCCAGTCCTAATCCTCTCTTTACTCCTCTGGCCTTCAACTTTTTTTTTTTTTTTTTTTTTTGCGGTACGCGGGCCTCTCACTGTTGTGGCCTCTCCCGTAGCGGGGCACAGGCTCCGGACGCGCAGGCTCAGCGGCCATGGTTCACGGGCCCAGCCGCTCCGCGGCATGTGGGATCTTCCCTGACCGGGGCACAAACCTGTGTCCCTTGCATCGGCAGGCGGACTCTCAACCACTGCGCCACCAGGGAAGCCCTGGCCTTCATCTTTTTTCCAACCCCATTTAGCCCTCAGCCTGCCCTATCTCACCAGGTACTAATCCAAACCCAACCCCCTCCACCCCTGCCTAGCATTTCCCCCCTTCGCTCTCCATCTGCCCTCTCCCACTGGGCTCTGGAGAGGGTCTGTGTACCCCTCTGAGATCGCTGGAGGACCATGCATACCTCTAGCTGGAGGAGTGTTTGCCAGCCATTCCATTCTGGTGAGAGAGGATGCTCCAGGCAAGAGTGTGGGCCATCCTGCTGGCCCTCAGGCCGGGGGATGCCCCTGGAGTGTCCTCCTGCCTGCCCTCCTCCAGCCCCAGGGAGCATCATGGACTCCTGGGTACGGCGGCGAGTCAGGCCTGTCTCCGCTGTTGTTTATGTAATCCTTCCCTGCAGTAACGGGGTGTTTACTGTTGCACAAACACATTTTGGTTTAACGGCTGACAGTAAAACTGTCTGATAAAGTTTGATTTAGCGAAAGAAAGCAAAATAAATCTGGGGACACAGAGAGCTGTTGGGAGGAGAGACTCCTAGGGCTTCACAGAACGGGCAAGAGAGTGAGGCTAGGGGAGCGGGCTGCACTCCCCTGGCCATTCTGTGTGTCTCCCAGGAGCACCTCCACCAGCTCCTCTGCAGAAAGCTGAGTTCTTGCTACATTGGTGAGCTCCCGGTCCCAGCATTTCCTTGCCAGAGCTCATACTTGGGCTTCCTCCGTTGTCTGCCCTTTTGAATTGTCTCTATCCTTCAGTATCCGGGGTAATGTGTTCCCCCCCCTAGGGAGTCTCCCCTGATTGCTCCAGCTCAGATAGAGCTGGCAGTGTGGCCTGAGGGAAAGATCCTTGAGCTAGGAGACCTGAGGACTAGGTGTAATTCTGGGATTTATTAGCAGTGTAGCTGCAGGCAAGTAGAATTGCCTTTGGGGAACTCAGTTCACTCAGCTGCATGAGCAGGATAAGATACAGAAAAGGGCTCGGTTCTCAATAAAGCCCTAGACATGCGTATCTGGTTCTCCTCTGAAATCTCACAAGGCATGTCTTGGCTGTGCGCTCAGCTTGTACTCCCCTCACAAAACA
This sequence comes from Tursiops truncatus, assembly GCF_011762595.2. Taxonomy (NCBI): domain Eukaryota; kingdom Metazoa; phylum Chordata; class Mammalia; order Artiodactyla; family Delphinidae; genus Tursiops; species Tursiops truncatus. Next base: position 55,002,307 of record NC_047047.1, read on the forward strand.
AGGTAGGGTGAGCATCTGTCCCATGTGCGTGATGATTCCGCAGCCCGTTGCCAGTAGCTTCTTGTCGGGCTGTCTCCTACTCCTGAGTTGTCAGTATACAGCTGGGGCGAGGCAGTAGGTACCTGCGAAATATTGTTTTGAACTTTTTATTGAAGTATAACATATAGACAGAAAAGAATACAAATCCTAAGAATATATCTTCATGCCACTTCTCAGACCGAACATGTCCACGTAATCAGCACCTGATCAAGAAACAGAACATGTCCCCCACTCCCAAAGTCCCATCCCTGTTGATACCTGCTCAAGGATACTTGCTGTCTTGACTTCACCATAAATTAATTCCACATGTTTTTGTTCTTTGTACGAATGTACATAAATAAATACATGTACTCTTCTGTACCTGGCTACTTTCTGCTCACATCATGTTTGTGAAATTCATCTATACTGCCGTGTGAAGTCGTAGTTCTTTCATTTTTCTTTGTTGTGTTGTATTTCATCATGTGAATAAATCACCGTTATTTATCCATTCTATTGTTGGGTGGCCTTTAGGTAGTTTCTAGTTTATGTATATCATGAATCGTGATGCCATGAACACTCTCGTACATGTATTTTGGTGAATGCATTTCTGTTGGATATATGCCTAGGATGGAATTATTGGTTCAAATGGTGTGCATACCCAAAGGGCAGCTTTAGAAGATATTGCTGAACAGTTGTCAAAAGAGGTGTGCCAATTTATGTTCCACTCAACCTTTGGTATGGTCTGTATTTTTCATTTCAGCCACTCTGGTGGGTGTCTAGTGGTATCTCACTGATGGTTCAATTTGTATTTCTGATTACTAAGGAGGTGGGAGTACATTTTCATATGGTTATTGGCCATTTGTATATCATCTTTCATGAAGTGCTTGTTCAAGTCTTTTGCCCGTATTTCTATTGAGTAGTTTGCCTTTTTTTTTTTTTTTTTTTTGATTTGTAGAGGTTATGTATATAGTCTGGATTTGAGTTCCTTGTCACATATATACATTTCATATATTTCTATGAAATTTTCTCACCTCTCCAGTCTCTTAACTGTGTCTTTTGAAGAACAGAAGTTCTTCCTCTTAATAGAATCCAATTTATTTAAGTTTCCAGGTAATGTGCTTTGACTGGCTGAATATAGAGTCATCTTCCTGGCTGACTTCATTCTTTCCTTCTGAGTCATCCTGTTTTCCATGTTCTGTTCTATGTTTTCTGGGGAAATACAAAGATGGTTTGCAAGGAAAACCTCATAGTTCAGGCCCAAACTCTTCACCTTGAAGCCGTTTTTCACTTGGAAGTGTTGCCTGAGAATCCCTGGTTCCTATGTCTGAGGACTTCCCAACCCTTCCCCTTTTCCAAGAATCCAGGTTAGTTTTGTGGACTAATCTTCCTTCTGCCACTTAAATATAGTTAGCTCACTCAAGAGAACCTAAAAGACCAACAAGCCAATGAAGAGTTGCTCCAACTCATTAATAATCAGAGAGATGCAAATTAAGGAATAATAAGATATCATTTCATAACTATTGGATTGGCAGAAGTTAGAGAGCTGTATAACACCAAGTGCTGGCTGGGACATGAGGGTCTAAAAATGTGAATGCTCTGCTGGGAGGAGTGTATCAGGACAGCAAGCAGGACTACTGATCTAAAATTATTGACACCCTGTGTACCGGCATTCCCCCTCACACAGGCCCAGGAGAGCATGGTAGGGGTGTGCATGACAGTATTGCATTGGTGACAGGGAGCATCTGGGTGTCATCCTTGGGGGAGTGGGTGGGTAGGATGTCATGGCTGCACACCATGGAGTATTATGTAGCAACTGGAAGCAACAAATGAGATGTGCACTCAGGAGCTCGCATGGATCTCTGAAACATAGTGCTGGGTGGAAAAGAAAAAAAAAACAGAAGGAGATATACAGCCTAATACCATTTGCATAAGTTAAAACTACTTCCACGCAAAATAAATATAAACATTTTGCAAAAGCACAAACAAATCAAGAGATGCGTATACACTGTACACATTAAGAGAGTTGCCTGTGGGGGTGTGGGAGTGAGGAAGAAGGATAAAAGGGGATTTAAAGGAACTCTGATCCCTCCACCTTATTTTGCTTAATGCATCTTCTGGCTCCATCTTTAAAAATTTCCTTCTTCATAATTTCTCCTGGTTCTGTTCCCAAAGGTCTTGGGGCCTCACTTGTCAATTTCCCTTCAGACCAGCTCCTCTGAGGCCATATCTGACAACTTATAAGTTAACGTTTACAAATATCTGCATTTATTCTGAGCAAGTACTCAGCACACTGCAGTGGCCAACACGTAGTGCCACGGGACTGGGGATTGTGGGAAACAGGAAGACCTGAGGGGGGACCCTGTCCTACTAGTCATGGTATCTGGCACCTGGGAGCCGCTCAGTCAGTGTCTTTTGAATGAACCAAAGAAATTCTAGCTCTGCTGTTTACCAGTTGTGTCAGCCAGGGCATATACCTTCACCTCTCTGAGCTTTGATATCCATCTCTGTCAAAAAGGAGATAATAATTATAATTTCGACCTCATAGGGTTCTTGTGAAGCTTAGATCGTTGCTTTGGAAAGCACCTCATTAACTGTAAAGAGTTACCCGTGCAATCGAAAAGGGTAGAGAGAAGAACGTAGGAGGCTCAAATCCCAGCACTTCCGTGTATTAGCTGTGGGACCTGGAAGAACGTAGCATCCCCTCATCTCAGGTTTTAAATTCCGTAAAATGAAAAACAATAATGTCAACCTTGTAGAGTTGTTATGAGGATAAGTGACAATACATATTTGGTATTTAATAATACGTGTTTAGAAAATGGGAGATCTATATCTCCATTCATTAATTTATCAGTGAATTCTCATTGAATGCCTACAATGGGCTAGGCAAGGTTCTAGACACTGGGAATGGAGCAGTGAACAAAACAGACGTAAATCCCCAAATCCCTGTCCTTTGATCTAGGGGTGAGGGGTCAAACAAGAAACAAAATTAATAAGATATGTAGTATACTAGTTGATGACAAAGGCTATGGCAAAAAACTAAGTAGGAAAGGGGAATAAGGGAGCAGCAGCGGGGTGGTGGAAGGGATTTCCTTTTTACGTTGAGTGGTTGGGAAAAGCCTAGCTGAGAAGGTGATGGTTTGGGCAGAGATCTGCAGAAGGAGAGAAAGTAAGCCTTGGGGAAGTGCAAAGGCCCTGAGGTGGGTGCATACCTGGCGTGTTCAAGGCACAACAACAGGCCAGGGTGGCTGGGATGAGCTCAGAGAGCTAAAGGCAGGAGTAGGGTTGATGGTAGAAGCTCGTTTAAGATTGCTGTAAATTATACCTGGCTGCACTGGGATATCTCAGTGGGGAAGGAGGAAAGATTGAGGGAGCTGTGATTTTCGGGTGTGGAAGAGGAGCCAAGGTAGGTGTACTATTTACCTATGGCCACCTAACAAATTACCCCCAAACTTAGCAGCTTAAAAGAACAATCATTTATTATCTTGGAGTTTGTGTAGGTCAGGAATTCAGGTACCGCTTAGGTCTCTCCGATGGCTACAATCATGGTGACCACAGCTGCAGTTATCTGAAGACTTGCCTGGGAGAGGGTCTACTTCTACACTCATTCTTGAGGCTGCTGCTGAGAGCCCTCTCTCAGTTCTCTGCCACCTGGGCCTCTCCTAGTTCAGCTTCAACCTGGGAGCAAGAGAGCATGCCCGAGAAGGAAGTCACGGTCTTTTTTTTTAGTTAATTTTTATTGGAGTATAGTTGTTTTACAATGTTGTGTTAGTTTCCACTGTACTGCAAAATGAATCAGCTACATGTATACATATATCCCTTCTTTTTTGGATTTCCTTCCCATTTAGGTCACCACAGCGCATTAAGTAGGGTTCCCTGTGCTACACAGTGTGTTCTCATTAGTTGTCTATTTTATACATAGGATCAATAGTGTATGTGTGTCGATCGATCCCATTCGGAAGCCACAGTCTTTTAATAACATGATCTTGGAAGTGACATCCCATGACCTATTCACTAGAAATAGGAGAATTCACATAAATACCAGGGTAGGGGAGGCAGCTGGGCAAGCAGAGGTGAGGTTCCCTGCCGCCGGGAACTCTGATTGTCAGGTGCAGCAGAATTGCCAGAGACTACAGACAGATGAGTCATTTGTCCAGATGCAGCAGGGACATTTGAGGCTTACTTTGTCAGTACAATCCAGTTGTACTACTTTCTTTAGGAACTAGGAGTGACTGAATCAGTAGGAACCTATCTAGCTAGCTAGCTCTCTGGCTGTCGTCTGCTGTGGTGCTATGGCTATGTGGTCTTCCTAACGTGACTAATTAGGCCCTCTGGCTGCTCATTCTGGGCCCAGGTTTCAACTCGCAGAGGAAAAGGCATTATTTGTGTGTGCGCATGCATGTGCTCACATCTGGGCTTATCTTCTGTGATGTCTGCATCTGGGGTCCCACTCTACCCTGAGCCTTGAGACCCTTGGGTTCACCTTTCCTCTGCTTCCTCCTCTGCACTTTGTCAGAGGTCACGTGGGAGGAAACAAGCCCCACGCGGTTTTAATCATTTTGCTATAAAAGCCGAGCTGCTCTCTGCTTTGATCCAGGCTGAGCTGCTGGAGGAAGGGCTGGGGGCCAGGCTGGCCTGTCCGCGGAGCACCTCCGCACGGCTCCCACATCAGACGACAGCCGTAAAATGGAGCACAGCTCATTAATTCTCCCTCTTAACCAGGGCACCTGACAAGAAGTGACTTTGAAAACCCGGAGGACGGATGGGCGGGCGGGTGGGCAGCTCTGGGGCTATGCGAGGAACATCTGTTTCCAGGTCCCTGGCCATTAAATTGACATCTTTTTATTTGAAACTTTTCTTTTATTTCCCGACTTCCTGCAATTGGCAAGGTCTCTGTGCCAGGGAGCAGATGGCATGAGGGCTGTAGGAGCTGAGCGGCTTTGCTGTCCTGCAGGATAGGCTCCTAAGTGCCAGGGTGGGCATCCTGGCACTCTGTCTATTATTAAACCTATGTTTGTGCAGAGAACATCAAACCCCATAAAAATCCAAAACGGCCTTGAAATCGAAAACCCCGTGAACATCTGTGAGCCTCCATATGAGAAATATTACCGTTCCAGAACTAGAAAATTCACTGGGAGCCTGGCATTTTCCATCAAGAGTCTTCTCTCCTTGGGACCCAGCAATCAGATTTCCTTAACAAGAATGATCCAACTTCTGTGACTGCAGCCTGCATCCTGGAGGCTGAGATAGCTATTGGTGACCAAAGACCTTTAAACTCAACCTGGCCAAGTTCACTAGCAAAGGCTGGGTTGACCCTTCTCAAGGTGACAGCTCTTAGGATGGGGGATTGGAAGTGGTGGATGGATGATTCCATTTACCTCTACTTTGTCCTGGGGGCCTTTCGGTCATCTTATATTCCTGGCAGTCTGATCCACATGTTTTATCCTTCACCCTTCAGGGTCCATCTTTGGCAAGGTGGATCATGGTCAGCAGGACAGATAGCAGTCAGTGTTTGAGAAACAATGGCATTGCTGAGTCCCAAGGGATCACCAAGAGAGAATTGCATCTGGTATACCCTTTGGCATGCACAAGTGTGTGCGTGTGCACGTGTGTACATGCATGTATGGTGCCACAACGTGAGTTTGAATGTTGGTACATCTGTGTGAAAGCATGGGTACCATGATGCCTGTGCATTTCTGAAGTATGTGCCTATGAAGTTAGTGGAAGAGTGCATAACATATCTTTGCCAGAACGTGTTTCTGTGTATTAAGGTGCATCAGGAACTGCTGGGCTGAAGTGGCCGTGTGCCTTTGTGGATATGTGTGAGAATGAGAATTTCCTCATTCTCATGCTTCCTGAAGGTGGTGGAGATGTCCTTGTTGGTTCTGCTTTACCAGTGACCCTAACACTCATGCCCCTTAATATCCAAGACCTTGGGTGTTCCTTTCCCCAACCCTTTGAAAGTCCCATTAAGATTGCAGGCTCGGGCTTCCCTGGTGGCGCAGTGGTTGAGAGTCCGCCTGCCGATGCAGGGGACATGAGTTCGTGCCCCGGTCTGGGAAGATCCCACATGCCGCGGAGCGGCTGGGCCCGTGAGCCATGGCCGCTGAGCCTGTGCGTCCGGAGCCTGTGCTCTGCAACGGGAGAGGCCACAACAGTGAGAGGCCCGCGTACCGCAAAAAAAAAAAAAAAAAAAGATTGCAGGCTCTTGAGTCAGGTTGCCTGGGTTTGAATCCTGGCTCCATCTCTTTCTAGCCACACGATCTTGGGCAGGTTGCTTAACCTCTATATACCTCGGTTTCCTTGTCTGTAAAAGGAGAGTAAAATAGTGCTGAACTGGAGAATCCAGAAAATAATTCATAGAAAGCAAATTGAAACTCCCTGCACTTGGTTAGATGTCATCAGCACCACCCCTCGTCACGTCCATCACTCCCATCTCTCATCCCAAATTCTGTACTTCCATTATGCCATGATAGCCTTCCATTCTGCCGCATCTCCCTTCATCACTTTATCAACCTCCGTCAACTCGGTTACCCCAGTCCCTTTGCCACTGCTATTGTACACCACCTCTCTAATCCAGGCCACCAAACTAGGGAGTTTCCAGGAAGGCGAAACCGGTAGGGTATGACCCAGGCAAGATGGATCACTTCAGTGGCAGAACCAGAGTACATGTATCAATGCTTCTTGATTTCTCAACTACTTGGGTAGAGAATAAGAGCAGGTAAGTGCCAGTAGGAAGTAAGCCACCCAAACTGGCCCCTGCAGCAGGCTTCCTTCTCCCCCTCTCCTCTTTCCCTTTTGGGCTTGGCTTGGGGTGAGGAGGGAGGCCCCAGGGCTATGCCTGTTGTCAGCTCACTAGCAGCTTGGGAGTATCCAAGAATGAAAGTCAGTGTTCTGGTCATTTTAGCTTTTCCGTTCCAATTTGAATATATTAAAATGCAGCCTTCCAGCTGTGCAAATCCCCAGGCCATTGAAATAAAAGGTTTTAAACTTTAACCATTAAAGATTTAACTAGCCAATAAATCTAAGCGTGTGGGGGGTTGTTACCAAACGTTTATTACATTGCTCTTGCTTTTAACTGAAGAGCAAATGCCAAGTGTGGATTTCCATGAAAAAGACATTTCCTTATGGTCAAAACTGATCTCAGCCCCCGACCAGAAAAGCAAGAGATCACTGTCTCCAGAAGGGTCCGCTCATTTACGTCTCAAATCCCTTTAGGAGTTAAAATGGCTATATCAATTTTACAAACCAGTTTTGCTTGCTGCAAAAAAAGGCCTATAATAGCCTCTTGTTGCCACGGTCAGAACACGACTGACTAAATTAATCCAAAGGTCTAACTTTCGGTTTGAGCATCTTGGCGCCGACTTTTCCACAACCAGTTTTTATAAAGGCACAAAGGGGTTGTATCTTTGGTGAAGAAAATCGCAAGATCTTTCTCCGTTAGTATCTTCTGGGTGAGTTGGGTCATCAGGGTCTTGAATCACAGGGCTTAGTTTGGCCATTTTTACCTTTCAGGCAAGCAGGAGATCCGCCCAGTAGTGAAATGTGGCTTTTAATTTACACAAATGTAAACGTACAGAACTTAACAATCATATTCACCCTGGACTTAAAAAATGAAGAGAAGCCAGTTAAATCTCGGCCATTAAAAAAAAAAACCACACACACACACACACAGAAAAAGATCTGACGTACATGTTGAGTTATACCAGCCAACGAGGGGACACAGCCACATTCCAGATGTGCTATTTTCCTGCCCATTGACAGTTCTGCAACCCACCCCAGCATTAAAAATTCCTGAAGTGGATTTTTTTATCTGGCTTAGACTCCTTTTTGCCCAAGAGGCCTGCTGGGTGGGTCCTCTGGGTTTTATTTCTTGCAGAACAAACCAGGAGCCCTGTTTGTGGGAAATACATACAGTAAACTGGGCTTTGCTCACGTAACTTCCCTCCGGAGCGTTTTCCACATCCAAATAGGAGGGGAATTAAGTTGGTAAGCAGTTGTCTTTTTTAAAAAAGTGATTTTACGTTTAGTGTGAAGAGTTTTAGCTCCATGAGGCCATATCCTCTACTCCCTAAATTATAAGGCAGAGTGAAATGACAATGGTGAGGTGTGTGCTTTTCTCTTGCCAGTTCAAATTGTGGGGGACACTGACAGTTGCCTTTTGACTGGCAACCCCTCTCCCTGGCTTCAGCCGACGAAGGGACATTGGCTGATTTGAGGGTTCTCTTTCTGCTCACACCATCTGCATCTTTATCTCCGTCCTCCATTCCACTGCAATTGCCTAGAAGGAAGAGTGAATTCCAGGCACCTGGGGTGCAGAAGCATTTTCCCTGGAGGTCCCTGGCAGTGTCCTTTGATATGGGTGTGGTGGGGAAGGGCTAAGCTCAATACATTTTAGAGCCTCCTGGGTGGAATGAAGTGGAGGCACTGGAGACATTATTTTCAAACCAGACTGAAACAGAAGGGAAGCACTGGCTGATTTGCTGGGAATCTCTCTTGAGGCTGAGAGGCAATTCAATCCAGAAACTCCAAAGACCTGTTTCAGCCTCAGAAACGGGAAGATCTGGCACCATCCCTTAGGGGCCTCAGGTGGGTTGTCTGCCTTCCAAGGCTTCTAAATTTCGAGGATTTAGAACCCACGTAGAAAGCACAGGTGTCTCACACCAGCCTCTCCCTGGGGCACTTCCAGATTGACTTTGCTGTCCCGGGTGCCTTCTCTGATTTTCAAATCCCAACCTGTTAAACCCAGAAAAGCAGGAGAGCGAGAGAGGAACTTCTCCACCTTTATTAGATTTTTTTTTTTTTTGTGGTACGCGGGCCTCTCACTGTTGTGGCCTCTCCCGTTGTGGAGCACAGGCTCCGGACGCGCAGGCTCAGCGGCCATGGCTCACGGGCCCAGCCGCTCCGCGGCATGTGGGATCTTCCGGGACCGGGGCACGAACCCGTGTCCCCTGCATCGGCAGGCGGACTCTCAGCCACTGCGCCACCAGGGAAGCCCCTATTAGAATATTTTGCTTTCTGAATGACAAGCCACTTTGGAAGGAAACTTCTTTTTTTTTGATTCCTCATACCTGTGCAACTGTACATGGCAGCTTTATTTTGGGGGATGTAATCTTGGTAGTGATGGAGGAGAAGTACCCATACTTCCTCCCAGAAAGAATACAGTTGCTTAGGAGACCCTCGTCTTATTCATTGATCCATTCATATATTAGCTCATTCATTCATTCTAAAAATATTGCTAGCGGACTTCTATGAGTCTCTGCCAGGTGTTTGGTTCAGGGGTGTAGACAGAACATGAGCCAGTGCCTGAGTAGACAGTCAGCCAGAGGAAAGTGACCCTTTACTCCGTCTCTGAGGATTACTGACTGGGATCCTCCTCTGAGGGTGTTCCAAACCAGGAGAGCCTTGCACACATTAGAGGTTGAATCGGGCTTTCGTTGTCTCCCTAAAGTTCCTCGTGGTACTATTTCAGATCTCCCCACCATCTATAACACCCAACTTCTAGGTCTCCTCCACATTTAATTCCTGTTTCTAGAGAAGGCAGACAACGTTGATTAAGCTCTCCAGCTCACTTCCTCACGCTCTGTTCCTCCCAAGCGCACCCACTCACCGTCCCAGCCTGGGTGTCAAAACTGATCCCTCCTATTTCCCTCTTCATCCTTTTCCTCCCACCCTGCTCTAGAACCCCCTGAACCGTGAACTTCCTGCCTGCCTCCTGCATCTGTTCAGTCTCTCTTCCCCACCAGGACTTCCGAGGCTCATCCCTGCGTGGTGGCCCTTCCCCTCCCAGGCCCGTGGGCTGCAACCTGGGACCTGAGGAAGGGGACAGCCTCCATCCTCACAGGCTGGGATCATTCCCCCTCCTGCCCAGACACTGCCCCAAACACATTTCTCTGCTTCTTCTTTTTCCTTTTTCCCTTCTGAAAATAGCCATTTAAAAAGGTTGAAATGGGCTTCAGGGGTTTATTAGTTTTAAAAGCCCTGTTCCCTGTTTGGAGGCAGGGGAAACAGCTGCCTTCTTTTCACATGACGTCAATCCACAGGTGTCTGTAATTTACATTTTTTAAACTCAAACGTTCAGAAATAATGGAAAGGCGGCTTGAAAAAGGCAGATGAAATAAAAACTGGGGGGAAATGTGTATTATACAAAAACCAGACCCGTGAGCCTGAGGCGAGACACCCCGATGACCTGGGGAGCTGATTAATGAGGCAAACCTAAGGCAGCCCAGGTGAGTGTGGATTCCAGGGTTTTCTCACAGTCACTGACGTCCATGTGCTGGCGTTTCATTTCCCACGCACGACTTCACGGATGGTTTTCATTCGGAAATTTTAGAACCACTGATGTTTCTGCCCTGGGAGAAGAGAATCCTGAGCTGTGGATGTTGGGCAGGTGGGGGAGTGGAGGAAAGGAGTTGGGGGTGGGGAGAATGGGAACTTCCTGGGTCCTAGACTCTGCATCTCTTGGTTCTTACAGGCAATCTTTCCTGATCCAGCCTCAACCTATTCAGTGCCTTTTTTAGTTCTTCCCCTCCTCATTCTCTGAGCAAAAGGAGATGAAGGTCAGATGGTACGACCAAGGTAAGATGTATTAAAGTTTTATTTTCTGACAGTCTTCTAATATAGCCACTTCATTAAAAAAAAAAAACCTAACGTCTGGTTACATATCAAATGTCAAATATAAAATAGTTTATCCTATTTTTGCATATAGTTTTTTCTAGGTATTGTGTCTCTGAATGCTATTTCATTAATGTTCCTTTGACAAGTATTTTTTTTAACATCTTTATTGGAGTATAATTGCTTTACAGTGGTGTCTTCGTTTCTGCTTTATAACAAAGTGAATCAGCTATACGTATACATATATCCCCATATCTCCTCCCTCTTGCGTCTCCCTCCCACCCTCCCTATCCCACCCCTCCAGGTGGTCACAAAGCACCGAGCTGATCTCCCTGTGCTATGCGGTTGCTTCCCACTAGCTATCTGTTTTACATTTGGTAGTATTTATAAGTCCATGCCACTCTCTTACTTCATCCCAGCTTACCTTTCCCCCTCCCAGTGTCCTCAAGTCCATTCTCTACATCTGTGTCTTTATTCCTGTCCTGCCCCTAGGTTCTTCAGAACCAATTTTTTTTTTTTTTTTTTAGATTCCATATATATGTGTTAGCATATGGTATTTGTTTTTCTCTTTGTGACTTAGTTCACTCTGTATGACAGACTCTAGGTCCATCCACCTCACTACAAATAACTCAATTTCATTTCTTTTTATGGCTGAGTAATATTCCATTGTATATATGTGCCACAGCTTCTTTATCCATTTATCTTTTGATGGACACTTAGGTTGCTTCCATGTCCTGGCTATTGTAAATAGAGCTGCAGTGAACATTGTGGTATGTGACTCTTTTTGAATTATGGTTTTCTCAGGGTATATGCCCAGTAGTGGGATTGCTGGGTGGTGTGGTAGTTCTATTTTTAGTTTTTAAAGAAACCTCCATACTGTTCTCCATAGTAGCTGTATCAATTTACATTCCCACCAACAGTGCAAGAGTGTTCCCTTTTCTCCACACCCTTGCAAGCATTTATTGTTTGTAGATTTTTTGATGATGGCCATTCTGACTGGTGTGAGGTGATACCTCATTGTAGTTTGGATTTGCATTTCTCTAATGATTAGTGATGTTGAGCATCCTTTCATGTGTTTGCTGGCAATCTGTATATCTTCTCTGGAGAAATGTCTAGTTAGGTCTTCTGCCCATTTTTGGATTGGGTTGTTTGTTTTGTTGATATTGAGCTGCATGAGCTGCTTGTAAAGTTTGGAGATTAATCCTTTGTCAGTTGCTTCATTTGCAAATATTTTCTCCCATTCTGAGGGTTGTCTTTTCATCTTGTTTATGGTTTCCTTTGCTGTGCAAAAGCTTTTAAGTTTCATTAGGTCCCATTTGTTTATTTTTGTTTTTATTTCCATTTCTCTAGGAGGTGGGTCAAAAAGGATCTTGCTGTGATTTATGCTTTGACAAGTATTTTAAGTGCATACCACGTGCCAAGGATGGTTTTAGGCTTTGGGGATCCAAGGAGACCAACACAGACACGGTCTTTGTTGCCTACTTTGATGGGGACAGAAGGTTGGACAAAACCATCAGTGTAGAGTGAGGAGGCCTCTGATAACAGAAGTACCAGGTGTTACAGTAGTAGATCTCGTGGGAGTGGAGTAGTAGGAATGAGGGACTAGAAAGCTTCCTGGAGGAAGTGACTTCAGGTGCCTGGAAGAAGTAGGATTTAGCTAGGTAAAGAGGCTCTGGAGGGGATTCCAGGCAGAGGGGATGAGATAGGCTAGGACCTGAGACCAGGGACCCTTTACTGGAGTGCTTGCACCTGGACAAACGTCTCCTCTAGCAATAGAATACAAGAACCTATAAGGGACTAAAAGTAACTGCATGCATGCGCAGTTGGGGCGATTAATGAACAACAAGATACAAAAGGCCACGAACCAACTGCCATTTCTGAGGTGCTGGGAGCAAAAGCAGGGGACTGTGCATGATTTCAGCACACAGCACCACCAAGGGGTGGGCAGAGCACCTGAGCCACCCCTCCAGCCCGAACCATCAATCGGCCCCCACCCTCACCGGTTTAAGGAACCAGCCTGCGTCCTCCTCCAGTGAGCGAGCAAGGGAACTTGTTACTCATTTTCCCACCTGCCTGAATGCCTCGTCTGGCCATGTATCAATCTCTATTGATTAAAGAGTCCAAGGACCCAGGTCGGTAACAGGGAGACAGTGTGCCTGGCGCAGGGGCAGAGGATTTTGGAATGTAAATTCTGTTGAGTGGTGGTACTGCAACTGGCAGGAGATGGACCTTGGGGGTAGCAGGAACCCAACCATGCAGGCTCCTTCCAAGGAGCTTAGATTTCATTCTGTGGGCAATGGGAATTCTTTGAAGGGTTTAAGCAGGAGAGTTTACGTCTCTTTGAATCACTTCCATACTGTGATGGAAGTCGCCTTAGAGATTGTTTAGTCCCACTCTGTTGTTTTTTTTTTTCAGCTGATGAAGTTGAGGTCCAGAGAGGGAAATAATCATTACGCCTCTTACTACTATTGTTACCAGCTGGTATTTATTGAGAGCTTACAGATACCAGCCCTGTGCTAAATGCCTCTGCTCCCTCATCCTCACAACACCCTCTGGGGGAAGTACTGGAAATATCCCCATTTTACAGATGAGGAAACTGAGACCCAGACAGATGAAGTCACTTTCCTAAGGTCACTGGGCTAGCAAGTGTTGAAGCCAGTATTTGAGCAACGTCTGTCTGACTTCACAGTCTTAGCTGGGCCCTCTCTTCTCCCAAGATTCCAAAATTAACAGCAGGGCTGGAATTTAAACCCAGGCCTCCTGATATAGTCTGAAGTACTGCGCTAGCTGCCCATGGCATATACCAGGTCTGCTTCCTTTCTTAAGAGGTGGGCTTGCACCTCGTGTCATCTTCTCTGCTTCTGTTGTCCCTGTTTGTGCTGACTCTGTGTACTCCTTTGCCATAGTGACTCCTCTGAATATGCCACTTTTGTATCCTGTTCTTCATTTATCTTCTCATATGTATTTCAGGAAGGTTATAATAGTCAGTGTTAGTGTTCCAAGGAGGACAAGAGCTGAACTCAAGGAAGCTGGGGTGGGGAGAAATTCTGAGCAGTGCGTTAAACAGTTTGGTGGGATTCCCAATCTCCTGGCCTAAGGATACTGGCTGCGGTGGTGGGGCTAGCCCCTTTCAGCCCCAGGTGGTGAGCTGGCTTGTCCCTCTTGAGGTCAGCAGTCTCCAGGATGACGACCTCCCAGGGCTGGCCACTGTCAGGTCAGCTGTTCCCTGGGACTGTCACCTTCAGGTTCTCCAGGGCTCGTGGCCGCTGAGCCTGGTGAAGCCTCAGCCATTGGTCATTGCTTCCCAGCTACTGGCCTCCTGGCCAGGCCACATCTCAGCTAATTTCTGCAATTAGGGAAGCTTGTTTTCAGAGGCTGAAACAGGAACTTTTCTGAATTAGCTTTTATGGTTCAGAGCCTTTAATTTGAGATTTAAAAAACATCATAGCTCGCCAAAACCAAATAAACTGCAGCTAATGAAATTCGCAGAAGTTCTCGGAGAATGTTTCTTACTGGTGCTTCTGCATGATTTATTGACAGCCGGTTGTAAAAACAATCTTATTAAAGGTCATAATGTTGGGGGGGAAAAAAAGCCCTTTAATTTATAGCATAATTAGGCTTCCTCCAATAGTTCTGCTGCCAGGGCTGTCACTTAGGGCTCCGAGGAAGCACTTGGTGTTTTTCATTATATCACAGCGAAGGAGATCCGGAGAGCCGTGTTCCTAAAGGGCCCACTGACTTTCTCTTTATGGCCCTTTTATTGCTGCTAAAATAGTCAAAACAGGGGGTTGATTAAAGCCGACTGATGCCTAATGATTATGGGAACACCTCTTGCGGGGGGAGGGAGAAAAGGTAGGAGGGGGCTCAGGACTTCAGGACAGGCCTCCGACAGAAAGGGATGGACTGTGAAACATGCCTGGGAAGTGTGACCACGTTTCCTGGCTCTTCCCCCAGACACTTGTGGATTGAAGGCTGACCCCAGGCAGGCGGGGCTGGGGTGATAAAAGGCGTGGGGAAGGTGCTAATGCCTCGAGGAAGAGGACAATCCCAGGACAGGATGTGTGTGGGAGTAAGAACCTTAAAATGCTAATGGGTCCCTAGGTGGAGAGCAGCCCCGCGAGAGTCCAGTAGAAGGTCTTGCCTGCTGCTGGCCGTGCAGAAGGAAACGAGGACTCAGTATTTGTGTATTGTGGTGAGGGCAGATCCTGGTCTCCCGCTTCCAGGAGCCCCAGGTGTTGTTTTCTGGAGCCGTCTCTCCAGGGCTGTGCTGGTGCAGGGGAGGGGCGAGCACCTGGGGGAGGCGGGGAGTCACAGCAGAGCATCAGGGATGCGTGATGACAGCCAAACCCCAACAGAGATGCACCCCCCCCAGTTCCTCTCTCCCTCCCCAAATCTGAGGCGCTGAGAGCTGCAGCTCTGAGCCCACCCCTTGCCAGCCTGAGCCCTGACCACCTACTGTCAGGCCATGGGGAACATGGGTCCTGGAGCTGCCTTAGCTCTGCAGGCTGTGTATGTGTGGAGGATGGACTGTCCCTCCACCAGTGTACAGTGTGGCCATTGTGATGGGGGCAAGGGGTGGGAGGCTCAGCAGTTATGCTGACGTTCAGTCTGGGCCCTGAGTGCGGCCTGGAGCTGGCCTAGCACCAGAAAGACTGGGTGACCGTGTGGGGCTCTGGCAGCCCCAGGGATTGGTCTGTTTCTTCTGAGTCTCCTTTGCTCCAGGCTTCATCCAGGCTGCCCTGTCTCATCTTACCTCATCGTGTCCAGTCCTGTCCCTTCAAGTCCCATCCAGTCGTCTCTTCTCTTCTGAGGTTTATCGACCACTCAGGTTTCTCCACCAGCCTGCATGAAACTGGTGAGGACACCTTGGTCTCCCTGCATCTGCTCACCCTTTGGAGGCCCGAGGAACCCACTTTCTGGCTCCTTGAAGATGAAGGTCGGACCTAAGCCTGTGGTGATCTCACTTTGGAGATGCAGCCACTCTGCCACTCTCCTTCTCTTCATCTTCCTTCCCTTCCTCCACCCCTTCTTCTCTTTCGGAATTAACCATGCAGAAGGTCTATTTGGGAGTAATATTGTGATGGGGCAGGGGGAGCTCTGAGACCAGGAGGCAGAACTGACAACGTCCCTTCTGCTTCTTGTCCCAAGGTCACAGGCTTCATGTGCACGTGTGAACCAGCAGGGAAGGCTTGCCAGGTGCTGTCTGTCCGTGCCTACCCCAGGAGGGGGCAGAGTCTAGAGCTGAGCTGGGAAAACTTCGCCATAGATTGTGGCATATTCTGAGGGGTTCCCTTAGATACTTTTCCCCCAATTTCATCCTAAGGAAGAAAGAGGTCTGGAAGAGGATGACTTGCCCCTTGGACCAAAGTCCTTAGTCATGGCTTCAAAGTTCATATAGTGAACACTGTTGAGCACCTACTATGTGCCAGACACTGTGTAGGGAGATGGGCTTAGAGAAATGAACTTAGGAAGTTTCCAGGCTGAGGCAGAGATGAGCGAGAGACATTATGTAATTAATGACATTATACGGGGTAAATGCTACAGCTGACTTCACACCAGTGGCTAGAGGAGTACAAAGGAAGATGCAGGGTGTGTGTGTGTGTGTGTGCGTGTGAGAGTGTGAGTACATGTATATGCGTGTGTAGTCTGTGAGTAAGTGTATGTTGGTGTGATGTAAACATGTAAGTGTGTGTGCTTGTGACTGAATGTACGTGTGAGTGTGCAAGTGTGTGTATGATGCTGTTGTGTGGGAGTATGTAAGTGTGTGTGCACAGTGTGGGTCAGTGATACGTTGTGGGACTGACCACTGGTAACCATTGCTAAAGGTAGACGTGCCCAGAGAAGGGATGGTATGTGTGTGTGCTGAGCACACAGGAGATGATCAATACACACTTTCTGACTGGAGAGCTGCCCCTCTTAGCAGGGCAGGAAACAGGATCTGGTTGGGTAGCATCAGCTGTGGCCTCGGTTTCTTTTCAGGAGGCTTTGTCCTCTTAGACAAAGAAAGGGAGTAGGAGTTTTTTTTCCTTCTAGATGTTGGTAACTGAACCTAGAGGGTAAAAGGATAAATCCTTGAAATAGTTAAATGCTAGTAACATCCTGCCCTTTTAAGTGACCATCAGTCGAGAGGTTGTAGTTAATTGTAATTTGCTTCTACAAACTTTTTATACCTTCTAAATATTCTTCCACTTTTTTCAATCAGAAAAAATGTTTATTAAAAAATGGATCTGGCTTTTGCACGTAAACTTATGCTGAGAGGGTGTGAGAGCTGCTTGGGGTGCTGGCACCCGAACGCTGGGATTACTCCAGACAGCTCGCCCCGTTTGCCTGCCCTGACCTGCAGTTTCCCGTCGGCCTTCACGGCTCCTGCCGCCCGCCCTTGGGCTTTGTGTCTCAGCCTCGCTTATTTGCCTTGCTTCCCCTTGACTGACAGCTTATTTCGGAGTCACATTTTCAGACTGACCTTTGCCTTCCCCCAAAGAGCACAACTCTGCAACTTACCTAAGGGCCTCCTGCTCTGAAACCCCACTTTCCCTGCCTCACATTCAGCTTTGCAGCCCTTTGCTGCTTTGGGTCACAGGCTGGGCACCCCTAAGCACCCTTTCAGGGTCAGGTGGAGGCTGGAATTAACTTGGAATAAAACATGCTGGTGTCTCTTTAAAAAGCTAGCTTCTCTGTAAAAATCTAACACCTCCTTTGGGATTCGTCTGTCTTCTTTCTTCTTAGAAGCTGGTAATTATTCATCATTTATAAATTGAAGATAATCCACTTCCTCATGACTCCTGGCAGACCAGGGGTTGGGGTAGGAGAGTTTCTTAAGAACTTTCATCCCCAGTCTGCTGTTTGTAGAGGGAATAACTAACATGCCTCTATTTCTCAGCCATGGACTTCCGAGGTCTGGCTCTTTCCAAATAGATTTCTGTGTATTAAATCCTTTAATAACAGCAATAGTCTCCTACCAGAGTTTTCAACCCAAAGGACAATTGTTTAGGGCATGTTTCAAGGTACAAATTGCAGACAGCTGCCAGTCGAGGCCACCAGATTGTGGGGCAGTGGTGATTCTCTCCCCAGAGATCATTCCTTTCTGTCTTTTTTTTTTGACCTAAGGTGAGGTTGGAATTGGAGTTGAAGTTAGGGCTGAGGGCGGGATAGGATTGATTGGGGTTGAAGTTGATGTGGGAATGGGGTTAGAGGAGGCCCAGGCTGGGATTCAGATGGTTGTGTGTTAGAAAAGAGGGTGAGGGGCACGTGGGGCTTGGGTGAGCATGCGGTTTGCTGTTGGTATCGGGATTAGGCCAGGGTCAGGTGCTTTGCTGAAATCTCGGAAGCTTACTGTAGGGACCCTCCATCTGAGGGCTGTGACACACCTGAATTTTCACGCTCACTGGGATCAGACCCATGGTCCTGCCATCCAGTTTTGGGTTGAATAAGATAAGGACATGTTGTTTTCCCTCCAGGAGTGTGTGGGAGTTGAGGGGCCACACAGGAGCACCATGGCAGCCTCCTGGGGAGCCTGGTAGGACCCAGGGTGGGAGTTTCTCTCTTCTGAGGCGGGAGGGGAGGTAGAGGCAGTGGGTCTTGATATTTGTCTGTCCTCCTGCACTGCCAGGTAGTGGGGACAGGACTCAGTCTTGGGACCTGAGGCACAGAGTCAGCCAGGTGGATCCTTGGGGCACCTCTGGCCGGAAATGAACCCCACCTGGTGTCCAGCAGACCCATTTTTTCCCATTTCAATCACTTTGAAGTGATTGAAATGTGCTGATTCCATCTCAGCAATGAACTGATTCTCTTCCTTTGTCCCCACAAGCAGACAGGCAGGGAGCGTTCCAGTGCCTTTCTGGGCTATTTCTGTGAAAGGACACTGGGCAAAGCCAGGCAAAGAACCCACACGCCCCCAGGCCCACTGCTCAGGCACGGGCAGACGTGGCCACGTGTCTGAATGCTGCCTGTTTCGTTTTTGCTCTGCCAAGGCCGCCCTATCCCACACTCTAGTCATGCTGTCACTCCCCTAAACACCAACCCCAGCGTGCCTCCGTAGCTTTGCCTGGGCTGCTTGACAGCCTGGGACACCCTTCCCCCCTTCTCTCCATGCGCCTGGAGTCCCCTCAGCTTCCAGGATCCAACCCTTGTGACATTGCGTTGCATTTATTTGTTTATGGACTAAATGCAGGGACCGTGTCTCACACCGTCTCCTCAGGACCTGGCACAGGGACTGAAAGAGAGTGGGTACAAAATCAATATTTGGTGAAAGAAGACAGAGAGGAAAGAACCGGGCCATCAGGCTGATGCGTTGTACCGATTTTATTAAGACTTAGGCCATCTTATAGAGCACCCTCAACTCCTCCGTACTTTAGAAATCTCTGTATATTTTTTAATTGCTCTCTTCTCTTTCACGTGACTTGAATTCAGTAAACCTAATAGGTGACCATGTCTAGGTGCTATGGGGCATGTAAATGCTTAAAGTATGGTAGAGCTGCAGAGCTGGAAGCATAAAATACCTCCTCAACGTCACTGACAAATAGAACACAGATGTAGAGAGGGAATTGTTTCTATATCCCCTAGAAGGGCACTTGGTTTTCAGACACATTTGTCTCCTGTAAAGTTTTTTTTTTTTGGCTTTAATAGCTAATATTGATTGTATCCTTAGTGTATCCAGAAAGTGTTCAAGGCTTTTTGAATATATTAACTCATTTAATTCTTTCAAACAACCCTGTGAAGTAAGTACAGTTATTATCCCCATTTTACAGATGAGGAAACTGAGGCCCAGGGAAGACAAGTAATTTTTCCAAAGTTCTCACAGTTGGTATGTGGTGGAACAAGAATTCAAAACTAGATGGTGTGACTCAGAGTCCATGTTCTTACTATTATTCTTTATTGTTTCCTTAAATCTCTCTAGAATTTGTGCCTTCTTTTCCCTTTCAGTTGATACCACTATCATTTATACCTTCATTTTTTGCACTTCTTTTTCTAGTAGGTCCTGATTTGATCTCCTTAGCTGAATTCCATCCCTCTTCATCCTTCCTGGACACTACAGCCAGGAGGACCATTGAGAAAAGATAAGTATCACTTCCCTGACCCCCTGCCCTTTTCTGTGGCTTAGAGATGCCTGCAGCTTCTTTGACATTCTTCCCATTGAGAGGTGGGGTCTAATCCCCTTCCCTTGAATCCGGGCTGGCCTCAGTGACTTGGGTGGCCAATAGCATACAGTGGAAGTCTAGAATTTTCAAGGTGGGTCATAAATTACCTTGAAACTTCCACCTGGGTATCTTAGAACACTGTCTCTGAGTCACTATGTAGAAAGTCTGACTACTCTTAGGACAACATGCTGGCGAAGCCACTCAGATCAGTAGTCCTAGCGGAGTCCAGGCTCCTAGCCATCCTAGGCGCAATTGTAGGCAAAGCCATCTTGGACCCACCGAAGCAGATCACCTGCCAGCTGACGCCACTGAATGATCATGAATATTACGTGGAAGAGATGAATCACCCAGCTGACCCCTCCCGAGTTCCAACTCACAAAATTGGGGGATGAAGTGAAACGGTTGCTCTTTTAATTTAACTAAATTTGGGGATGGTTTGTTAGACAGTGGTAGATAATCAGAATGCCGTTCTTTTCTCTTCTTTCTTCTATTCTTTTTAAACAAACATGTTTAAAAAACATGTTTTTGTTACAATCACAAGGAATATAGTCATGAGCAAGACATGGACAGTCTTGCCTTCAGAGGCACACAGTGTAGTGGAAGAGGTGGCATTACAAATAAATATGTAGGCCGGGATGAAGTGAGAGAGTAACATTGACGTGTGTACACTACCAAATGTAAAATGGGTGGCTAGTGGGAAGCTGCTGCATAGCGCAAGGAGTTCAACCCGATGCTTTGTGACGACCTAGAGGGGTGGGATGGGGAGGGTGGCAGGGAGGCTCAAGAGGGAGGGGATATGGGGATATATGTATACGTGTAGCTGATTCACTTTGTTGTACAGCAGAAACTAACACAACATTGTAAAGCATTTATATTCCAAAAGAGATGTGAAAAAAAATTATGAATTGTACTCAGTACTGTCAAAGTAAAGTTCTGTGAGTAAAGTAAAGGCAGGTTTCTCAAAGGACATAATATTTGAGATGAGACTTAAAGGATTTAGTAGGGATACAGGGATGGGGGAGGGGATAGGAGAGCATTCTTGGTTGGGACAAGAACTAGGGTGAAGGTCCTTCAGGCCAGAAATTGCTCAGCGCTTTGGGGCCATGTGGCTGGGGTAGAGTGAGAAGGGGAAGTGGCCAGAGATGAGCCTGGACCCTGTGCACCCGAGTGGCTGCTCCCTGTGCATCCCTCATCGCCGGGCACTGAAGCGTCGACTCGGGGATGTCTGTGTGCCCTGCTACATGGGAGTTTCTGGAGGCTCTGTTTCAAAGTTTTAAACGATTCCTCATTCTAGAAAAAAGTCCACAAATTTAAAGTAACATTAACCAGTTCCTTGAGGATCTGTCCCCTAACTCTGGTTTCCAGATGTTTTCCTTCACTCGAGGTGCTCCTGCTATCGAGGGCCATGTGGGGCTTCCTGAACAGACCAGTGCCCACCTGCACCTGGGCTTCTGCATGTCTCTTCCTTCCAGTGGGTCGTCCCCCTCCCAGGTTTGCTTGGCTAGCCGCTACCTTGTTCTCAAGACTCCCCATGGCAATCCCAATGTGGCTGGGGGCCCGTTTTCTGGGCTCCCATCACCCCCCATGTCTCCCTCTCTATGGCAGCGCAAGCCACAGTGCCTTGTAACTGTGTACGTGTCTACTTTGCTTCGGGCCTCTGAGCTCTTGCAGGAAGAAACCTCTTTCATCCCCTTGGCGTCTTCCTTTAGAAGCTTTTGATAAAGGTTTATTGATTGAAAAGCCAATGATTCCAGCTTGATATTGTATGCAGATTTAGTAAGCAAACCATCAGTATCCTTATCTACATCGTTCATCAAAAGTTTGAACAGAGTAAGACAAGGGTGAATCCCGGAGCATGTAGGTATCTTCTAACAACATTTTCTTCTAACATTTCTTCTTGGTAAAATTGGTAATTTTACCAAGAACTTGAAGAAATATAGGTTAAACATGCCCACTCCCTTCCCCCTAATCTAGCAGGTAGAGGGTCTATGAAAAAAAGTGGCTGGACAGAAGAACCTTAGTGAACCCACTTTACTCCCAGAGATCCTGGCCTTCCTTTCCAGGAACCCCAAACACTCTTTAAAGGACATTTCATCTCCCGTCAGCCTCTCATGGTTTGCCCATTGCACCCAGGCCCTCGTCCTCATTTCCCAGGTTGTGTCTGGGGATTTCCAAATCCAAAGGGATTCCTTTGATTGAAGTTTTAAGCTCAGGATCTCTCAGTCTCTTCTCGGGAGTGGGACAGTTGTACACAAACAGTTCATAAACCACACCCTGCCCCCGTAGCTGAGCTCTGGGCATCTCCTGATACCACCTGATGGAGAGAAAGAAAAGCATTTGGAAAAAGTGATGGTTTACATGTAAAGGGAAGATGGTGTGATAGGATGATGGTGGAGCTGTGAGAAGTTGAGGAAGGAACAAACCTTGAACTTGGAGTCAGAAGACCTGGGTGTTGGTCCTGATTCTTCCAGCACTTTGCTGTATGAGTGAGCCCTTTTCCTGCTGTGTTCTCAGTTTCCCCACTGGGGTAAGGAGGGGATTAGAAGAGTCCAAAGACTAAAAAAGATTTTCCCAGAGGAAATCTTTCCTCAGTTGTTTTTAATCATTTTAGGGGTCACAGACTTTTCTGGGAAACTGACGATGCTATGAAACCTTGACCCCAAAATGGACACAGACACACAGTGGCACATGGGCATACACACTCAAAATCTGTTCCAGAATTTTGCCTGAGATTGATAGCCTACAGTTTTCACTTTCGGCCTCTTCTGTTTTTAAAAAATCTGCTCAGCTACCAAAATCCAGCATCTCTCCCAACCTTCATGATGCACTGCAGTTACTGCACTGTTTCATCCACAAGTTCTCGTGAGTTCCTGCGATATGAAATGTGAATTTAGAGACTCTTAGAGAAGCTCAGATCTCTTCGCATAATTCCAGCTTCTAAACCAACTTACAAATATTTACTCTTTCTGATTTGAAAACCTTGCCTGGAATATGGAAGCAAAATTGGATTTGCCATACTCACTTTGCTTCTATGGCCATTGACATCACTCCCCTGCCCCAAGTGTATTCTCAGGAGTGGAGAGTGGGTCCACTGGAAAGTATTCTGGTCGGCAGTTCATTTTCATTTATATATATATATATATATATATATATTTTTTTTTTTTTGGCTGCATTGGGTCTTAGTTGCGGCACGCAGGATCTTTCGTTATGGTGCGTGGTCTCGTTGTTGCGGCACGCGGGTTTTCTCTCTCTAATTGTGGCGCATGGGCTCCAGGGTGCATGGGCTCTGTAGTTGTGGTGCATGGGGTCCAGCGCCCATAGGCTCTGTAGTTTGAGGCCCATGGGCTCTCTTGTTGAGGCGCGTGAGCCCAATAGTTATGGAGTGCAGGCTTAGCTGCCCCGCAGCATGTGGGATCTTAGTTCCCCGACCAGGGATCGAACCCGCATCCTCTGCGTTGGAAGGTGGATTCTTTACCACTGGACCATCAGGGAAGTCCCTGGCCGTGTATTTTTAGATCCCAGGGGTATGTGGTCCTTCTTGCTGGAGGCTGACTCAGAGGCGATTACCAGGACACAAAAGAAGTTTGAGCTCAGAGCCCCCCACTTTTATAACTCCTTCCAAGGACCTGAGGGTGGGACACCTAGCAGTGCATCCATGAGGTGATATGTTTGGTAAAGTTACAAAAGTCAGATTTTTAACCATGATTGCTAAGATGTCTATCTCTCTCCCTTCTGATTTCCCTGCCTGTACATTTCTGCTGTGTTGAGTGGCGTTGGAGAATGTGAGAGGATTTGTTGGGACCCAGCTAAGGGGAAAGCTAAATTCAGGATGTGTTTAGTCTGGGTTTAGTGAGTTGTATTTATGAGGCTTCCATTCACTTTTGGTGTGTAGTTAAATTACTGCCGGCCGTCTGCAGTGGGAGGGGCTTCTTTGCAGTTCACTCTGCTGACCTACCTGCCCCTTGAGATACTGGCTGGAGGGCGTTTCAGATTGTGAATGCATTTTATTGCAATCCCACAAGAAATGTTTGGGTAATGGAGGAGGAGCAAAGTTTGGAATGGAACCTGTGTTAGTTGCCTAGAGCTGCTGTAACAAATGACCACCAACAGGGTGTCTTAAAACAACAGAAACATATTTTTTCACAGTTCTGGAGTCCAGAAGACTGGCACTCTTTTCAAAGGCTCTAGGGAAGAATCTTTTACCTTCTTTGCCTTTTTCAGCTCCTGTTTTTCCTTGGCTTGTGGTAGCATCACTCCAATCCCTGCTTCTGTCTTCACATGGCCTTTTTTCTATGTCTGGGTCTCCTCTTCTGTTTCTTGTAAGGACTCTGTCATTGGATTTAGTGCTCAACCCCAATAATCCAGGATAATTTCAAGATCCTTAATTTAATCACATCTGCAAAAGCCCTTTCTTCAAATAAGGTCAAATTCACAGGTTCAGGGGGTTAGGACATGGATATATCTTTTTGGGAGCCACCAGGTAA
The DNA here is from genome assembly GCF_011762595.2 of Tursiops truncatus. NCBI lineage: Eukaryota > Metazoa > Chordata > Mammalia > Artiodactyla > Delphinidae > Tursiops > Tursiops truncatus. The sequence continues at coordinate 55,026,557 of NC_047047.1, forward strand.
CTTGCTACAGAATCATAAGCTACTCTAGGAAATTTGTTTTCATTCATTAGAAATATAAAGCTGTTAGAATTTGGTTCTTATCAAGGCCAAGTCAAAATAGAAATTCTTCCCTGCCAGGATATACTCAATTGCAAATGCACCATACAGTTTTCTTTTTTTGTATGGAATATGATTTAATCAGATTTCCTGTGTTTGTAGAGTACATGTTTGCAGCAATGCTACAAATAGCATTGTTTGTGATTTTTAACTTATCACTGAATCCTATAAACAGTATTTAAAATTCTTGTTCAAGAATGATGTCCATGAGTTAATACAAAACTCATAATAAACTACTACAATGAGAATATCAGCAAAATGGTTAATGGATATTGTCAATTCAAAGAATATTTTTTTTTTTTTTTTTTTTTTGGTACGCGGGCCTCTCACTGTTGTGGCCTCTTCCGTTGCGGAGCACAGGCTCCGGACGCGCAGGCTCAGCGGCCATGGCTCACGGGCCCAGCCGCTCTGCGGCACGTGGGATCCTCCCGGACCAGGGCACGAACCTGTGTCCCCTGCATCGGCAGGCGGACTCTCAACCACTGCGCCACCAGGGAAGCCCCCAAAGAATATTTAAGATAAGTCACTGTGCAAGAAAACTTGACACACCCGGAAATACTATAGCTCATATATGAAAGGACTTTGATAGTGGTTTTCCCAAACATGACAACAATCCTAAAGATTTATGCCACTACCAACATCAAGTTGGGAACCTGAAAACAATTTCTCTGAACCATCAATAACAAAAGCCAAATTTTGATAAGCCATGCCAGAGGAGAGACTGAGTTATTTTTCTATACTCTCTATAGAAAATAATACCACAAAACCTTTGATATAAGAGTAATCAATAGAAGAGTACACAGCAAAAGAAATACTTTTTTCCTAAAAAAATTGTGTGTGTCAGGCAGTTAATAAGCATATGTTATTTTTCTGAGTTTCGTGATTGTGGCATTTATCAGCATAAACATTTAAAAGTTTTCTTATGAGTTATTTTCTTATTCTAAATAAACATACACTTTAAAAAAGTTGAAGTATAATTGATTTACAATGTTGTGTTAGTTTCAGGTGTACAGCAAAGTGGTTCAGTTTCATATGTATATATATACACACACATATATATATATTCTTTTTTCAGATTCTTTTCCATTATAGGTTATTACAAGATATTGAATATAGTTCCCTGTGCTATACAGTAGGTCCTTGTTGTTTATCTATTTTATGTATAGTAGTGTGTATCTGTTCATCCCAAACTCCTAATTTATTCCCCACCAACCTCCCCGTTTTCCCCTTTGGTAACCATAATAAACACTTCTGTATCTAACTTTGTATCCATAAATTTGCCTTCTTTTTCTTAAAGAGTCCGCCCTTCTCAGGTTATACCAACCTTGGGCCCATGTCCTGAAATCTGGCCCACGCCTGGGTTTGACCCCATCACTTTGAGTGTCTTGCTCTACCATCCAGACTTTTTCGTTCTTGCATCTTCCATCGTGCCTTCTCCCCTGGCCCACATATATGTTCATGTTGTCCCTAACCCAAGGACATTTCCATCTTTGCAGTTACTCCTTTATTGGCAGTTGTGTCTCTTTCCTCTTGCTGCCAAAGAAAGATAGTTGATGCTCCCACTCTTGCATCCTACCCTGCCACCATCCTATTAAAACAGCCCTTTTGGGCTTCCCTGGTGGCACAGTGGTTGGAAGTCCGCCTGCTGATGCAGGGGACATGGGTTCGTGCCCCGGTCTGGGAGGATCCCACATGCCGCAGAGCGGCGGGGCCCGTGAGCTATGGCCGCTGAGCCTGCATGTCCGGAGCCTGTGCTCCGCAACGGGAGAGGCCACAACAGTGAGAGGCCCGCGTACCACACAAAAAACCCCCCCAAAAAACAGCCTTTTCAGGGGCACCAACATCTCCTGACTAATTGCAGCATTCTGGAGAAGCTTGATCAGGTTCCGTGGCTTGACCAGCGTGCATTGGGCCCCTCCAGTCCTCGTGAGTGGTCCTGGAGCGCTCTTTGATCTCTAACACTCCACTGCATCACAGGTGGTCTCTGTTCAGCATCCTTTTCCCCAAATGTCAGGCCCTAGCACAGGGCCTACACGGGAGGGGTGGGAAGGGAAATAAAAAATTCAGGGCTAACTGTGTTCTAGTCCCTGTGCTGGGCATGTTCATACATTTCATTTATTTTCATTTACCTTTACTTAATCCTTACAGCAACCCGAGATATAGATGGTAATAATTCCCCGTTTATAACCAACTGGAAAATCTAAGATCCAACCAATTGGGAAATAGAAGTTTAAGTGACTTGCTCAGGATTCCATTATTAATTGGTAAGAGCTACGCTTAGACCCAAGGCTTATCTGTTTCTCCTTCAAGACCATATTTTCTACTAAGCTTTTCTGTCTCTGGATTACCTGGGGAACAGGGACACAATTATTTCTCAAATAGAATTGAACTGAGGGTGCCTTCCTCTTGAAAACCTGTCTTCCATTAACTGCTAATGTTTCACTTTCCTGATTCTTCTCTCTCTCGTTTCCTACTGCCTTTTCCGTAGCTTCTTATCCTCAAGTTCTGTCCTCACCCCTCTTCTCTCCTTTCTCTCTCTTGCGTACATCATCTGTTCAGATAGTTTCAGCAGTCACTTCTCAGAGGACAATGTTTCGTGGAGTTGGTTATCTGGTCCAAGCCCCAGTCTTGTGTCTGCCAGGTGTCCCGCTAGGATTTCAGTCTCCACATAACCCACCATCCCCTTCTCTCCTCTCCAAATCATCCTCTCTTGAATTCCTGTCTTCTTAGTCGCTCATACTTTAACCCAGAGGAAGGGGTGTCACCTTCATCTCTTTCCTATTCCTCACTCCTTTTAGTTCATCCCACAAACATTATTGTGCACTTCCTGTGTGCCAGGCACTATGCTAGGCACTGAACATTCACTGGTGAACAACACAGAGTAGTCTCAGGAGCATATGTTCTAGCTGGAGTCTGCTGACATCAACTCAACTGTGTCTCACCCTTTGCCTTACTGCCGTTTTCCTAGTTCGGGCCCTAGTTGGACATGCTTGCAGTATTGCCATAGCCTCTGGTCTGCATACCACCCCCCCTCTCCCTATTCCTTGAGGATAACATAACAAATAATTATATTTTACCCTCTGTGCTGAGAAGGGCTGACCACATTTGTCTCTTTTACGGTTCCTTAGGAAACCTTTAGTCTCTTGATGAGATGTGGAACTCATTCTGGCCCTGTCGGTGGCCGTTTTATCCACCTTATGTTGAATCTATGAGCTTCCATTTGAAATGGTTGCATTGGCCAATTCAGATTGCATTTATAAAGGATCGTAGACAAATATCTTCTTTCAGCTCTCTCTCGCAGCAGGATTCTACCTATCCTTTGAGGCCCTATTGCTCCACTGTGAAGGCTTTCTGGATGACCTTTATACCAATGGATTGCCATTTTCCATTTGCAGAACTTTCTGTTGGTGCCTCTTTGGGGGGGCCCTTACCGTACTGTGCCTTGTAATGTAGAACTACATCTTCCACAAGAAGGCAAACTCCTTGAGGGCAGGGGCTGCACTTTGCTCATTTTAACCTCTCTGGCTACCTAGCATAATGCTTTTCCCATAGCAGCTGCTAAACGAATGTTGGTTGAGTCAAATGTGTTTTCTGTCGGTCTCCCTTTCTTTCCGTTTTTCAGCCCTTGCCTCTACACTCTGCTTCTTTCTTCTTGCCTTTGTTCTTGTGTCATTCTCACATTCACAGAATGCTAGCTCTAAGAGAACTTTCAGATTCCAAGTCCAAAGTTTCCTATTTACTAGGTTGATCATCAGAAATAGCTGGCAGTTTTGAAAAATGATTTCCCTTTAAAAATTATATTGGGGGACATTATGTCAATAGTGAAGGATATGAATCTTAAGTGTGCAGTTGGGTGGATTTTATACCCTTGTAACTACCATCCATAACAAAATATAGAACATTTCTATGGAACTTCCAAAACACAGAACATTTCCTCACACCTGCTACAAGTTGAAACCAACCCCCCTAAAAGTACTTGCTGTTCTGATTTAGTTCCTAACAGATTAGTTTTGCCTATTTTAAAAGTTCATATACATAGTCTTTTGTGTCTGACTTTTTTCTTTCAACATTCTGTCTTTGAGATTCATCCAGGCTGCTGTGTGTATCTGTAGCTTATTCTTTTTCATTATTGTATAATATTCCATGGTATAAATCTAGCACTGTGTATTTATTCATGCTACTGTGGATGGGCATTTGGGTTGTTCCCAGTTTTTGACTATAACAAATAAAACTGCTGTGAACATTCATGTACATATTTTTTGGTGGACATATGCTAGAGAAGAACTCAGAGTTCTCCAGAGAAACAGAACCAATAGGGTGTGTGCATGTATAAGTATGTTTGTGTATGTATAGAAAGATTTATTGTAAGAAATTGTCTCGTGTGAGACAAGTCCCAGGATCTGTATTCGCTAGACCCACACTAGAACTGATGACGAACTCCAGTCTGAGTCCAAAGGCCTGAGAACCAGGAAAGCTGATGGTGTACATTCCAGTGCTAGCAGGCTAGCTAGAATGCTAGCAGGCTCAAGACCCAGAAAGAGCTGATGTTTCACTTTGAGTCCACAGGAATGAAAGAACTGATGTCCCGGTTCAGAGCAGTCAGGCAGGAGGAACTCCTTCTTACTCAGCCGTTTTGTTTTATTCAGGTCTTCAACTGATTAGTTGGGGCCCACCCACACTGGGGAGAGCAATCTGCATGACCCAGTTTACTGATTCTAATGTTAATCTTATCCAAAAACACCCTCACAGACCCACCCAGAATAACATTTGACCAAATGTCGGAGCACCCCATAGCCCCATCAAGTCGACAGTCCAAATGAGCCATCCCATAACGCATTCACTTCTGAGGGGTATACGTTTTTGCGGGGTATACATGACATGGGATCAAACCACATTTAGCTTTAGTAATTACTACCGGTTTTCCAGCGTTGTTGTATCGTCACACTCCCACTAGCAATGTGTAGAGTTCGACTTGCTCTGCATACGTAATAGCCCTTGGTATGGTCAGTCTTTTTCATTTCAGCCTTCATGATGGACGTACTGAGGGGGATGGGCTGGAGCCAGCCTATGTGGCTGGTGAGACTCAGCTGTATACATCTCTTCCCAATTCCGCCATCAGTGATGTGTCACATTGGTAGCTTGAAACCAGCCACAGTGGGAGTATTTACACCAAAGAAATGCTTTTATTCCTGGAATGTGGGTGGTTAAGTGTTTACCAGTATACTACTGGTCGTGGTATCTCATTGTGGTTTTAATTTACTTATCCCTGATGTGTTACAGGTAAACATCTTTTCGTATGTGTACTAGTCATTCATTTATCTTCCTTCATGAAATGTCTGTGTATATCTTTTTTTCACCTAAAAAAATTCGGTTGTTGATTTTTTTCTTTTTCTTGTTGATTTGTAGGAGTTCTATATATGTTCTGGTCTGAGTTCTTTGTAGAATATATATATATATATTGCAAATATCTTCTCCCAGTCTGTTGCTTGACTTTTCATTCTTTTTTAATGGATAGATATTTACAATTTAATTGAAGTACAATGTATCGATCTTTTCTCTCATGGATAGTGCTTTCTATGTTCTCCTTAAGAAATCTTTGCCCCAATGGCTTGAGTATTGTTTTTAAAAACTGATTTTTGAGTTTACTGGATCAGAGTTTTTGAGTGTGGGATCCAGGGTTCTGTGTATTTTAAAGCACCCTTAAGGGCAGATGGCTTTGAAACACATTAAAAGTTTCTCAACCTTATTTGTAAGGAGTGAAATGCAAGTTATAACCACAATGAAATGTTAATTTTCTCATCTATCAGATTAAATTAATGTGGATCAAAAAGTTGTAAAACAACACACTGTGCTGGCCTGAGATGTGAGGCACTCTCATACGTTGTTGATGTCTTTGTAAATAAGTTCGGCCTTTATGAAGAGTATTTTGGCAATATCCATCGAAACAAAAATACATCCACATGCCCTTTGATCTGCCTGGCATTTCTACTTCTAGGAATATGTCCTCCTGGTACTTGGAAATGTGTACAAAGGAGTATGTTACATGGATATTTACTGCAGTATTATTTGTAATAGGAAAAGATGGGGAATTACCTCAGAGTCCACCAATAGCCATACAATAGAATACTAAGAAATCAGTAAAAAGGAGACCGTTGTATATGTACAAATATGGAGTGACTTACAAATTATATGGTTAAGTGTAGAAAGGACATTGTAGAACAATGTGTTTAATTTCTTACCAAATGTGTAAAAATGGATAGTTTATGCATGTATATGTATATATGAATGTCTATATGTATCTATACTTATATATGCTAATGTATTCAAATATATTTATTGAAGGAAACAAGGAATTCAGCTACAATGGCAGCTACTGGGGGTGTTGAATCCACTATATACCTTTTCTGTACGGTTGGCCTTTATAGGCTTTTACTACCCTTCTTTTTTTAGAGCTCCCCAGGTGGTTTGGGTGACCATCCCATATCTTATGTGAGGAGACTGAGCCCATAGAGTTTGGGTCCAAGCAGGGTTTGCCCAGGGCTCCTCCCCTTCTGAGAGTCAGTCTTGTCCCGTCTTTTCCCTCTTCCCACCTTGGCTTGGCCTCTGGCTCCAGAACCAGTTTGTCCCGCACACTTTTGCCTTCTGCCAGGACCCTACAGCAAGCCGGGAGCCAGAATCCCCCTCTGAGAGTCTGGGTGGGAGGGAGAAGCAGCTCCACGAACTGGCCACCAGCCCTTCCCGCCTGCCCTCCCTAGCGTGATCTATGGCTTGTCAGAGGTGTGGGTCTCACCACTTGCTGAATAGAAAGCTTCTTTGTTCTTGGGAGTGAAAATAACCCGAAGATAAATGTCGGGGCTGGAAGAGCCCAGGGAATGTTGGGCTCCATCTGCCCTGAGGCTCCTCCCTGGAGCTGAAGGTCTGAGGCTGGGGGAGACAGGAGCATTTCCGGAGAGAATATAGTGGCCATGAGTACTCAGGGGACTGTGAGCTGTGGCCCCTGGAAGGTGGCCATGGGCTCTTCTGAAATGTAGCGCAGCTCCTGACACCTGCCTGAAACCTGCTTCCCTAGTCAGTAACCTTCTGTCACCCCCTGGAAACTTCCCATCCCCCCATCACTTATTGGTGATGACACAACCGAGCTCCCCGCAAGCCCTTCTTATTCCTCCTCACCTGTAGGCTGCCCTCTGCACCCTGACACAAACACCCTTTTATCTTCTCTCTCTGTCTTCCCGTCCCCCTTGCTTCCTACTTGCCCCACGGAGCCTGCATTTCATTTCTCTGGCTGTGGTCGAGAAAGGGCGGGACCCAGCTCTGCACCTGGGCTGCAAACCCCATAAAGTTCGGGATATGACTCTTCCATGGACCATAACCTCCTCCTTCCCTCAACCAGCCCAGGCAGGACTCAGCTGGAGGATGCTGGAGCTGCCAGGAAAGGGGAAAGAGGACGAGGGAGGATTGTTTCAGGCTGTTACTCTCAAAATAAAGCCCCAGACAAGGTAGGAGGCTGCTTGGTTTTCACCCTCATTCCTAAGTTTCTATTTTTCATCCAGGAACTTTGGGAGGTGGCCTAAGACTTTCCAAGAACCTCAGAGGGACAGAAACCCATGAGGACAAAGGTGAGGATAGCATCAGAGTCCTCCAGGAAAGCACAGGGCTGTTGTGCCCCTACCCAAACCCCAGCCCTGGCTCAGACAAGAGGAACTTGGGGGCCTCAGAAGTTGGAGCCACAGGACGGACTTTAGAGAAATCCTCGTAGGCCACAGCCCAGTGCCTCCCTCATGATAAGCATGGTTTGTCTCAGTGTGGCCTGTGGGAATGAGTAGGAGGGGTCACGAGGAAAGAGAGGAGGAAAATAGAGGGAACTAATAGAATACCATCCGTCCAACCTTTCTGTTTTCTGGGTGAGAATAGAGAGGCACAGAGAATCCCAAGACTGTGTCTCCGACATGGAGGTGAAGCAGCCCCTCTCCTGGCACCTGTGCTTCTGTTCGTTCTTGCTGGTACCTCCCTGGGGCTTAATGGAGTGGGAGGTTTGAGGAACAGGTTTTGGGAGTGACTGGTTCTTATCCTTAACCCATGCATCCTTATTTAAGGCTCACCGCAGCTCTTTGCAGTAGGAATTAATGCTCCCATTTCACTGAGTCTGCATGAGGTTCAGGGACTTGCCAGAGGTCACACAGCTGAGTAGTGCTGGGTGGGAGACTGTGATCCCAGCTGTGGCTCTCTGTGGACGCATGAGCATCGTCATCGGAACCTGGCTGCCCCATTGTGTGCTGGCCGCCACCTGGCTCTATGCACAAAGAGCTTCGGGCCGGCCTGAGGTAACCTCGGGACCAGGTGTCAGGTGGGTACCCGGTCCTGCGGAGAGAGCCTTAACAAGCCAATCACAGCACGGCTAGAAGCACCAGCCAGATTCCCCAGAGGGTTGGACTGCCCCAACCCTGACCTCTGTGGCCTCCTCCCACCTGACCCGGGCAGGGATTTCTCAGGGCTCCTTGCTGATTCTCGATGCCCCCGGGCTGGCAAAGGGCTGGCTTCGTGCTCAGTTGCTCAATAATCCGTGAAGAAATCAATGCATTCCCACCTCCTCCCCTGGATTCAGCCAGGACCCACCAGCACGGTTTATAATCACATCCGTGTGATGTGCCCATGCTGGGCAGAGGCGTGGGGGCAGGCTGGGAGCTTCAAGTTAAACTTTTCTAGACTAATAAACTGTTCCTCACATTACAACTCGACTGCCCTCGCTTTCCCCTGCTGGCCCCCCAGGACCATCCCCCACTCCTCCTACTCTCCTCTCTCTTTCACTGAGGCTGACATCACACTCACATTTTCCAAAAATTCCCCAGATTACCCACAGTCCTCTTAGCTCCTGCTGTCATCTGGAATTCCAGATGCCGTCTCCTGTCAGTCCCTCCCACCCTCACCCCTGAGCATCAGGAATCCCCTGCTCTGGTTCCCGGCTGGTCTGGGTCCCCCAGCTCAGCTTGGCCTGGCAGTGATGCAGCAAAGTGGGGTCCGATCAGGAGCTCTTTCCATCACCAGGTGCAGGGGGGTAAAGGGACTGCTGGAAGGAAGTTAAGCTGTGGCTCTGTGTGTGTGTGTGTGTGTGTGTGTGTGTGTGTGTGTGCGCGTGCATGCGTGTGCAGAAGCAGGCTGGCTCTGAAAGACCCGTTATGTGGGGAAGGGGCTGGGTCTTTCTTTCTTTCTTTGTTTTTTAATAAAGTCATTCATTTATTTTTGGCTGCGTTTATTTTTGGGTGCGTTTATTTTTGGGTCTTCGTTGCTGCCCGCGGGGTTTCTCTTGTTGCGGTGAGCGGGGGCTACTCTTCGTTGTGGTGCGTGGGCTTCTCATTGCAGTGGCTTCTCTTATTGTGGGCTCTAGGTGCGCGGGCTTCGGTAGCTGTGACACGTGGGCTCAGTCGTTGTGGCTCGTGGGCTTAGTTGCTCTGCGGCATGTGGAATCTTCCCGGACCAGGGCTCGAACCCGTGTGCCCTGCATCGGCAGGTGGATTCTTAACCACTGTGCCACCAGAGGGGTCTGGGGCTGAGTCTTTCTGAAGCCCTGATAAGTGGGATTGGAAAGCACATTGTTCAGTGGAAAAAGCCTAGGGATTGGAGTCAGAAGACCTGGGTTCGAGTTCTGGTTCTGCCACTCATGGGTGCTGTGCTCTTGCACAGGTCACTATGTAGTTCCTCCCCTCATTGTTCTCCTCTGTAAACTGGGGCTCTGTGTATTTTCCAAAAAATGCTATAACAGTATATCCAGTCCCACGCCCTCTTCCAGAACCTTATTACTTCCCATTAAGAGGCAGAGTCTATGTCCCCTCCCCTTGAACCTGGGCAGGTCTCTGTGACTGCCTCAACAAATAAAATGTGTCAGAAGTGACATCGTGTGACTTCCTAGGCTAGGCCATAAAAGGCATACGGCTTCCACTGGCTGCCTCTCGATCTCACTCTCTCTCTCTCTCCCCTCCCCCCGCCTTGGATCTTGGCCACTGTGCTGTGAGGAAGCCCAGGCCACATGGCGGGGCAAGTCTAGGTTCTGGCTGAGTGTCCCAGCCAAGGTCTCAGAAAACAGCCGGCATCAGTGGTGACTGAGAGCCTTCCGATGATTCTGACCCCGAGTCTTCAAGCTGCTCCAGCTGGTGCCAAATGGAGCAGAGAAGAAGGGCTTCCTCACCAAGCCCAGCGCAAATTGCAGATTTGTGAGCAAAATACATGCTATTAAGTCACTGAGTTTCGGGGTGGGTTGCTGTACAGCACTAGGTGTCTGCAACAGGATCGTGGTAGTAATATTTGGCTTACAAAAGTTGTGAGGGTTAAATCAAGAGATCCGGCGGCAGAGCCTTATGGAGTCCCATGTAAATATAACACATTGTCCTCACCATTGCTGTCAAAGCACTTCAGTGTGTTTGTACAAGACATCAATGTGCGTGTCTATAATGTGGCCAGGGCTGGGTTAGATGCTCTCCACATATCACTTCATTTAATTCGTACATCTTTTCCATGTGTCATAACCTCCTGCTCTTTTTCATCCAGCTCAGGCAGGACTGGATTGGTTGTTGTAAGGATTAAATTAGGTTGGTATTCTTATTTTCACCAATTTGCAAATGGGAAAACAGAGGCACAGCTAGTTTAAATTCAGGTGGAATTGGAATTTGAATCCATGTCTGGCTTCCTGCTAAGTTTTTACTCCTGCTTCTCCAGGAGCTTGAGCTGGGTTAGTCGCCTAGAGAAAATGGCAACCCTAGGGTATCTCAGTAAATCCTGGCCTGGGAAAATCCTTCTGCTTGCTTTATTTACTTTTATTTTCATTTCAACAAACATGTATCGAACACCTATATTGAGACAATGTGTTAGGTAGGCCCTGGAAGCACACTGTTATGGCCTCTTCCTTAAGGAGCTCGTTGTCTCTGGGGGGAGACAGATACTTCTTAGTTCTGTAACCTTGGGCAAGGTACTCACCATCTCTAAACCTCAGTTTTGTCATCTGTAAAATGGGGATAATTACAAAGCCCATCTCATAGGGTTACTGTGAGAATTACATAATATGTAATTCTGCTTAAAGCATCATGTACATAGAAAGTGCTCAATAAATATTAGTTTTTAGAAATATAGAAAGAAAAGTTTACAATATAGTGAGATATATGCCAAAATAGAATGGAACATAAATTGTTAGGCGAGGAGAGAGGAGTAAGTAATTAGTTCATCCTGGGGTGGAGGTGGTGGATGGTGGCAGAGAGGAGGTGACTTTTGTCCTGGGAGTTCAAAGGCAAGTAGAAGGAGCAGATGGTCTATGGAAGGACTGTGTTTAGTGCGTCTGGGAGCCAGAGCAGCCCCAGGTGGCTGAAGCACAGGGACCTGGAGGTGACAGAATCGAGGCAGGTTGGGAAGGGGCTTTGGGTAGCAGGCTGTGGTATGGTGCCGGCCAGGCTGTCCCACAGACTCAGGCAAGAGTCTCCCCACCCAGGCTTAGCGCTGAGGCTTTAAGGTGCGAATGCACAGGTGGAGGACCCGAGGCTCCAAGGCACAAAAGCTTGGTATGACAGTTGTTCTAGTTTTGAAGGAGGAAAGAAATCGGGAGAACACGTGAAAGCCCGGGGGACCTTACCCTGGGGCCGAGGGCTCAGAAGGGGAAGCTGGTATAGCAAAGAGATCTTTTCACCCCTCTCAAAAATCTGCTAAGGGTGGACCCACCAAATCTTAGCTAAGGTAGATCAACAGAATCTGCTCTTGCCAATAAACCACCAAGCCCCTGGCCCAGAAATGTCACTGCAGATCAAGGAATGGCTGCTTGGGGAAATCTGCCCCAGGAGGCCCAAGCCCTGAGGATCAGTAAGGGGCTGCCCAGCTGGTGCATCTGGCCCCAGGGAGAAGTCTTCGTAGGAACCTTGGGCAGGCTCTGGGCTCTGTGTGTGCAGAGAACAGCTGCTTTGGTTTAAATATTAATAATGCAAAATGAAATGTGTGGGGTGCCCAGCGCACCAGAGCCCAGCCAGTGTGTGTTGCATCTAATGTCCTCCGCACTCGGGTTTGGAAAAATGTGGTCAGCGAATTTAATATACTTTTTGGCAAAGGGAAGACGACAGCTAACTTCTCTCCGGAGCCTCACTAAAGTGGGTTTTCTCCTTGGAAAGCAGAGTGGTTTCTCCCAGTATGCCAGCAGGCCTGCTGCCCGACTTCTGTCACAGCCCCTCTGCTCTGCCCACCTTGACACTTGCAGGGGGCTCTGGGGGCCACAGAGCCTCCCACTGTGGGGATACAGAGGTAGTCACACTTGTTCAAGATCCAGTGAGGCCTGGGTGCCGAAGCCCCAATTCCTGCTGGCTTCTCCCTCCGGAATGCTCTCTCCCCATTTCATTTCCCTTCCTGAATCACCCCCTGCCCTCGCTGCTCATCAGAGCAGCTCAACGTGAGAATGTCAGTGCCACGGGGCTCCTACGGGGCCCCTGAGGTTGACAGCTGATCCAAGGTCTCCAAGGGCCAGGTGTCAGCTCCTAAGTGCTTCGTTTCCCTCAACCCCACTGCATTTTAAAATCCTGGGCATTTCTGACACAGCCGCTATGAAGAGGGGCACCCCCTCCCCTGCTGCGCCGCACCGGCTATTGCCAGAGCCTCTCTTCCCCGACATCTCAGGCCCTGGCTTTTCTCTCACCAAATGCCACAGCTCATTGGTCTGCCTCTTTTTTTTAAACCTATGTTCTTTTTTTAAAACAAATTATTTTTTTGCAATATAGTTGAGTTACAATGTTGTGTTAATTTCTGCTGTACAGCAAAGTGATTCAGTTATACATATATATATATATATATATACATTCTTTTTCATATTCTTTTCCATTATGGTTTATTACAAGATATTGAATATAGTTCCCTGTGCTATACAGTAGGACCTTGTTGTTTAGTCCTCTTTTTTTTTTTTAATTGAGGTATAATTGACATATAACATTATATTCGATTCAGGTTTACAAGGCAACGATTCGATATTAGTATTCACCGTGGAATGATCACCACGATAAGTCTGGTTACCACCCATCACCACACAAAGTTACACATTCCTGTTTTCTTGTGATGAGAGCTTTTAAGGTATACCCTATGGGCACCTTTCAACTTTGTGCTATCACTTGGCTTCTTGAAAAGTGAATAAATGCAGGGTGACATCATAGTCCCAAAGCCGGGGAGCAAAAAAGTGTCCGAGGCGAACGCTTGTGAGGAGAAGTCGGAGGCCCTGGGTTTGCCCAACAAAGGCGCTCTGTGCAGGCGGGGTCGTGGTCACGGCCACTACCGCAGAACTGGAACGAGGCTGGTCAGGCCTTCCCCAAAGTCTGTCTCTGGTTTTACACAACCTGACAATGTTCCCGGTTAGAGCCCTCAGCAAATCATCCAGCAGGGAGAGCCAGGCAGCCCTTGCTCGCGGCCTGGTTGTGGACCGCTCTGGGGGGCCTCTCGGGCTGCTGGGGAAACAGTCACCCCAGGGCCGCTCAGCGGGGCGAGGAGCGGGCTCCAGGCGGAGGGCAAGAGCCCTGCTGGGGAGAGGGTGGGAGCTGCGATCGCCAGGCTCTGGGGCTCCAGCTGTGCCCCAGGCTCCAGCTCCCCCCATCCACCCCTCTTGGCGTCTGGCCCTTGGGGAAGCTGAGAGAAAGTCTCGCCTGTTCGGGATGCCGCGGGCACGATTGGCCACAGCCATCTCCTTCATGTGTCACCGCTGGCTGTAAGTGCTGTGTTTGGTTTGGCAGAACGGCTATTTAAATAGCAGTGAAATGTGTCACTGGAAAAAAATTAGCTCATGTTTCCTTTACCATTTCTTCATGATTTCCATTGAAAGTGTAACCACGGGTAATAAATTAACAAGATCTGTAAAAGGGACCATAGGAAACCATGGATCCAGAATTCCTATAAACTTCTAACCTGTGATGCTGGATAGCAAGGCTACTTGGGGGAAGGGGGCTTGGGTCATCCATTCTTCAGGTTTCTTTGTGTCTGATTCCTACCCCCTCCCCCGCCAAAATGTGAGAGGAAGCTGGCCACTTCTTTCAGGGGGTCGCTGTGGTTATCGGGGGAAAGTCTTTGCTTGAAAAACCCACAGCCTTGGGGCATGGCTTTGCTCTTCCTGTTTCATAAAAAAAAGCAAGAAAAACAAAATGCAAAAGCTACTTCTCTACCAAAGTATAATCTCCTTCCCCCAACTGTGCCTCACCTGGTCCCAACCACAGTCCAACAGCTGGTTTCTTTTTCTTTAATAAATTTATTTTACTTATTTATTTTTTGGCTGTGTTGGGTCTTCGTTGCTGCGCGTGGGCTTTCTCTAGTTGTGGCGAGTGGGGGCTACTCTTCGTTGTGGTGCGCGGGCTTCTCATTGCGGTGGCTTCTCTTGTTGTGGAGCACGGGCTCTAGGTGCGCAGGCTTCAGTAGTTGTGGCGCGTGGGCTCCGTAGTTGTGGCTCATGGGCTGTAGAGCGCAGGCTCAGTTGCTGTGGCGCACGGGCTTAGTTGCTCCATGGCATGTGGGATCTTCCCGGACCAGGGCTCGAACCCGTGTCCCCTGCACTGGCAGGCGGATTCTTAACCACTGTGCCACCAGGGAAGCCCTGATAGCTGGTTTCTTGATGTCCTGTGGAAATCAGACCCTTCTCCATGGGTACCGGAGAGCTGGATGTCGAAGTGCAGCTCAGTTTCACAGACAGGAACACTGAGGTCGATGGAAAATATTTGCCTTCAGCACAAAATTCAATAATCGGTGGATAGATGGGGGAGTTGAGAGTGGCAACTCTCCAGTTGCTGCCATGTCCGACGCACACAGACATACACTCACACCCACACACAATAGTGCTTGTTTGTGCTGGGCCGGGGGCCAAAGGATCACTGTAGGGTCCTGAAAGTCTCCCTGGAGATAGTGGGGGAGCAGAGCTGCCTCCACAGAAGGTGGCCCTGAGGAATGTGTTTGGTTTGACACATAGGGGCTGTGAAGGTACCAAGGGAGTGCCAGCCGTGCTTCACCCGAGGGATGGGAGAGTGGGGGACAGGACTGGGAGGGGTGTGTTAGTGTCATACACAGGGCTGGGGGCTTGCGGGAGAGGATAGGAGGGGGTGTCCGTGCTCCACTCGGGCTAGAAAGTTGGGGACAGCACTGGGGAGTGTGTTCAGTGTTACACCCGGGAACTAAGGGAGTGGGTGGGGGAGGAAGGGAGAATGTGTTGGGGTTACAGCCAGGGCTGAACTGAGGCAGAGGACTGGGGGAGGGTTTTTAGTGTCACACATAGGGCTGGGGGCTTGGGGGAGCAAGCTGGGGGAGTGTGCTAGTGTGACACACAGGGTGGAGAGGATGGAAGGAATGAAGGGAAACAAGTGGTGACCAATGAATCTCCTTCTGCCTCTGGTCCTCTGTCCCCTGTCCTTCCTCAATTATCCCTTTCATAGGTATCTTTTTTTTGTTTTTTTTGCGGTACGCGGGCCTCTCACTGTCGTGGCCTCTCCCGTTGCGGAGCACAGGCTCCGGACGCGCAGGTTCAGTGGCCATGGCTCACGGGCCCAGCCGCTCCGCAGCATGTGGGATCTTCCTGGACCGGGGCACGAACCCGTGTCCCCTGCATCGGCAGGCAGACTCTCAACCACTGCGCCACCAGGGAAGCCCCATAGGTATCTTAACACCCCTTTATTTGTCTGAAGTGACCGCCCCTTGGTGTCCTGTTAGATAGAACATGGGGTGCGAAGGGGGAGTTTTGTGCCACTTTCTAAGCCCAACTTCTCTTGTATCTGAGCCCCTGGGGTACAGAGGAGGCCATTTCTTCTCCCTTCTCCTGGAAGGCAGTGGTGTAGAAGGTGGAGGCTCAGAAAATCCTTTGCCACAGTGAAATTAAAGAGGGATTTGGCATCAACCCTTCTCCCCACCTATTTGCATCAGGACCTCTGGACCCCTCTCCCTCCTCCTGCCCCCCCAGTTCCCAGACCTTCCATCCTGTCCACACAGATGCCATCATCCTTTGCCAGCACCTTTTTCCTAGGGGTGTCTGGCTTTCTTTGCTCATTCCTCTCTGTGAGGCCAAGTAACCAGCTTCTTGATAAGGAGTGTTCCCCCCTCCCCTCCCCGCTCTGGGCCCTGGACTCCAGAAAGCCCTTCCCTTACAGCTTAAGGCAGAGGGTTCTGCCAAGGCACCTGCTATAAGGAAGGAGAAACATCTGCTTGTTTTATTTACATCTCATCCAGATGTTTGGGTGCCATGTAGACACAGCCTGTGGGCCGTCTGAACACTGTGGCTGGAAACTGAGCTTCCCTCTGCTTGGAGCTGGGAGGCCAAGAGGGAGGGCCTTCAGGCTGAGAAGGGACAGGGCTGGGCAGCAGACACAGCCTGGGGATGGGAGGGGGGCGGGAAGGCGGGACATGGAAATGGGAGTGGATCACAGAGTCCTCATAAACAACGGATCTGTTTACAAAGCCACAGGTGTAGGCAGGCACTTGCCAAATCGTGATTTTTAAAAATCGCCCTTTACAGAGTTTCACACCACTTACCAGATGCTGTGGAAGGGCCTACTGTGTGCTCGGCGCGCTCCTCCCAGGCCGCCTGCTGCGCTCCAGCCAGCTGCCCACTCGCCTCTGAGACTGTGGCTTTGGAGCACAGGCGAGCAGTGGTCCCGGAGGCTCCGGCCGAGAAGGCCAATTAACAATGCCGGGCAGTGCGCATAAATCACCACGCTCCCCCTTTTCCTGGGCTCAGGGCTGGAAAGTATCAGAACTGTGCAAATACTTGGGATGTTTCTCTTTATTAGTGATAAAATATTGGACGTCAGCGTGCGCCGTTTCATGCATTGCTCCGACAGTTGGAGCCGTAATTGTGATGAATAGAGGTCCAGGGGCAGGGCTGCAGGCGTTTAAGAAGGCTCTGTGGATTGAAAATATTAGGATTGATTAAAGGTCAAATACTTTATACATTTATCAGTGCTGGATACATTCTTTCCGAGGTAGGGGCTGCTGCCCTTCCCCCTGCTGGAGAAGAACTCAATGTGGCTGAATGCTTACCCCCTCCTCTTCCCCTCAGGCCCTGCCACATTTAACCTACGAAACTGACAAAATGAGCAGAGTTTCCTGTCATTCACGGCCTTTTGCTTCTCCTGCCAGGAGTTTAGTTCAGCACAGACATCTGTGTGCAGGCGTCTACCCATCTCTCACTGGAGAGAGAAAAGAGAAAGCTCTCCCCTCCAAAGCTATTCTAGTCTGTGGCTCTGACACCAGCCATCAGGGACAGAGCCTCCAGGAATAGCTCTGTTACCCACTCAAGGAGCCCTCAGGGCTAAAAGGAGGGTCTCACTACTTCTGTCCTTTTCAGGAGTGTCTGATTTCCTGTTATTAGATAGAGATCTCTGTAACGCTGTGCCTGCCAGGAAGCTCCAAGTGAAACTGTTTAAACAAGGCAATGGCCCTCACCTGCCTCCTTAAGATAAGGCTCACTCATTAAACAAATATGTATTAAGGCAGGAGCCATTCTGGGTCTGGGGAGAAAGCAGGGGGTGAAATAGATGAAAAGCCCTGCTCCCACGGCGTTTAGATTTTAGGTGGGAGCAAGAAAATAAATATAAAAACTTATAGTATATCACAGATCTGAAGGAGGTGAGTGGAATTATTGGAGGGAAGAGTGTTTTTCTATAAAGGTGCTTTAATCGTGCTAGTATATGAGGATTTTCGTACTGGCTGTCCATATCCTTTCCTCTTCGGACTTGCAGATGGTATAAATAAAAACATGTACAGATAATGAATGAGGTAGAATAGGACCTGTTCAGAGAAAGAGATTTCCAAAACCCTAGACTAATCGCTTGCATCCAAATTACCTGGAGGGCTCGTTAAAACACAAATTGCTGGACCTCACTCCCAGAGTGTCCAGGTTGGTTGGGGTCTGAGAATTTGCAATGGTGGCAAATTCAAAGGTGCTACTAATCCGGGGACCACATTTTGATATCCACTGCCCTAAACCAGCAGAGGATGCTCTGATTGATGGGGTGAGGGGCAAGTTAGAGAAGTTTTTCCTCCTAGGCTATGCTAAGAAGGGACTCGAGGACTTAGACATCTCTAAAAGCAGCTTTTTCCAAAATGTACTCCATGTAACACTTCTATCAAGGGATGTTTGTTTGTAGGGATCACCAAGAAAGGATTCTTTTGTCAAATGTGTTTAGAGCACACTGGGTTAAGTTCATTTTACTGCAGGACATCTCGGGGCCTTTAATATGAAAATGTGCGTTGCGATTCTCCCCAGAGGAGGATTTAATGAATATTCAATGTTTCATAAATTTTTTTTGGCCACAAGATCTCCTTTACTTTTCCATGGAGAATCTTACAAGACCAGTGTACAGTGGGATATGCTTTGAAAACACTGGCTCTTAGAACTAAATGGTCTCCTCCAATCCACGCTGGTAAATGAAATGAAAGCCTCACGCAGCCAGGAACTCATAGGACACGTCCAGCAGTCCTTTGCTCTCTTACAGAATTCTAGATGTGCCCAGGGTATAATGTCCATCCTTATGTCCCCATGGTTCTTTGAGGAGAAAGCCTGTACCCCTGGGCTCCTGACCCTTGTGCATTTGACTAGAGCAGGACTGGAAGACACCATCCCTCCCCTGGATAGCTGAGTCTTGCTCAGACACACTCCTGCTACCCAAAATGTGTAGAGGAAGCATGTGTTGTACTGGCTGAGCTAACAGAATTGGTCAGATAGGAGGTGGTGCTGTCCTGCATCCGAGTGCATGGCTCCCGCCTATAAGAGAGGCCTGCAGAGCTGAGAAGGGGAGGGGCCCACAGACCCAGCTGTGTCTGGAGAACAGCAGCCCTGATATTTACGACTATGATGGTCCTTCTCTAGTGGACCTGCTTTGGAACATAAATAAACTTAATAGGCTTCAAATAATTGTGACAACTGAGTTTAAACCCCAGACTGTGGTCCAGGGCAATGGACGTCTCTCTCTCTCTCTCTCTCTCTCTCCCTCCCTCCCTCCTTCCCTCCCTCTCTCCCTCTCTCCCTCTCTCCCTCTCTCCCTCTCTCCCTCTCTCCCTCTCCCTCTCCCTCTCTCGGGCCCAATTCCACAGAGCCAAGGCTCAATCCTGAGCAGAGCCACACCATTGACTTGGTGGGTCTTTGGACAAAGAGATGGGGAGGGGGGTGACCTTGGGAGTGGACCAGAGGAAGGACGTCCAGTCTTGCAGAATGTCCCAGGCTGAGATGTATTACTGACCTTGTCCAGCCCCCAGCCTGATGGGGTGGGTTCCAGATTCTACTCCTTAGCTGCGGGGAAGGGTGAGCCCATCCCTTACCCCCTTCCCAGCCGTTCTTAGAAGCTGCGGCTGAGACATGTGGAATTATAAATTTGGTTCAAGGCACTGACATATTTTGAACACTTGCTATGTCTAAGATATCATTGTAGGAAAGACACCTACCTCTAACACACAGCAAACTGGGACCAAGGGCCATAGTATAAAGTTATAAAGAAAATGAAGGCAATAACAGATGAGATGAGTTCCTGCCTATCAGTATCAGGACTTTCCAGGAGAAGGAGAGCCCTAAACAAAGGCAGAGAGATGGGGATGTACAAGGAATGTTCTGAGAACCGTGTAGTAGCGTGAGAGGGCCAGCAGGAAAAACGTGTTGGAGCTGGAACTTGGAAAGTCTTTCGTTTTATACTAAAGGGTTTGGATTTTATCAAATAAGCACTAGCAAGTCACATTTTATTTTATTGTTTTAAAATAATACATGTACAGAGTAAGATCTTCAAACAATACAAACGTATATTCAGTGAAAAGTAAGTCTCCCTCCCATCCCTGATTTCTGGTCACTCAGTTCTCTTCCCAGAAGCAAATGCTACTGACAGTTTCTTGTGCATTCTTTCAGAGACATTCCATGTCTTTGCAGACATATGGGAATATATCTCCCCAATACTTTAAAAACACGAATATTAACATGTTGTATACACTTACTTGGATCTTGCTCACCATACTTAACCATAGAATCTGTAGATTTTTAGGCAAAACTCATTGTGCTCCATAGTTTACTTAACAAGACTCCACTGATGGACATTTGATGTTTCCAGTCTTTTGCTACTTCAAACAATGAGACAGTTAATATCCTTGTATATAAATCATTTTGTGCATGTATCTGTAACTTCATAGACATGGAATTGCATGTTCAAAAGCATTTACATTTTTATTATTGTTAGACTTCACATGGGGAAATGTAATTCAGGGGATGCTGGGGCCTCAGCTATTTCATGAAGATCCTTTTTGGAGGCAATAGGATGATGGGAAGGAGGGGAAGAGACACGTTTGGAGGGTGTTACGATTACACCAGGCGAGATATGATGAAGGCCAGAACACAGCACTGGCTGAGGAAGGGAGGGCAGGGCAAGGGTGGAAGAGACACTAGTGATGTATCTGATGTGTCCACGTGGGAGAGGAGAAATCACAGACAATCAGAGGCCCAGAGGCCCACATGGGGAGGGATTAACCGAGAGATAGAAGGAGTAGCTTTGATCAGATTCTCAAAAACCAGGAATATGTCTGCATAGATAGGAAAGTGGAAAGCTAAGAAATCACCACCTCAGGCCTAGTAGAGCAGGAAGAGGGATGAGACTCAAAAAAAGTTAGAGGGTCCCAGTGTCCCCTGGGGAGGGTTGATCAGACCTAGTAGAGTTCCAGACAAGGAAAGGGCTAAGAGCATGGACTTCAGAGTCCTTGAGTTTAGGTTTTCTGCTGGAACCAACAATCGGCAAATTTCAGTGGTTTAACACAGTAGATTGTTTCCAGCTCACATCACCGTCCCCTGCAGGAGCAGTAATGAGGAACGGCCTCTGCTCAAAGCAGTTACTGAGCATCCTGGATTCTTCCATATTCAGATTTTCCCTCCTCTGGGTCCTCGGCATCCTCTCATTCAGCCATTGGGTGGGAGAAGAGAGAATTATGTATGGGCAGGTTTTATGTGCCAGACCTGGAAATGACTTATGTCACTTCCACCCAATTTAATTTTTTTGCGGTACGCGGGCCTCTCACTGTCGTGGCCTCTCCCGTTGCGGAGCACAGGCTCCGGACGTGCAGGCTCAGCGGCCATGGCTCACGGGCCCAGCCGCTCCGCGGCATGTGGGATCTTCCCGGACCGGGGCACGAACCCGTGTCCCCTGCATCGGCAGGCAGACTCTTAACCACTGCACCACCAGGGAAGCCCTCCACCCACTTTCTATTGGTCAGAATTGAGTCAGATGGCTGCGTCTGCCTGCAAGGGGGCCTGGAAATGGCATCTAGGTGTGAGTCCAGGAGGAATAGGGAAATGCTTGATGAACAGCTAGCCGACCTCTGCCTCCCAAACTGTGTGTCCTGGGCAAGTCATGTAACCTCTCAGAGGCTCAGTTTTCACATCTGTAAAATGGCAACAATTACCTCATAGATAGGATTGTTGTTGTTTTGAGGACTATATGAGGTTATGTATGTTACCCACGTAGCCTGGTATATGTAGAGGAATAAGTAATCCCTGTAGTGAATATTCATACCTATTCATAGTGTGTGCTCTTTGGTTGTGACTCCATGAGAACAATCGTGGTGGTCTTCCCTGTCTTTCTCTGCCCACTCCAGGGCTACTCAAGCAGAGGAAAACTCAGTCTGTGTATGACTGACCTGGATCCTTCTGGCCCCAAAGTAGATTTCCTTCCTTGAAATAAATCATTTGGTTTGGTGAACTTCATGAGATTATTTCAAATCTCACTATGCCTGGTCCGTGTAGACCCAGCCGCAGCCTCTGCCAGCCAGCTCCACTCCTAGGATATGCAGGCTGCAGAACGATTCCTGTTCATTCTTTCATGTTATTCCCACACTTCAGAAGTCTGAAGGGAAGCTGAATGTTTGCTGTTCTGGGATCATTTGAAGCTGGGCATGCAAAGAGTTCCGAGTCACTTTCAAGTCTGCCTGTAGGAAATCTTTCTTGGCAACCAGACAACTAGGATTACTTATTAAAGGCATGTCAAATGAATAAAGACACCTCTGTGAGGAAAACCGCAGAAGCAGTTACTTTTTCTAATATGAATAGGAGGCTAATATCAAATCACCTTTAATTTTTCACTCTTTCTTGCTGTTTCAATGGTAGGTCAAATCTAATAATACAGATACAATGGAAAACCATTTCTATTTTCATCTATCGCAATACATAGTCCCACAGCAGATGTGTGTATCTTAAAAACCGGGGTCTGGAATTTAAACGAGTACCAGCAAACTCACAAGGCTGTTTCATCCAGGAACGTTCTCCTAGATGCCAAGCCTGTGTTGCCTGTGAAATGGAGTAAAGGCTGGTCTTGTCTATAAACCATGCATCCCGCAGAGCCCAGGCCACAACACTTGCCTAAAGGCAAGGATGACCATGAAGACCCAGCCATGAGGACCAGGGGAGAAAGTGGTGGGAAGGCATTTGAAAACATGGGCCTGCTTTCCAGATGTGGGTCACTGAAGGTCTAGTGTACTCTCTTTACTGTGTGGCCTAGATTAGGGTCACTGTGGATAGATTTGTGGACAGGGGAGCTGGTGACCAACAGGAAGCACTGTATTGTGGTTGGGAGGCTCCAGAATCTTTGTGTGCACACGCGTGTGTGTATGTGTGTGTAAAAAGGTTATTTTAATAAGTAAAAATGGCTAAGCTTCCAAAAGTTCTTAAATGGGTTCAAACCCCAGCACTGCTATGTTCTGTTGTTATAATGGGCAAGTGGCTCGATTTCCCTGGGTCTCAGTTTCCTCATCTATAGAATGAGAACAATAATACCTATTTCATTTGGTGGTTGTGAGTATTAAGTAAGCTAATTCTTTTTTTTTTTTTTTTTTTGCGGTACGCGGGCCTCTCACTGTTGTGGCCTCTCCCGTTGCGGAGCACAGGCTCCGGACGCGCAGGCTCAGCAGCCATGGCTCACGGGCCCAGCCGCTCTGCGGCATGTGGGATCTTCCTGGACCGGGGCACGAACCCGTGCCCCCTGCATCGGCAGGCGGACTCTCAACCACTGCGCCACCAGGGAAGCTCCTAAGTAAGCGAATTCTTACAAAGCACTCAGAACAAATGTTTGACAAGAAGCAAGCTCGCAATGAGGGTTGACTATTATTGCTAGTATTATCAGCAATATTATTATCCAATAAGGGAAGGGATCCATGGGTGATTTTATGTGTGGGTGGGTCACATAAGCCGAGCAATATGGACTTTATTTGGGAGGGAGTTTGCTTGGTTGAGAGAAACCAGTCTGGCCCTTTAAGGTGCAGCCAGCTTGGAAGCTCTTCTATGGGGTAGACATGATTTGAACTTCATGGTCAAATGGTGAGGCTGTCCCCACGCAGATGCCCTCCTGGGCAGACAAGTCCATCCACTGGATGCAGAAGTTTTCATCCAGGATCAAAAATACAGAAACCATTGAACCAACCAAGCTCACGCCAGCCTCGGAATTAACCCCCCTCAGGTGGGTCCTGTGGGACAAGGCCCCTTTGAAAGCTTTCTTGTACCATGTGTTTTGTGCGTCTAAGAGATCTGGGTGGCTTTTTCTTAAGGGCCGAGGGGTCATCTTGCAGCATGTGCCCCTTGGTTTAAGTGCAGGCCACCACTGTGGCCTTCTGTCCCTGTCCTTACCTTCAGGTTACCCACCCTGGTCTCTGGGAGCCTCAGGCCCAGCTTGGCTCTCCAGCTTCCTTTCCACGGATGGGGGATCTTCCGCTGGTCGTGGATCTGGCCACGCTGCTGCTCTAGGGTGACAAAGGTCCTCTCCTTGACCAAACGCTACTCAGTCTCCTCTGAATTCTCTTCTCAATCAGGCCCTAAACTTCGGGCTTCTGTGTTCATCTCTTCATGGTCCAGGTTTAGCAAGAATCCTGCTGTCAGTTTAGTCAGAATCCTCTGCTCTGGTGATCGGGTCACCCTTGTCACCTGATTGCGTTCCTCATCCCCCACCGTCCCCCAGGTAGTGTCTGATCACCGTAGCCTGCCTTCAGCAAGAATCCTGCTAGGTCAGTTTAGCCAGAATCCCCCCACTCTGCCCACCCCAGCCCTGATGCTTCCTCTTAGTAATTTTCTATCCACTCATCCCCACCCTGCTCCTTGGCTATAAATTCCCACTTTTCCTTGCTGTACCCAGAATTGAGCCCAATCTCTCTCCACTAACACGAACTCATTTCAGCAGCAGCCCCGCATCCGGACTAAAATCTGCTTTACCATCTTTAACTGACGTCATGAATAATTTTTCTTTGATGGGGGTTCTGAGTTCATTCTGGGAGAGCCAAGATTTGCTGTAGATCATGGTGCCCTAACTTATAGGTACACATCATGGGATGGGCCAGAGAGCTAGCACAGTCTTTAATAAGCAGTTAGTAAAGTAAGATCAGGGGAAACAGCCAGGGAATTCAAGAGGACTCTTAGCCTTTTCTGCCCTTGTTATCTCCATGTTTGGTATTTTTAGGTGCAATCACTGTTTAATGAACTTACCAATCAATATCACTGTGGCCTAAATTACGTGCATAATTTTGTGGTTTTTTGGGCTTGCTTTGCTTACACTCCCTCTTTGTTTCAAAAAAGGGTCTGAGGTGACTAACTTGTCTGTGTAGTACCGAAAATGAAGATAGAAATGGAAAACTTGAGGTGACTAACTTGTCTGTGTAGTACCGAAAATGAAGATAGAAATGGAAAACTTCACTCAGATTCTGGAATATGGCCGTGTGTTTAAATGCTTGCCCTTGTGAATCAAGGCAAGGAGGTGGTTGACTGGATTTTTAAAAAGACTAGTTGTGGTGTTCTGGAAACACAGCCTAAGGCTTTTGACGAGGATGGAGCCTGTGTGTGTGCACATGTGTGTATTTCTGTGTAGAGTGTGTGGGCCTGAGCTGATGAAGCAGAAAATGAAAAGGCAGAAATGCCTGTGTGCCTTCTCTGGGCTAGGTGTTTTATTTCATTTACTCCTTGTAACAAACCGAGGAAGCAGGTATTATTATTATTACACGAGAGGAAACTGAGGTGAAGAAAGGCGAGACAGTCCCCCTCAAGCTCCAATACCAAGTAAGAGAAAGAACTGTGACCCAAACCAGGCTGTGACTCTGCAGGCTGGGCTCTTTCCACTTGGAGAAGTGGGGGGCCAGACGAGAGGAAGAGAGCTGGGTAGGGATGGGAGTGGGAGGAAGAAGGAGAGAAGACACCCCTGGGACAGGTCTAGAAATCCCGGAGAACTATAGAGTGGAGTCTGAGCCATGGTGCAAACTTGGCCCCCGGTACCCCTAACTCTCAGACAACTTACAGTCTGCAAGTCTGCTCTCTCCCGTCCCCTACTCCTCTCCCTTCCTCTTCTCCCTCTTTGCCTGCCTGCCAAGAGGACTATTTGTCCGATGTTGGAATCTGCATCTCGCGTGTGTGGAACTGGGCTCCCATGGTGTTGAGTCCCATGGGACTCTGCTTAGGGGCTGCTGCCAGGGCAGGGGGCAAGTCCCCCAGTCCCTGTCCTGAGCTGGGTTACCTGTGGGAGGGTGCCCGGGCCACAGGGGTGGAGCGGGGTTGGAGCGGCTGCTCTGCCTGGGGCAAAAGGCTCCCAGCATCTCGATGCAGCAGCCTGCATCCATCTGCCTCATTTCCTGTGCATCCTCCGGCGCACAGTGCAGACTCTTGGCTGGGGACGGTTGGTTCTCCTCCGCCAGTCACCGGCGCTCGACAGGAGTCATCCAGATGTAGCTGTGATGATGTGGCTTTCATCTTCCTCCGAGGAGGCCCCGTGGGAGGGAAACCCCCTCTCTCCCCCTCCATCCCACATCCCTCTTCCCGGGACGGCACGCTGTCACCCAGGAGGGGAGGCCGGCGAGCTCGCTCCTGTCCGCCACTTCCCTGGGCTGGGAATCTCTGCAGAACCTTCGTGCCCCAACCCTCCTGAGCAAAGAGCCAAGCCAGGGTAAGCCTGTGCATATAGGGCCTCAATTTGAGATCAGATTCACAAATTTAATTTCCTATTCCTTAATTTAATTCTGCATATAAGTTTTGTTTTTATTATTTACATGGGTTCCCTTTAATGATTCCAAATTGCTGCTGCCCTCTAGCAGTATTTTGTCTTAGGTTAACTTCTTGAAAACCGATCAGCGTTGGAGTTTATTCCGCGCTGGGTTTAGTTATTTTCTGAAACGACGCACAATTAAATTAGAATAATGAACATGCTCTTTAGAGGATTAATTCATAATAAGCAGGCCATGTGCTACAGCTCACAGAAGAAAGGGCACGAGGACCGAAAGCTGGTTTTTTCTGCCTAAATACGAAAAGTACATTCTGCAGAGCAGAACAAATCAGCTAATGACATCCAGAGCACGGGCCAGCCCCAGAGCGGCACAGAGCTGGCATCTCGAGTTAGCGCAATCCCCGCTGATGCCTCTGCCTACCTTCTCTCCCTGAGAAGGCTGGCAGTGGGTGAGCTGCCCGGCTTCTTTCTCCTCTGTACAGCTGCTAGAGGTCAGTGTGGGCCTTCTAAATTCGACCCCAGGAAGCCCCAACTTCCACAGTCTGTGGTTTCACAAGCTTTACTCTCGGAGCTTCCCAGAGCCCAGTCATTCATTCATTCTTACATCCAGAGAATGCTTTACTGAGCTCCTCTTATGTACCAGGCATCCATGGGTACCCCCTTGGGAAACAACAGTGAAGAAAACAGACAAAGACCCCTTGCTCTCCTGGAGGTTGCGTTCCAGCCCTTGGAGACAGACAATAAACAGTAGAAATAATCAGAAAATTCTAGAGTGTGTTAGAAGGTGATAAGTGCCAAGGAGTAAGGGGGTTGAGAATGGTGTGTGCACGCGTGTGTGTGTGTGGTTTGCAATTTTAAATATGATGGGTCAGGGTAGGCTCCTGGAGAAAGTGCCAATTAAGCAAAGACTTGGAAGAAATGAGAAGTGAGTCACTTTCAAGAGCGCCCCAGGGGTCAAGAGTATTCCGGAGAAAAAGACGGGAAACAACTTAGGGCAAAAGTGTTAAGGTCAGAGTGTGGCTGGTGAGTTGAGGATGGACAAGGCCAGGGGGGCCTGAAAAGAGGGAGTAAGTGAGATGTGAGTGGGACTAGATCCTCTGGGGCCTGGGCTTCTGTGCTGAGTGAATGGGAGGCCATGGAGGCAACTTGAGCAGAGCGGGACACGATCTGACTCACGTAAAAGGGTCTCTGGCTGCTGGCTGAGAAGAGACTTTCTGCGGTGAGGGGGCGTGGCGTGGGTGGAAGCTGCCAGGCTTGTCGGAGGCTAGCAGCTTAGGCCTCTAAAACTCTAGCCCCAGGTTGCCCCATTCCATGCTCTCTGGACCCCAGCAAAGTGCTGAGCCCAGGCCTCACAGCCAGGCCTGGAGGCTGAGTTTCCTGCAACCCCCTGCCTCCCAGAAAAGCGGTTTTCAAGCAGCTGTGAGGCAAGTCTAAAACCGTTATTCTTTTTTGGCCCTGAAGATCCCTCTGCAGCCCCTCCCCACCCCTCCACTGACCCATGGACCAGGAGGCCGGAGCCTGCAATGGAAGGGCACTTCCAGGCAGGGACAGCTTTACGCTGTCCCTTTGGTTGTCTCAGGCTCCTCTGAGAGGGAGATACCCTCTCATCCAGGTAATTGACAAAGTGACATCAGAAGGCCTCTGCTGAGCTGCTGCCACAGAAACAGGGGACAGATCAAAGGAGGAGAGGGCCGGCATCTGCAGCAAGCGAAGCGAGGAAGAGGTACAGACAAACGGAATGAATAAATAAGCAGATGAATGATTGATGGGGGGATGAATGATTAATGAATAGACGCATGATTGATGAGTAAACCAGTGTATGGCTCAGAGCTAGTGCCACCTCTCTGCGCTTTGGGTACAGTCTCTCTTGGGAACCGAGGAATAAAGATCGTCCCACGGCCATCACCTCTAGAATCCCCTGCTGGAGTTGGGATTGCACTGCTTCTGTCCCCAGAGGCGGTGGAGGCTTTGGCCCCTAACTGGGGCTGCAGGGGTGGGCTGGGGGAAGGAGGCCAGAGCTAATGGGACTGGGATGGAAGATGCCTGGGGCAGCCTGTAGGTTCTGAGGGAGGAGAGCTCTGAGGATCTCATGGGAGGGGAAGGTGTGGGGAAAAGAGGGTGTTTTAAAACGTAGGTTTTATTATTATTCAGGTATGGTGAGGCCAACAGGTCAGGGGATCAGGAAACAATTGTCATTGAAAAGATACTTTGTTATACTCATAGGATCCCAAGAGAAAGGGTCAAGCCACACCATGGTGGGGGACACACCGGGAAGCACCAGGGTCAGTAAAGAGGCAGAGAGAATTAAGGGAAATGTGGGCAAGAGCCCTCTTTTTTAAAAAAATTAATTTATTTTTGGCTGCATTGGGTCTTTGTTGCTGCGCGGGGGGGCTTTCTCTAGTTGTGGCGAGCGGGAGCTACTCTTCGTTGCGGTGCATGAGCTTCTCATTGTGGTGGCTTCTCTTGTTGCAGAGCACGGGCTCTAGGTACGTGGGCTTCAGTAGTTGTGGCACACGGGCTCAGTAGTTGTGGCTCCCAGGCTCTAGAGGTCAGGCTCCGTAGTTGCGGCGCCCAGGCTTAGGTGCTCTGCAGCATGTGGGATCTTCCCAGACTAGGGCTCGAGCCTGTGTCCCCTGCACTGGCAGGCGGATTCTTAACCACTGTGCAACCAGGGAAGCCCCTGGGCAGGAGCCTTTATCGTGGCTTTCACATCAAGGAATGGGCAGGCAGGGTAAGCAGATTTAGGATTGGCTAGTGTGAATAATTTCAGCAGGTTCTAGTGCCCAGGGGCCGTCCCTAGCTGTTTGAACCCTGGTCCTGGGAGGCTAGGGCTGCGGATATTGCTTTGGAGTGTAAGAGACTTATAAAGGAGGTGGCTGACGACTTGGACTCTGAACTGTTTGGTTTGCATATAAAAGGTGTACCAGCAGGTGAGTCTCTTACTATCTCTAGGAATTGGCTGACGCTGGGAGAAACAGTCCATCCAGTGTCAGCAAGACCACAGAGCAAAGCGTCAGAAATACAGAGAATAAAAGACACGCTTAGTGCAGGGGGAAAGAGGAGAGATTTGGTTTTTCCTTTCGTAGCCCCACACTAGACATTCTACAGATACCGGGCCTTGGATTAGTCCCATTCTAGAGCTTGTTAGGATAGAGAAGTCCATTTCAACCGAGTGTGTGACTGCATCATTTCAACAGGCAGGAAGATTTTGGTGACTGAAATTTCCAGAAACTTCTCTGGATGGGGCAGGCTGATGATAACTCCCGTTCAGGCCCAGATAACCTCTGCACTGTGCTGGCACTACCCGGACACTTGATGTGCCCCAGTTCCAGAAGCTTTTGTCTCCTGGTGTGGCCAGGAGAGAAGAGCTCCCAGGTGTCTTCCAGGGGAGAAGTGTCCTGGGTGGGAGGGTTTGAGGAGGCAGTGTCTGGAGATGCTGGGTCTCAGGGTCCTGCTCAAGTTTGGAGGAGGGTCTTGCCAGGGGATTCCCAGGGACTCTAGACTGTGAGTTGGGGGTTCAAAAGACAGCTCAACTTGATTTTTCTGAGCTTGAATAGATAATCAAAATAAAGGCTCCCACTTATTGCAAGCTTATTAAGGGCTAGATGTGGGGCTAAAAGCTGTGCAGTTCTATGTCATTTCATTCTCTCAGCAACCCCAGGATGTAGATTTTTACCTTCATTTTACAGACCAGACTGAGGCACTGAGAGGCTAAGTGACTTGCTGGCAAGTGGTAGAGGCAGAATTGCACCCAGATGGATCATGGCCACTTGGAGTTGCAAACTGAAGGAACTTTTCCTGGAGGCCTCTTCTAACAGCCCCACTGATCTTTCTTCACTCCCCTGACCCGGTGCTTCTTAACCCTTTGGGGGCTGCAGGGCCCTCTAAGCACGTGATGAGCGGAGCGTCGCTTCCCAGAAAATGCACACTTTGCATTTTGCACATGCATATCTCCCAGGCAATTTCAGGGGCGCACAGGCCCTCCTGAAGCTCACGAACCCTGCTTTTGGCATTTGCTTTCTGCAGGGACTGTTTCTCTTTCTCGTAACCCTAGGGCACAGGGCAACCTTCTGGGCCCCAAAATCACTCCAGTGGGGAATGGAATCAGACAGGACAGGTTAATCAATGAAAGCTTGCGGCTTGCTCCTTCCATAATTGCATTCCTGCCTTTTCATCCCAGCAGCCAGCACTTAGGGTAATTGCATTCCAATAAGGCTCCCAGATTTGGGGCCTCTGGGGCCTGCCCTGGAACCTGTTGACATGCCATCTGCTTCCAGAGGGGTTCTGGAGACCAAGACAGCCTTTTAAAATTCTTCTCTGTTGTCTTTGCTCTAAGAGAGACAAAGAACTCTGTAACAGATCTTGTCCAAAATTCCACTTTCTTAACCCACCCACATCAGCCCTGGAGCCGAGGAGCCTTCCTCCCTCCCTGGCTGTCTTTCTGAAGTCAAAAGAGCAGCACCTGTCATTCCAAGTAGATGACCTTTGGAAACACCTGGCTTCGGAGCAGGGTGACTGCCACCCGGCCGGCCGGCGGCTCGGAACCCGCTCAGGACTAAAGGATCGAAGGTCTTGGGCGCTCCCTCAGCGGCTGGGCCTTGTGCTGCCTCAAACACCCCACTTCACTCATTTGTTCATAAGATTTATCGGAACCTTCCTAAAAGACTCCTCCTCTTTGCAAAGAAAACCCACCGTACAGGAAAGTAGGGAATCCCTCAAGAAACAGGGGAGTTTCATGAATCCAGGGAGTCTCACTTCCAGAAATAGAACTTCCTCTAAAAAAGGTCCACGTGTTCTCCAGGCACCACGAAGTCCATACAATTAATGGGAAAAGTGCAGGGTTCAGGATGATTTGAGTTTCACTCTTTCCCAAATAGGAATGCCTCCTCTCCTCACCCCCACCAAAGGAATGAGGTATAAAATGGAGAGGTCTGGTGTTTGTTATATGACTTACAGATGCCTCTCCCCTCCCCCCTCCCCCTCCAGCCCCTGAGGCTTCTTTCTTGCGAAGAAAATTTTCCTCTGGGGCTCTTCTTCCTCTCGGATCTGAGCCCCAAGAAGCCCCCTCCCAGCCCAGCTCCCTTGTGCTGCTGCCTCCTCAGGGCTGAGAGCTGAGTCCCTCGTTCCTGCTGAGACCTTCCCTCTCTCAGAGGAAATGGGTTGTTTCAGGATGGAAACGTTCTTAACTGCAGGAGGGAGGGCGATGAGTATTCTTGGGTGGTTAATGCCCCTCCAACATTATAATGCTAGCGGCTGACCTGTGGTTTAGCAGAAAAAGCATATCGACAGGCCAGCATTTGAATCCTGCTTCTGCTGACCACGAGCTGTGTGACATTGGGCGACACTCCTCACTAGCCTGCATCTCAGTTTTCTCCCATGGGGGTGGGGGGAAGAGAATAAGATTTACCTTATACGGTTGAAATTGAAGAGATAACATGCTCTGACCCCTGGTATCTGATACTTGATTTCCTTTCCTTCTTTTCCTACACAAAGGCACAAATTCCTACAGCATCATGAGATGTCAGAAGGTTCTGCTGGGTTGTTCTCTATCAGCGCCCTTGGGGGAGGCTTCTCCCCAGCCTTTCCCCCTCAACCCATTCCATTCTGTTCTTCCTTTATCCTCCTAGTCTCTGCCTGTACCTACAGCAGGCCACCTGAGCTCCAAATCATTGCTTCAGCCTTTCTCCAGAGAACTTGGTTCTCACTAACAGGCTTGGCATCCCTCCTGTACTTCACAGCAGCGGTCAGTGTGGCCTCACAAATGGGGACACACGTGGACAGGTCAATTCGTCCATCCCTGCCTCTTCTGGTTCAACACTAGGGTCCTTACATCCAAGTCTGTTAAGGCTGCTACACGCTTTCTGTGGGTGGTGAGATGGTTGACTTTACATTGTGTGGGGTGGATCCTACATGGGCATCAGCCTCCTGGGCACGAACAGGAGCCAGCAGGGCTGTGCGATGCGTACATCCTTCTGTTCAAGGCCATGCCTGCTCCCATCACTTCATTGTCACCACCATGGTCACCCTTGCCTTCGGCACCCGGCACCCCTATCAGGACTACCTGAACCTCGGGAAACTAACACCCTAAGACAGAGACCAGGACCTCAAAGAGGACCCACACCCAGACCACCGGTTCTGAGTATGTTTTGCATGCTTACAGGTTAAGTGTTTTAAATGGAATCTTGAAGTTCCCAAGTCAGTGCGGCGGAGGGGGCGGGTGGGGGGGGCAGGGAGTGGAGTAGGTAAGGGGTCAGGACAGGCCAAAGGAGATTAGGGATTTAATTAAACTGCTTGTTTAGGTAAGGGCTTTTAGGTGCAAAGCTGCTTTGCATGATAATGGCAGTTTATCTGAATTCCATTCTACTGAAGGAAACTCTTTTAATTACTGTGACCAGTAAACCTGGTTTATCCTTTATGCCCCTCCCCAGGGGAAGCCACAGGGCAGGGGTGGGGTGTAGCTTCCCTCTCAGCTTCAGTCCTGCCGACTACTGCCAAGGACAGACCTCTAGTCATCTGTTCCGTTATGAGGAGGCCTGTCCACGCAGCAGGCAATTCTAGGTGGGTGGAGGGACTTTGGGGTGACTCAGCAAAGTCAAGTCTGGTTTCGGGGCTGGGAGGAGTGACCCCTGAAGGTCCCCATAGGGCTCCACGGCCGGCCAGGGCCACAGAGAACGGGGCTGGGATTAGGCTGTGGGCACTGGGCCTGGGGTCTCTGCTCCCAGAACCCCCAAACACTAGACAGGACCGACACTCACCTGGCAGGCTCCTGACCTGGCTGGCAGGGGTGTGGTGGCCAAGTGTGCTGGGTGGGGGTGGGTACGGGGGGTGGGTAATCTAGACCCGAGGGGGACTCCTTGGCCGACTTATCAGGGCGGCCCGAAGGTGGAGGGGCTGCATTTTAGCATTTGGTGGTGGTAGCAACTGTTCTCCCGGTAGAACAGCATTCATTGACCTGTCAGGTAAAGGGAGAGGAAGATGGAAAGGTTGGTGGGGAGAGTCAGAGAGTCCTGGTACGGATAGGAAGCCCCAGGGAGCTGGGCCTCAGCGTTTCGAGACTCCAGGCGCACGGGCAGGCTAGGGAAGGGTTAAAGGGTTTGGGAACTCCTGTTTCCAATCACTTGTCAGCCAGCTTCTCTCCATCCTTATCAGCAGGGGTAAGGGCCAAGCGGGGAGAGGCTCAGAGAGCTTTAGTTTCCAAGCTCTTCCCAGACTCCAAGCTCTCAGCGTTTCTCTTTACCTTCTAAGGGCTCGAGGCTCAGGCTGGGGGCAGGGTGGCGGGTAGGGTCTGGGAACCCAAACACATTTAATGGAGTAGAGTGGGAGTTACTAAATACAGCCCTGGGGTGGTGAGGGCTGCAGAATCTCGGGAGTAACCCTTCCGAGTTAAACTGCCCCTCCTCTTCCCTCCTCCACAGAAAGCCAGATCCGCGCAGCTCTATCTTTGCTCCTTAGTTATCTCAGCATTGGCTAACACTCTTCAGTGTTTTTCCCTTTTACAGTTACCGCTGAGCCAGAGATCTCCATTGTGTATTTGTGCAGTGGCTTTTGGAACCCAAGTAAAGGACCTTTCATTTCGGGTGAAATTCCTCTTGGTAGAGTTGACCTATGCTGGTCTTTGGAGAGGTACGCAGTTTTCATTTCTGCTATCCCACCTATTTACCAATGGTCCGCGTTTCAGCCATTAGAAAGTGTGATAAGTCTGCTTTCTATATCTTCATTCAAGTTATTGATTTAAAAGATGTTGCCTGGGAGAGGGCTGTGGGCAGAGCCATCAGTCACACGAGTATAGATTGTCTTCTAGAACTGGACATCAATCCAGGGTCAGTATCCTTTGGATGTGGTTGTTAAACCAGCTACTAATCTCCCGTATTGTGGTCCTCTGATTTATAATCCACCGATGTATCCAGAAGGTTACCATGAGAAAAGAGATGCGCCTTTCTGAGATCCAGTACACTTGGTCCCCTGAATCTTTCTGATTTGTCATTCCAGTAACCCTTAAAGAAGGAAGTAAGGTTCATGCGATATTTTGCAGTAGACAAGAGATATATTATGAATGAAAGTCAAAACTACAGTTTTGTAAGGAGCAAGTGTTTCTTGCCAGGAAGAAGTAAGTGGTACATGTTTCAAACATGCCAGGGAGCTGGGTCTATAAAAGAGAACTGACCAAGGGAAGAAATGGGAACCTAAGAGGATTTGAGTTAATCAAAAGCAGGGACTGTGACAGCAGTTTGTGGAAAAGGCACCCGTTTCGGCGATCTGGGGGCTCCTGTGACTGCAAGAGCAGCTCTTGCACTAGAACCAAGATTTTCCCCTGGAGAACCAGCCACAAGGCCTTGATTTTCTAGATCTAGAAACTCCAGGCAAGTTCTGAACACCCCAGGCTGAGACTCCATGCCTTTGCTAATGCTGTTCCCTGTGGGAGCCGTCTCCTTGTGTCTCTACCTGGTCAACATCTCATCCTCCATTTCCGTTGCAAGTCTTACGTACTCTAACAAGTCTTGCCTGCCTCTTCCCCATGTCTCATTCCAGGTAGAACTACTTCTCCCACTGAGACTTTTTGTTCCCTGTCTAGATGTTCCCAGAATACATTTGCACTGAGAACACTTGATTGTACAGAGGAAAGAACACAGGCTTTGAAGTCCAGTAGAGTTAGATTTTAGCTCTGACTTTGCATCTTATTTTAACCTCTGTAAGTTGCAGTTTCCTCATCTGTAAAGTTGGGACAAGAATAAATACTCAACAGGACTGGTGTGAGGATTCAGTAGATAATGAGCACAAAGCACTGTATTAGCTATCTGCTGCTGCATAACAAATTACCCCAAATTTAGTGGCTTAAACCAATAATAAACACTATCTCACACAGTTTCTGCGGGTCAGGAATTTGGGAATGGCTTGGCTGAGTGACTCTGGCTTGATGTTTCTTATAAGGTTGCAGTCGTCTGAAGGCTTGTTTTAAGTTGGAGGCTCTGTTTCCAAGATGGCTGTTGGCAGAAGATTTCAGCTGCTCACTAATTATTGGCGGGAGGCCTCAGTTCTTCTCCACATGGACCTCCCCATAGGGCTTCTTGAATGTCTTTACTATACGGCAGCTGATTCTCTCTAGGGTGACTGATACGAGATGGAAGATGCAATAGCACTTACGGCCTAGCCTCAGAAGTCACACACCATTTTTTCTATGAATTCTATCAGTTACACATGTCAGTCCTGCTCAGTGCAGAAGGGGAGTACACAAGGACATGAATACCAGGAGGTGAGGATCTTTGGGGGCAATCCTGGAGGCTGGCTGTCGCAAGTACCCAGCCTCATGTTTGTCGAAAGCATATCATATCATAAGGTGGAAACAAAGTATCCATTGACAGATTGATGGATAAAGAAATGTGATATATCTATGTATATATATAAAATGGAATATTATTCAGCCTTACATATAACATACATATAATGGAGTATTATACAGTCTTAAAAAAGAAGGAAATCATGCCATCTGAAACAACATACATGAACCTGAAGGACATTATGCTAAGTAAAATAAGCCAGACACAGACAAATATTGCATGATCTCACTTATATGTGGAATCTAAAAATAAAAAAGTTGAACTCATGGTAACACAGAGTAGAATGGTGGTTACCAGAGGCTAGGGAGTTGGGGAACAGTGGAGATATTGATCAAAGTGTACAAACTTTCAGTTATGAGCAAGTTCTGGAAACCTAATGTAAAGCATGGTGACTGTAGTTAATAGTAATGCAATATATACTTGAAATTTGCTAGGAGAATAAATCTCAAGTGTTCTCACTACACACGCACATAAAATGTTTAACTATGGGAGGTGATGGATACATTAGCTAGTTTGATTGTGGTAATCATTTCACAAATCATACATATATCAAAGCATCACATTGTATACTTTAAATATAGACAATTTTTATTTGTCAAAAATAAATTTAAAAAAAGCTTATGGTAAGGGTTCAATAAATAGTAGCTGCTATTGTTATTAATTCACACATCTGCATTCTCTACTAGAAAAGAAACCCGTTGAAGGTAGTCACCATGTCTTGACTGTTTGTATCCCAGGTGCCTAGAGTAGTGTCAAGACTATTGGTAGGCCCATACTAACTGCTGGTGGAGAAGACCTGAATGAAGTCTTGGAGAGAGTTTGTCTAGCGGCAGGCTCAGAGCGACTGGAGAGAGTTCACACTCAGATTCTGTAACAGCCAGGTACCTGGAATTACCAACCTGTATAGAATCAAGATGAGACGGTTCCTCACACTTTGATGCTTGAGTACCAAAGATGTTTGATACCTTAGCAGCAGGTAGGGCAGGCGAAGTTCTTATGATGCTCTTTGGAAAAGAGGTCCTGATCAGGAATTTGGTGTGGAGAAATGTCCCATCCCCAAGTGAACCCACTGCTGTTTAATTCCCCAGGCTAAGGCAGACATGGGAACCTCTTGATATTTTTGTCATACTCAAATTCCTATCTTGATGACTCCTGTGTCCTTCAACCAGGCAGAACAATCTCCCTTTCTAGGAGATCTGGTGCACATTTCTTAGCGTTAATTAAAAGGTGCACAGAGAGTTTCATGTCAGAGACCTGCCCTGCATCTCCTGCCCTCCCAGCAGCAGAGTCTGTGAGGTAATTGATGCTCTGGGCAATATTGAGTTTCCAGACATGTAGCTCAAATTGTAAGCCTTGCTCCCATCCCCTGGGCTTGAAAGTGCACCGATTGTCCTTTTTGCACAGACAGAGCCATCTGTCTCTGCTGGTGCTATGTTTGTTTGCCGCATTTTCCAATAAGAAGCCACTCCCGCAGGGCTGCACCTCCAGGAGCCTCGGACACAATGACCTGTGGAGGGGCAGGTATCTTTGCAGTGATTTCCCATGTAGATCACATTCCCACTTGCCCGAGGTCCCATTTCTCCCCAGTTCCTTGAAATCTCAAACGAGTGGCTTTAATGGGCCCTTTTCTCCCTTCTTTAAGCTATGGTGAGAGTGGCAAGAAGAGGGAAACTCTTTTTCCATTGGAGTGTAAAGAACTTGGTTGCACTGATCAATATGTTGCCCCCAGATAATAAAAAGAAGATTGAGACATGAACATAGACACACCATGGGAGACAGATGATACTTGCATTACATCTAAATCAAACCAGGTCACTCTATGGGACTCTGAAAGGAAATTAAAAATGCTTATTGATTGAAATAAAAAATTCCATAGTTGGGTCTGATATTTCGTATCAGGAACTGCCGTAATCCCAGGCAACTGCACTCGGGAATGACCCCCATCTTGAATGAGCTTCTTTTCATGGTATTCATTTCACTTTCCATTAGGATTTAACCAGAAAGAACATTTTTGGTAGAGAATTGAGAGCATTGAGAAATATGGCCAGTGGGGAGTTGGAGACTTGTGCATATGAGGAATTCTTTGGGTATAGGATCAAGGCAATGTGACTCTGTTGGTTTTCAATTTCCCCCTCTGCGTAGCTGTGGAAAGAATGTGTCATTCCTGGTAGAAAACCCTGCCAAAGTATTTCCTTGGAGATAAAAACATAGAATAAGAGTTTTAAGAAACAATTTGGGGGAGTCAAAAGAATGTTAATGATATGGTTGATTAAATTATAAAAGAAGTTGAAAATAAAATAAATACTTATGACCAGTTAAAATATTTGGAAAGATACTGAAAGAAAATTTTAAGTTTTCAGAGGAGAACCAGGGATTACAGCAGAGAGAACCCAAAAGGGGACAGCATGGAAACAAAATTGAGGAAGCAGGACTTTTAACCAGTGATTATTAGAAAGACAACAACAACAACAGGTATTGATTCTTTTAAAAAAACCAATTATGGTTCTAGGAAAAGGGACCCAAAACCATCCATCAGCCTTGGGAAGACTGTACTAGGTTGGATAAGCTGTGATGTTTATGGATAGTATCTTATTTCCTCTGTGATTAAAAACACTGTTTTTTGGATCATTGCATTCAGTCGACAATCATTTATTGAGCAGATACTATATGCCACTGCTTGGCATATCGGTATGCAATAAATATATTTAAAAAGTCCTTACAAGTAGGATTGAGTATGTATAATTATTATACCCATTTTATAGGTGAAGGAATTGAAACCCACATGGGTTAAGCACTTGCTGAGTGCCACAGGTAGGAAGCAGTGGGGCATAGATTTGAACCTAGGAAGTCCTGTAAACCACTACATAATACCGCTCTTTGATAAATACACAAGACAGAAAGTGGAAAGCACTCCGTGGGTGATGAAACCAACTGCAGTCAAAGTTCTAACCTCTGGCAAAGGAAGGGAATGGTAGGAGGGGCTCCCTGGAGGGGTAGCATTTGAGTAGTGTCTTAAGTGTC
Organism: Tursiops truncatus; assembly: GCF_011762595.2. Taxonomy (NCBI): domain Eukaryota; kingdom Metazoa; phylum Chordata; class Mammalia; order Artiodactyla; family Delphinidae; genus Tursiops; species Tursiops truncatus. The sequence continues at coordinate 55,064,973 of NC_047047.1, forward strand.
GGTGAGATTTTCTAAGTGAGCACAGGGGGAAGCATCTTCAAGATGGAAGGGCTGACATGAACCAGCACTCAGAACTGGAAAAGTGAAAGGTGTATTGGAGACGTTTACGATTCCAGTATGTTGGGACAGCAGTCCTCCATGGTGGCAGCAGGTTAGCTGGAGTGAGTTGGAAGCAGTCAGGAGTAGGGCTTCTCATACTGTCATGGGCACATGGGTGACCTGGGGGTCTTGGTACAATGCAGCTTCTGCTCCAGTAGTCTGTGGTACTAGCCCCTGGGCATGCCCAGGCAGCTGGTCTTGGATCACCCTGGGCATCTGGGCTCTTGAGGGCCTTGCTTTCCTGGGCCAGGGCTGCACAGATGGATTCTAAGCAGGAAAATCAGGCTTTAGAAAGACATTTGGAGGTAGCGTAGAATGCTCTGGAGGGCGCTTGGGCTTGGGTTTCTTTAGCTCCTAACTTGCAACCCTCAAAGCTCAGAACACTGATTTAGTTGGGGTTCGGGCAGGAAAACAGAAACCACCCTGGCTAGTTTTTTTTTTTTTGCGGAGCACAGGCTCAGCGGCCATGGCTCACGGGTCCAGCTGCTCCGAGGCATGTGGGATCTTCCCAGACTGGGGCACGAACCCGCGTCCCCTGCATGCGCAGGCGGACTCTCAACCACTGCGCCACCAGGGAAGCCCCACCCTGCCTAGTTTAACAGGACTAATCTCACCCTTGGCTTCCAATTGTCACTTATTTACCAGAGCTGCCTAGAAACTATTCCTCCTCTCCTTCAGGATTGGACAGAGCTAGGTCTGTCCTATTCTCTAGGGGTCCAAAAAGGAGATGAGATGTTGGCTTGACCTTGGGTCATCCTTGTGGGCCTGTCCAGGTAAAGGCTGGGTCCTGTCACCCAGCACATTCTGGATCACTTTACCACAACCAGTAGATCTGCTCAGGGAAGGGAAAATGCTGCTAATATCAGCCTGAAGAAAAAACATCAGGAAATTAAATCTGTGGGTTTAAAAAATCCCACACTGCTTTCTGGCTCTGCTCCCTCTCTCAACCTCTCCCTCTTCCTGGGGGCCTCCTTCCGGCCTCCTTCCCTCCCTATCGGGTCCTCCCACCCTCTGTCCCCTCCCCCAGCCTCTCCTTCTCCCTTCCTTCCTTTCTTTCTCATCCCACAAGACCTCCAGCTTTCCTTCTTTCTTCTCACTGGGCTTCTCCTTTGTGGCTTCAGGCTTCCCTCTGGTCTCCAGGCCTCCAGCCTTTCCTCAGCTCCACGGAAGCATCTGTCTGTCTCCTTTTCGCTTCCCATCAGGGGATCCGAAATGTTGAATAGGCCCTTCAGACCAGGCCCTGAAGGGGACTTGGCTGGGGCACCCGGCGAGAGGGGAGGGGTGCCAGGGACCTGCTGGGGCCATACAGAAGCCCATTGATAGGCAACCCCTCCACACAGACAACCCAGCCCCGCCTCCATGGCTCCAGGCGGAGAAAAGTGTCCCTGGAGGCAGTGGTCAACATCCCGACCATCGTGAATGACCTCAGTGTCTCTGGCTGGTGGGGGGACCTTCGCTCTGTAACCCTCCAAATCCTTCAGGACTATCAGCCCCACCATCGGTGTGAATATATTCATCTTGAAAATAATTTGTCAGTACATCTCCATCAGCGGGTGCTGATTTCATTAATTGAAATAATTAGCTCTTTGTGGCCAATGGAAGAATAAGGAGCCAAAGCACACGGAACACTTTTCCCCAGTGACCCAGAGACCCTTGGACGAACTCCTGGGTGCCATGAAAATGGATCGTTTCGCAGAAAGAATATCATTGGATGTTTGTTTAACATCACTCTCGATCCCCCCAAAAGAACCTTCGAATCCTTCTCACATCTGGCTGCTTTTCTTCCTGTACTTTTGTGCGGAGCCAGGGCAGGGAGGAAACTTCATCAGTCCCAAAACAGCCAGCAGCAAAGTGTAAATTAAATGTGCAGAGAAGCCGGGCTCGGGGGAGTCTTACATCCTGGGGGTGGAGGAGTAAGAAGACTGTGTTCTCACCCCTACTCAGTATGGGCAGAACTGTTTCTGGACCCTGCATCTGCCAGTAGGAGCTGTGTGACCTTAGGCAAGACACTTAACTCTTTGGGGCCTCGGTTTCCTAACTGGTAAAATGGGGGGATAAGCATATCCTCACAGGGCTGTTGGAGGATTAAAGGGGGTAATGCATGTACAGTGCATGGTACAGAGTAGATACTTGGTTGATGGTAGCTACAATTATTGTTGCTGGGGCCAAAATTAGAACAGAATTTCAGCTGTCCCTAGGTCTCAGAGACCTGCCTTTGCTAGTCGCATTCAGGGAGACAGATGGGCAGAAGTATATCCAATCGGGGGGGAGACAGATGGACAAAAAAGCATGATCAAGGGGATTGGATGGAAGGACAGGCCAATGGGATGATGGACAGGTGGGACATCTCATGGGGAAGGTAGATTTATGACAACTAAAAGGGGATACTTAGAAACGGTTGTCCTGTGGGAGGGACAGATAGATGAGGGTCCATCGGGGGAGACAGAGATGACAGGCCGAAGTGGAAGACAGATGGATGGCAATTTCATAGTGGAGTTGGGGGGAGGGTGGGCACCCCTATGACTGGGGAGAACAGATGGACAACATGCTGATGGTGGGGCCTGGGCTTCCTGTTTAGTCTCTATTCCTCAGGCCTGGACATCCCTGAAATCAGAAGAACTCCAGGGGCTCTGTGGGCATTTGAGCAGTGGGGGTGTGTCACATGACCTGAGAAGACACTAAGCACTGGGGTCAGCTGGGCCTCTGTTCCTCCCACAGCCCCTCCCTGGGTGGCCCCACAGATAAAGGCTCAGCCAGGATGGGAAGGGGAAGAGGGGGGAGGGGGGAGCAGGAGAGAGAAAACAGCGTTTTGAAAGAAAAGGGAAATAAAACTGGCTAAAAGTTTTATTTATTTAAAATAAAGGTTCAGTTATGCTCGACTGTAAACATGCCGGCCCATCCCTCGCTCCCTCCCTCTCCTCCTGGCAGAGGGCTTGGACCACACAGCAAGCTGGGGGCAGGAGGCAGAGAGAAGGCCAGAGCAGGCCGCGGGGAGGGGTGGCACTAGGGTACCCCAGGTGTGGGGAGGGGAGAGGGACCTAGGAGCTCAGTGACCTGCTGAGCACAGCTGGGCTCCGCTGGTCCGAGACCCGCTGGCTGTCAGCTCCCAGCCCCCCGGCACACAAACCCCGACTAGTCCCAAAGGCTTTGGCTCCACACGCAGAGGGCAAACAGTGGGCACAGCGATGCGGGTGGCATAGCTGCGCACGCGGACACACATAGGTGTGCAGGTCTTTCTCTCACCTGCCTCTCTGTTTCTCTGTTTGTCAGAGATAGACGGCAGGGTCCTAGAGGAGGTGGCAGAACTCCAGCCGTGAGTCACATTTTCTTCCTTTCTTTTTTTTTTTGCGGTATGCAGGCCTCTCACTGCTGTGACTTCTCCCGTTATGGAGCACAGGCTCCGGACGCGCAGGCCCAGCGGCCATGGCTCACGGGCCCAGCCGCTCCGCGGCATGTGGGATCCTTCTGGACCGGGGCACGAACCCGTGTCCCCTGCATCGGCAGGTGGACTCTCAACCACTGCGCCACCAGGGAAGCCCCCACATTTTCTTTTTTGAACTCCAAACCCTTACCTGCCTTTTGTCCTCTTTCTTTCCGGTTTCACCTGACATCCTTCCGTGGTTTTCAGGGACTGAGTCAGTTTGGGTGGCCTGTGAGAATCTGGGAGCTCCCTGGAGAAGAGAGCAGTGTGGATGGAGAAGAATCTGGAGTCGCGACAGGTGTGGGGGGCCCCTGCCTTGCAGATCCTTGATGGAGACCTTGCGGGGGTCGCCGCTGGTGGCGGCACTGGCCGGGGAAGGGCTGTGGTATGCAGCAGGGTCCGAAGGGAACAGGCAGGAAATGTTTGTGATAAGACGCTTCTCCTGTGCAAGCCCCCCCTCATTTCCAGAGGGCTGCGGGATAACGTCAGGGAACTGCAGAAGTACCTGCTGCAAAAGCCAGCCCTCGGGACTGTGGCAGGAAGGGCAGCATTCGCGGGGGCCCCTGGGGCCCAAAGACAGGCAGCGCCTGGGGATAAAAATACCCCTGGGAGCCCAGCCAGGGTTGCCTGCCTTTGGGATCAGAGAGCTCAGTCAGACTTCAGTAAGGCCGCTGGCCTGGCCCCAGGGCGTTTCATGCCCCAGGTTGGTCCCACTGGGGGTCACTCCTCACGGTTAACCAGTAAAGATGGGAAATGGAAGAGTGCGCTGAGGACCAGGCTAGAAGCTCCTAGAGGGAATCCAACCCAAGAGAGCCTTCTGCTGGGAGTAGGGGCTCAGGGATGCGGTCATGCAGCCATTTGCGAAGCTTGGTGCTCCCTGGGCTCCTCCTGTCTCCCGTCTGCTCCGGGCCCATTAACTAACTTTGCCATCTGCGGTTGACTTGGCCAGCTCGCAAAGGAGTGGGAAGTGCTGCAAAGGAGCCCACCGCCCACGGGTGCTATTGTACCAGTGGCCCTTCTGAAGGATTAGCAGCTTCTTTCTATCTGTCCCTGGGGGCTGCACTGTAAATGCCTGTGTAATGCTAATTTGTGGTTGGCAGGAGATTGATTGGGAAGGAGCTGAACAATGGCAAGAGGAGGCTGAGCTCGCTCCCACTTCAGGAGAACTTGGGTCTGTGTGTGTGTGTCTGTGCCTCTGCGTCTTCTAGGAGGAATGTAGCAACAAGGGCACGGAAAGGATGGTTCAAAGAGAGGAAGCCACCATCGGTCAGAGCAGAGTCTGCGGGGCACAAATTCCGGGAACTTTTTTCATGGGAGTAAGTGACATCCCATCACTTTTGCTGAATTCCATTTGTTGGAAGTGAGTCCCTAGGTCCAGTCCACACTTAAGGGGAAGGGGTTACACAGGAGGCAAGAATCAGTGAGAGCCAGTTGAGAAGCTGCGTGGGACCCTTAGAAAGATCCCAGCAAAGTGGCTGGTTTCTAGTCAGTGCTCAGGAAAATATATTGTTTCTTGGTCTAGTGAAATGATCTGGGATGCATGTTAGTTTCCCCCCAGTGGCCCTGGCCCCTGCTGTCCCATCTTCAACCCTGTTGGAACTGCTGGGTGTTCCTGGAAGGTCTTCCCTGTAGCACTGTGAGGTTTGTGGCTGTCTTCTCTGGGTGTGGGCTGGCAGACAGGGCACAGATGCTAAGGCATATTCACACTATCTTCCTAACCGCCTCTTCATGAACATGTGTGGTCCTGCATTGTGGTCAGTGTACAGATATTTTAATTTCCTGCTCACCTGCTCAGTGGAGGATCTGATTTCTTCTTGCATTTATTTTTTTTTCTCCAGCAGCCTGTGGACAGGTATTTCTGTCTGACCATCTGGTAGCCATTCACCTTTATGGCGGCTTGAGAAAGGAATTAATTTCACCTGTTTTTTAGCTGTATCTGCCTCGTTTATCACCTCTTAAAATTCTTACAATGTTGGTCCTTCTGGTACCTAGGGGGCTCTTTAATCCCCTAACTTTGTGCAACTGCATCTCCCTCTTCAGGTTAGCTTCTCATGCCTTTCTTTTTGTGCCAAGGGTTTAAACATTCTAGGTAAACTCCTACCTGCGTCTGTACCTGTCCCCACCCACCACCCACTGAGAGTGATGGATTCAGCTTAACTAGACCAGACCTAAAGGAATCAGAAAACAATCAACTGAAAGAGAAAATCTGACCCCTGTCCCCATCTTGTCTCTTGACTGATTCCTAAGGCTTTTGGCCTAATTCTGGTGGGTGATTTGGGGACAGCAGTGTGGGAAGATAGAGGAAATTCCTGGGCAAGAGTGAGATGGGTGAAGCCTCTTCATCCTGCTTTGCTTTTGTATCCTGTGTCTCAAGGGCCTACCGCCTCCCCCAGGACTCCTAGAAGGTGGAGAAATCATGGATTGGTATCCCATTAACAGATGGGACATCAAGGGCTTCTGTTCAGGAGTCTTAGCTCAGCCAATCATGCTCTGTTGTATTTTTTGTCGGAAGGAGCACTGGGAAGGCAGGGGGCTATCTGACCATAGGATACAAACACTTACGATAAGCGTCAGAATATGCTTTTCCTGAAAATGGTGCTGCATGGAGTGAATGACTAATATCCTAGTCAGGATGAAGCCAACTGTCTTCTGGGATCTTAAAACTTCTCCCAACATCACTCACATACTAGTTTCTAATTGGTTAATGGACGTGGTCACCATTTCTAGGACCTGTTGCTCTCATGGTCAAGAGTATGCATTCTGGTCAGATGGGCCTTGGTTTGAATCCCAGTTCCTTCACTTACTAGCTATGTGACCTTGCTCGCCTCTCAGTCTTAGTTTTCTCATCTGTAAAATGGGCATGTGATGGTTTCTATTCTCACAGGGTTGTTATGAGGATTACATACAGTAACACATGTAGGAGACTACATAGCGCAGAGTGCCTGGCATAAGGAAGCACTCAGAGTCTATTATCAGTTTTATTATCTTGGCCTCCAGGACTTTCCAACAGTTGAAGCCTCCGTTTTTGGAACTTACCATCTCTGTTATATGTCTTACTTGATGGGGACTGTCTCTTTCCCCACCCCTCCCTTGAAGGTTGAGCATCTGATGACCCTTACATCTGTCTCTCTCCTGGACATTCTGTCTCTGGGACCTCGACTCCCCTCCATGCAACCCTCGCCCCACACTCCTTCCAGTGTGTGAATCAGACTCCAAGTCCTGTCAGCTTATCACTGTGAGGTGTCCTCTTGGGGCTGAGGGACAGTCTGGCTGGGAGGTCTCCCTCCTTATCATTGATGACCTTGTCGTGAACCTTACTGAGGCACTGAGGAGAAATGTAAAAAGTTCAGACAACTTGTTAGTTGTCAACCTGCTCACCCCCCCACCCGAAACTTAATGGAATTTAACGCACTTCCTAAAACACAGAAGTCAGTCAAAACCCTTTTTGTCTGTAGAGGTAGAGTGAACCTTTCACGTGGCTGGGGAGCTGTGCTGAAGAAACCGCCCAGGAGGCCGGATGGGATGTCTGTGGTGGGTCGGATCTCTCAGTGTGAGAAGAGGTTACATATAGGGGACAGGGAAGCATCCGTGTGGCCCGAGGCTCCACGGTGATCCCAGGCCGTATCCATAGCCGCTCCAGGCCAGAGGCCTCCTTCATTTCTACAGGAACCCTGGCAAAGCAGTGCTGCCCCGCAAAACTAGTCTGTCTCCTTTGGAAACTGGCACACTGGTTTCCATAGCAACAGGACTCCTCAGCACTGTCCTCTCTGAACCCCATCTCAGAATCTTTTTGGCATGGATATCAAGGGGTGGTAGTCTTTTCAGAGAGGATGAATCATCCCCATACTTGATCCAAAGGGAATCGGGCTTTCTAAGCCCACAGCTCTCATGCGATGTAAACAGTGGAGCTGAAGGCTAGGGTGTCAGGGTGTAGGGAGCTTGACGCTGCTCAGGAAAACAGGGATGCTGAGTCAGCTGATGGAGGCAGATTTTGATGAGTGTTGTGAATTATCGGTTTGGCATGGAACACGAAGTGGCTTTGTACCAAATCACTGGGCGGGGGCGGGGACAGGGCTGGTACCAGCAGGGACCTCAGCTGGCTTAGGTGGGGTGGTAGTGACTGTGAGCTCCTTCTCAGAGACCTGGACAGCTTGTTACAAAATCCTCCTGAGGAGGATGAAACTCATAAGCTGTCCCCTAAAGGGGGGTAGGAGTATCATTCATTTGTCTCAGTGACTACTGTCCTGTCCATCAGGGTGGACGAAGCCTGTTGCTCAGATGCGACAACAGGAGTGAGGGTCTGGGGGTGGGAGAGTGAACTTCAGGTGGGTAGGAATGAAATATCTTCAGTTGGAGTGAAGATATTTTTCCTTTCTGATTATCCCAGAAGAGGACCCAGTTGACTGTGTGGTGGATGATAGTGGCACTTTGTATGAAGGCTGGTGTAGTAGGAAGAGAATAGTGCTCGTGAGCTCTGCAAGCTGGTTAGTTACCGGAGGAGCTGAAACTGACTTGGGGGAAGCTGATCACCCATATGGGTCTAATTTTCACCTGGGTTATTTCCCTGTTTCTTTTAGTACTTTTAACAAATAAAGGGAGAAGGATGAACAGATCTCCGCAGTTTTCATACTAGAAGATCCTGTTAATCTCTTCGTGATTTGAATAGGTGGATGAGATTCCTGATTTCCGTAATTATCTGTGCCTGGAGGTGTATACAGGAAAGGATCACTGGAGGAGACTGGGAACACAGTGCCCAGGAGTGGGGAGTGTACCTCAGGGGCCAGGGAAAGAACTTCCTTCTGACAGCCGGACACAGCCTTCTGTGTGGGTGAGAGGGGAAATAATCCCTTTTATCCTGGCTTTGGTTTGCTTAATTACCTCTTTAGCAGTACTGCGCATGGCTGCAACAGGTGTCAGGCTTCGTGACGCAGGTGCTGAGAGCTGGCCAAGATCCTTGCTCATTCCTGACCTGTATGGTTGGGTCTTCGGTACCGTGAGGTCTTGTTCCCAATTGCAGTCTCTTGTCCTGGGGATGAGAGATAAGGTATCGTGTTCAGTTCTGATAAAAGACTGGAAGGGCAGTTTCTCCTTCTGAATCGAAAAAAAAAGAAGCTCCAGTGGAAGAATTGGGCTGGGAGGATGGGCGCAGGGGGTGGAGACCAAGGGAATTTGTCATTGCTTTGGAAAATTGTCCTGTGCGTTTGCAAGTCACAGAAAGTTAGCAGAGAAGAAACAGCTGGGCTCTTTTCATCACCTTAGACGCGTATTATCTTGAGATAATATGTACTACACTACACTTTGAGAGAGTGTAGAAACCTGGGAAGTGCACGATAGTGGGAGTTGGGGCACTGGGATTTTAGACTGCCCCTGGCCAGTTGTGGACCCCTGGGGTAGCTGCTGGGGCTCTCTGGATCTCTCCAGTTTTCTCCTCCATTGGTGTGGGCAGGGAGGGTTGGTGGACCGGGATGAGGTAGTCTCCAGCCTATGACTCACTGGCCCACAGCATGACCACATCTCAGACCCGGAACCAAAGATGCTGATTGCTCTCAGCAGCCTGCACTCTCCCCTCCCGGGCCTCCCCAGCGGGTTATCATGCTGACTCAAGGAACACAACCTCCATCTGGATGCAGTCCAAACGCCAGATGTGCCCCCGATTAGTGTCGGTCTGGGGAATGTTTCCACGACTGAAAGGTCAGTGTCGGCTGGAAGTGCCCAGAGTGGGCGTCTGCCCCCCACCCATGTCAGCTGCAAGGGCTGAGCCTTGCATTATCTCACTGGCCCGGGAACTCAACTGGGGCGGCATGGGGGCGGGGGCCAGCCAAGTTCAGAAGGGCCTTGTTTTACTCGCCTTCCTTCTCTGATTTTCCACTTGGAAGAGACTCCAGGGGTGTGCAAAGAGGGAAGTCCTGCTGGTGTGTAACTGAAAACACTTTGTTCTCCTTTAGATCTGCAATGGGCTCCTGTCTAGTCTGATTTTCTTATGGCAGCCGTCACCTCCACTATGGAAAGAAAAATGAACGATGATGTTGTGATGGGCCGGGCTGCCATGTTTCGGCCTATTTACAGGTCATGTTAAGTATCGCTTCTACACTTCAGATGGGCTTTCATGTTTAATTTCATTCGGGTAGGGCTATGCTCGGCTTTCCTCTAGGTAGCAATGAAAATTAAACACAATTGAGTTTGATGTGTACCTTATTGATTCCAGACCCATTTCAGTAGACTGTGACACTTCAGCGACCTGCAAATTCTACACATTAGAGTTCAGACTTTACACAAACGCTGTACACCCAAGACGTGGACGGGGCGTTTCTACCAGCAACACCCAACTCCCAACAAAAGACACAGGCTCTGTCAGAAGATGAAAACTACTAATGAAGATGCATTCCAGATGATATGTTGGATCATCCCCTAGGAAAAAAAATGATTCATGAATAATTTCATGGCAATCACACCAAAAAAAGAGAGTAATAATTTCCTCAATTCCACGTCGTCCTTTTTGGTTCCTCCGTAAGCGACTTCTTATCCCACAGTTGCCACAATTTCATTTCAAAAGGATGAGGAAGGAAGGAGAGGGGAGAGGTTGTGTGTTAACCTGGCTTGGGAACTACCAAGTAACGATAGCTGCTCAGCACCTTGTCAGAGCGCAGAGTTTCTCTTCTTTGGGTGTGACTGTGAGGGTGAAGCGTGCTCATCTGTGGCCCATGGCTCCTCTAGCAGAGGCATCCTTAGAGAAGGCCACTTGAGCAAAAGGAACAATTGGTAACAGAGCAAGGCTGGCTGGGCGGAAGGCCGCTTGAGCAAAGGGAACAATTGGTAACAGAGCAAGCCTGGCTGGGCCGGTTCTGGCCAGTCCCTGGTTTCAGGGTGTTGGGTCAATCATTTCTCTTTTGCAACTGAGCTGGGAATTAGAGGCTCTATTCAGCCCAAAGTGGGAGAAAGGGAATTTTTACCAGAGGGCATGGCCTTCTGAGGCAAGAGAAAAAAAGTGATTTCCCTGGGGCAGGGAACAGAGGGGAGTCAGAGCGGCTTGTGGAGAGTGGTCACAGGGCCACTTGTAACATGACCCCTAGATGCTGGTCTCCAGCCAACGTTCTCAACCTTGGCTGCACGTAGAGTCCCCTGGGAGGCTTTTACAATCTGGATGGTTGGGCCCCGCTTCAGGCCAATTACATCAGAATCTCTGGGGTGGGACCCCGGCTGAAGGAGTTGTCAAGGCTCCCCAGGTGATTGCAGTGTGCGTCTAGGTTTGAGGCCTACTGGTCTAGGACCTTGCTAATCAAAGTGTGGCCTGAGGACCAACATCCCTGGTATCCCCTGAGGCTTGTAAGACATGCAGCATCCCAGGCCCCAACAACAGACCTACTGAGTCAGCACCTGCCTTTTCGCAAGGTTCCTGGAAGATCTGAAGCCTATTGAAGTACGAGGAGCTGTGGTTCTCCAGCTGCACGTTAAAATCTCCTAGGGAGTGTTTAAAAATCCCAATGCCCAGGCCACACCTCCTGCCCATTAAATCAGAATTTTTGAGCGTGGGATGCAATCATTGGTAGTTTTTATGGCTTTTCAGGTGATTCCAATGTATATGAGTTTGCAACCCTGGCTACATATTAGAGTCACCTGGGGAGCTTTACATATGCAGATACCTGAGCCCTACTCTCAGAAATTCTGATTTAATTGGTCTGGAATAAGCTGCAAAAAGCTTCCTATATATTTTAATAGATAGCCAGTGAGAGTCTCTGTTCCAGAATGTTGGTCCAGCTTCATTGAGGGGACAGCCTTGCTACAAGTCAACGAATCCAAGAACCACTGATGGAAAAGAACGACCAGACCATGTCTAGACTTATCTAGTCTCAGGGCTTTGTTTGATATTGGATCTCCTTACATGTGACAACGACTATATTATTTTAATGAATTCAAATATTTCTATAAAGTTCCTTTTGAAAAATTCGACCTCAGTTCAGCTGAATTAAGGGGCGAAAGCACTGGTCCTACGCCTGGGCCACGGGAGCTGGGAACAATGGAAGGATCAGGTGGGATGGAGGCAAGAGAAGCCAAGATGAGAGCTAGGTTGAGCCAGGGTGGAGATGAGGAGTGGAGAAGGACCCTGGGGGCCAAGAAAGAGGTGAGCTGACTGGGATTTCTTGTCCCTTTCACCCTGTGGCACTCTTACCATTTTTAGCATGGCTGTGGAGCCAGGTAGCTCTGCAGTAGGGTTGCTGGATTGAGCAGATAAAAACACAGGCGCCCAGTTAAATTTGAATTTCAGATACACAGTGAACATATTATTTTTTAATATAAATATGTCTCATGCAATATTTAGGAATGCCTATTCTAGAAAATTATTTGTTGTTTATGTGAAATTCAGTTTTAACTGAGTATCCTATATTTTATCTGACAACCCTACTCTGTAGACAAACTTAAATGCTCAGTGTTGGAAAATGTGTGTTGTGGGTACGGCTTCCTCTAGGCCTTGAGTGGGCTCTTGCCATCTGAGGTGAGGTTCATGTGTACTTGTTTGAACCCTGTCCTAGGAAGTCCATCATCCCGTGTTCCATAGGGCTCGCTCAGCGCCCCCAGACCAGCCTGGAAGGGGTGTGTGGGGATGTCACTGTGCCTATGGACAGTATCCTTGAACGTCACTTCTCCGGGCGTATCTACAGTCTTTTGTATTGAGGTGGTCCCTGGGAGTTCCTCTGAGGTGCCCTCTTCACCCTCTGGCACTCGCCCCATTTAGGCTGCATATGCCCAAGAGAAAGGGAGCCGAAAGGCTTTGATGGGCTGGAGGTGACAGTGTTGAGCGGATGGTGACTCAGACAAATGTAGGGACACGTGGGAGCGGGGATTAAAAGGAAAGCATGGTTCACAGCCGCAGCCAGAGCGCGTCCCTGAAGCTGCTGTTCAACAGCTGAGCCCAGCGAGGCTGGCTTTCAGCAGAGGCTGTTCTCCTGCAACATGTTCAGAGTGAAAAGTGCAGTTTCCTGTTCCATTCGGCTCTGAGCAGCTCACCCCCTGCTGGCTTCAGAGTATGTGGGGCTTGAGGGAGGGGAAAGGGGGGAAGAGAGGGGGGAAGAGAGTGGGAAAGAGCCAGCTGCCAGCAGGAGACGCACGTGCAAGAGATGTGCAGAATGAGAGAGAGATGGGGGCGGGGAGAGAGGAAAAGGGAGAGGGAAGATAGAGGGGTGAGAGGAAAAGGGAGAGGGAAGATAGAGGGGAGAGAGGGAAAGGGAGAGGGAAGATAGAGGGGCGAGAGGAAAAGGGAGAGGGAAGATAGAGGGGGGAGGGAGAGACGGATGGAGCGAGAAAGCTGGTTAGTTAGCTGGGCATGCTCAGCGAGATGCAGATAATCAGGAAGGGTACCCTTGGATCATCCCTCCAGCCTGTCGCATTGAAGACCTCAGCTGGTGCTGGTTTCCCCTCTGAAGCAGAGTCTCTCAACCAGTTAGCCTCAAGAAAAGCGCAGGGGGGCTTGTGCAGGCTGGAGAACCGGCTGAGCCAAGGTCTGAGGCCATGGCTCATTTTCCCTGCTGCTCTGAGGTGAGCACCCCATCTGTGAGGCTCAGGAGCTGGTCCGACCCTGCAGGCGTTACTGAGGCTGGAGCATTGGCATGTGCCCTAGGAGGAATGCTCACTTAAGATATCTGCAGTTGGAAAGTCTCCGCATCTCCCTCCTGACACCACTGTCTTCTCAGAATAATAAATCACCACACTTTATATGAAGGTCACGGACTTGGTTTTCTGTTTCTGCTGGGATTCAAGTCTTGGGAAATCCAGGCTCTCGACTGGGTCTCCTTCTGTGCTTCCTGTTCTCTCTTGCCTCCTTCCTGATCTGTTACAGCGTGGAGAGCCGGGCTTTCCAGCACATCTTTTCCCACAGACATCCTAGACGTGCTGTGGGGTTTCTCTCCAGAGAAACCTCAGTAGCTGGTGGCAAATTAAAATAATAAATGGGCTTTTTGCCTCCCTGACCAGTTAGTTGAAGACGGGAACAGCCAGAGACTCTGTGGAAGACTGGAAGAGAAGCCAGGGGAAGGGAGGGAAGGAGGAGGGAGCGGGTAGCTTCAGAACAGGGCTGGCGTCCTCAGCTCACACCTGTAGGGACCCCTGCTCACAGAGGGTTGGTCCCAGTTCAGTGTGGAGAGCTGGGCATCTCAGTGAGAGGTAGGTTTCCAGGGGAACTGTGCTGACTGGTAGATGGAGCTGGGCCTGGGCCTTGCCGCCTGTTTAGGGTTTGGCTTATCAAATCTTGGCCAGTGCCTGACTACTGGCTCCAAGCCTGTTCTCCAGGAGATTAAGAGGCTTGGCCACTGGGGTAAGAGTTGGCCCGCTCCTATGGGCCAACAGCTCATTCCGGAATCTAATTCAGAAACACAGCCTGTTGGTGACGTCATGTGTGTCATGGATGGTGGGACAGTGTGTCAAGTCCTGGAGCCATGGAAGATGGGCTTGGATGATCTCAGGGGCAGGGTTCACATTCTTAACCCAGCTCTAGGGAAGAACAGCTTGCCCACACAGGCTTCCTCCGGGGCTGGCGCACAGACCCCATTCAGGGGACGGGCTTGTGCGGGCCTGGCTGGCCAGATCCTGGCTGGCTCTCATTTGTCCGCCTTTGACCAGACCCAGGCTTGGCCTGGGGGTCCTGAATCTCTGCCTGGTAGGGACATCAGTGTGGAAAGAGCCAGGACCCAGGAGAGACTCCTGGGTGAATCTGTATGGGATTGTGATGTGCATTTCTTCCCGTGGAGCTGTGGGGTCTGAACACCTTGCTCATGTGTATTTTGAGGGTCAAGGAGGGAGAGCTCAGAGGTGGGGACGTGGCTGATTAAAAGGAGAAAGAGCCCAGCTCTCAGTCAGTCCCCACTCTTCATCCTCTGCTGGCCCCTCTCCTCCACCCTTGGCATTTCTCATGTTCTGGGACAAGGTCTAAATTGAGACATTCCGGGAGCTGCCAACCTCCCGGTTCCAGGGTGGTCACAGGACTTGCTGGCTCCACATCTCCTCTCGGTTTGGCCCTTGCCCTAATCCCTGCTGGCGCCCGGTGCAAACATCTCGCTGCCCTCTGAGGTCCTCTTTTCTTGTGCCCGTTCCAGGCACTGTTTGGAGCTGCCGAGGTGGGTCTGCGTGTGTGTGCCTGTGTGTGTGTGTCTACACGTCCTCCTCGGACATTTGACTAGTCATTTATTGGCCCCGAGTGAGGCACAGATTCCACAATCCTTTCCAACCCTGGACTTAGTGGTTGGAGAAAGTGCCCGAGTACAGCTTATTAAACACGTATGATTCTCCCCACCCTTTGGGGCCCAGCCCCTGCTGCCACTCCTTTAGAAAGTCTTCTCTCAGGACCTCTGCTCTCTGTGCCCTCTCCCCAGGCTCCTAGGGTCCAGAGAGTGTCCTAGGAGCCTCTGGGACAACCCAGCCGTGCGCTCTTCTGTCTTGGACCAGTTTTGAACAGTTGGTCTGTTACCTCCCAGAGCCCAGGCTTTGGAGTCAGTCGAACCCAGGTTCCAATTCTGATTCTCTTGCTTACGAGCTGATCACCTTGAGCTAGTTAATTTCTTTGAGACTCAGTTTTCTCATCCGAAAAGAGGGATGATAATACCTTCCTCTCGAGTTGGTTGTGAGAATTCGTGGGCTCATGAGTGAAGGACTTGGCACAGGTCTGAGTTCCTGTTTCTTTTCTTCTCTCCTCGTGGTGGTTGGCACAGAGCTGGGCTTGCGGGTCGGCACGCAGAAAAGTAGTAGTGACCGATTAACGATTATGGAGCCTGCAACTGTTGGGATGAAGTCCCTAAACAGAGGAACAGCCCTAAGCAAACCCATTAATTAGGGGCCTGTTTGCAGTTCTTTTGTGCTGGCTTGTCATGTGTTAGCTCAGGGGGGGCTGGGTACTCCCCATCCCCAGAGGTCATTTTGGGAAAATAATGACCGAGGGGAGGCTCTGGCCTGAGGTGTGCAATTCCCACCTACTTGTGACCTTCACGCCCATCCTCCCCTCCCCACCCTAGAGCTGGTGCAATAAACAAGTTACCAGGTGACAAACACAGCCCTAATAAAGAGGGCCACCGGCTTTAGGACGGCATTAAGCCTGAGCTAATGGACTTTGCAGGGAGCACGGACTCCCTGGGGCACAGGAGAACTTCTGACCTGGAGTGACCTCCCAGGCTAAGGAAGGCCCAGGCCAGCAGCTACTTTCTGAGAAAACGGAAGCTGTTTTTTTTTTTTTTTAAAGGTAAAAGAAATCCCAAAATAGGGTATTACAAAAATCATGTTATAACTTGTATGTTAATGTTTATCCCATTAACTAGTTTAAACCCAAATGCAAAATAACTGTCATTTTACAATAATTTCAGGACGAATAAAAATATTAATTGTTGTGAACGGCAAACAAGCAGGTGGTGATAAGCTAATGGGATAGAAGTTGAAGGTAGCATGATGGACGTGTCTGTCTGTCTTGGGTCAGTCCCCAACCCACTCCACGGGGATGGTCCTATTGGGGCAGATTGGAGCCTAGGGCCCTGGCCTCTGCTGAACACTGTGGTCCCCTTAGAGCTGGGTGGGGCCGTGGTGACAGACTCAAAGATGACCTCATCCCACTGGGAAACTAAAGCCCGTTCACAAGCCACAGACCCATAAATAAGAGGTGGCACCGGCTTCCATTTTTTGGCCGCACACAGCCTGTGGGATCTTAGTTCCCCAACCAGGGATCGAACCCGGGCCCTCAGCAGTGAAAGTGTGGAGTCCTAACCACTGGACCGCCAGGGAATTCCTGGCACTGGCTTCCTTTAAAGGCTGTGCTGCCTGTGGCTGGTGTGCGTCTCTGCGGTGCCGGCACCAGCATCCTGCATGCAGTAGGTACCAAGTACTCTGGAATCGCCTGCTGCGGGCACAGCCAACGTGCTTTCATTCACTTGTGGGATGACTGCTGCTTCCCCTAATTGTAGTAAATACCACAAGACAGGAAGTATACCTGACTTTTTCCTTACCTGTGTCCTCAGCACATAAATGCTTCATAAATAAATGTTGAAATACATTGACTCAGATCTTCTCTAGGAAGCACACTGATTCCCACGTGGACTGAGTAAGGCCTCTTTTCCTGGGCTTCTTTCCTCCATTTCAGAACATATTATATTACGTTGTTATTATATTTGTTTCCTTGCTTTTGTCCTGCCCGGGCTATGAGCCTTTACTTGGTATCCTGAGTGCTCAGCACAGAGGCCTGACCAAAATTCTGTGGCAGAGCTGAATAAATCGTTGTGTGAATGAGTTTGCAGGGTGGGCAGAACGAGACAATCTTCCACCGACCCCAGGCCCAGCACGCTTGGAAGCTTGGAAATTTCCTGATGAGTGTTTTCCTGTTTTACAAAAATCCTTGTATGTCTCTAGAAGCCCATGTTCTCTTCTCCCGGTATCAGGGCACATCTGGTTGTTGGTACATGTCGCTTAGTTAGAAACTCTTAAAACAGCATGAAATTGTTAGCACGTTGCTCCTGCCTGCCAAGCTCTTCTTGAGACTCAAGCTTTGGTGGATTTGGTTTTCTGTTTGTTTTCTGTTTTCATGCAGTTTAGAAAATTGGTCTGTGACAACCTTGGGGGAAATAAGCCTGCCTTGAGCCCTGCCAAGGAGAGGGCAAGCCTGAGGTGAGGGCTGGGGGAGGCGGGGGATGGAATCAGCCTGGAGAATCTCTGGGAATCCTTGCTTGCACTTCCTTTCCTTGCGTTTTGGATGGGATGCTGGGGCTAATTTGATGTGTGTTTTGGATTGGACGCTAGGGCTAATTTGATTAGAAGGGTGCCCGAAGGAGGTGGGGTGGGACCGGGGAGAGCCTTCTTTCTGGATGGGTCCTCACGGAGACCGGCGCTGATCAGTCCAGCACCTTTGGGTTCCGGAGGACACAGACACCAGATAAATGCCCAAGGATGGGGGCTGTGAAGGACAATGCCCCTTCCTCATGCATTTGATTTCTCTGCTATCTTTGTGTGTGGGCAACACCAGAAATCAACTTTTCCCACATGGCCCCAATATGCCATTCCCCGCCCTCCCCACTCTTGGTAGCTCTTGTCTCTCGGCAGATTTCTTTTCTGGAAATTGTCTCATCTGGGGAAAAGTCTGGGCTGGTCTAGTTCACCTTGGGTGCCAGTTGTTATCCTTGCTGGGTGTGGACACCCAGCCAGGCCTGCTCCTGGATAGTCAGATGGGGCATGGCAAAGGCAGGTGGGAAAGGTCTTCAGGACGCCAAGGCAGGACTCGGTTTGACTCCTGGCAGTGGAGATGGGACTCATCAACTGTTCTGTTCCAAATGCCAGGAGCAGCCTTGCCCCCTTCTCCCCCAAGCACTGTGCCTTGTCTTTGGTGTTCTCTGCTTCATTTTTACTGCTATTTGAAAATCTTTTCATCCACAACAGGGTGGCCTCTGTTTCAGCCTCCAGTCTCTCGTCAGGGAATGATTCTGGGCTGTGCTGCTGGGTTCTGGGTCTTTTTGAGCAATGCTGAGATTTCTACTCTGGCCCCAACATCCTGAATGAATCTCAGAGCACATTCTCCAGGACCCCAGAGATGGGCATTCTGCCTCTTTATTGCCCTTGGACTCTGAGGGCATTATACCATGGTATGCACTGAATATTTTGTCCCCCCAAAATGCGTAAATTGAGGCCTAACCCCCAATGTGATGGTGTTAGGAGGTGGACCTTTAGAAGATGATTAGGTCATGGGGGTAGAGTCCTCTTAAATGAGATTAGTGCCCCAGAGAGCTCCCTTCCCCTTCTACCATGTGAGGACAGAAATGGCCATCTATGAACCAGGAAGTGAGCTCTCACCAGACACCAAATCTGCCAGAGCCTTGATATTGGTATTCCGGCCTTCAGAATGGTGAGAAGTAAAAATTTTCAAGCCACATAGTCTGTGGTATTTTTGTTACTGCAGCCCAAACGGACTAAGACACACCACTAAAATCTAAGTTCTCTCAGGGCACCTTTGCTTATTTTTTATTATTTCTTTAATACTCTTTAGTCATTCTTTTTATTTATTTATTTATTGGCTGCCTTGGGTCTTCGTTGCTGCGTGTGGGCTTTCTCTAGTTGCGCTGAGCAGGGGCTACTCTTCATTGCAGTGCACGGGCTTCTTATTGCAGTGGCTTCTCTTGTTGTGGAGCACGGGCTCTAGGTGCGCGGACTTCAGTAGTTGTGTCTCGTGGGCTCTAGAGCACAGGCTCAGTAGCTGTGGCACACGGGCTTAGTTGCTCCGCGGCATGTGGGAGCTTCCCGGACCAGGGCTTGAACCCGTGTCCCCTGCGTTGGCAGGTGGATTCTTAACCATTGTGCCACCAGGGAAGTCTGACCTTTGCTTATTTGGTATCTACAATGTGCCAGACACTTAACACGTGGCTTAGATATAAAGGCTTGCCTAAGCCATACAGGCAGTAAGTGACGTAGTGACAAAGTGACTTTTACATGCAGGTCAAAGCCCTCCCTCATTCCTCTACACTAGGGGTTCATGAACTCAGGAAGAGCAGGGATTGGGGGGCTTGGCTTCTGAGTGTCACCCTGCCGCAGCCCAGAACTACTGGTCTGAATTTCTCAGTCTTACATTCCCCAACTCTAAGCCTGCAGGAATGCCCTTGCTATCCAGATCTAAATTAAGACAACATTCTCTGTCACCACCCCTGAGCTTTACTTAAATATATTAAAGCAGTCTTTCATTTTAAAAGGTGGGGGGAAGGGAGACAAGTACAAAAAGAAACCACTGGGGGCTTCCCTGGTGGCGCAGTGGTTGAGAGTCCGCCTGCCGATGCAGGGGACACGGGTTCGTGCCCCGGTCCGGGAAGATCCCACATGCCGCGGAGCGGCTGGGCCCGTGAGCCATGGTTGCTGAGCCTGCGCGTCCGGAGCCTGTGCTCCGCAACGGGAGAGGCCACAACAGTGAGAGGCCCGCGTACCAAAAAAAAAAAAAAAAAAAAAAAAAAAAGAAACCACTGGAAGAGTTTATAAATTTTGAATTCAGAATGGTAAGGCTTACAGGCACATGGTACCATATTTCAACCCAGCCACATCTCGGGGATCTCCCAGTGCAGCTCCCTATCAGGCAGTGGGAAATCCTCCCTCTCCTCCCCTCCTCTGCCCCCTCCCCACCTGGAAAGTGTTCGAGGCAAGTGTCCCTGCCACACCCATAACGTAGACTGGGGTTCCTAAACTGGGATCCACGGATGAGCTTCTGGAACCTGGGAATTGCCAGAGATTGAATGTGATTGCATGGGTGTATGTGCTATTTTTCTGGGAAGTGGACTCACAGATGTAATGAGATTCACAGAGAAGTCAGTGGTTTCAAATGGTCTAAGAAGCCCCGGAGCGGAACATGGGTACATCCACGTGAGAAATTTACTTTGGAACTAAGTGCTAGGACAAGTTTTGCTTCCTCTGGTGATATGTTTTCTCCCTTTGTAGTTGATTTTCTGATTTTCTGAAAGCCTTTCTAAATTATTCCATTTTTATTTTACTGAAATTATTTCTACCTGGATCAATTCAATTTTGCGTAAATATTACAGGAAGAGTTGGTTCATTAATCAGTTTCTTCTTCTTTTTTTTTTTTTAACTACAGAACATTTATCAATTATTGTTTCTCTTATACAAAAGTTCCTCTGGTGGCTATGATGCAAAGTGAATGTAGAGTGACAGACAGAGGGAGAAGGGAGACGAAGCCTGAGGGGCTTCTTTACAGAGAGTGAGTTCAAATGTTCTTGGGGACAGATGCCCATGGGGTCAAGCAGTGGGGTCAAGCAGTGGGGTCAAAACATTCTGTTTTAGTGTCTCCGCCAGGAGAAGGTCTTGGATTAGGAGGAAGCAGGCCCCTTAGAGAGTGAAAAGAAGTTAACCACCGTCCCGTGGGCTGGTGTGCCTTCACCGGGAAGGACGCAGTTGATAGGAAAATGCAGACGTCAGCGAAGTTGAAAGACTCCAGTGAGTCATCTCCCTCTTCTCATCACCCATGTGAGGCCCAAATGTGGCTCATCTTGAAGTCATCCTTGTCTGTCCCATCCTATAGGCTTCCCTCTGTCACTGAGTGACTCAAAACCCTCACTCTCCCTGTAGTGCCAGTGTGCCTCCTGGCTTGGGTGGCAGGGACCCTCGGAGCAATTCCCTAGCTTTTGAAAGACGTGTCTGTGCCACTAAAACTTATGAGCCTCATTTATTTATTTGACCAACTACTGGAGGACAATGTTGGTTAAAAAAAAAAAAAAAAAGAGGCGGTACAGTGCAAACAACATGGGATTTGGAGTCGGTCAATACTCGTTCTTATCCAAAAGTCAAGCAGCCTTTGCCAAAAGACACATTTAAACACTGTTCTTCCTCACTCTTTTCCCAAGGGCAGGACACAACTGAGAATATTTACTGAGCCCCTGAGATAGGGGCATTTCCTCTCAATGTTTGCTATTTAGCAGCTGTGGCAAGACAGGCCTTGTGGAAAGGACCACAGAGAAGCCACTGGCCTGTTACATCCTAATCCAAGCATTAAGCCTGTCTGCACTGGGCTCATACTTGGTCCAGCCTAGCTCACTAAGATGAGGGTTGGGCCAAAGGCCCAGCTAGAATAAAGTTTTACTATGCCTAGCATGGTTGGTTTTTAGGAAACATCTTTAAAAGACAGGTCATATTTGACCTGTGCTTTTCTCTCCATCTTGCTAATGCAGATGTGATGCCTGGAACTCTGGCAGCCACTTGAGAACATGAGAATGAGGGATGTACTGTAGCATGGCAGAGTGATGACCTGGATCCAGAAGATTGAGGAAATGCCACGTAGCCTTGTATTGTCAGCTTCTAGCATTCTTTTAATTCAGAAAGAAATAAACTGTCTTGTTTAAGTCACTGTTATATTAGACGTTTCTGGCACATAGGACCTAACCATACTAATCCAGTGGTCGCATTTGGTTTCTGGAGTCAGTTTACCTGAGTTGAAATCCAACCTCCATTATTTTATAGACTCCAATGTGAGAAATCTCTTAACCTTTATAAGCCTTCAGTTTTCTTGACTGTGAAATGGGGGTCATTAATGTACATATCTCTTAGATTTATTATGTATGTTAACATGATATAATGTATATAAAGTGTATGGTGTGTGTTCAGTACTCAGTAAATGTTTCTGTTACGTTGTTGTTATTACTATTATCATCGCCATCACCATCATCATCCCGGGGCATCTATAACCCTTGGAGAACTTCCTGGGGGTGGCTATAGGAGGCTATGAGTCATGTGTTCAGGATCCTGGAGGCTATATCTCTCAGTCTCTTTCCACAAGAGAAACAACTCATAAATTCAGGGAGGTCACTTATCCTCTATGAGCTTCCCTTTCCACATCTGAAGCAGGGTTAATAATAATTTGTAGACTTGTTGGGAAGATTAAATGAGAAAATATGTGCAAAGCAGCCAGCTCAATGCACAAAGCATGCATGCCACAAATGTTAGTTCCCATCTCTTGGTTGTATTGATACTTGCTTTTACTCTGTAGAGATAAATAGAGCTCCCTTCCGCCCACCCTTACTACTCCTAGCCTGGGTAGATTGTAAGTTGGCATTGGCTGCGCAGTGGCTATAGGTGAATCCAGCTGGTGAAGGGCCAGTGACCCAGCCAGGGCAGAGTTATGCAACCCCCCCTGAAGACGCAGGCTGGCAAGCCAGATGGGTGTGGGTGGCAGGAAGTCTCTTGGGGGCAAGGGTAGAGGACAGGGGGATTGGGGAGACAGAGGGGAAATGGGCAAGTTTTACCAGCAGTGTTGGGGGCCTTAGTGAGAGGAGGCGGGAGAATGAGGGCTCTTCCCTTCCCTCTTCAAGGGATACTGCTTTTATTTTTTCAGATCCAACTCTGCAATTTTCAGGGTGAGAAGCCGCAGGCAAAATAGTAATCTCTACGAAAAAAATAATACTCATCTTAAAGGAGCTGTTTATGAGACTCTAAAGAAATGAAATAATTTATATAAAGGTGTGTGTGGCACGTAGTATAGGCTGCTTGCTCTGACCCATCTTCCATTCACAGCAACAAATTCTTGCCTCCTAATGAGTTTGCTATACCTGAATGTGCCCTTGGGGTCCCTGAATACCATCTGCTTATGCCTGAGGTAAGGCTGTGGGGCTGGATGGCTTCATATAGGGTGAACACAAGCTGTCATAGAAAGCTGGGTATAAAAACAACCAGTTGCAAATACCAAGGTGTGATGGAGACAGGGCCTGGGAGTCCTACACCAGCAGCCCTGCCCTTCAAGTCTCTCCCCTCCATGCAACATCGGTATGCTTTCTACTGGACACCATCCTTCCAGCCCAGCACGGGCGATGGAACAGAGAGAGGCCTGCCCTCTCTTCCCTCCTCCACCACCCTCTAAGCAAACATACAATTCTTGTGGATTTGTATCTCCTCCCTTTTAAAAGATTTTTAACTGAAAAAAATTTAAATTACAGAAAGATATTAGAAAAAAATACAACGGCGTCTCACTGCTAAATTTAAGTGAAAGTTAACATTTTGCTTTGAATACTTGCCTTGATTTTATGTTTCAGTAAAAGAAATAAAGTTACTGACAATGCTAAAATGTTCATCGAACTGCTTTCCAATCCCATCTTTTGGCAACCTCTGTCCTGATGTTGCTGTGCATCCGTTCAGCCCATGATTTTTACACTTACCCTATGGGTATGTATACATTTGAGATTTTGTATTTCTTCCCCTGTCCCTTTCATTTTGGAAATTACACGTTGTATTTTTATTCTCTTTGTAGTTTCCCTAACACTCTTTTTTTAAAATTTAATTTTATATTGGGGTATAGTTGATTTACAATGTGTTAGTTTCAGTTACACAGCAAAGTGATTCAGTTATACATATACATATATCCATTCTTTTTCAGATTCTTTTCCCATATAGTTACAGAATATTGAGTAGAGTTTCTTGTACTATACAGTAGGTCCTTGTTGATTATCTATTTTATATATAGTACTGTGTATATGTTAATCCCAAACTCCTAATTTATTCCTCCCCACCACCTTTCCCCTTTGGTAACCATAAGTTTGTTTTCAAAGTCTGTGAGTCTGTTTCTGTTTTGTAAATAAGTTTATTTGTATCATTTTTTAGATTCCATATAAGTGATATCATATGATATTTGTCTTTCTCTGTCTGACTTCACTTAGTATGATAATCTCTAGGTCTGTCCATGTTGCTACAAATG
The DNA here is from genome assembly GCF_011762595.2 of Tursiops truncatus. Lineage (NCBI taxonomy): Eukaryota > Metazoa > Chordata > Mammalia > Artiodactyla > Delphinidae > Tursiops > Tursiops truncatus. The sequence continues at coordinate 55,088,678 of NC_047047.1, forward strand.
GCATTCTTTCATTCTTTTTTATGGTTGAGTAATATTCTGTTGTATATATGTACCACATCCTCTTTATGCATTCCGCCGTTGATGTACATTTAGGTTGCTTCCGTGTCTTGGCTATTGTAAATAGTGCTGCAGTGAACACTGGGGCGCATGTATCTTTTTGAATTATGGTTTTCTCTGGATGTATGCTCAGGAGTGGGATTGCTGGATCCTATGGTAGTTCTATTTTCAGTTTTTTAAGGAACCTCCATACTGTTCTTCATAGTGGTTGTACCAGTTTACATTCCCACCAACAGTGTAGGGGGGTTCCCTTTTTCTCCAGCATTTGTTTGTAGACTTTTTGATGATGGCCATTCTGACCATCATCAGATACCTCACTGTAATTTTGATTTGCATTTTTCTAATAATTAGTAACGTTGAGCATCTTTTCGTATGCTTTTTGGCCATCTGTATGTCTTCTTTGGAGAAATATCTATTTAGATCTTCTGCCCATTTTTTGATTGGATTGTTTGGGTTTTTTTTGTCCCTAACATTCTTAACATCTATACTTCATATTTTGGGAACAAATTTTAAATTAATTGATATCTCTGTTCTCTTCCTAGAAAAGACACAGAACTACAGAACTCAGAATGCTTTAACTTTGCTCCCATCTTCCGTGTTACCATGGTCTAGTATTTAGTTCTGCCATGTTTTTACTCACCATTTGTCATTATTATTATTATTTTTAGAATCTACACCATCTAGACTTACCAGCATATGTGTGTGTGTGTGTGTGGGTATATATATATATATATATATATATGCATTTTTGCACACAACTGTTTCTTGCAATCCCATCTCTCTTCATTTTTCTGAAGTAATCCTTTAGTGGTTATTCAAAGAAGATCTGTGTTTAGTTAACTCAATTTTTTTCTGAAACTATCTTTCCTTTCTCCCCCGTCTCAATGTGGGTCAGCTGAGTATAGAATGGCAGATGGACTTTTTTCCCCCTACTTATAGCACTTTTAAGATATTATTCCCTCATCTTCTGGCGGCTATTGTTGCCAATAAGAAGGGTGATATCAATCTGGTAGACATTTCTTTGAAGATAATCTTCCTCTCTTCTCTAGTATCTTTGAAAATATTATCTTTTCCTTAGATGTTCTGTGGTTTCACAGTCATGTGGCTAAATGTGTATTTGTTTTTACTTATTCTATGTGTTTTCCAAGCCAAGGCTTAGAACCTTTCTTCAAATGTGGAAATTCCTTAGCCATCGTCTCTGCAAATATTACCTCTCACCCTCTTCTCTGTTGCCTGGATTTCTGTAGCACTTACTGACAGATAGATACAGAAATATTAAAACATACCCTCCATGGTTCTCAATTTCTTTTTCATACATTTTTTCTTTTATATATATATATATATATATATATTTTTTTTTTTTTTCCTGCGGTACGCGGGCCTCTCACTGTTGTGGCCTCTCCCGTTGCGGAGCACAGGCTCTGGACGCGCAGGCTCAGTGGCCATGGCTCACGGGCCCAGCCGCTCCGCGGCACGTGGGATCTTCCTGGACCGGGGCATGAACCCGTGTCCCCTGCATCGGCAGGCGGACTCTCAACCACTGCGCCACCAGGGAAACCCTCTTTGACATATTTAATAAAATGTCCTTTTCTTTATGTTGTGTTCTAGATGATTTTTCTTAGATCTATTTTTCAAGTCACCAGTTTCCTTCATGGCTCTGTCAATGGACTATTGAACCAGCCCTGCTGAAGTTGTTGTCTTTTTTTCAATTTGGATGATTATGTTTTTCAATTTTAGAACTTTATTTTAGTTCTTTTTCAAACCAATTCTTCTTTTCTCATAACGTTTGCACTTGCTGTATAGATTATGTTCTTCTAGTTTTAAAACGTTTTAGACAAACTTATTTAAAATTCCTTTTCAGAAAGCTCAGTTGGCAATTCCTTGGGAATGATTCCTCTCACTTGTAATTTTTGCTGACACTTGTGGTTTCGCATTTCCTTGTGTGCTTTGTAAGTTTTGTCTCATCTTCAGCAGGAATTATCTTCCTCTGAGTCCTGTATATTCTCTAGTATTTGGAGACACCCCACTGGTGTAGTTTCTTCATTATAGGATTCTTTTTCCTAAATCAGTTTTACTTCATTTTATTGGCTTTGGGCTTTTTTTCCTAGTAAGAAGTGTGAGAATTTGGGTTTTATACTGCCACATACAGGCTCCAATTTCTTTCATTAAGTCTTTTTCTTTTTTCTTACCCACACCCTGGGGTGGCCAGCCAGTTTCTCTGCTGACTAGCAGGAGTTTTTCTGATGGGATCATACTTTCCAAAATAATTTCTTCCTAGTTCCAACTCCTTGTGATAAACAGGAACTGTGGCCTTGACTTCCGTCTGTGATGTTAAAGCCCTCCATAAGGCCATGTTTCTCACATTTCAAAGTACGTATGAATCACTTGGGGAACTTGTTAAAATGAAGATTCTGATTCAGTAGGTCCGGGGTGGGCCTGAGATGGTGCATAACAAACTCCCAGGTCATCCTGATGGAGGAGCAGAGTCCTCCAGCATGTACATCTCTTGTCAGTTATCCCTGGTGGCTTTACTTCTCACTCTCTGTTCTGCACTCTCTGTTTTTGACTACTGGAAAGTTCCCTCTAGAGTGTCCGTTCAACCTTAGACTAGGAGACCTAGGCTCTTTCCTGTTCCAGAAAATCTCTAGGTAGCAAGTGTTTTAATTAGCCATGCAAAGTATGGCTGTGAGTCACAAACACCCCCTCCCCCCAAAACAGAGGCTTAAACTAGGAAAATATTTCTCACTCACATAAGAGGATCCAGAGTTAGGAAGTCTAGGGCTATATGGTGGGTCTACAATCCTCAGGGACTAAGACCCCTTGCATTTTGCTGCTCTGTCTTTCTTGGTGTGCTTCCTCGCAATTTAAGATAACTACAAGAGCTCCAGCCATCTCATCACACTCCCACCATCAGGAAGAAGAGATAGATTAAGAAAGGCAATCCTTTAAGGATACTTCCCAGCAGTTACAAATGCCAGTTCCATTTATGTCTCACTGACTGGAATTTAGTCACATGTTTACTTCTAGTTGCAAACATGGCTGGGAAATGTAGTATTTATTCTGGATGGCTAGATGCCAGCTAAAAGTTGAGGCATCTACTGCTAAGGAAGAGGGGAATTGATATGCAATAGTTTCTGCCATAATCAGAATGCAGTTTTCTAGAATCTTAAGGCATTCCCTTAGCCTTGGACCCAGAAGATTGGTGGGATGGTGGAGGTGATGATGGAAAAACAACCTTGTTTGCAAAATGGCAGCTTGGGAGCTCCAAGAACCAAAGAGCACAATTTTTTAAAAAGATAAATATTCCAAGAGGAAATTATACCCCTTGATTAGTCTATTCCTTGCATGAAAAGAAAGCAGAATCTTGAGTACCTCATGATGTCTGCAAATGCCAGCATTTTCCCTCAAAGTCTTGCAAAATTTGCCAAGAATAACTGGGTGACAAAAGAGAAAGAAATGGAGACACCCTGAGAAATCAGAGCACTGGAGACTGGGGCAGGAGCAGACCTTTTAGAAGATGGGAGCAAAACCAGTTGGCAAGAATGGAGAGGGACAGCTGTCCATGGGTCAGGAGCAGAGTGGCCAAAGATGCTGATATTGCTGTGTCTGGGTGCCTGTATGGGGGTCGAGCCAGGTGGCGGAGGTGGAGGGGAGAAGGCGCAAGAGAGGAGACACACCAGTCATCATGTCACACTTCAGGACCTCTAAGGTCTCTATATCAGATTGCAGAGAGCTGGGCAGTGCAATCAGAAGTCTTGGGGTAGAGAAGAGAAGGCAATTTCTGCATGTAAATATCCACGTCAGCTCTATGGTTAGGACCCAACACAAGGACTGGCCTGTTATGATCATCCCCAGTCACCAAGTACATAAATGTTATATCTTAACATTATATGTGTAACGCACATTAGTGACTAGAAGTCCTGCCTTCAAAACAAACAAACAAACACACAAAACTAGATTTGCGTTGGGGATTTTTACTTTTATTTTTGTTGACTATGGAATCCCTTTTTCATGGAACACCAATGAACTGCCTTTGCCCTAGTGTACCTCACAGTACCCTCTAGAAAAATCGTGCCACGGATAAGTAAACCACTTGCCTGGGAGAAGCACTACTATTTTTAGTACTAAATTCAGACAGAGTTAACCCTGAGGCTACTTAATAACGCAAACGCTGTGTGATGTAGCGAACAATGTCTTCAACAGCCTTCTTACCCCAAACATAATAATGCTTTTCATGGGACTGTTTCTTGTAATTCTATTAAAAAATGCTGATGGAATCACACCAAAAATAGTTCAGCGAAAGCAGTCCTGCCGGGGCCAAGGTGATGCATTCCAGGCATCTGTGTTTCAGTGGCTCTGGTGGGATCCAGGGATTGGTGTTAGGAAGTCTGGAAGAGTGAATGCACTGCTTATCCTTCAAGCAATCCTCTCTGAATAGTGTTATTTCTCAGCAGGGGTTTTAAGTAAATATTTAGTGCTAGGGCATTCACATTGTACTTCCTAGCTGGACCTAAAGGGCATTGCTTTTTATGCCCTCTGAGTTCCTATCCACATCTTGACTGACAGTCGAGCTTGGGTGAGGTTGGCATCTCTTTGGAAAGCTGAGCCCTCCCATCATTGCCCACCAGCAAGATCAGAACTCTCTCCTGAAGTTGCCTTGAGCCCATTCCAGGGCATAAATGAACGAGCAGACCAGAGCCCCGAAGCCTACTTCAATTAACTTGGCTGAAGTAGTGCCCATGGCCAAGAATGTTTAAGATTGGTATAACCAGACACTTGCCACTGCCAAATAAAATCTTGGCAAAGCACCAGAGAATGCCTGGCTTTGGGCAATGCTACTGTCAGGACCCTATCCAAGAAAAAACTCTCCGTTAGTGCCAAGGTAACTAAATGAAGTAACTTGTACCGGATCGTTATTTATAAATCGGTTCAAACGTGGAATGCCTCTGAGAGATAACATATTTAGTTTTAGGACCACGGATTTGTGGGCTTTCTTCCTGAAAATAATTGGCTGGCATGGCAAATTTATTTTCGGGTCACCTCTAATTTGAGATAATAAAATGTCATCTCTGTATACGAGAATCTCTGTCTTTTTGCTCTGCGTGGGGACGGGGATGTTGGGATTGGCATCCAGGACACCCAAAGGATCATTAGGAAATAAGCTAGAAAGAAATGATTCCAGAATATATCCCTCCAGTGTGCTTGTCTGGCCAGTTTTCACAGCAGACTTTGAATCCCACTGACATAGATACCATCATCCAGAACTGTTCTAGACAGATATCAACAGTCCAAGCTCTACGTAGCAGTCTAGGCCAGGGTCCACTCCAGGTCAACAGCAGTCACACATCATCTAATATGCTCTAGGGGTTGACTGTAATGGTGACTGAGTATTCCAGTGGATGGAATAGCTGTGTCCGATGCTTGCACGTTCCCTAAAGTGTAAGAATTTGATATTTGCTGAAATACGCACTTGATCTGTGACAGTGCAAATCTCAGGTAGAGAGAGAACCTTTTATTAATGGTCTCCAGCATTTGCATTCTGTTTTCCATCATGGAAGTGAAAAGAATCTTCTATGTGTTAATACATGTGTACATGAGAAATAGATTCTCCCTAAAAGCCAACTCCTGTTGCTAGTGAAAGAACTGAAGAAGTTTAAGAAAAGAGACATTTTGGATAAGTTAGAGTGAAATATCACTCATACACGCACACACACACACACACACACACACACACACGGATGGTAATTTAGTACATGATAAATGTGGCGTGGCTTTGCCAATAAATGGGAGAAAGGATACTAAATAAATGAGATTGAGACCATCAAAAGTTTAGGAAAAAGGGCTTCCCTGGTGGCGCAGTGGTTGAGAGTCTGCCTGCCGATGCAGGGGACACGGGTTCGTGCCCCGGTCCGGGAAGATCCCACATGCCGTGGAGCGGCTGGGCCTGTGAGCCATGGTTGCTGGCGTCCGGAGCCTGTGCTCCACAACGGGAGGGGCCACAGCAGTGAGAGGCCCACGTACCGCAAAAAAAAAAAAAAAAAAAAGTTTAGGAAAAAAATAGCTCCCCTTTTTTCCCCATATACAAAAATTTATACTAGATGGAATAAAGAGCTAAACTACCCCCCAAAACAAAACAACACAAGAAACCTTCAAAATATCTGAAGAAAATATAAATGAATATTTGATGAGTCTTAGTGACAAAGAACGCCACAAAGGAGACATTTATTATATTTGCATGAGCATAACAACTTTGGACAAAAAAAGAGACTGTAAACAAAATCGAGAGACAAATGACAGCCTGGGAGAGAGTGTTTGTAACGTATGTGAGAGACAAAGGATTAAAACCCACAAAATACAGTTTCTATAAAATAGCAATTAAAAAGCAAACAACCCAGTAGAAAAATGGATACAACATAGGAATAGGCAACTTATAGTAAAAATAAAAAAGACCACAAAATTGACTAGTAATCAGAGAGCTAAAAGTTGTCAGTGAAATTGTTTCCTAATATCAGATTAGTAAAAATTTGAGAGGGTTTAAATTTTCTGTGTTGGCAGGATGGGGGAAGTTTTTGGTGGAGTGGAATATAAATTCTGCCCTTAGGGCAGCAATGTGGCAGAGGCAGACAAAACTTTCAATACACAAATCATCTAACCCAGGTAAGCACTTGTGCACATGCCCAAAGAGGCATGTGAAGGGAAATATTTTTCAACATCATATGAGGAAAAATTTAGAAACACCTGAAATGCTCGTTCATAGGTATGTCTCCGCTATGGAATATAATGTAGCGCTTAAAAGGATAAGGAATTTACTGGCATAGAGAGGTCTGCTAGATATAAGAGAGAGTGCAAGTTGCATCACTCCACACATGGCACAATACCATGTAATACGGGTCTCCAGGCGCGAGGTCTGTAAGGAACAGGTCATACCAATTGTGTGTGTGTGTGTGTGTGTGTGTGTGTGTGTGAGCATGCTCTCTCAGTAGGGAAGTGTGATGAACTAGGGAGGAGATTGGTGAAAGGGAACTTTGTTTTTTTCTCTACTTACTTGTATGTTGTTACACACACACACACACACACACACACACACGCACACAAGAATGTATTCATGTATTACTTGCATATTTAAAAAACAAAATTACAGGGCTTCCCTGGTGGCGCAGTGGTTGAGAGTCCGCCTGCCGATGCAGGGGACACGGATTCGTGCCCCGGTCCGGGAAGATCCCACATGCCGTGGAGTGGCTGCGCCCGTGAGCCATGGCCGCTGAGCCTGTGCTCTGCAACGGGAGAGGCCACAACAGCGAGAGGCCCGTGTAACGCAAAAGAAAAAAAAAATTACACGCACAGAATGTAATGTTGCATCCTGTAGTGGCTTTTGGACACTTGAAGTGAGTGATTCTGTCATTTTGCTATACCTTCGCTCATTCATTCATTTAACAAATATTTTTTGAGAGCCCACTATGTGCGCAACACAGAAACGAGAGAAAGACTAGAGAAAGCTATCTATAAAACTTATTTCAGTGAGTGCTCTGGTTAGCAACTGTGTTAGTCAGCTCCGGCTGCCGTAACAAAATACCACAGACTGGGTGGCTTAAGCAAAAGAAATTAATTTTCTCTTTCTGGCTCTGGAGGCTGGAAGTGGTTGGGTTCTGGTGAGAACTCTCTTCCTGGCTTGCAGATGGCTACCTTCTTGCTGTGTCCTCACATAGTGGAGGGATTGATAATGACAGAGAGAGACAGAGACAGACACAGAGATTAAGAGAACCTTTCTAACAAGGGCACTAATTCCATCACGGTGGCTCCACTCTCATGACCTCATCTAATCCTAATTATCTCTCAAAGGCCCTACCTCCAAATACCATCACATTGGCGGTTAGGGCCTCAACGTATGAATCTGGAGGGGACGTAGTCCGTAACGATGATTCATTGTATAGCATGTTAAAAATAAAAATTCGACAGAGACTTCAAGGTAAAACAGATGTGAACTTACATAGTTAGATCACCACTTGCAGAATGTACAAAGGAAATGGAATTGGTGACATTACCTTGTCCCCCTTGAGAATGTAAAATGGTTGAGGCAGTGGAGAGGGAGAATAGATGAGCAAAGAGGTTTCTCTGGAGGGAGCTGTTGCAGTGCTCTGACTCTGCTCAGTGTGTGTGCGTGTGTGCGTGCATGTGTTGGTGAAAGACACACAAGACAGCTAGAGAGATTAACCACTCCCTCCCCTTCCCACCAAAAACTTTCAGCCTAAAGCAAAGTGGAGCTGGGGGAGGGAGGAAGGCATGCTCTTTTTTTTTTTTTTAAATAAATTTATTTATTTTATTTTTGGCTGCGTTGGATCTTCATTGCTGCACACGGGCTTTCTCTAGTTGCGGCGAGTGGCGGCTACTCTTTGTCGGTGCACGGGCTTCTCATTGCGGTGGTTTCTCTTGCTGCAGAGTGCGGGCTCTAGGCGCTCAGGCTTCAGTAGTTGTGGCACACAGGCTCAGTAGTTGTGGCTCGCGGGCTTAGCTGCTTCACGGCATGTGGGATCTTCTCGGACCAGGGCTTGAATCCGTGTCCCCAGCACTGGCAGGCGGATTCTTAACCACTGTGCCACCAGGGAAGTCCTTTTGCTCTTAAATCAAGTTTAATCTTTATACATAAATGGGCATTCAACTTACTGAATCAGGACTGTGTCTGTCACTTCGTGAGTGACTCTGTGTCAACAACCTAAGACTGAACTAAAAAGTCGTGGACCTACAAGGAGTTTTTATATCACGGTAGAGGAAGACTGCCCACGTGGAGTCAGGTTTAAAGGGATAATGAGAGATGAAAATAAAATTGTGCTTTGATTACATCATAAGTCATGCGTGGTCAATATACCAGTTACATATAATTGCTCATCAAGCGAGAGGCAAAACTGTAGAGTAAGTGGAAAGGGAGGGTTGTGTGTGCTTCCAGGCTGCACATAGGATACCTGTGGCTTTCCATCTAAATGTGATTCCCGAGCAAGCCACGAGTCTGTCCAGGCTTAGCTGCGTTTGTGAATTTGGAGATTCACCAAGACCCCCCGATGTACCTCTTTCAGATGCCAAGGGTTTACTATGGTACATTTTGGAAGGTTTTCCACTAAAAATATCCAGTTAAAATTATGCCTTGGCATCTGAAAGATTAGCCTCCATTTATCCAGAAAGTGAAGCTGTCTGGTTGGAATTTACTGCTACAGTATTTTGAGATTCTACATAGTCTCTGGAGATTCATGAAAGCCTCTCTGAAGGTTTGGAGAAGGCATCTAAAAGACCCGCTGGCCCCAGTAGCCCAGGGGAGACTCTCCTGGCAAAATTTTCCCCCTTTCCTCTTTCAAGACTCAGCTCCAGTGTCACCTTTGTGAAGATTTCCCCATTTCTATGGTTAACGTCAGTTACTTCCTTTTCTGGATTCCAGCTGAACAGTCTACCTACCTGTTAATACATTTATATTGTATGGAACATATTTATTTGCTTCTCTGCTCTCTCATAAGATCTTCAGCTTCTTGAAGGTAAGAAATGCTGTGTTTCCTCAGTTTTAAGATACACATTTCCACCCCCCAAGTTTTTACGTTTCTGAAATTAGGATAGCTTTTGATGGCATGTCATAGTTTCATTGGCAATATATTTTTTCTGTGGTGCATAATTTTTTTTTAGTGGTACATACAGTAATGGTAGGTCTCATAATTGGTTATGACTTAGAATTAATGAACTATGGCATATCTAATTTACCACTGTAGCCTTAAACAGCTAGTACACTGCCTGGTATTAGTAGGTTCTCCATAAATTCATGAAACTAACAGATTTTGTGACGGTGGATTTCACCAGCAGGTGTCACTAATCTGAGTAATTCTGGCATTGGAGAGCAAAACCATAGGCGGCAGACTTTGGGGGTTGCAAAACTTCCGGAATATTGAAGGAGATGTGATAATTAGGGTAACCGCAGCTGCTGTAACAGCTAGCTCTCCAAACTGCATAATGGCTCAAACTCAGGAGTATTTCTTGCTATCATTAGCTGTTCAGACCAGGTGCTCCTCTTTGGTGGTGACTGTTCTCAGTGCAGTGTTTCAGGGACACAGGCTCCTTCCGTGTTGTGATGCCATCGATCTCCAAGGCGTCTCATCACCATCCCCATCCAGGCAGAACAGTTAAAGAGAGTGTAGAAGGCAGGTCCGCTTTTTTTTTTTTTTTCCTGTACGCGGGCTTCTCACTGTTGTGGCCTCTCCCATTGCGGAGCACAGGCTCCGGACGCGCAGGCTCAGCGGCCATGGCTCACGGGCCCAGCCGCTCCGCGGCATGTGGGATCTTCCCGGACCAGGGCACGAACCCGTGTCCCCTGCATCGGCAGGCGGACTCTCAACCACTGCACCACCAGGGAAGCCCGGCAGGTCCGCTTTGAAAGCCTTGTTCTGGAAATGATTCGTAACACTTCTGCTTATATTCCGCTGGTGAGAATTCATCTTGTACCACATCTAGATGCAAGCCAGGGAGTGGGAGCCAGGAAATGTAATCCTTAGCTGGGCATCCATTTTCCAGTGACAACCCTATGCGATGCAGTGGGAACATGTATTTTGGTGGGATGCTAGCTCTCTAGCACGGGGAACCACTGGACTCTTGCCTTTATCAGGTAGGGCTGTCTGCTTCTTGTTGCAAGTTTAATTTTGGCTTCCAACTTCAACTGTACTAGCCAATAATTTCTTAGTTGCAAGAGACAGAAACCCAACTCTGACCAGTTTTAGTAAAAATGGAAACACCCTTGTTAGGTGTAGTCAGACCCAGGAGCTCAAATAATGTCAATCATCTTTCTTTCTTTCCTTTCTGCTTTTCACTGTACTGGTCTTAATTCGCAAACAAGAACTCTCCGTAACATGGGAAAGAGAAGGATACCTTACTGGGTCCTTTCAGCCCATAATCTTAGGAGGAAGGAGAAAGCTCTTTTGCACAGAGCTTTCTCTGTGAAAGCTAGGGATCAGTAGGGATCCTGGGTGTCAGTCCCCCTGCCAACCAAACCAAACCAAGCCAAACCAAATGTTTGGCTCTAATTGGGTCATGTGACCACTCTTGGGCCAATGGCTGTGTCCAGGGGGTGGTGGCCTGTTCTGAATGGAGAGCTTGACAGCCCTGTGAGAATCACCTGGAATGAATGGGGGGAGGGGCAGTTCCTAACAGGAAAGGATGAACAGACAGAAAGTGAAAGTTGTCCACTGTTTCCAGCACCACTACTGGAGCTTCATCTCCAGCCATTCTTCCTCTGCAGCTGCCCCCAATTGATGCCATTTCTCAAAATATACCAAACCCCTTTAGAGATTCCCTGCTGTACCCCCTTTCTGAAATGACCCCTCTCCCATTCTTCTCCCCTACTCATCCATCAAGACCAGATCACAATCATCTTTGCAAAGCTATTTTTGACACCCTAACCTCACCCCAGCGAGCCCGGTTACAGCTACCAAACAGGCTTCGCATTCACGTTGACAGCTTTGAGTAGAGTTCACTGTGCTATCCAGTAGGTCCTTGTTGATGATCTATTTTATACATAGTAGTGTGTATATGTTAATCCCAGACTCCTAATTTATCCCTCCCCCCCACCTTTTCCCCTTGGTAACCATAAGTTTGTTTTCGAAATCTGTGAGTCTGTTTCTGTTTGGAAAATAAGTTCATTTGTATCATTTTTTTTTTAGATTCCACATATAAGTGATATCATATGGTATTTGTCTTTCTCTGTCTGACTTCCTTCACTCAGTATGATAATCTCTAGGTCCATCCACGTTGCTGCAAATGAATTTCTTGTTCAAGTTTTTTGCATGTTTTCTACTGGATTTTACGTCTTTCTCATTGATGTATAGGAATTCTTTAGATGTTCTGAATACTATTTCTTCGGCCATTATTATGTGGTGCAACCTTTTCTTCATACTCCGAGGCTTCTATTTGCACTCTACTCCTTTTAATATAAAAAAGTAACATGTTAAAAAAATTGACTGAGCTTTGAGGCTGCATCTCAGGGCCACACAAAAGTGGGTTCTGTGGTTCTGCCATGCTGGTCACACCTGCAGTTCAGAGCTGGCTGGCCTGGGAGCAGCCTGTGATGTATTGTGCTGGCTGAGGTGTAAAATGCCATCTTGTCCCGAGCAAACACCAGTGCCGGGGAAGTCCTCATCCCCATCACACAGGGACCCAGTCGGGGAGAGGGCTGCAAGGAGTTGGCTGCCCACAAAGCTCCAATTAGCCCCCAAATTATCTCCTGTGTCACGTGTGCAAGGATTTCTAACCAAAATTTGCTGGAAAATGGATTCTCAATGCTTCTGTCTATTTACCTAATACTTAACCCAAGGATAACAACATACATACAAATTTAAAATAAAACACATGTTGGGTTTTTTTTTAAAATAAAAATTTGAAACAGATGGTCTCTTTTAAGACAAATATTTATTCCCCTGACATTTTTTTCACTTATATGTTTATATTTTTAAATATAGGCTTTATGCAGAGACCTTAGCGATGTCACGATAATAAAATCCATGTTTTTCATAATTGTCTATTTCCTAGAAATGCATGGCTGGAAGCAACCTCAAGAAGCTATCTCTGGCATCCCCCTCCTCCAGGCAGGCCAGCATGCGACCAGCTGAGACCAACTGGTGTTTATTTTGTTTATCTTGGAGTCTTTTGAGGAAGGAAGCTGTAAACTCTTTCTTACTGAGCTCATGGACTCTCCATTGAGTTTTAGATCCCTTGGCTCGGTGAAGAGTTCTTGGATAGGGCAGAGTTCAGAGCAAAGCTTCTGAGTGTTTTTCCCCCTGGTTATACTCTTGCCGATCCCACCCTGAATTTGCAGTGCAACCACCTTGACTTTGTCACCACACGCTTAACTTGGGTTTCATTGTTACCTGTTCAGATCCCTTTGTGCACATCTCTGATACGGTCAGTTTTCATCTTGACCAGGACCATTATTTTTTCTTCCCCTAAGGTAGGTGAATGTCTAAAGGGAGAATCAACAGATGTATGAGATATTAGGCAGAAAAAGATGGACGCTATTCAGAAGTCATTGATAAGAAGGGGCCAGCCCTTAGCCTGAAGTATGCGACCTGAAGATCTTTCCTTTGTGAGAAATACATTGATTTTTCTGTATTCTTGTATCAGTTAGCTTTTGCTGTGTAACAAACTACTCCTAAAGAGTACTGACTTAAAATAACAGTATTCTTTCTCCCTGTTCTATGGGTAGGCTGGGCCAATTGTCAGGTCTGGACTAGCTTGGCTGGGGATGGATAGCCTAGGATGGCCTCACACTCACGTTTGATGGTTAGCTCTAGTCATCTGAAGCAGTAAAGAACACTTGGTCTTATGTTTCTTACTGTCCAGCAAGCTGGTCTGGGTTTATCCACACGGTGGTGGTTGCAAAGTTCCCAAGAGCAGCAAAAGAGAGCAAGCAAGTGCATTTCAAGTCTTCATTTAGGTTATGCTTGCTATTGTTCCATCAGCCAGAGCAAGTCACTAGGCTAGCCCAGAGTCAGGACAGGAGGCCACATCAAAGGACCTGGACAGAGGGAGGCCATCTTTGCAAGCTTACCCCACTTCTTGAGATCAGGAGAAGGAAGATGTCCCTTCTTGGTTCCTATAAAATCCAGATGGCCTGACAACATTCTCAAAGAAAGAAAATCTTGCAGTTTCTCATCTCAAATCTCATCCTTACCGAGTATTTGATTCAGTGCTATTCTTCCATGCCAGTCTTCCACACAGTCTCCGTTTGATGAGGACTTGTATATCTTTGACCCCTGGCATAGTTCTGGGCAGATAGCAAATGCTCAATAAATAGTTTTGAATGAATGAATGAAAACTTGTCTTCCTAAAAGAGGTTGTGCTAACTTGATTTCACTGTAACCTTCCTTATTTGCTTGATAACTAAAGACATGAAATAACTGGCTTCCAACCATCCCAGGTAGGAAGTGGTTTGAAAACCTAGGTCAGATCAAGTCCCTCTCCTTCTTAAATGTCTTCAAAGGCTTTCTGTTATGCTTATAATAAAATCCAAATTCCTTACTATGGCTTAAAAACCCAGCATGATCTGGTCCCTGCATTTCCTACCTCATCCCATTATTTCTTCTCATCAAGTATCAAGCAAATTATTTCTTCTCATCCCCGCTTACCTACCAAGGTCAGCCATAATGGCCTTCTTTTTGTTCTTAGAACACATATACATGTCATATTAAAGATTTTCCCCTCCCACCTAGAGTGTTTCTCCTTGGAATGCTGCCCTCACCCCCCAAGCCGCCAGTCTTTACAGGTTGGCTCCTTCTTTTCATTCAAACTTCATCCCTCAAATAGGCCACCCCTAATCATCTCTACGAAGGTATCTCCTCAACCACTCTCTATCACCAAACCATTTCAATCCTCTGTGTAGCTCTTGACACTAATGCTGCCCCCACTTATTTATTTGTTTCTTTGTCTATAGTTTGTCCTCCATCTCCCACGAGAATGTTAGTTCCAGGATAGTACCTTGTCCATCCTGTTCACTGCTGCATCTCCAGCATCTAGAACTTTGACTGGCACATAGGACGTGCTCAAGAAATATTGAGGGTAATGGGAGACTCTGACCTGATTCTTTAGGTCTTAATTTCTTAGTTCTCCTTGTTTAATTGACAAACAAAAAAGAACACCCTCCATTAAATTACTTAGGGGAAATGTAATCTGGTTCCTTCTATAACAATTCCCTACAATATAAGGTAACATACTACCTAATATGGACACAGAGGAACTAACTGCTAGAGAATCTCCGTTTGCATTGATTGCTTTAAAAAAAAATCAGGAACGAAAACTAAAACTCGAGGAACAAAACGTTAAGACGACATAGCAATGAATTATTCTGATGATTCCTTTTATGGCAATTGCTCTACAGTGTGACCTTTTCTTCAGAATATTTTAAAAGTTAAAAAAACAAATCAAACCAAATAGTACCGAAGAGCTTATAATGAAAAACAACAGTTGTCTGCCCTTCCCACCCCACTCTCCTACCCCTTGTTCTGCTACTGAGAGACGTTCACTTTTATCTGTTTCTGTTTTTAGATCTAAAGTGTATCTAAATAATGTGCTTATACTGTTTTGCCTTGATTTATCAACGTCAGACGTTATCTTCTGACGTCTGGCTATAATGGATGAGGATCTAGCTCTCTCCAGCTCTCTTTCATGTTGCAGGCTTTCCCCCGAATCTGGGGATCCTTGGTTGTTGTTCATATGTGAGAATGAAGGCCAAAGAAGTATCCGTGGGGGCTCTGTGTTTATGGGTAGTCACTGGAAGCTTTGGTTGGAGTGAGAATGAAGGCTGGGGGTGGCAGCTGGCCATCGGGCTGTGGGTTTCTGAAATGCCAGGATGCTGGAGCTTGACTGGGGTACCACCAACAACCTCTGCTGCTCCTGTTTTCCTAGACGACAAAATTTCCCTAGAGAAGCGTGCCCCTCAACCCTCTTCTCATCTCCTCTGGACCCTTCCCCTCTGCCCTCTCTCCTCTCTCTTTCTTTCTTTCCTCTCTAGCCTAGGGTTCAGAGCCTGGTTGTAGGCCATTCTGTCCGCTGAGGAAGGGGAGGTGTCAGAGTGTCGTTTACCAGTCTGTATACAGATTTTGAATTAATCTCTTACTTCTCACTTTCATCCTCTACCTTGTCTGCTGTCTCCAAGTCATGACCCTCTCCACGGTATGGCCAAGAAGGTTCTAGGAGGTCAGGATTCCTCCTCTGCCACCTACTTTGCTTCTTCAGTGAATTATCCACTATGGACTTTAAGTTTCCCAGAAATGGGATGAAATGCTTCCTTTGCTGAAGAACCCCTTCCCGTTTTCTTCCTTATTAAGAGGTAATACCTTAAAAATGAATTTTAGGGACTTCCCTGCTGGTCCAGTGGCTAAGACTCCGCGCTCCCAATGCAAGGGGCCTGGTCAGGGAACTAGATCCCACGTGCCGCAACTAAGAGTTCGCATGCCGCAACTAAAGATCCTGCAGGCCGCAGCTAAGACCCAACACAGCCAAAAAAATAAAATTAACTAATTAATTAATAATAAAAAAGTAGAAGTGATCCAGTTACAAAGCTTTATTAAAAAAATGAATTTTAATGGGGGTCTCATAAAGGACAAGTGAATGCGTGTGCTCATCTGCGATCCTTAGAGTATCTTAAATCTTCTTTTACTTAAAACCTTTCTCTTATGCCGTTCAATTTAGATCTTTATCATTTCTTTTAAAGATAATTAGTCTATAGGTTTCTGCTCTGGTCAGCTCGTGACATCCTTTGTCCAGCTGCAATAGGATACATTCTTCTTCACTCGTCTCTACTCTTCAGTCCTGGAGCTCCAGCTTAAACAGGTGGCCTGAAGGTCTTTTCCCCAACTTTGCAAGTTCTTGCTTATCTTCACATGCTTATTTTCACTGCCCACTTGATGTTCTCAGCACATTTTCTGGGAGCCTTTGATCATAGCAGCGAACTGGGTTTCTTTCATCGGGCCAGAGGCTTCCTGATGGTTGAGTCATCTCCTTGTCAAACTGGGGGATTCCCAAGGATGTGAACGA
This sequence comes from Tursiops truncatus, assembly GCF_011762595.2. Classification (NCBI taxonomy): domain Eukaryota; kingdom Metazoa; phylum Chordata; class Mammalia; order Artiodactyla; family Delphinidae; genus Tursiops; species Tursiops truncatus. The sequence goes on from NC_047047.1 coordinate 55,105,286, forward strand.
TGATTTCCTAATTAAAAAGGCGTTCCTTATTGACAAGGCTGCCTCCCCTGCGGATTGGAGGCATCCTATTTCCTCCTATATCTCTTCTAGTAGTAAGAGGTCTGAGATTTACAGACATATGTGATAAATACAAATAGTTGTGGGAGTGGGTTGGGGGCAGGGGCGTCAGGTGACTCAAGCCCAAGGTAAAAATAGCCGTGGTATCTGGGCTGGCTGGGTGGCAGTTGGCTGTTGGTCGTAACCTCAGAGAGGTGCTCTCTTTAACTATATTTAGTCACCCCTGACTTGGATAGTTTGGGTTTTATCTTTGTGGGATAGCTCTGGCTCTCTTCAAGAAGGCCCACATAGGTGAATGAACAAATCAGAGGCCCTCATCACACAGAACAAACCTGTCACCCTCTGAGCAATAAGAATAATGACAACAAGCAAGGATCCAGAAGAATACAGCTTAGGGTCAATGGAAATTCCGAAGGTTGTTGGGCTCAAGAAGGGCCCACAAGTTTGAGCTATTCTTTTAGCTTCCTCAGAGGATTATCACATTCTAACCTGAACCAATTCCAGCCTTTACTGGAAACTACAAGTGGAAAGTCAGGTACTGAGTATAAGATATTGTGGGTAAAAACATGGCTATGGTTAAGAAAAGGATGGAGCCAGGACTGTTATCAAGACCAACACTTTAAAAATGGGGAAAAAAATATGCAAAAATAGCAAATAAGGTAGTTGTATTACAAATATAGAATAATATGCAGCTATTAAAAATCGTGACTTGTGGAACACTTAACAATACGGAAAATGTATAAAACTGTGTATGGTATAATTGCATTTTTAATAAAAATACGTTTTAAATACATATATATTTCCTATACATGCATTTTCTTTTGGTTTTAGTTTTTGTAAGCAACCTCAAGATGGTGAGATAAGTGGAGGTTCTTTTTTTTTCCTATTCTGGATTTTCTATGCTTTTACCATTGAGAAAGTGAGCATGTATTATTTTTCAGTGAGGTATTTTATTCTAATATTACTAGTTCAATATACTAATCTCAGAATTTATTAGAATAAAATATCTCATTGAAAAATAATACATGCTCACTGGCTCAATGGTAAAAATGTAGGGAAAAAATTACATAGTGTACACCAGAGGTTGCAAACTTGGATTCCTAGAGAATCCAGAAATGCAACAAAAATGAGTAAAGTGGGCTGCCAGAAATGTAATCAAACTTTCTCTCATTTTTACTTGACCGTGGCATAAGCACATAATGTAGTAGAAACATGTATGATATTGGAGATTATATACTAAGTTCAAAATCGGAAAACATAACATTTGAAAAAACCAGCAATATTTAATTATTAATTTTTTCTTTCATAACTCATTACTTCTTTGCTTTATAACCAGAAATGTGACACTTCTTCTTTTGCCCCAATATGTCAGTGTTGGGTCTTGCATTTCATGTTGTGATGTGCTGTATAGAATTCAGCCTTGAATCCTTTCACTGAGAGCAATAGTTTTATTTAGTTTCATAATGGAAAACAGCTGTTCATGGCTGAACATGGATAGAATCTTTGTGTGATGGCTTTTATACTTAGGGTAACTACTCTTGAGATATTTGTAGAATAATGGCATTCCAATGTTGCAACATTTAATTTGAGGGACTAAATTGTGGTTCAAAAGATTTCATTTATGGCATACTATTCATTAAGAAAGGTGAGTTGAATAATAGCGTTTATTTTTTATAAAATTAGAAGCTTTTTTTGGAATCCTGTCTTCAATCTCACAATTTTGGGAGAGCAGTTAAAGCAATCTCTTTCATTTCTGAAAATTGATTTCAGCATAGGAAAGTGGGTTAGATTAGTCTTTGTCAAATGAATTTTCCAAAGATATAATTTCACTAAGAATGAACAAATTCAGTAGCTCATTTGCATACCTGTGAAGATTCTTGCAGAGAAGTACCCAAATGCTTTAGATGGCTTGGGATATTTACCAAAAAATTCAATACTTGGATATTTGCTGGTGAGTTGGGTAAATATGTTTTGTTCGATGATATAAACAAGTTAATCATTTTTCAACTGTTCCTCTGAACTGCAAATAAGACTCCAATATTATACACCAATTATCTTTAATTATTAGAACAGATGAATGGTATTACTATTGTGTATCCGCATTAGGCAAAGCACTGAAATCTCTATACTTTCAGCCATGGGAGTGAATCCAATTCAGTAAGCCCATGATAGTTTCTATTTTAACTTAGTGCAATTCTTGGTGAGTTGTTGAGGTTTCATGATCGTGCAAAATTTGCCACCTTAGATTTAAGTTTGATAACAAGGTCATTGTTAATGCTGACCATCTCAGGAGCTCTGTTTCATACTTACTAATTTTGACCTGTCTGCTTTAAATTTTTCAAGACTTCTCAACACACAAAGCTAAGCCATTTCCTGAAGTTGTGCCTGTGATGGACACCATGCCCTAAAGTTCTCCAATCACATCGGAGTCTCTTTGGAACCATAAATAAATATAGCTGACTGGGTGGTATTATTTTAACTGGGCTCTCATAAGCTTCCCTAGGAAATGCCACAAATGATTGAACTTTTTCACACAACCTGTCCTGTAAGTTCTCAGCCATGTCGTCATCTTGCTGAGAACAGCATTTCTGTTTAGTCTTCCATTTGCAAATACTTGTTTTTGTTCAAGGCATGAATTTCCTCTTTCCCCAGTAGATACCCTTTTACAAACTCAGCATTCATAAAAGGTTTCAATGCCTGAGCAGTATTCTCACCTATTTCACTCCATAACTTTATTTCACAGTTGCATCACTTGTTTTATTTGCATTGAAAAAACATGTGTTGAAATGTCAGTCCTTCGTTTTTAGATCATTAAGTTCCAATATACTAGTCACAGCTTCTTTGGTTGGATTCTTCTGATGCTAACACATTTTATTTGCATGTCAAACTTAGAAGATTTTTTAAAAATTAATTTTTATTAGAGTATAGTTGCTTTACAATGTTGCGTTAGTTTCTACTGTACAGCAAAACGAATCAGCTATACATGTACATATATCCCCTCTTTTTTGGATTTCCCTCCCATTTTGGTCATCACAGTGCATTAAGTAGAGTTCCCTGTGCTACACAGTATGTTCTCATTAGTTATCTATTTTATACATAGTATCAATAGTGTGTATGTGTCAATCCCAATCTCCCAACTCCTCCTACTCCCCACCTCCCCTGCTTCCCCCTTGGTATCCATACATTTGTTCTCTATGTCTGTGTCTCTATTTCTGCTTTGCAGATAAGATCATCTATACCATTTTTCTAGATTCCACATGTATGCGTTAATACACTATATTTGTTTTTCTCTTTCTGACTTACTTCACTCTGTATGACACTCTCTAGGTCCATCCACGTCTCTACAAAGGACCCAGTTTCGTTCCTTTTTATGGCTGAGTAATATTCCATTGTATGTATGTACCACATCTTCTTTATCCATTCCTCTGTTGATGGATATTTAGGTTGCTTCCATGTCCTGGCTATTGTAAATAGTGTTGCTATGAATATTGGGGTGCATGTGTCTTTTTAAAAAAAATTTATTTATTTATGGCTGCATTGGGTCTTCATTGCTGTGTGCAGGCTTTCTCTGGTTGCGGCAAGCAGGGGCTACTCTTCATTGTGGTGCGCAGGCTTCTCATTGTGGTGGGTTCTCTTGTTGCGGAGCACAGGCTCTAGGCACATGGGCTTCAGTAGTTGTGGCACGTGGGCTCAGTAGTTGTGGCTCATGGGCTCTAGAGCACAAGCTCAGTAGTTGTGGCGCACAGGCTTAGTTGCTCCGTGGCATGTGGGATCTTCCCAGACCAGGGCTCGAACCTGTGTCCCATGCATTGGCAGGCGAATTCTTAACCATTGCACCACCAGGGAAGCCCGCATGTGTCTTTTTTGAATTATGGTTTTCTCTGGGTACATGCCCAGTAGTGGGATTGCTGGGTCATATGGTAGTTCTATTTTTAGTTTTTTAAGGAACCTCCATACTGTTTTCCATGTGGCTGTATCAATTTACATTCCCACCAATAGTGCATGTGGATTCCCTTTTCTCCACACCCTCTCCAGCATTTATTGTTTGTAGATTTTTTGATGATGGCCATGGAAGAATGTTTTTAACTTCTGAAAAAAAAAAGTTATTTTTCTGCAAATACATAGCCCTCTCTGGTGCTCTTTTGTTTCCCTTTTTTTAATGGAGTTATGGATATAAAAAACAAGGATTACTTTCTTCTTAATGCTATTATAAAATGAATACAGTCCAAACTGATGATAAATGACTACTGACCATCTGCCTCAGTGATGGGAGGAGAATGGGGAGTGGCAGGGAGTGTGGCAACATGGAAAACCACTCAGCTCCAGCTGACTTGATCCTTGCTGGACTGTGGCTCCAGTGTTGACAGATCTTCTACACTTTTAAAATAAAAAAAGTGTAATATACAAATTAAAAGTGGATATATTTAAAAAGTACAGCTTGGTGAGTTTTTCACAAATGGAACAAGGTGGTCCAACTCGCAGCTAGATCAAGAAACAGAACCGAAGCATCAGGCCCCACAACGCACCCTTTAACTCCCTTCAGGTCGAGATCTTTTACTTTTTAAGAAAAAAATCTGGATTCATATGTGGACTCTCCATTTCTAAATTTTGTCAAGTAATTCAAAACATTTTCAAACCCCGTGGGCCAAGCTAAATACATCTTCTGACCAGAGTCAACCCAGAGGACTCCAGTTTGGAGTCTTGCTTTTTTCGTTGGTGTCTGGAAGACCACACCACTCTTTTCTTCCATCTAAAGGGGGCGGGTAACCATGTTTGTGCTATGATTGACTGGGGTCTTTCCCTGGGATTTTGGCAGTGGGACACTAGCTGGGTAATGGTGCTAAAAGTGGGAGCTTCTGTAGCCCCAGGCCCTACTCCACCATGTCAGTGGAGGAGCGGAGAAAGCTGGCTCCCAGAGAGAAAACTGAAGTGCAGAGAGAGCAAAGAGAGCAAACATACAGCAAGGGAGAGCAAGAGAGCAAGAGAAGCTGCCTTGGTTCCCCAGTAGCTTTCCAACTTCCCGATTCTTGGTCCTAGATCCTTCTGAAGCCAGGATATACTAGGGACTGAAGAGCTAATTAGGCTGTAGGCTTCTCTAAGGGTTCAGGAGGGACAAGCAGGTGGTAAATCACGGTTGGAGATGCACGTGACAGCCGATGGCTGGCAGTCAAGTGCGCAGGGGTCTCCATGTGGGAGCTCTGTCCACACAGAGCCAGTCCCTAAGCCTGAGGGTAAGGAGTGAGGAGGCCTGGCAGGAAAGTGGGAGCTAGAAATTCACTCAGGTGAGCTCATAACAGCATTCTTGTTTAAAAAATGTTGGAGATTGGCTTATTATTCTCAATTCTTCACACTTTCCCTATAATAGAATTATTCGTCCATGTCCTTTGCCATGTGACTTTGTACACACCCTACTAGAATAAGTGGAGCATGAATTCACATCCATTGGACGTTGGGCTTGGCCAGTTGACTTGCCTTGGCCAATGGGTATGGGTGGATTTGACAGTGGCCGGTTCTGAGTTAAGGCCTTAAGAATCATGGGAAGTTTCCACTAGCCTTTTCTTGTGCTTCTTCCATCCATAATGAGACGAGCCTGCCCCAGGTATCTGGTGGTCCCAGAGTGGGTGACATACGGAACTGATCTGTATCTGACCCACAGCCTGAATCAGAGCCACTCCACCCAATCCATAAACTAAGTGAGAAAAATAACTGGTTATTTTTATAAACCAGTAAGATTTTAGGATTATTTATTACATAGTATTATCATAGCAATAGCTGACTGACACAGAGTAGGAATGGATTCTAGGCAAAATTAGGGACCAGGAGTCAAGGCAGAAGGAGTCTAGTAATGCGGAGTGGACGAAGCCGGGAGTAGAGAAGGGAGAGCTCAGACTCAGAGGCAACATGAGCAGTAATGGGGGCTCTTTGAGGTCATTCCAGAGGACACCAGCTCCACGTCTGATTGGAAGAGGGAAATGAGAGCGGTCTGGGGGAAATACCTGTCACCACATTGATCATCTGGCTTGAGAGAATCAGGAGGAACACAGGAGCCAAGCAGCTGTAACTGAGCTGGTGACCTTATTCTCAGCCATTGGGTCTGTTCAAACTTTATACTCCACTCCCAGCTTGGTCAGCATTGGCTCAGGATCTGCGAGCATCAGTGGATCTAGCTCAGAGGATTCTGGGAAAATGGCAGCAGGAAAAATACAATGGAAGAGGACAGCACCAGTACTGCAGCTCACAAATGCTCAAAGGTGTGTGTGTGTGTGTGTGATGGCTCATGTCTTATAAACCTGGTGGTTGCTTGCTGTCCACCTGCTCGCTGTTTTTGTTAACAGCTCAACCTGGAGTGGGTTTGAGGTTGGGAGACTGTTACATATTCCTACCACATTCATCAGCTTTCTGAGAGCTTACAGTTTCAGATGAAGCCCGGGAAACCATAGATCAGTAGGACAACTGGATGACAGAGCAGGATGTGGTGGCCAGTGGCCTGCATTGCCACAGCAGAGGATGCTGGGCAGAAGCACAGACAGAGGGTGTTTCTGATTTTCTTCCTTGAAATTCCTTTTCCCTGGGGCTTCCAAGCTCAGGAAGCTCATGTCATCTCCTAATTCAGGCAGATGAAGATGGGAGTTCTGTAGGGAGGCGTTTCCACTTAATCAAGGCCAGTCATACGCAAGCTCTAGGATTAAGTGGAGATCTGCAGATCTGCACACTTGCTTGGGCAGCCTGTTTTCTGTCTTCACTACCTTGTTATCTGGCCCTTTGCTGAATTCCTGTAGCTTTTCCAGGACTTAAACAATGAGATTAACAGCTATAATTTTTTGAATGCCTACCATATGCTGGGTTCTCTACTGGATCTTTTACAAATATTACTGATAATAACAACAGTGACGATCACTAATATTTATTAAGCATTTACTACGTGCTAGGCACTGTGCCAAGCCATGTACGTGTATTAACTCATCAAGGATCCTCACAGTAAGGCAACGTGGGCCTCATTATTTTTGCATGTGAATAATAATCAGTGGAGTCATGACTTGGATCTAGATTGGCCTGACTCCAGAGCCTCTGCTTTTTTTCATTCATGATGCTGTTTCGCTTGGTTTTGCTCTCTAGCCATGCCAGGGCCCTGTCCAGTTAGTAGGATGGGCTGGGACAAGATCAGAAGGGCGAACACAGTGTGGGGCCGTTTCTAGGTAAGCGTTCGGTGAGCAGTTCACAATGGGGGCAGAGATAAAGTCCAGCAGGAAGCATGGCAAGGCCCTGAAAGGTGAGTGGAACAGAGAGAGGGACAAGCCAGAAGCCAGCAGGTGTCCTGGCAGGTAGCTGGGCTGTGCAGGAAGCTTGTCAACAGGGAGCATGCCCTAGATGCTGGGCAGGGGTCCAGGAGCAGGACACCAGGCCCTGGAGGAAATGGAGCTGGTCAGAGCACAGCCTATAGTTCTGGCTATGCCCTTTATTAACTTTTGGGCAAGTTACTTACCTCCCCTAGCTTCAGTTTCTTCATCTGTAAAATGGGGAGTATAATATTACCTTCTTCATAGGGTTAATATGATGGTTAAATGAAAAAAGCATAAAGTACCAATGGTAGCATCTGGCGTTACCATTGCAATGCTCATTGTATTGAGCACCACCAAGGAAGTGCACAGTGGCACAAGGCACAAGGACAAGGCAGGACACAGTTTATCATAACTGAGAGTCACGTGAAGCATAAGAAGAACAGTCCCCACCCCACCGAAAAAAGAGCAGCCCTAAAATTCCTTTTGATGGAGATCAGTATTTGTTTTAGAGTCTGGAATGGAGTTAAGTGACCTCGGTCCCATACAAAGGAGGGTGGTTGAACGCAAAGCAGATCCTGTTCTTTCCATACATGGGTTTTAGAATCCTGGCCCCTTATAACTGAAAGGCTCTTGCTCAGGGATTTGGACCCCCAGCTTGTTGCTCTTTCAATGGTATTATGCTGCTGATAAACACCTGACATAAAATATGGACAACCATGTCAACGGCACATGTACTACAGTTGTTTTAAAACATGTATGCAAGTTTGTTCCTTGACACTCCTCCCATCAAAAGGGCCCTTGAACACGGGCTGACTTTAGTGATTGGCTTCTAATGAAGAGAATGTGGTGAAAGTGATGCTATGTGTCTTCCAAGGCTGGGTTAGAAAACATAATACAGCTTCTGTCCAGCTCTGTCTCTCGGGATGCTCACCCTTGGAACCAGTCGCCATGTTAGGAGGAAGCTCAGTCACGTGGAGAGACCACATGAAGTGTCTGGACCAACTGCCCCAGCTAAGGTCCTATCTGCTAGCCAGCGTCAGTCACCAAACAAGTGAGTGAGCTAGACCTCAGATAATTTGGTCTAGCCTTGGAGCCATGCCAGCTGACACCAAGTGGATGGGCTGTCCCCAGCCACTCCTACCCAAATGACTGATGATTGAGCAAAATAAGTATTGCCGTTTTAAGACATTATGTTGTGGGCTGGCTTGCTAAATAGGCTATGCACATGCATAGTGGAGCATGGAAGAGAAGCAGTTGGACAAAGGGCTTAAGAGTTTGTATTCTGGAGTCAGAAAATTGACTCTCAAATTTCGGCTCTGCTGTTTGCACCGAGCCAGTTTCATAACATCTTGAGACTGTTCTGCCCTCTGTAAGATGGTGATAATAATCATATTAATTTTATGCGTTGTTGTATTAGTTTGCTCAGGCTTCCATAGCAAAATACCAGAGTCTGAAATTAATTTTCTCATAGTTCTGGAGGCTGGAAGTTCAAGATCAAAGTATCAGCAAGGTGTTTGGTTTTTCCTGAGGCCTCTCTCCTTGGTAGACGGCTGTCTTCTCACTGTGTCCGCACGTGATCTTTCCTCTGTGAACACACCTATCTGTGTCTACATTTGCTCTTTTTATAAGGCCACAAGTCATAATTGTATTAGGACCCACCCTAAAGCCTTCATTTTAACCTACTTACGCTTTAAAGACCCTTTCCCCAGTACAGTTACATTCTGAGGTGCTGGGGTTTAGGACTTCAACATATGAATTTGGGGGTTGGGGGGATACAGTTCAGTCCATAACTATAAAGAACTGGTTTTTGGTGGACACACAGTAAATGCTTAATATATATATGACATCAACATGCTAAAAGAGTAATACCACCACGTATGCAGGGGAAATTGTATTTTCTTTTCACTTTGGTGTTAAGAGAAGACAGTTTCCGACTCAGCACTGTTTGTTGCCCAGACCCCCAACCTGGCCCCCAGCCCCAGCTCAGTGATGGTGGGGAGAGAGGGGCTGAGCAGTCTCCTCTGAATGAAGGAAGCAGCAGCATTTCCTGACCCTCCAGAGACAGGTGCTTCCTTTGGCGACCCTTGAGAGGGGCTTTCTCTTTGATCCTGGGGGAAAATCCCAGGGTGATCCCTGGTAAGAAAGGTTTGGGGTGATGTAAAAACCAGAGGTCACTGTCTGTCTGAAGTTGTCTGGGTGCTCCAGAGCTGATCCTTGGAGTCGTTCCCACTGGACACAATTTGGAAAAGGTATTTTAGAGAGAAAGTCCCAATTCAGAAAACATTTCTGCCAAGTCCTTTGTTTTCCTAATGTTGCCGCAGTGTCTGGAGCTGAATTTTAAAAACGGCATTTTCCTGGAAAGGACTTCTTGGTCTTTTTTGGAAATGTCTCATGTAAAACAAGATCACCAGTCAGCTGTTGGTCTGGTCTCCCAGGAATGAGTTTGGGAAATGGCAGTGGGGGAGGGTGGGACAGGGTGGGAAAAAGAACAAAAACAAAGAGGGGGAAAGCAGGACGAGACCAAGGGGCCAACATTCCTGTGTTAGGAACAGGCTTAAGGCTCAGGAATTGTTCCAACGGGTCAGGCATCATGGTGGGGAGAAAGGGAGGGAGGGGAGCCCTGACCCCGACAGCAGGGCTGTGGGAATGTCCCCCAGGAGACTGTTGGTGGCAGTGCTCGGTCATCATTCATCACAGAAATGGGCCTGTCCCTCGGCCTGCCATTTCCCTCCTCCCTGGCCTTGCATGGGTGGGAGGGCAAGAGATAAAGCAAGCTCTGACTAGGGCTCTCTGAGGGCAGGGGCCTAGCGTCTTCCATTAGATTTGATTTTCTTCCTGAAGAGAGGGATTGTATGTGGCACCCATTCTAGAGACTTGTAGTCCTTTTGGGCTGCTATAAGGAAGTACCATAGATGGGGTTTCTTATAAACAACAGAAATTTATTTCTGTCTGTTCTGGAGGCTGGGAAGTCCAAGATGAAGATGCTAGCAGATTCTGGTGATGTCTGGTGAGAGCCCGCTTCCTGGTTCATAGACAGCTGTCTTCTTGCTGTGTCCTCACATGGTGAAAGGATGAGGAAGCTCTCGGAAGGGCACTAATCTCGTTCATGAGGGCTCCACCCTCATGACTCAATTACCTCCCAAAGAGCCTACCTCCTAACATCATCACATTGGGGGTTAGGATTTCAACATATGAAGTTTGCGGGGGGGGGACATAAACTTTCAGTCCATAACAGGCTTCATGAGGGCCAGACTGTGCCTTTCCATCAGACTGAAGGGTTCCAAGTACAGGGATCCTGTCCCTCCTTGATCTAAGGAATCTCTGAACCTGGGAACCTCATCCCCTTCTTTCAGCATGTCCCTGAACCCAGAATGAGGGAGAAACTTGGTTTATGGACCTGACTGACCTGGTGACCTACATACAGTCCTGCTTCTCCAACCTTGTAAGCAGCACAGACAAGACGTACTGACTGGAAAGACTTGACATGGGCAGGCCAGCTACTACTTCCCTCCAGGCCCAAGGCCAGGGCAATTACTGTGGCCAAGTGGAATTTCTGTGGCAGGAGGACACTTAGAGACTCTTTGCAGAGCTGGCTTCCATCCTCTGGGCTTCTGTGTTACTCTTCCATCCATTCCTTACCCTGTCCTTGCTTCTCATTGCCAGCCTCAAGTCTCCTGGATTTGTGGTGACTCTGGGCCTCAGAATAGAGTAAGTGTAAAGAGCAGAGGAATGGGCATGTAAGGATCACTGAATCTTAGAATTGGAAGCCACTCTAGAGGTGATTTTATCCATTTTCTTATCTGGATCATTCATTCATTCATTTGATAGACACTTAATGATGACTATTCTGTGCCAGACTCTGCTCTAGGCACTGGGTAGATAGGAGTGAACAAAACAGACATAGTTCCTGCCCTCATGGAGCCAAGTGTCTGACGCTTGCATATGCCAGCCTCATCGAGGGTCACACAGATTCTGCAAAACTTCCATGTTTTTGTAGCTCTCTGTCCCAAGGCAGCCCATTTCAATTTTGGTCAGCTCTGAAAGTCATAATGTTCCTCTATAGACTGAGTCAATGTCCTTTTCTTTTGTAATTTTTACTCATTTGTCTCAGTCTGCTTTCAGATGAAATCTCTCACTGTGATGGTGAGTTTGTTATTTTGTTTCTTTCTTTCCATCTTCTTATTTTTAGACTATATTGTTAGGTGTGCCCAAGTTTAAGATTGTTGTATTTTCTTAGAGAGCTCTTCTTTTGATCATTTTGTAATCGTTTCCTCTACTTTTTCTGATTTTAGTGTTGCTTCATCACTTGTTTTTTTTTTTGGCTAATGATTGCTTGGTTTATTTTTTCCACTCATTGCTTTCTTTCTGTGTTATTATATTTTAAGAGCCGTGTTTCTTATTTGATCTTAACATTTCTGTCATTTAGCAGGTAATCTGAATCCCTTTTATTTATATTCATCACTGGAATCCAGTTGTTACTGGTATATATTGATATCTTGATGTTTTGGTTTTAATCTCTTAGCTTCTTTGCTTCTTTTCTGTCATCTATTATATTGACTGAGTTTTCTTTAGTCCATCTTTTTCTCTTTTACTGTTTTAAAAGTTACATACATTCAAAGTCTTTTCTTTTAGTGATTATCCTTAAATTTTTAACATGTTGTGCAATTAAGTGTTGCATTTGGCTGCAAATAATGGAAAACAATGGATTAAATATGAAAAGGTTACTTTGTAGAGAGAAGGCCAGAGTCAGGCAGTATAGAGCTTAGTGTACCTCTTTAAGGATATCATCAAGCACTGAGGTTCTTTTTATTATCTTTTTCTCCTATCCTTAGTATGTGACTTTGTCTTCTCTTCATGGTCACAGGGTGCCTGCTGCTTGTTCAGTCATTGTGTGCTCATTCTAGGTAGGAAGAAGAGAAGAGGTAAAGGGCAAAGTGTTCCTCCTGGAAGCCTACTAGGAAGCTGTGGTTATATTTCATTGGCTGAAACTGTAACACCTTGCTACCCCAGCTGCAAGGGAGTTAGGAAAGGTGAGTATTTTTAGCTGCCCTGTAGAAAATCAAGGTTCTACTATAAGAAAGAAGGAGAAAGAGAATATATTGTGTGGGCAGCTCCAAGCATCTATAACTCATGTATATTACTGTAGTAATCTTACAGTTTATCTGAATTTCTACATCTTTTATTTTTTTTGCAGTTCATTCTTTTTTTCTCCAATTTTATTGTGATATAATTGGCATACAGCACTGTATATGTTTTAAGGTGTACAGCATAATTATTTGATATACATATATCATGAAATGATTACCACAGTAAGTTCAGTGGACATCCATCACCTCGTATAGACACAAAATTAGGGAAAGAGAAAAAATATTTTTTTCCTTGAGGAGAAGTCTTCGGATTTACTCTCTTAACTTTCCTATGTAATGCACAGTAGTGTTAATTACATTTATCATGTTGTACATTACATCCCTAGTACTTATTTACTTATGACTGGAAGTTTGTGCCTTTAGAATGCCTTCATCTAATTATCCCTTCCCCCACCCCCACCTCTGGTAACCACAAATCTTGTCTCTTTTTCCATGAGTTTGTTTGTTTGTTTGTTTTTTAACATCTTTATTGGAGTATAATTGCTTTACAATGTTGTGTTAGTTTCTGCTGTATAACAAAGTGAATCAGCTATACGTATACATATATCCCCATATCCCCTCCCTCTTGCGTCTCCCTCCCACCCTCACTAACCCACCCCTGAATCTCTATAGCTTTAGGATGTTCTTATTCTAATCACTCCATCTCAAGTTTCATGTTATTATTTAGCATTTTAGCTCTACTTTGTTTTTTTTTTTTTTTTGCTGTTTTGTAATTTGTCTTTTTTTTTAACATCTTTATTGGGGTATAATTGCTTTACAATGGTGTGTTAGTTTCTGCTTTATAACAAAGTGAATCAGTCATACATAAACATATGTTCCCATATGTCTTCCCTGTTGCGTCTCCCTCCCTCCCACCCTCCCCATCCCACCCCTCCAGGCTGTCACAAAGCACCGAGCCAATATCCTCTACTTTGTTTTTAAACTCTGCAGAAATCAGACATCACTACTGCTCTTGCTATCTTATAGTCAATTTGTACTTAGACTTATTCACATGCTCATCCATTTCTTCACTAACCATTGTTTCTTCCATCTTACTCCTTCCTCTCAACTCAGTTTCCTTCTATAAATGATAAACTCTGTTGTCCTTTTCTGAAGATGTGGTGTCTTTTTTTAAAAGCATTTTTCAATTGAAATATAGTTGATTTACAATATTGTGTTAGTTTCAGGTGTACAGCAAAGTGATTCAGTTATATATATAGGTTATTACAAGATATTGAATATAGTTCCCTGTGTTATACAGTGGATCCTTGTTACTTATCTATTTTATGTGCAATAGTTTGTATTTGTTAATCCCATACTCCTAATTTGTCCCTCCTTCACTCCCTCTCCCCTTTGGTAACCATAAGTTTGTTTTCTATGTCTGTGAGTCTGTTTCTGTTTTGTATATAGATTCATTTGTATTATTTTTTAGATTCCACATATAAGTGATATCATATAATATTTGTCTTTCTCTGACTTACTTGACTTAGCATGATATTCTCTAGGTTCATCCATGTTGCTGCAGATGGCAATATTTCATTCTTTTTTATGGCTGAGTAATATTCCATCATGTATATATACCATATCTTCTTAAACCAAAATCATTTGTTGATGAGCATTTGGGTTGTTTCCATGTCTTGGCTATTGTAAATAGTGCTTCTATGAATATTGGGGTGCATGTATCTTTTTGAATTAAGGTTTTCATTTTTGGGGAATATATACCCAGAAGTGGGATGGCTGAATCATATGGTAACTCTATATGGAACCTCTATACTGTTTTCCATAGTGGTTGTACCAATTTATATTCCCACCAACAGTGTAGGGGAGTTCCCTTTCCTCCACCCCCCTCTCTAACACTTATTATTTGTAGACTTTGTGATTCTGAAAGGTATGAGGTGATATCTCATTGTGGCTTTGATTTACATTTCTCTAACAATTAGTGATGTTGAGCATCTTTTTATGTGCCTGTTGGCCATCTGTATGTCTTCCTTGGAGAAATGTCTATTTAGGTCTTCTGCCATGATGTCTTTTTAAAACTCCCCACTCTTGAATGATAGTTAACCTTGGCGTGATGTTCTATAAAAATAGCTATTCTCCTTCAACATAAAAAATTATTCTATTTGCCTCTATGGTTGCTGATGCCAAGTCTGCTGTCTATTTTTTCTTATAGGTGATCTTTCTTTTCTTCCTGGTGCTTTCATGATTTTTCTCTCTTGTTGGTGCTCTGCAGTTTCACTATAATGAGCCTAGGTGTATTTTTATGTTTATTTATCTTGCTCAGGTCCCTAAGTGCCTTTTCAGTTTGAAGATCTGTCTTTCATCAATCTAGGAAATTCTTAGTCATCATCTCTGAATATTGCTTCTCCTTTCTCTCTAATCTCTCCCTCTAGTACTCATAACACACTCATTTTGGACCTTCATGTTCTATTCTTCAAGTCATATGTTCTCTTTTTATATTTTAATTTTCTTAGTTGTTTTATGCTATATTCTGGAGACTTTCCTATGATCCATTTTTTTGGTTCACTAAGTCTCTCTTCAGTTTTGTCTAATTTACTGTTTACTCTATCCTTTGCATTTTTTATTTCTAGAAGTTCTAGAAGTTTCTTTTTCAGATTTATCATTTTTTTTTCCAGTATTTATACCTTAAGCTTTCTTGTCATTCTTTTCTTTCTTTAACATTTTAAACATATGTTATGGTTTCTTTTAGATTGTTCTTTCATTTTAAATTCTTGAGGTAATAATCCTCTCATTTATCTTCCAGTCTCCCTTATGGTGATTTGTAATTTTTGGTTGTGAGTACATATTTAGCTGGTTTTTTTCCCCTTGAAATAGAGAAGTTTTTCATTTGTCCTGCTCCAAGGGGGCAGTCCAAGACAATTTTTTTTAAATTAACTTCTTTATTTACAATTTGCATAGGGATGCTGATTAATTTTATATGTTAACTTGGCTAGACCATGATACTACTGAGTTTTTGGTTAAATACCAGTTTAGATGTTGCTGTGATTTTTAGATGTGATTAACATTTGAACCAGTAGACTTTGAGTCAAGCAGATTGCTCTCCATAATGTGGGTGGGCCTCATCCAATCAGTTGAAGGCCTTAAGAGAAAAAGACTGAGATCCCTTGAGGAAGAAATTCTGCCTCCAGACTGCCATGGATTTGAGCTTCAACATAAATACTTCCCTAATCCTCTAGCCTGCGGGTCTGCCCTGCAGATTTTGAACTCGCCAGTCCCCACAACTGCATGAGCCAATTCCTTAAAATAAATTTCTCTCTCTCTCTATAAATACATTCTATTGTTTCTGTTTCTCTGAAGAACCATGACAAATACACCAGGTAAGGAGTGCAAATTTGGAGAACACTCTTGTATTTAGTGATGATTTGAGGTTTTGTTTCTCAGGGGTAGTTTTGTTTCTTTACCTGCAACTCTGGAAAGAGGTACATATCACTGGGGTTTTCCTGGGCCTGTGAGTGGGACTTAAATTGAAACAGTGATCCTCCCAGAGTCTCCACTTAATGCTTCTAGAGTCTCCATTACAGGACCCCAAAGCTCCATCTTTTGTTCTTTTGTGGGCTTTAAAACCCCAGCCTCTAGACATTTGTGTCAATATCTTCCGGTACCATTAGGCGTCAGTAAAGCTTGACGCTCTGACTAGAACTTCGCCCCTTTTTTTTCCTGGCACCTAGAGATTTTACTTTATTCTTATGAGCTTAACTATATTTATTTACAATTTTTTTTGCTATATTTTACCAGTATTTTTATTGTTTTATAGCAGAATTAGAAGTTCATGTTAGCTCATTCTGTAATGTTGCTGGAACCTGAAAACCCAGTAGCCCTTCAAGTTGTTGAAGACAGCTCTTATATTCAACCCCAGGCTATTTCTACCCTGTCGTCCTCATGTGATGAAGTGTCTTATCCTGATTATACTTCTCTTATGCTATTCCAGCTTGTTCATATCCTTCTAAAGAGTAGAACCCCAGACAGGGGTGGGCTCCCAAGGTAATGGCCAGACCAAGAGGTCAGAAGTGTTGCCACTCCACAGACTGGACACCACACTCCTCTCCATGAAGTCTAGGGTCCCAGGGACTCTTTGGGCTAAAACACAACAGTGTTGGCAAAAAGTAAGCTTACAAAAACCTGTATGGGGTGGAAAAAGAGTAAGAACAGCCATGAGAGACTGGGAGAGTGTCAAAGAGTGAAATAGCATTTGAGGGAGTTAAAACAAATGAGATACGGCTCTGCCCAGGGAGCCCTGCAGAGACATTCCACAGCCCTGTCTCAGGATCAATGATGTAATAGCAGAAAACTTCAGGGGACTGTCTCAGTGTTTTCTTAAGTTATTTAGGTTATTATTTGCCCTTGGTCTATTCTTCTTTTCAGGCCTAGATTTTTCTTTTTTTTTTTTCAGGCTGTTGTATAAGCACCTTAAATCTCTGATTAGAAACTTTACTGTGTTCTGTTTGGTGTGCTTTGTTCTGATAAGCATGGATTTTATAACTCCCAGGTCTTTTGTAGAAAGCCTGGGGAGCTGGGACCTGTAGTCAGATGGAGATAGTTGCTATGGGATATTCATTTAGTGTAGATCAGGAATCCTACCAGTTATCGCCTCAAAGTGGGGATGGGAGGAGAGGTGATGGGGGGAGGGGGGAGAGGAGGGGAGGGAGAGAGAGAAAGGGAGGCGGGGGAGGGGGGCGGAGAGAGAGGGAGAGAGGGAGAGAGGGAGAGAGGGAGAGAGAGACTGATCCGGTAGAAAGAAAACTGCCATGTGACTTTTCCAAATCCCTTAACCTCTCTGGATCTCAACTTCTTAATCTGTATATAGAAAGCATTTACTTTGATTCCCTTGCTCAGATGATCTGAGCCCTGGTTCCCCTGGTAGAGAAAAGGCAGTGATGCAGCGTCATGCTACTGGGAAGAGAAAATGCTGCATCTTTCCTATGTAGTTCCACGTCTCAGAAGGGCAGTTTTTAATTCTTGAAGTAATAATCATAGCAAGGTTTTATATGGTGCTCACAATGGGCCTGACACTGTTCTAAACACTTTACAAGCACCTCTCGCTTAATCCTCACAGCATCCGTATGAGCTAGAGACAGTTATCTTCATGCTCAAGGTAAGAAAAGAGATGCAGAGAAGTTAAGTAACTTGCCTAAGGTCGTACAACTAGAACATGTAAGGATTCAAACACAAGCCACCCGGCTCCAGAGTTCATGCTGTTAGCCCATACTTTTAAGAGCTAAGAGGCAGGGAGCTTAAGGAGTTCCAAAAAAGCCATAAAGACACATTCAGAATCCTTGAAAAAAGAAAGAATAAAAGATAGAGAGCATGTAATGGAGGATTTGACTTCGTCTTTTTTAAAAAATTTATTTATTATATTTTTATTTATTTTTGGCTGCATTGGGTCTTTGTTGCTGCACACAGGCTTTCTCTAGTTGCAGTGATTGGGGGCCACTCTTTGCTGTGGTATGCGGGCTTTTCATTGCGGTGGCTTCTCTTGTTGCGGAGCACAGGCTCTAGGTGCGCGGGCTTCAGTAGTTGTGGCACACATGCTCAGTAGTTGTGGCTCGCAGGCTCAGTAGTTGTGGCGCATGGGCTTAGTTGCTCCGCGGCGTGTGGGATCTTCCCGGACCAGGACTCGAACCCGTGTCCCCAGCATTGGCAGGTGGATTCTTAACCACTGCACCACCAGGGAAGCCCTTGACTTAGTCTTGCTGGAAAGGCTTGGCATCTGTTGCGCTGAGATCTGGAGGATGAGAAGGCACTAACTAGATGAAAGGAGAGGGAAGAGCCTGGCAGGCAGAGGGATCCGAATATGCTGAGGGAGCACAGTGCGGTCCAGGAGTCTGTGTGCCTGCGGTTCAGGGAGTGAGGGGAAGCAGGTAAAAACTATGGTGAGGGGAGGTGGGCAGGACCAGCCCTAGAGGGCTCCTGTGTCTCTGTCTGTCTCAGGGTTTCTCTAGCTCAGCACTATTGACATTTGGGGCTGATTAAGTCTTTGGTGTGGGACCTTCCTGTGCTTTGTAGGATGTTTAGCAGCATTCTTAACCTCTACCCACTAGATGCCAGTAGAACCCCTACCCCGGCCCAAGTTGTGATAATCAAAAATGTCTCCAGACATTGCCCAAACTGGGCAAAACACAGCAAAACTGGCCCTGGTTGAGAACCCCTGAGCTAGATATTTCACCCTTCAGTGAAAGCCCAAAGTGTCAACAACAATTGCAGTAATAGTGATATTTATTGAGTAGTTGCTACTAAGTCAGCCTTATGTTAGGTGCTCTGTTCACATTATCTCATTTAATTGCCTATAAGATGGGCCCTGAGTCATGGGATCACTTTCTACACATGGGTATTGACTGAGTCTCTTTGGCCAGGTCATAGCCAAGCCTGACCAGGTAGGTGCAGCCTCCTAGAGACTGTCCTTGGAAACAGTCATGTTCCAGTAGAGATATCACCGTCAGAGTGGACAATGCTGAAATTAGGGCACTGAACTAGAAAACGAAGACTGAAGAACTGCATCAGGTTCAGAGCAGAAACAAAGGAGGTTCTTCACAAGCAGGTCCTCTAGAGTTTCAGTACAACATGATACGTTCTCAACAGGTCCAGTCCTCTTTCTGCTGAAGCCAATGTAACTGCATAGAGTTTAACAAAGCAGGCCTTTTACAAAGCAAATTACCTTAAATCAAAAAGAATAGAAACAAGATCCTTGGCATTAATGGTAATAATAACCAGATTCCTGTGAAGGGCTAAAATATTGCTACTTTAGTCACTCACTGTTGTGGGAATTTGTACTTTTCAAACTCAATATGAAGTTCTTCTGGAACTTTTTGTCATGTGTTTTCTGTGGCTGCCAAGTAACCCAGGGAGAAGGAGAAAGGGTTGTTCTGTCTAGCATATTTCTTCCCTCACCAGGAAAATGAAGTTCTAGGCAGTCTGCTTTTTTTCTTTGTAATTTTTTTGATGGTATGAAGATGTTGCAAATACTACAGTCTGGTCTATTGAGGTACCCCTGAAGCATGACCTTTATCCAGGGTCCATCCTGAGCCCTTTGTCTTTGTGTTGTAAGAATTCTCTGATTTCTTTTGCCCTCAACCTGCAGGACTTTCAAAGGATGACACAATTTGACTAAAAATCATATTGCCAGAAAGATCTACAAAGAAAAGTGTGCATGAGGCTCTTCCACATTTCCTGGTCTGTTCCCCTAATTCTCTGAACCTCTGATTTGTGACTCCCCCTAACCTCTTTCAGAAAGCCTGAGTCCTGGCCTGGAGGCCACTCTCTCAGAGGAGACCCGGCTGAGAAAACGCACCCTGTCTCTTAGCCTGAAGGTCATTGGGGCCAGGTCTGGGCTAGCTTCTACTTACCCATCTCTCCTGCTGAATTATTACCCCTGTTTCACAGTCGGAAAAGTAGGCAGAACGGTCAAATTAAAATTAGAGTTGGACTTGAGGCAAAAAGCCCGAAGTGTCAACAACAATTGCAGTAACAGTAATATTTATTGAGTAGTTGCTACTAAGTCAGCCTTACGTTAGGTGCTCTGTTCACATTCTCTCATTTAATTATTACCTCACCTCCATGAGATAAGTACTATTATTATATTCCTTTTACAGATGAGAAAACTGGGCTTAAAAAATTAAATTATTTGCTCAAAGTAACACAACTTCTTAATGTTAGAGCCAGGGCATTCAGAGCCCAAGTGTTACTTGTACCCTCTACGCTTTGCTGTCTCTCTTGACCCTTTTGGAGACCTTATGAAGACATCTGGAGGGGTTGTTGGTGTTCCCAAAGAACTCCACCTTTGGGGCACATTTAAGCCTTGAGAAGGCCAAATCTCAAATATTTCTGAAAAAGTTGATCTCATGCATGGCTTTTGAGCTATGCTGGGTTAAGCATGTTCCCTGCCTCCTATTTAAAAGAAAATATATAGATATTAAAGAAAAGCTTTCTAGTTGTAAATATGAGTTTTATTGATCAAGTTCCTCATCATCTGTACGGATACTGTTTATAAAGACAGTATAGATCTTTACCACTTGGCATCATGATACCTAAGGTGATTTCTCCGGGGTTTGGTTTCCTTATTTGTAAAGCAGGGGTTTGGTCAACTTGATCTTTATAATCTCTAACGCTATGCTTGGGTGTGTATATACGTACACACATCTGGAAGCCTATTTAAAGACTTGGAATCCCTTACGTGAGGTGTCAGTCATGTTCCATGGGCTCCTATAAAGTAGAATTCTGGCTCTAGGTGGGCAGTCACTACTCCTGAGGATTTGCAACTCCAGTCATCTAAGCAACCGGCCTCCTGGCCCAGGAGGAGGCTGGTTATACACAGTCCCCAACCCTCACTGTCCCAGGATCTATAAACAGTGAAGGGTATTAACCAAATCAGCTGGTTTGCTCGAGGGGGCACTAGCCCTCTCTAGGAGGGGCATTTGAATCAGTCTTCTACTCTGTAGGCAGAAGATGGAACTGAACCAGTCACCATCTTCCATGGCCCAGAGCTGAAGGAGGTACTGGAAGGCCTGCTAGTGGAATTACCATTCCATGGCATGAATTTCCCTGGGACCAAATTGCCATGAGGAAAGCCCAAGGGACGAGGCACTTGAAACCCAGAGTGAGGGGAAGCTGGAAGGGTGATGGATCCTGGTTAATCCTGGGGGCCTCGGGGAATGGCCTGTCCCAGAAAGGTGCCTCCTCACAAGGCCCATCAGAAGTAATCTCACATGCAGGTAAAGAAGGATCCAGGGAAGGAAGGATTGGCTTAGCTGGGCAAGTTCACAGTATGAGAGAAAACTTTGCCATAGTGTAGGAGGGACCAAGGGGGTAGTGGGAAGCCAAGTCTGTTATTGTCCAAACAATACTAACATATAAGAGGTAAGAAGGAAAGAAAAAATCAGTAGAGTGATCTAATATTGATACAGGTCAAAATCATGGCATCCCAACTGGAGGCAAATTTTGATAGGCTCATAAAGATTGAAAAGAGTTTATTCTGTGGCACAGAGGAGGTATAGCGACTACAGCCTGTGGGCCAAATATGGCCTGTTGACCTTTTCTGCAAATACAGTTTATTGAATCATCTACCTATTCATGTATGTATTGACTAGGGCAGTTTTTGTGTTGCAGTGGCAGAGGTCAGTAGTTTCGACAGCGATCGTATGGTGTACAAAGCCTGACATATTTACCATCTAGTCCTTTACAGAGAAAGTTTGCTGGCCCTTGTTGTAGCGAAAAAGAACACATCGTTCCAAGCCCTGGGTCCATAACTTTGAATCCACACTAGCTTTTATAGCCTAACTTTCAAAGTTTTAATTTCTCATCTGTGAAATGGGGGACTATATTATATAGTGCCAACTAACCCCTTAACTCACTAATTATGATAATTTATGATACTCGAATAAAATAATGAATGTGAAAATGCGTGCTAAGTTGTAAAGAATTATACAAACACTAAATATTATTAGGGTTATTTTAGGAGTATCTGGCAAAAGAGAGAAGGCAAAGAAAGTTGTTTTCTTTCCTCAACAGAGGTAAAGAGGACATAAATAATAAATGACTGCAAAGCGTACATGAGCCTTCTTATTTGTGTCACTTAATGTATAGTTCTGAAATGATCTAAACTGGATTATTAAAGTTAAGGAGAAAGAAATAAAAAACACAGCCACCTTGATGATGGATTGGAGAAATCTGTTAGGTGTGAAGTATAGCAGGGTATTGTGGCCATCAGAGGGGACGGCCTAGGAGCTGCAAAGTGGCACTTGGGGAAGGGAAGAATAAAAGGGCAAATTCAGGAAATATTGCGTGGAATAGATTTATACTAACAATGATACATTGTTTATCTGAAATTCAAATCTAGCTGGATGTCTTGAATTTTTATTTTCTAAATCTGGCAACTGATCCTCCCCTCCCCCACCCCCCTGTGTGGTCCTGGGGGGGGCGGCCAATCCTAGGGCTCTGCTCATCGATCGCAAAGATCGTGCAGATTCTAGGAAACTCTGAATCTTCAGCAGAGATGAATAAGGATGGAGGACAGAGCTGATCGTCTGATGGCAGTATTCTAGAAAGGCTTTCAGAGTTGCCCTGTTTTGTCCTTCCCTATGTATACTTTAGCCTTTCTTTTAATTCCGCAAACTATGCTTTTCATTTCCAATCTATCCCTTTCTGTTTCTTAAACAAGTCAGAGTTGGTTTCTGCTGTTTGCCGTCGAAGAACCCTAACCCATATGTATTGTATTTCAATATACCCAAAACAGTATCCAGCAAAATGCTTGTGGGGATCGGTGGCTGGTAAACGTGTGGACAGATGAGGAGATTAACAAGGGAGAGCTTTCTGAGTGAGGGTCTGGACAAAGGCAGAGGGGAGTAGGGAAAGCGTACTCTGGACCCAGAGTCTGGCGAGTGATGACATTTGCTGTACTGTATAGCAACTCATGGCTCTTAGGAAAGGGAGGGACGTGATAAAAATGACATTTGATTTAAAAAATTATTTCTAAAGCTGGTTTTTAAGGGTTTCGTCTGGAGAATATGGCCGGCAAGGAAGCGGGCTGAGCGCCCGTTCTCATGGACCAATAGACTGGGGGTCTGGACCCCGGCGGAGGTGTGGCAGTGACATGCAGGGGGATCCAGAGAGAAAATGGTGAGAATCAGCTCAGAGGAGACTGCTGGATTTTAGTGGCTTTCTGATCCTGGGGAACATCCAAGTGGGAGGAGGAAAGAGCTCCAACTGGGCCATTAATGACAGTAACTCTGCTTGGGGGCTGCCCTGACCATGGGCTTCCCAGGACCTGCGGCTGCAGGGCAGGCCTGAGAGGAGGGAGGGTGGCTGGAAGGGAGCAGCTTTTTAGGTCCTGGGGCGCATCCTTCCAGTTGGCTCGGAGTCTCCACCCTGGGGGAGGGATGTGGTGAGAGTGGAGCCCATCCAGCAGAAAGTGACAGGGATGATTAAAGGGATGGAAAATCAGGCCCGTGAGGAAAGGTTAAAGGGATTGGCGCTATTTAGCCTGGAGAAGAGAGGCGGCGATGTAATAGGTCCCTTCAAGTCCATGCATGGTTATTAATAGACGCGTGCTAGGCAGCCGCCCTGCACATCCGGGGAAGGCAGCACCCCTGAAGCTGGCGGGGCACCTCCTCAGGACGGAGAGGCGGGCTGTCGAGGGAGGCAGCGGCGTAATTATTAACGCTCTTTTGTGGTCTCTGTAGTGCCGTCTGCCCTCCTCTTTGTTTTTGGCATCTGCCATTACGCCCTGCAAACCACAGCCCGGCCTCGTGACAGCACCAATATCTGCTTTCCTGCCCACTCGGAAGGTACTGTGGCTATAAAGTTGACGCGTTAGATAAATACAGGCACAAAGGGTGGACTGTGTCTGGCTCTGCGGAACGTTCTGCCTGCTCTCCCCTCCCAACCTGGGCAAATCGTCCCGTCTCCGGTCCTTGCATCACCCCCAGCCTGGTCTAGTACAACCGGGCTCCTTCCTGACGGCCTCCCCAGGAGTTCGCATTTGCTCTAACTCCCTGTCTCATTTGTCACTTTGGCAACTTGAGAGGTCTTCTGGTTCTTCCCAGGTCAAATAAGTTTCATTTCACTCTTCTTTCTTTAAATGTGACACTCTCCTTCTCAGCAGGGCAGCCTCTTGCCCTGGGGCCAGGCTGCAGCATCGCACAGCCAGGCCAGCCCGCCACAGCCTCTCCCAGAGGAGGCCAAAGACCCCTTGGTCCAGGCCACGTCAGGTCCCTGCTAGGGTGACCCAGGTCCTGGGCATGTGGAGACTGTATTTTCCCGACAGACATGGAAGTGATATAGTCATGGAAGGAAGGTCTGTTATGAACCACACATTCAGACAGGTCAGAATTGGAGCTGAGTGACAGGTGGATGGGGGCATGGGAGGAGGAGAGATGGGGGCATGGGAGGAGGAGGGATGGGGGCATGGGAGGGGGAGAGATGGGGAATGGACATTAGCCAAGCGTGTACCATGAAAGTGATGGAATCTGGCTTTCGTGAAGTCCAGAGCTAAAACTTATTTGATTACGGTTCCCTGTGTCCTAAAAGGAGCATGTCGGGGACTTCCACTTGGCTGCTAGCATAGTCCCCCAAGTAGGTGAGAAGAAACAGAAGGTCAAGTTCCCACGGAGAGGTTCTGTCAGGAAGCAGGGGACTTAGACCCCACCAGCTGCCTTTAGCCTTGGCAGGAATCACATTCAGCACTGAGAGCTCCTCAGAAGGCCAAAGGAATCAACAGGGACAGGGAAGGGGGACGACAGGAGAGAAGTAGGCACGAAGGCTGCCCCGCCGAGGATTCCTGGGACAAGCTGAGCCCCTCCCCAAACAAGAGAAGATGCTCTGTCCCTTGTCCCCTGTGGCTGTGGAGATGTCCAAAGGGCAGGTCTGGCTGGTATTGACCCCTGGGCCAGCCCCAGGATGAACACCCAGCAAGCACATGGGGTCCTGAGGCTGGGGAGTTAGGACAGTGGGCCTCAGAACCAGGCAGAACTGTCCCACCCTTCTCCACCTGTTGTTGCCCTCCTCCATCTGTGAAATGGGCATGACCACGGTGGCTACCTTCTAAGGCTGCTGTGAATGTTGAGTAGCACTCAGTGCGCTTGGCATGGACACTCAATCCACATGAGCTACCATTGTAATAACTTATTGTCATTGTGATCTGCTGAGTGGAGTTGACGGAGCAGAGGAAGGGATGTGAACAGTGAAACGCTGTTTCACTCCTTTTAAGGCCACCCTCTCCCTAGCACTGGCGCCCAGCAGGTCTGTGACAGTGGCCAGCTTCGGAGGGATCAGCCCCCCCACCTTTCGTAGGGCACAGGCATCCTTGGTTCTGCAAAGAGGGGTGCCCATCTCTGTGCTCGATTCTGCTGGAAAAATCAGAACAATCCCTATTATTTTCGGTTCCCAGACCTTGAGTGTGTCAGCCTTCAGGTTCGCTTCCTACGTCTCTCTCGTCGCCCGGATCTGCAAGTAATTTAACCTTGTTTTCACAGAGCGCAAAGACGTTCTGCTCGTTTACACTGGAGACAAATTTCCCTCAATTGACGCAATCCTATTGATTAAATAATGACTTTCTTCCTCATTTAAAGGTAATTTCGGTTGGTATCATGACATGGAGGAGGAGTGAATGCCTTTTCTGTCCTGCTGTCTGAAGGGCAGACTGTGAGGGTCGAGTCCCACTGCTCCAGACAGGGCCTTTGCATTTTTCTCACCTGTTCTGGAGTGGCTGAGTGATACCGGTGCCAGGATCCTGTGAGGAGGTTGGCTAAACGTAGACAGATCTCGATCAGGGACATTAAAGAGCCTGCATTTGCTTGGCGATGGATGTCAAAGCTGGGGCAGTGGAGAAGCTCCTTTGTTTCAAAAATGGATTTGCGGGGGGTTGGGGGTGGGTAAAATGGGTGAAGGGGGTCAAAAGGTACAAACTTCCAGTTTTAAAATAGATAAGTCATGGGGGTGTCATGTACAGCGTGGTGACTACAGGTAATAATACGTACTGCATATTTGGAAGGTGCTAAGAGAGTAGATCATAGAAGTTCTCATCACAAGAAAAACAATTTTATAACGCTGTATGGTGACAAATGTTAACCAGACTTAGTGTAGTGGTCATTTCACAATATATACAAATATCGAATCACTGTGTTGTACACCTGAAACGAATATAATGTTTATGTCAATTATACCTCAATAAAAGGAAACAAAAGAAATTTTTGAATGATTATTAAAGATTATTAAAAAAGATGATTAACATCGAATAAACTATGACCTGCACATAAACTGTCTTGCAAGATCACGTCACATGATAGGACATGTCATTTGAGCCAAAGGTTCAAAATCAAAGGGAAAGGAAGCATTCACATCAGGAAGAACGTCAGCGAACAGCATGTGCTGGAGAGGCACCGAGATGGTGGTGATGGTAGTGGTGGTGGTCAAAGAGAGTTGGATGCTCTTAGCTAAGTCCCTTAACTTCATCTGGGCCCAGCTTCCTCATTAGTAAAATAGGGCCAGTTGGATCAGGTGATTTCTGTTTTCTTTTTAAATTAATTAATTTTTATTATTGGGGTATAGTTGTTTTACAATGTTGTGTTAGTTTCTACTGTACAGCGAAGTGAGGTAGCGTTCCCTGTGCTATACAGCAGGTTCTTATCAGTTATCTCTTTTATACATGTTAGTGTACATATGTCAATCCCAATCTCCCAATTCATCCCACTCCCGCCACCGCCCCCGGATCAGGTGATTTCTGAGGCCCTTACTTCCTTCAGTGTTCTGTGATATAAAGAAATCTGGAGACTTGGTTATTGTTTGCTTCCATTCCAGGTCTTTCCACTGAGTATTCCAATAAGGATAAGTCCAGAGGATGACATTTGGGGGGATGGGACCTCTCTCCCGTTGTCTTTCTGTGTGACTGGTCTCTCACAAGGCCAGGAGATACCTGGCTGGCTTAGGAGTAGTCACATGGAACGATAGCTCAAAAGGTGACTGAGCAGGAGAGAGAAGGAGATGGAGAAAACAGAGTCAGTTCTGTGAGTATCAGGATCCAGGTGGAGGCCTGGCCACCTTTGTCCAGGAAGGATGGCCTGAGGGTCAGCTCAGCTCCTCCTTGGGATGGAGGGAGTTGAATCTGAGGGAGGGAGAGAGAGCCTGCCATGGCTCCCAATCCTGTTCTTCAAGATGATGCACCTTGGAGAGTTCCCTGATGCTTCCTGTGGACAGACCTTGTCTCCAGAGCTAACTTGTCATCTCCCGGGGAGGCCTGTGTCCTCTCCACTCTTGGTGAGGTCTGGGCACATGGGGAGGCAGGTGAGTGAGGCCTTCCAACTCCAGAGCAGAGTGCTTCAGGAGGTTGTGAGCTGCCCACTTCTGGAAGCATCTGGGGAAGCTTGCTGTCAGCGGACACTGGCATAGAGGGCCTCTAGGGGTGGGAGGCAAAAGAGTGGAGGAGGGTTTGAAGACCGTACTTACCCATGTAATAAACATTTGTTTGGTACCTAGTGTGTGTGGGATCCAAAGCCAGGAGATCGCACCTATATTATTTCCTTCGATTCCCAAAACTGACTTCTGAGGGAGGCACTGTGGTCCCATTAGAGAGATGGAGAAACTAAGGCTCAGAAGAGCTGGTCGTGTCCCTGAAGGGATGCAGCAGGGAGTGGCAGAGTCAGTCCAGTCTGCTCTCTACGTCCCATCACAGGCCCCTACATTGGGCTGTGCAATGGGCTGCAGTTCTCACTCTGACTCTTGCTGGCTGTGTGGCTTGAACAAGTTACCTGACCTCTCTGAGTTTCAGTTCCTTCGTCTGTTTAAGGGTTATACCTACTTTTGAGGGTTGTCATGAAACAAAAATTGGTATCACGTGGAGGTGCCTAAAACAGGGCTAGGCATGGAGCAGGTCATGTGCATGTTTGCTTTCTTCCTCCTGCTTCAAGCTGATGCGGTTTCGTGAAGTTGACTGAATAACCAGTCTTACCCACTTTGGGATTTTCAGGGTCTAGCAGAAAGCTAGGCATGGCGCAGACACTTAATAAATATTTGTTGAATGAATGGATACACAACACTCGTACCTACTGATGCTGGTCACCTGGATACTTAGGAACTTCCAAATGGATGGATTCATGACTTTTCATCTGAATGTTGGATGTCATCCTAGAACATAAGCAGCAAAAAGGCTCCAAAACATAGAAATATGAAATTGGTCAGATCTTACTGATGCAGATTCACTGGGAGAAATGTGTGGCTCAGTGAAAGTCTGCGTTGGGCTATATTTAAAGAAAGGTGATCTGTTATTTTCGAATAACTCCAGCTCTGTCACCAGGTTTATTTATTTATCACCCATCCATCCAATCATTCAACAGTGGCCTAGAGGGGCTTTTAGGACCTCCTTTAATAAACAGGGAAGAAAGATTATCTGGAGCATGTCGGTTATTTGTCGATAAATAGAGGCTTCCAAACTGCTATGGGAGCTGGGAAGCAGATTGTTCTCAAGTGTTTTAGACATTCCTCCCATATCCTGCATGTAGGTTTCTGTGCATCATCTCTGGAGAATCTTTATGCTAATTTACAGTTATATTTTTATCTCCTAAAGCGGTGGAAATGCCGGGTGCATCTGTCTCTCGCGTGTAAGTGCGTCTGAAGAGGAAGCGCTAACACAGGGGGAATCTCATTCTTGAGGTTGAAAATGACTGAAAATGGACTTATAAGGAGTAAAAAATCCTTTGAAGTGGGTGAAGCTGGGCCATTATTCTCGGAATCAAAAGATGGGTGGAAGAACTCTTTTTTTTTTTTTTTTTGATGATTCAGGCATGTAGTAATACCTTCAGGTCTTCTGAAACGTACCTGGCTATTTAGTCCTACACTAAAATAACTGCAGGTTTCTATGCTTTCGGAACTCCTGTCTGTGTGTTTCGCTTCCCTGTTTCACACAGCTAGCTATCATTTTGGTAATTCTCAGTCTACCTATCACCAGCAGTTCTTTCGTCTAATCTGTTAGCTCCTTCTAATAGTCCATGGATCAAAAAAAAAAAAAGTAATAATGATAACAAAACCCAAACCCAAGCAAAAGAAAACCTGAAAGGTAAGCTTGTTAGAACTATTTATGAAGCAAGAGTTAAAAAGATCTGAGGGGGACTCCCTGGGGGACTCCCCTGGTGGCGCAGTGGTTGAGAGTCCGCCTGCCGATGCAGGGGACACGGGTTCATGCCCCGGTCCGGGAAGATCCCACATGCCGCGGAGCAGCTGGGCCCGTGAACCATGGCCGCTGAGCCTGCGCGTCCGGAGCCTGTGCTCCGCAACGAGAGAGGCCACGGCAGTGAGAGGCCCGCGTACCGCAAAAAAAAAAAAAAAAAAGGATCTGAGGGGACCTTCGGTGA
Organism: Tursiops truncatus; assembly: GCF_011762595.2. Classification (NCBI taxonomy): domain Eukaryota; kingdom Metazoa; phylum Chordata; class Mammalia; order Artiodactyla; family Delphinidae; genus Tursiops; species Tursiops truncatus. The sequence goes on from NC_047047.1 coordinate 55,134,599, forward strand.
GCACGTGGCATGACCTTTGGAACCTGAATTTTGGTGTCTGCACTGGCTATTTGGGGGCTTATGCTACTTCCTTGTTCTTGATGGCAAGCTGATTTCAGGATTGGCGAGACATAAACTACATGTATGTCTTACCATGGCAACCCGATGGCATTCCTCTGAGACAGGGATGTGGCTTCATTTTCTGGAGGAGGGGACTGAGAGGGAAACAGTGTGAGTACTGGCTCTCCATGAGGCGTGGCCCTCAAGACCATGCTAAGTGGGGCTTCCCTGGTGGCGCAGTGGTTGAGGGTCTGCCTGCGGTGCAGGGGACACGGGTTCGTGCCCCCGTCCGGGAAGATCCCACGTGCCGCGGAGCGGCTGGGCCCGTGACCCATGGCCACTGAGCCTGCGCGTCCGGAGCCTGTGCTCTGCAACGGGAGAGGCCACGGCAGTGAGAGGCCCGTGTACCGCAAGAAAAAAAAAAAAAAAAGACCATGCTAAGTGAAATGGTGAGGTGGTGTGTTTATTTGCAAATGACCGCATTGACTACTCAACTGTCATAACCTGGAAGCTGATTTTTTAATATTTTGATCAGAGCTCCTGATTTCTTGACCTTTTCCAGAGGCCTTATGGGAGATTTTGGTATCAGAAAAGGAGCACTCAATTAGGACTCAGAGGTTGAGAGCTGCAGACTGGATCTAGCTCTGTGTGGTTGCTTAACCTCTCTGAACCCTGATTGTAAAACGTGAGGGCTTTGGTTAAAACCTGACCTTTGCTAGGATCTCTCTAATCTAATAACATCCCGTGTATCTTTGATTTTCCGTGAGCTATGGAGCTGGCTATCTACAGGGCTGGGGGAGAGTGGCTGTGAAAGGACAGCGCGTCTTCCTGTGGGGAACTGCTGGGGAGCTGGGCTTTCCCCAGAGCATCATGGCATTATGGCATCCTGGTCACGAGATGGGCTTACATCAGGGACTTCCTACACTGTCCCTTAGCATGTGCCTGGGGTTCTAGGAGGACTTGGATGGGATGGAAGGGGCATCAGCTCTTTCGGTCATGCTTCATTCCCCTCGGCATTCCCGTCTGTCTCTGTCTTATCTTCCTCAGCCTTTCCCGGCTGGAGCCACCAGAAGGCATGTCCCATTCTGCAGCCAATTCTGACCAAGGCAGGAAATGGATGTGGAGTCTCAGCCTGCCACTGGGGGGAGGAGGGGGTCGGAATTTGGTCTCATGTTTTCAATCAGTAACAATCGTGCCTTGGTTAAACCTCAGAGGCGATGGTGCTACCACCGCTCAAAGCTGATAGTAAGTTGTGTTCCTCAGATGTGGGATCCAGAGGCTTAGGCACGACTCGCAGGCTCCTGGGTGCCTTCTGCCTGCTCTCCAGTCGCTCAGATCCAAATGAGGACTGGGTGTGTCAGAGGCAGGCTGGCTCCCTGGGCAGCCCCCAACTTCCAGAATTTCTTATGCATCCCCATCCCGCAATGGTATCCGCGGCCATTCCCGAATTCACAATCTGACTATGGTCTGATCTAGTATTCTAGACCCTGCCCTCTCTTCCTTGAGACTCAGTTTGAGGCTGGGGGCCTCCCCTAGGCACAGAGGGCTGCAGGGTGGGGTCCCACGGGGGATGGACAGCACAGGGTCCCATCAGTGCCTGGACTCTGCTGGTGTCTCCTTTCGTCTGAGCAGGGTCAGACCCTCCGTTGTCACCTGCAGGAACCACACCTGAGCTTGCCTTGAATGTGAGCATCTTCACAGGAGTGGCCTCCAAGGCTGGAACAATGAGCCCAGAGTCCCAGCACCCTTGGCTCCTTAAGCCTGCCTCGTTCATGCCCCTAGAAAACCAAGAGCAGACCAATAAATGCCTTTTGAGAGAATGTCTAAGTGTGTGGAGGTACCACCCTGAGATGTGATTTAGACTTGGGAGGCCCAGGTCTCCCTGAAATCTTCTTGAGGGATATCAGTGGACCTGCGGTGTAACTAATATCTGCTAAGCCACATTCTTGGCAAAGGTAATATGAGGAAGGTTGTAGAGATGGGAGCTTTTGGTGTCTAAGGAGCAGAACTGAAAATGGAGAAGCCGGGGAGGGTATAGAATTTGTCAGGGTGTCTGCCCAGAGGCGAGTAAACTTGGATTCTAGACAACAGATGCCGCGCCCCAGACAGAGGGGAACAGGGGTTGCTGCAAGTGGTGCTAGGAACATGCACTGCCTGGCCTCAGACTCTGTGCTTCTAAGTGCAAGTCCCAGCCCCCGCTGGCCACAGGGCGTCCCTCCACCTCTCCTCGGGGGGTTCACTGTGGGTGGACACCTGCTGCTCTGGCTTACCTTCTCAGTGCCCCCTGAGTTTGCTACTTGACAAGCAGAGCCGGGGTGAGCACTTCCCTCCTGGATGTACTGGGAAAACAGAGCTTCAGAGCATTCAAGGAGGACCCCTGCTGCCTGCCAGATCCTCTGCCTGTGCTCACCCCATCAGCACCCTGCAGGCAGAGCTGCCTTCCTACCTTTACTCCCATGAGGGCCTGGCCTCAAACAGAGGGAACAGAACTGGGTGCAAATCCAGGAGGCCTCTTCACTCCCTACCCGGTACCTCCATCAACCCCACAGTGCCCTGGCCAGGCTACGGTTGCTCCCTCTCAGGAAAAGACTCACAGGGGAGGGTCCCTCCAGACTCCTCTGAGACAACCCCAGGGGTCCAGGAGGGGAGATCCCAAAGCCTTAAGGAAAAGTCCGGGAGTTAGAGTGGGGTGGGGGAGGGACAGAAGCCCACTAGAGGTTCTGAACCCCCCTTGAGTCTCTGCCTACCCCAGGGCCGTGGGTGGGGCAGTAGTGCCCCCTGGTGGCCACCACCTCTGGGCTCGCCACTGTCCCCACCAGCGTGGCTTCCCAAGTCTGTCTCATCTCTTCTCCCAGAGCCCCCATTGCCCTCTGTTCTTTCCTTCTATCCTTTTATCTATTCCCTTCATTTTTTCTCTCGAACTCAGCCTTTGTCTTTTGAAACCGCGCTGCTGAAAACCATCCTGTAGGGATAAGATGGATAAACTAGCAATAAGGCTTTAATAGCAGATAGTGCACCAGGCTAGCACTATGGGGCGGGGGGTTGTCACCTGGACGGGAGCAATATATTTTTTCATTGTACCATCTGTGTCTCAAATTTCCTCCATTCCATTCCAACCCTAAACAACTGCATTGTACTGAATGCTAGTCTGCGGCAGTTTCTACTCTGTGGGGATCTACTCAGTGCCTTGTTTTACTCCTGGTCAGAGGTACCAGTATTCCTGTTGGAGGAGGAGAGGGATGGCTGTGGTAGGATGTGGGCGCAGATGGATCTCCAGCCTGCCTTGCCCCCAAGTTCCCCCGCCTCATGCTGGTCAAGATGACCTGGCTTTCTTCAGTCTCGGGGCACGAGATCCTCAAGCTTCGCCGCCTCATTCCATAAAGTGGGTAAGAAGCAGCTGCCCTAGTGAAGTTCTGGACCTCACCTTGGCTGCTGTAGGGTCCTGGCTTCTCACCCCTTGCCGGTGCAGCTGCAGGGCATGATGAAGAGTGTGTGTGGAGAGGAGGAAGCGCCCATTCTCAGGACGGGAGGCCCCCCTCCCACCCCAAAAGGGCCCCAAGTAGGGGTTAAAGGTAATAGTTAAAAGTCAGAGGGCTTTTATTTTCCTGAAAAGGAAGAAGCTGAAGTATTCAAATAAAAATGAGGTTTATAATAGAGCACAAAGCTCTCAGCCCGAGTTCCAGTCCTAACATGGTTAAGCACCCACTTCCTGCCCCAAATCTTAATTTCTCCATCTGTACTGAGGCTGCAGTACCGCCCAAAGGTCCCTTTTTGTGCTGAAGTTCTGTGGTTCCCGTTCCCTTACTTTTGCACAGCCGGGCAGGCTAGGATGTGGCTTTGATCTCCCCAAACTGGATCCTGTCCTAGCACCAGCTCCCTCCCACCCACTCACATGGACTCTAGGCTTGCATTTTTGCTGGAGTAATATTTTTCTAGTGTTTATTTTTAAGAGGTCTGCATCTGCGGTGACTGTCTCCCATTTGGAAAATTAACTGCTTACAGATGTCGTGTGTGGCACAGCACTCTCGTGAGCGGTGAAACCACTGGGGTTTGGATTTCATTTCAAAAGGAAGAGGAGGGAAGGAAAGCTGCATGTCTCTGATGTAGGTGGCAGAACTTTTTGACCTTCTATGAAATGCCCGAATGAGATTGACTTGGAGAAACTGAAGGGTGCAGAATTTCTTAAGGTTTGAGAACCCTAGTGTTAAAAAGCTCTCATTGAAATGGGTCATTTGTGGGATGTTTGTAGCTCAGGCTGCAGAGGAGGAAGCTGACTGCCTGGCTGGAAGTGAGCTAACTCCTTCTACCCCTGCACCCACTGCACGGGGTTCAGCCCTCACCCACCCACTCGGCCACGGTCAGCTCTGGCCAGTCCAGGCAGCAACTTCCCTTTGGGTCCCGGGTGACTCTCTGAGTTTAGGTAAAGGGCATCCCAGAGCAGAACTCAGCAGATCCTTCCGACTCTGGAGTCCTGAGTGCGCTCATTGGCTCTCCATCCTGTACTGCCCGCCTCCCCACCTTGACCCACCCCCTTAGTTTCTGCTCTCCCTGGCAACTTCTTCCTGGAGGCTTCCGCCCCCAGGCATCACCCTGGCCCTTCCTCCCCACGTAAAACAGAAAACCGGTCCAGGCCTAAAAAGACATCGCGTGAGTTCCCGAGGGACACCCGTACAAAGCCTGTTTCTGTTTTCTTACTCACTGGCCACCCTGAACCCCCACCTCCTTAGCAGTTTCTAAATCCAGGCTCAAGAATGGAAACTAAGGAGGGGTCTCAGCCAACTCTTTGAGTGGGTGCTTGTGGGGTGTGTGTGTGTGTGTGCGGTGTCCGTATATGTTGTGTGTATGTGGTGAGTATGGTGTGTACTAGGAGGCTATGGGGTGTGTGTGTGTGTGTGTGTGTGTGCGGTGTCCATATATGTTGTGTGTATGTGGTGAGTATGGTGTGTACTAGGAGGCTATGGTGTGTGTGTGTATGTGTGTGTAGTTTGTGTGTGTGTGGTGGCATTTGTGGCTGTGAAGAGCAGTTAGGGGAGCAGCATCTTTCCCCAGCTGGTGCTCACCCAGGACCAGCCACCATTCTTACCTGGATCTGGGACAGCTTCCTTTTTGCCATACTTCCCTCCCTTGGTTCAGTGATTTCTCGATCTCTGGCAGATTCCTGCTGCCTTTGTCCTGTGAGAGTAACTAAGAATAAATGGAAGTTTGAGCAGGAAAAAACCTTAGAGGCTGTCTTGAAATTATAATGAATCTGATCACTTTACATGTGAGAAAATTGCGGCCCAATCTGTGCAGTCTGTTTGAATAGCAATTCCATGCCAGTTCCAAATCCGTAGATTTAAACATGGTAGTAACATTATTTTGTAGTTTTAGTAAGATTGTCTTTATGATAGAGACACCCAGAAACAACAGGAGGAGAATGTGTAATATTCACTGTAGGCAGTTGGATTTGTGTTCAGAATATGAAGCTTTAGAAGACCAAACTCAAGCTAGCTACAATTTTTTTTTTTAAATGGAAAATTAACAGGCAGAAAGTTATGTCACTTGTTCAAAATCCTTTAAAATAAATCTGGGAGGAGTAAATTGAATGTAAGTTAAATTTATGATTAGGGATGGTATTGCCTCTTGGAACATGAAAACTATTAAGAAATGCAAGAACTGCAAGTTGCTGAAAAGATTGATACGTTGTACAAATCTTTTTTTTTACATTTATCATAAGGAGAAACGTAATTCTTTTGCAAAGAAACAACATGCAAATTTATCAACCGTATATATCATTTGGAGGAGTGATGTCTGGTACTAAGTGGGGGAGACAGAGAGAAGGAGAAAGGAGACAAAGGCCAAAGGCTACCGATGGACAGTAAGACACACACATTAGGGCCCCCTTTCAGTAGTTAGCTGGATGTGGGGAAAACCATCTGAGAGATGCTTCTGGCTGTCCAGGGTTTCCATAAAATATCAAAAATATCAAACAGTAGATCCCCCTTTAGGCTCCAAATCTGGGACAAAGATGAAGATACTGACAATTTCTTCCCAGGTAGTCACCCAGAGAGAATCTTTTCCTACTATGGGAGCACTCTCAAGGCTTTGAAGGGCTTCTCTGGTTGCAAACCATCATCACCTTGATGGGGAAGCTGGTCAGGTTACTTGGAGCTTTTAAGGTGCTCCATGCCTCTCACGTGCACAGAACAGGACACACAGCTTACGCAAACGTGCTGCCTCTCTTTCTTTTGGTCACCATCTGTTTTCTAGTTTATTTGTGCTTGCCTCACATGATGCCAAACAACCAGTCTGACTGGTTTTCGTTTCACTAAATAGATGCCTCTGACCTATTTGGCATCCTGTGGAGACAGAGCCCAGTACTGGGACACACGGCATGCCGAGGGAACAGGTTTTTTCCTTGGAAGCATGTTTGAATGTTCCTGAATGTTTGAGGTATTTAATATGGCAGGCCTGGAAGGATGTGTTCTTAGTGGTTTCAGAGTAAGTCTGGAAAAAACAACAACCAACTGAAGCAAACCCAGATGGAAAATATACTAGAAACGGAGGTTTAGTGATGGGTCCCAGGAGGGCATGGGCTGTTGGAGGGTGCTGAGGTGATTCATGTCCCTTCCCCCCCTCCCTCAGGTCGTGGGCAGTGGCTGCAGAGGGCAGGGCCTGAGAGGAACCAGGACCAGGGGCAGAGGGAGGGGCTGGTGGTCTTGGCCAGCTTGAGTCTTTAGGGGACATCCAGACATTGATGGACCACGTCAGAAATATGACTCCCCATTCACTCAGTATAATTCTGCTCCCAGTTCCAATGTGTGGGGTGTCCTACAGTTCAACTCAGTTCTGACACTATCTACTTGGATACACTACCCACAGGTTAAGGGCTCAGTCCTACAAGACTGTCTCTCCACCCCCTTCAGATGCCAAGTGAAAGTCTAGGTTGTCATCTGTGCCTCTGACCTACCAGCTATAGATCGGAGGTTCCACCAACCCCCTCCTTGGGTTCGCTTAATTTGTTAGAGCAGCTCACAGAATTCAGAGGAATATTTTACTTACTAGATTATCGGTTGATTATAAAAGAATATAACTTAGGAACAGCCAGATGGAAGAGATGCATAGGGCGGGGTATGTGGGAAGGGGCACAGAGCTTCTGTGTCCCCTTTGAGTATGCCACCGTCCCCAAATCTCCACGTGTTCGCCAACCCAGACGCTCTCTGAACCCTGTCCTTTGGGTGTTTATGGAGGCTTCGTTAGGAGGTACGATTGAGTAAATCATTGGGCATTGGTGGTTGAACTCAATCTCCAAGCCCCTCTCCCCCTCCCCGGAGGTCAGGGCAGTGGAACTAAAAGGTCCAATCCTCAAATCACAAGGTTGGTTCCCATGGCAACCAGCACTAACATCAGGTGCTTTTGAAAAGTCACCTCATTAACAGAAACTCTAGTGTGGTTGAAAGGGGTCTGTTATAAATATCAAGGCACATTTATTGCTCTTATCATTTTGGATATTACAAGGGTTTTCGGAGCTCTGTACCAGGAACGATGAAAAGGCCCAGTTGTGTGTATTTCTTATTATAAATCACAATCACACCCAGGTTCCTACATATGCAAATGTAATATTTTATTTTCCTGGCGCTTTAAACCCTGAGTCTAGCCATTGATAGTTGCTCGATGCTGACTTTTACAGTTGCTATAATTCTGAGACAAGTTGGCCAGATACGTTTGCTAGTTACAAATGATTGATTTTATTATGCAAATTCAAACTGCTTTAATATGTACCCCCCTAATAAATTTTTTGGTTTGGAGCCTTACCTGTGACATATATCTTGTCTTAATCCTGAAGAAAGAGGTATAATATTTTTATTAACATAAAATAAACATGTAACCAAATGTTAAATAAATAATGAAAAGAATAGCAAAGCAATGGCATACTTACTATGTGCCAGGTATTTTCCATGTCATTTCATAGATGGCCCACAACAATGTTGTGGGGTAGGTATTATTATTCCCATACTACAGAGGGGATAATTAAGGTTCAGAAAGGATAGGTAACCTGACTTCAGGTCATGCAGCTTTTAAGTGTCAGAGCTGGAATGCCAACCCAGGAGGCAGGACTGCAGAGTTCTAACAATTAACCCTGCTGCTATACTGCTTCCAAATATTAAAAAACAAACAAGCAAACAGACACCCCAAAATGTTAATTTGAAGAGTAATCACATTGTTAGCCTGTCTGGATGTCAGTCTGCATATGTTGCTTGGGCTGATGCCATTAGGCAGAAATGCAGAACCTTGAGGAAGTGACAGTATCTTGAATGATACTGAAGAGAGAATGTTCATGAGGAAAAGCAGGGCAGAGTCAGGCCAGGGATAGGATGGATTTTCTGGTGGATCCACAGACTCCCAGGAAGGGTGTCTTGAAGAATGTTGTGTGAGGGCGAGGAGGGATGAATCCGGGGCTCTCCGGAGCAAGGTAAGGGAGTGACTTTCTCCTGGGGGAGGTGAGGCCAGGGGCTAGGGTTCGACTTAAGACTGCTGGGCCAGGGCAGGAGGGTCCCACGTGTTATAAACACACAGAAAGCCATCACTCGGGCGCGGCACTTCACATGGGCATGGTGTGACCTGCATCTCCAGGCCTTTGCTCTCTGACACCATGCCGGCTCCAGCAAATGCTTCTCCATTTGTCCCTCATGGTAAGTCCTTGGAATGAAAGGTGGCTGTGTTTGGATGTGAGGAAGGTTTGGGGGCTGTGTTGCCACCAATATCAGAAAAGAACACTGCTTCGAAGCGCAAGGAGGATTTTGGTGGCAGAAGCCCTTTGGTGGGGAAAAAACTAATTAACTTGTGAAAACATTCATCTCAGATAGCATAAATGCTATCTTACCAAGTATCATTTCCCAGAAGTACTAAGTATCCATTTTCTTGCTTCTCTTTAATTTCCAGCTTCTGGTGCTGGAGATATTCGGGAATTAGCATGATATCAATATTTGCAACAATGTCTGAGGAACATTTGCAACCTAAACAATTCATATTACTCTTAGTTTTGTCTATATGTACACCTAGATATAACACAGATGAGGCATAACACTTATTTTTTTAATTTATTTATTTTTTTGCGGTACGTGGGCACCTCACTGCCGCGGCCGCTCCCGCCGCGGAGCACAGACTCCGGACGCGCAGGCTCAGCGGCCATGGCCCACGGGCCCAGCCGCTCCGCGGCATGCGGGATCCTCCCGGACCGGGGCACGAGCCCGCGTCCCCTGCATCGGCAGGCAGACTCCCAACCACTGCGCCACCAGGGAAGCCCATAACACCTATTTTTTACATGAGCAGCAATCAGATAGACTTTGGATGCTAGAATTACAATGCTTTATTGCAATTTAAAAAGAAAGGATACTTTACTTTTATAAAAAGTCTAGGGCTTTACTTCATTTAGTATGGTAATCTCTAGGTCCATCCATGTTGCTGCAAATGACATTATTTCATTCTTTTTTTATGGCTGATTAGTATTCCATTGTGTCTAGATACACCACATCTTCTTTATTCGTTCATCTGTCAGTGGACATTTAGGTTGCTTCCATGTCTTGGCTATTGTAAATAGTGCTGCTATGAACATTGGGGTGCATGTATCTTTTCAAATTATAGTTTTCTCTGGATATATACTTAGAAATTGGATTGCTGGATCATATGGAAACTCTATTTTTAGTTTTTTAAGGAACCTCCATACTGTTTTTCATAGTGGCTGCACCAATTTACCTTTTCACCAACAGTGTAGGAGGGTTCCCTTTCCTCCACACCCTCTCCAGCATCTCTTTGTAGACTTTTAAATGATTGCCGTTCTGACTGGTGTGAGGTGGTACCTCATTGTAGTTTTGATTTGCATTTCCTTTATAATAAGTGATGTTGAGCATCTTTTCATGTGTGTATTGGCCATCTGTACGTCTTCTTTGGAGAACTGTCTATTTAGGTCTTCTGCCCATTTTTTGATTGGGTTTTTTTGTTGTTGTTGTTGTTATTGAGATATATGAGCTGTTTGTATATTTTGGAAATTAAGCCCTTGTCAGGTGCATCATTTGCAAATATTTTCTCCCATTTTTTGTAGGTTGTCTTTTCATTTTGTTTGTGTTTTTCTTTGCTGTGCAAAAGCCATTTGTTTATTTTTGCTTTTATTTCTATTACCTTGGGTGACTGACCTAAGAAAACATTGCTACAATTTATGTCAGAGAATGTTTTGCCTATGTTCTCTTCTAGGAGTTTTATGGTGTCCTGTCTTATATTTAACTCTTAAAACAATTTAGAGTTTATTTTTGTGTGTAGCGTGGGAGAGTGTTCTAACTTCATTGATTTACATGAGGCTGTCTAGCTTTCTGAAAACCACTTGTTGAAGAGACTGTCTTTTCTCCATTGTATATTCTTGCCTCGTTTGTTGAAGATTAATTGACCATAGGTGTGTGGGTTTATTTCTGAGCTCTCTGTTCTGTTTCATTGATCCATATATCTATTTTTGTGCCAATGCCACACTGTTTTGATTACTGTACCTTTGTAGCATTATCTGAAGTCTGGGAGGGTTATGCCTCCAGCTTTGTTCTTTTTCCTCAGGATTGCTTTGGCAATTCTGGGTTTTTATCATTCCATATAAGTTTTAGAATTATTTGTTCTAGTTCTATGAAAAATGTCATGGGTAATTTGGTAGGGATCACCTTAAATCTGTAGATTGCTTTGGGTAGTACGCCACTTTAACAATATTAATTCTTACACTCCAAGAACATGGAATATCTTTCCATTTCTTTGAATCATCTTCAATTTCCTTTTTCAGTGTTTTACATTTCTCAGCATCTAAGTCTTTCATCTCCTTGGTCAGGTTCATTCCTAAGTATTTTAGTTTTTTGATGTAATTTTAAAAGGGATTTTATTTTTTTTTACTTTCCCTTTCTGATATTTCATTGTTAGTGTAAAGAAATGCAGCAGATTTCTGTATGTTAATCTTGTATCCTGCTACCTTGCTGAATTCATTTATTAGTTCTAGTAGTTTTTGTGTGGAGTGTTTAGGGTTTTCTATGTATACTGTCATGTCATCTTCACATAATGACAAATTTACCTCTTCTCTTCTGATTTGTATATCTTTTATTTCTTTTTCTTGTCTGATTGCTGTGGCTAGGACTTCCAATACTGTGTTGAATAGAAGTGGTGAGAGTGGGCATCCTTGTCTTGTTTCAGATTTTAGTGAAAGGCTTTCAGGTTTTCACCATTGAGTATTATATTGGCTGTGGGTTTATCATAAATAGCTTTTATTATGTTGACATATGGTTCCTCTATACCCACCTTGGTAAGAGTTTTTTATCATGAATGGATGTTGAATTTTATCAAATGCCTTTTCTGCATCTATTGAGATGATCGTGTGGTTTTTGTCTTTTCTTTTGTTGATATGGTGTATCACATTGATTGATTTGTGTATGTTGAGCCATTCTTGTGACCCTGGGATGAATCCAACTTGATCGTGGTGTAGGATCTTTTTTATGTGTCGTTGGATTCAGTTTGCTAATATTTTGTTGAGAAAACATACATAATTTTAAAAATAGAAAATATTACTCAGTTCAACTAAATTGTAGCAGGGTCAAAAGTCATGTTGAATAACTTACATTTATGATACTCATTGCTAGACTATCAGAAGAAAACAAGAAACATAAAATTAATGAGACTTTTATTGGTTTTACATCTGTTGTGAAATATGCAGGGTTTGTCTTAACTGAAGACATAGCTTTAAATTTTAGCCACTTATTTGAAAGATTGTTGAGGGTAAGCCTATGATAATTATGCTAACATGGTTGCTAAAGAAAAAGGTAAACAGTTTAGAAATTTAGCTGAAAATACAGAAGCATTCTCTAAAGACTATTTTGAATTTTAACAAAGACAAGCATAGCTTCAGCAGTGCTGATAGCAATGGCATTCCTTAGAACAGCTCAAAGATTATATACATTGTTTTCAAAATATTTTATTGTTATTGCCCAAAGGTGGAACATCTTGATGAAACACATACCAAATCTGACTTTACAAACTCTCTTAGCTCTACAATGGGAATTCTAATGAAATGCTGTTAAAGCAACTAGATTTAATCTAGACAGGATATGAACTACATTAGTAGAATTAAGCAGAACAATATAAGATCCTGAAATAAAGAGCAAATATTGATCTTTGGCAGAAAGTTAAATTAATTTTGAATTTTCACCATTCAGTTATTTGTTATGAACTTTTGTTTGCTGTAAATAGTGTTATCAAAGATTTATAAAAATAGAAACAAAAACAATCAAAGCCCTGAACCATTTAAAGTTTGGTTATTTCACTTTTAAAATAATTCTAAAAAAGTATTTAAAAGTTTAGAGAGAAGTGTTATTCTCAGAAAAAAAAAGCTGCACGATAAATATGCAACAAAAGTACAATTCCAGTAAAATATAAGTGAATTCAAACAATGAAAACAAAAACGTTTGCACGAAGGAGAAGATTCATATATATACAATCTGGAAACTGGTTTCTATAGACTATTTTCTGGCCATTCTAGATTAAGGTATTATCTTGATCAGAGAGAAATTTGAACAAATAAACCAACATATTGCTATTTTCCGTTTTCTTTATAATAAGCCAGTCCAGAAAAATTAAAAAAAGAAGAACCTATGAAATCCTGTAATGATCTAGATATTGTAAGAGAAGCTTAAAATGACTATATAAGTGATAACGATTTATATAATGAAATGGAAATATTTTGTATTTCCAATGACAACACTAATTTATCATATATGGCCCCGTTACAATTGTTTGAGCTTGGTATGTAAAATTTATGATTCATTTCCAATCTAAGTATTGCTTTAAGGGGGCTCCTAGACCCAAGGAGGAGAACACCTGTGTGCGCCTGGCATTGTATCTGATGCCAGACGCTGCCCTTACCTGTGCCTCTTGGTGGTAGTGGGGTGCAGACAGAAGAGGGTCATGGGGAAGCTCATTCAACCCTCAACAGAAACTATTCATCAAGGGTCCTCAATACGCAAAATGGTCTGCCTTTATCTTTCTGGGTCATTCCAGAAGGAGAAAAGCCTGACTTGGTGATGGGAAGGGGAAGAAGTTTCTGTGAGTGAGAAGGGGCTTACCTGGCAGGAGTCTGGGCTGTGGGCTGAGCATGGATGACCCCAGAGTTCCGATGAGATGTCCACCACAATTGAATTTCCCATGTGTTTTGGAACACTTCCTATTTCTTATATTTTGGCTCAGCAAACTTGGTGCTGGGAGGTGTACGAAAGCAGCAGGCGTAGCAAATGGCCTGGGTGCAAAACCCTGATCCATCGTGTATTGTGGCCTCAGGCAAGTTCATGAACCTCTCTAGGCCCTGTTGCCTCCTCACCTATAAAACAGGGCTAATAGTACTCACCTTGCTGGGTTTCCTGTGGCCACGTCTTAGGTTTTCCTAGATTGAATGCTGCATCACTGGTGACTAGCACAGTACTTACCACAAGTGCAGCTCAACAAATGGCTGCTGACTGCAAGTGACGATAGAGACGCAGCAGGTGTTAGTGGATTATTGGGTCAGACAAACCCAAGATCAAATCCTAGCTACACTCTCTATTAATTGTGCAAGTTACTTCATTTCTTCCACCTCCCATTCCTTGTCTGTAAAGTGGGGATAATCAGAGAGCATGCCTCATAGGCTGTTGTGATGCTTACGAGAGGAAATGTACGTGTGGTCAGCCATCGAGAGATCCTAGCGGTGATGACTGTAAACAGGCGTGGGGAGCGCATTGAATGTGGCGTCAGGCTGCCGGCACCCAGTTTCCCGATCTGATAAATAACCAGCCCTCTGACTCGGCCATGTCACCTAAACCTAACCTTCCTGAGCCTTGTTTTCTGATCTGTCACATAGAGATGTTGATGCTTCATTGCCTCTGGACCATCGTATAGTTCAGATGAGGTGACATATGGGGAAGTTTGACATCCGTGAAGCACTAACCGAATAGAGTCCTCCGTGGGCTGTCAGAATCCTTGGTAACGGCCCCTGAAGGTTGAAATTCCTTTCCTTTTAGGAGTTTCTTTTCGTGAGGATCTGCTGCCCCCTGGTGGGTGATATCACCATGTTGCAAACAATTTTCTTGGAAAAGATTAGGGGAGCCTGGCTCAGGACCTTTAGGGAAGCTACAACTTTCCGGCTGTTACCTGGAGCACAGAATCCCCCCAGCCCCTGGTATCTGTCTGAGGCCGCAGAGCTGCTTTGCAGGTTGGAGGCCATAGCGCATCTGGAAGTGTCAGCTATGACTGGCTGGTCCGTGGCCCACCTTCTAGTTCAGGCTAAGTGTGGACACACTCACACAGAGGGTGGAATATTCTCCCAGTTTTCTTCTCAGGGAGAGGAGAAGAGAAGCTTGGGCAGCCAAAACTCAGCCTGAGGATGGGGTGGGATAAAACTTCAGCTCCTGGGGAGAGGCCTTTGCTGAACCCGCTAGAGGCCTGGGGTCCAAGTGGAATTTCTTTTGAAAATTTCTCTGCAGAAGGCAGTTTGACATATGAAGTGCTTAGATTCGTGGATCTGGTTGCCTGCGTTCAAATCCTGAGTCCTCCAAACAAAATGCTTCTCTAAGCCTCTAGGAGGAGAGACCAACTTGTAGACGGAAAGCAGGAAGGATGCTCTTCTGTGTGGGAGGAGAAGGGGTCCTCCTCCTCCGAGCCTTAGACTTAAGGGCTTGCAGCTCTAGCTTTTTAAAAACTGAAGATGCTCAGCCCTGGGCAGCTCCTCCCTCCCTCCCTCCGCCCTTCAGCCCCCGGCTGTGGGCAACAACAAGCTACAGTCTGTGTCCCTGTGGCAGGACTGGTGAGGCAGACAGATGTGGAGAGGAATGAAGGCTGTGGACAGAAGCATTTGCTTAGAAGCCTGCTGTTGAGCATAGACGAGCAGGTGGTGTCAGCAGGCCTGCAGCTGCCCGCTCACCCTGCGGGGATCGCTGCTTTGTCCTCTAAAGGCCCCACCCTCTGCTCTCACAGCCTGCGCCCAGCACTTGGTGTACACTCTTGCTGGGATGGGATGGAGACGGCAATAACAGAGTGGCTTCCACTGTGGAGGGAGCCGGGCTGAGGCCTGCCTTCCCCAGAGGAAGAGACCCTCCAGGTGGAAGCCTTGCATCCGCTCTACATCCCAGTGCTTTGCAGGACCTGTGTCTCTGGATTGCACGCAGGGCTTCTGCTGCCCGTGCTTCCCCAGCACCGGGGCCAGGAGGACACTGGTGTCACCTGCTCCCAGTGCAGAGAAATCTTTCTGCACAGGAGCCTGTGGCCTGACAGGCAGCAAGGGAGTCTCGTGGCCACACTGCTGTGTCCTCTGCAGCTGATGGAGGCCTTGAGGGCCTGACTGCTGTGCTCCAAACACCTCATGGCCCTGTCATTCTTCTGCCAGGAGGGGGGACAGAGAGGTGACGTTCAGCTTTTCTGCCTTTGTGAGACTTATTTTTTTATACCCACAGATGACAATTTATTAGCCCTTGATCCAATTATGAAAGTGTCCTATGTTTTATTGCCAAAATATTGGCAAAGCCAAGGGTGGAGCGTGGGAACAAGAAACTCAAAACCAAGTATAATCTCCCCACTCATAAATAATCAATGTCAAGATTCAAAGATTTTTGTTTTATTAAAAAATGTTAGAAGTGTAGAAAACTGGAAAGAATGATAGAATGAATACCTATATTCCTTTCACTAGATTTACCAGTTATTACCACCTGCCGTATTTCCTTCAGATCCTGTTCTCTACATTTTTTTGTGTGTGCAGAAATGATAACATTTCACTTTCAAATATTTAGCAGGCATTTTGTAAAAGTAAAAAACTTCTCCACAGCCACAGCATCCTCATCACAGCTGAAAAATAATTAACAATTTTACAATATCATCTAACCTACATTCTATATTCAAAGTTTCAAATTTCTCCAATTGTCTTCAAAATGTCTTTTATATTTGTGTGTGCGTGTGTTTGTGTGTGTTTTAAACCTAAGCGCTATGCAATGTATTGAGTCGTTATGTTGTTAGTGTCTTTTCATCTAAAACAGCCCATCTTCCTTGCCTTAAACATTTTCATGATACTGACTTTTTTGAAGAGTCCAGGCAGGTTGTGTTGTAGGATGTCCTACAACTGGAGTTGTCGGATTGTGTGCTCACGGGATTCAGGTTAGACATTTTGGCGAGAAAACTTCATTGGTGATGCTGTATTGCTTCTTGTTGCGTCATCTCAAGAGCTTCCTGATGTCGGGTTAGATCATGGCCTTTAAATGCTGCTTGTGCATCTGAATCACCTGGGGGAGGTTTCGTCTAATACAGATTCTTGGGCTTCGCACCTGGAGTTTCAGTATCATTGGTCTGTGGTTTGCTCGGCACATTTGCATCGTTTAAAACTTCACAGGGATTCTGCTGGGTGGCCAGGTTGAAACCAGTGAGGGCACAGCCTTCCAGTCTCTCTCTCTTTTGTGAATTAACACCACCCATCCACGCCCTGTAAAGCCTCCCTTCTAAACCTACAGAACTGGAGCAGGGCTTCCAAATCCCCTGCCTCTTCATCAGCCCAACCTCCTCCCACCTCCTGTGGGATCGCCAGAGATGACTCACCCCAGGCCCTTTGCTGGAACGCAGACTCAGGGGCTGGGATGGACCTTGCCCTCACTCTGGGGTATGGGTGTGACTGTGGGTGGGGCCCATGTCAAGGAAACTGGAAGGAACTCTCCCTGGGGATGGGAGGGGCAGTGTGCTCCACCTACCCCTTGGGGTGAGAAGGAGGGAGCTTATGTGATCTGAGCCCCTGGATTTTCTTCCCACGGCTGGAGTGACATTTCTGGAAAGATCGGACTGACTGAAATTAGGAATTTGAAGATACTCAGCATTCCCTCTTCCTGTTGCAGCAGATTAGCCACTGACAATTCCCACTCCCTCAACATTTGTGTACACACACACACACACACACACACACACACACACACTGAGGGCTGTGCCTGAGCTGAAGCAAAGCTGGGTTCTGGCCAGACGCCCCCACTGGCTGCTCCCAGCATCCTCCCCTCTCCTGCATCTTCTCCCCTCTGCCAAAGGGGTCTACACACACACACACACACACACACACACACACACACACACACACACTCAATCAAGAGGTGCAGAGTGGAATGGCAGGGGAGGAGCTGCAGGGGGATGAAGACAGGTGAAGACAGAATCCAGCAAGTGTGACAGTGTGCTTTAGGCTGAAAAATCCAGCTGATCAACCGTGAGTTAAACCATGGTGGTAACAAAAGGCCGATGGCTGTGCGAGGCTAGTAGGCTAAGTCAGGCAGGATTCAGTGGCTGGCTGTGCCCCAGTCAGGTACCTCCCTGGGTACCTTGTGCAGTAACCACTTGGAGGTCTCACAGTCAGCAGCGGAGCACTCAAAGGTACAGTGAATAATTGAATGCCTGAGAAGCTGTGGTCCCAGGGAGCTGGGGATCCTTAGATGGGGACAGCAGCCCAGACGGGGCTCAGCCTTGTCCCTGCAGCATCACTCTGTCTCCAGCTGGAGGTTGTGATGAGCGCTGGCTGGCTGGAACCCGACTGGATCCTGGGAGAGAAACCACTTCTAATCCTCCTGAGGATCAACAGTCTATCTGCTTGGTGCTTCTGACCTGGAAGCAGGAAGCCTCTCGTGGGGTCGGGTTGGCTGGAGGTAGGCACATCTGGCTAGGCAAGGAGCCGGAGCCCCTGCGATGGAGGGGCTGGGGCGGAGGAGGAAGCTGTGCTTCTTTATAGCATTCCTGTAGCTCTTACCTGCCCACAGCTGCCTTTCCTGCCTCACATCCAAGGCCAGCTGCACGACACCCCTCACATGCATGGATGCCTTTGGAAATACCACATTCCAAAAAGAAACTTCAGAATACACTACCTTGTCATGTATTCACATACATGCATTCACACGTGCACGTACCATATACATGTACAAACGTGCGCATATGAGTTAGGACTCAGGGCCAAGGCACGTCTGGTCCCTACTCTGCTACTTACTAGCTGTGTAGCATTGGGCAAGTTGCTTTACCTCTCTGGGCTACAGTTGCCTTCTCTGAGAGAGAGTGAAGTGAGGTGGTCTCTGAGAGCAGAGGATGTACGAGGGGGATGAAAAGTAGGAATCATCTTCTTCCATCCCCTCATTTTACAGATGCACAATCAGAGTAGAAGGAGCTCAGAGGCTATGTCATCCACCCCTTCCTTAGAACACTGGGAGAAGTGAGGCCCAGATAGGGAAAGGAAGTGACTTGTCCTGGGGTACTTTAAAAAAAAAAAAATTAATTAATTAATTTTTGGCTGCCTTGGTCTTCGTTGCTGCATGCAGGCTTTTTCTAGTAGCAGTGCGTGGGCTTCTCATTGCGGTGGCTTCTCTTGTTGCGGAGCATGGGCTCTAGGTGAGTGGGCTTCAGTAGTTGTGGCACGTGGGCTCAGTAGTTGTGGCTCGCGGACTTTGGAGCTCAGACTCAGTACTTGCGGTGCATGGGCTTAGTTGCTCCGCGGCATGTGGGATCTTCCCGGACCAGGGCTCGAACCTGTGTCCCCTGCATTGGCAGGTGGATTCCAACTTCTCCAAAACCAAACTGGAGAGGAGGAAGATGGTGGGTAAGCAGTGAAGAAATGAGAACGCATGAGGTGACAAAGCCAGCCTTGGTCATTCGGGGGTTGGAATGGCAGGAGGCGTGAGACTGTGGGTGTTGGCAGGCTGTCTCTGCAGCTAGGAGACTACAGGAGAGAAGTTCTGTGTGTGTGTGTTTGGGGACACAGAGGCAGTGTTTGGTATGTACGCTGCTAAGGGTGTAACTGTGAGCTTGGGCAAGTGGCTGGTATTGCTGTTTCAAATTGCTTGAGGTCAAAGCTTCAACCCTTTAAAATAGTTTTGTCAATGACCTGAAAGAACTGAGTCCACATTTTGTGTTTTTGGTGGATTTTTAGTCTGAGACACCTAGCTCAAACAAGAAGGTTTAATCTAGAGGTTCCCTGAGTGGTTTCATGGAGTGTTACTGTATTCCATGGAGTGGTCGGGGCGGTGGGGGAGGGGATGTTTGGAAAATGCTGGGGTTGACCAAGGCGTTGAGGTTTCTTTACTAAGTGTAAGTCTTCTTAGAGCCTTAAAGCTTTGTGAGTCTCCAGGTGGGGGCCTGCTGTGAAGCACCCCTCAAGCTGCTGGACCATGAATCCTTTTCCTTGGGGCTTAGCATCTCAGGAAGCCAGAATTTTATGGACCCCCGTTTAGGAAACATTGTTTGAGTCCTAGGCATTTTTTAAGCCATAAAAATAAAGAAAAAAACAACCTTCTTATTGTTAGTATGAAAAACTTAACTCATGCCATTGATTTCAAGCAACATTTAAAAAGACTGTATTCAAAGATGATGATTTTAAGTAAATATAAAGGCTGATTATTTTTTCAGTGATTCGTAACATTTGTGATGAGACAGCATAGGACTTGTTCCTTGCGTTCTTCTGATTGAGCAGTTTTATGCTCGATGTCTGTTCTCTTATTTGACTTGGAAATTTAACATACATGTGTAACTTAAACGCTCAGGCTAGCATTTGTTCTATTCTGCCCAAACAACTCGAGGACTTGAACTTGCCCTGACTCCAATCTTCCCTCCTGACCTATATGCCATTGTTGTCCAACATCTTAGCTCTGTCTTATGTTTGGAAGCCCCCCAATTAGACATTACGACTACTGTTTTATACATCAGTGTTTATATAGATTTGTTCATGTGCTAACAACTTACCTTGCTTTCCTCATTCCTTCTTGCATTGCAGACGTTAAAGTTTTCTTATTGAGGGTCTGTTGGTAACAAGCTGTGCTTTGTTTTGTCTACAAATTTCTTTAAATCACTTTATTCTTGAAGGATGATTTTGTTTGGTATTAAATCGAGGTGGATGGTTTCTATCTCCAAAGTTTATTCCCTTCATCTATTAGATGTGGACAGTAAATATCTTCCTTAATGACCACATCAGGAGGTTCTTGGGAGGACCATTTGGCATAACAACTAAAAAGCTTTAAGCAATAAATGTCAGATTTTCTGTTTGTCCTCTGCTCCATAAGGAAACTTTGAAAGTTGTGTAAGACAGAGCTAACTTTCTCAGCAAACAGGCTCTTTGCCAAATTGTCCTGCACAGTGTTTCTCAACCTTGTTTTCATTATTGTCCTTGTAAGGAGACTTCTTAGGTATTTTTTCCTAATGATTTCTCCGTCATAAAATTTAATACTACAGATATAACGGTATCTATTATGTACTGTATGTAAATCTGTGCTTTATACACAAGAAGAGTAAAGCTTTTTTTGCCCTGCCCCCTCCCCCCACCCAGTCCCTTTTTTGCTCCCTTTGGGGTCATATAACCTTCGTAGAGAATACATGTTCTAGTGGCATTAGAAAATGAACAGCATTTTCAAGCCACAGCATTGCCTAAGCGTGAAAGGATCAGGCTTTGGAACTGGATAGACCTGAGATTGAATTCCTGCTCTGGCACTGACTAGCTGCATGTGTCACATTGGGCAAGTTACTTAACTTCTCTAAGCCTGTTTTAGAACTGAAATATGGTGACAGTAATTAAATGAGCATTTAGTATCAGACCTGTAATATGGTAACAGTTTAATAAATGTTAGTTATTAACTAACATTTCCAAATGAGTTTGCATTCCTTAACACTTTTCTTTTGTCATTTTATTATAAAAACAACACACACATGTTTTTAACATATGTAGCATGAAGGAAAAATAAGTTATCTAATTCCATCTCTCCCCTTCTCCAGACCCAACCCCCCAGACTGTAAGGGAGACCCCACAGGAGGAAGAGCCTGTGGAGGTGCCTGGCTCAGTGGTCCAGAGCTCTCCCTGAGGGGCTTAAGGGGGAACCCTGGGGCTGGGGAGGCAGACAGAGGTCCTGGCAGACAGGTTCTCAGGGCAGCTATGCAGAGGCCACCACCAATGTCCAGCTACCTCTGAACACACTGGAGGAAGTTCCCCAAATGTCTGAAAGAAGTAGCCTGAAGACCTTTACCTTTCTCTAGGAGAGTGGTTCTCAAAATGTGGTCCCCCAGGGCTTCCCTGGTGGCGCAGTTGTTGAGAGACCGCCTGCTGATGCAGGGGACACGGGTTCGTGCCCAGGTCCGGGAGGATCCCACATGCCGCGGAGCGGCTGGGCCCGTGAGCCATGGCCGCTGAGCCTGCGCGTCCGGAGCCTGTGCTCCACAACGCGAGAGGCCACAACAGTGAGAGGCCCGCGTACCGCAAAAAAAGAAAAAAAAAATATTGTGGTCCCTGGACTGGCAGCATCAGCATTACTGGAGAATTTATTAAAGCTTCAAATATTTGGGCCCCCACCCAGATCCACTGAATCAGAAACTCTGGGTTTGGAGCCCAATTTGTATTTTAACAAGCCCTCCAGGTAATTCTGAGTTTGAGAACCATTGCTCTGGAACAAGTGTTCCCTCCCACAGTGTCTCCTGGAGGGCAGGATTGCAAAAGGTCTGCTAAGGGAGGGGCTGGCTGAATCCCTCCTAAGGAGAAACAGGGGTTGGAAGTTTAGAAGGCTTTGAGCCAGAAGCCAACTGTGAATGCTTGAACATTCCTCTGAGACTTCTATTGCTGCTGGATTCTGTTCAAAAGAAGCTGTTACTTAGAGCTCAGTTTGGAGCTTGAACTGAACACAGTCACTGACAAATATGTACAGGAGTGTGCCTGTGTGTTGAGAATCTTTTTCTGCAGAATGCTGTTTTCTTTCTACATGAAACTAGGACGTCAAGGCCATGCCAATGTGTGGTTTAGGCAGAGGGTACATTGTATGTTTTGTCCCAAAGTGTTCCATGAACCCAAGGTTAATTTTGTGCTGGTCAACCTGACCCAGTCAGAAGAATGTTCAAAGTTTATCTAAAGTTAAGGTAGTTGAACCAATAATAGACTTTAGTTCCTCTGCTTTGTTGTTAAAAAGAAAAAAAAAATCAGTGGGATATAAGCTGCTTTCCTTCCACCAACCCTTAAACCTTGGGGCAGAGAGAGTGGTCCGTGAGGAATTAGGCCAGGGTACATATAACAGGAAACCCCAAATGGCAGTGGCTTATACACATAAGGGTTTTATTTTCTCACATCAAAGAAGTCTGGTGGTAGGCAGTTCAAGGTCCATGGTTATCAAGATTCAGTCTCCTGGGACTTCCCTGGTTGTGCAGTGGTTAAGAAAACACCTGCCAATGCAGGGGACAAGGGTTCAAGCCCTGGTCCGGGAAGATCCCACATGCCGCAGAGCAACTAAGCCCATGCGCTACAACAACTGAGCCTGTGCTCTGGAGCCCCCGAGCCACAGCTACTGAGCCCGCGTGCCACAACTACTGAAGTCTGCGCTCCTAGAGCCCATGCTCCGCAACAAGAGAAGCCACCGTAATGAGAAGCCCGCGCACCGCAACGGAGAGTAGCCCCCACTCGCCGCAACTAGAGAAAGCCCGTGCACAGCAACAAGGACCCAATGCAGCCAAAAATAAATAAAATAAAATAAATAAATTTATATAAAAAAAGATTCAGGCTCCTTGTATATTTCTGCCCCGTCATCCTAGCTTGTGACTGCCATCCTCAGTGAAGGTCACCTCATTCCTAGAAAGCAGGACTGAGGAAGGGGGAAAGGAGGAGGAGAGGTAAAGAACGGGAAAACAAAAGGGGGCCAGGGCTGCCTTCACTGTGCCTCCCAGGAAGCCCACACAGAACTATCTCTTACATCTCATTGGCCAGAAAACTAGTTGCAAAGGCATCTGGGAAATGTAGTTTTATTTCCAAAGGCAATGATCCCAGCTGGAAATCAGAGTTCTGTTACTAAGGAGGAAAGTGGACTGGATAGTGCGGTAAGCAGATAATAGCTTGTGCCCTATGTGAGACTTCTTCTGTTGATGTACAGGATCTTCCAGGGGCTGAGGAAAGAGCACTTTATAAGGGCCGAGACTTGGCCACAGCCTTGAGATATTCTGAGACACAATCCTGTTTCTCAGCTTCTTGCAGGAGGGTGGAGAGGGGGCTCCCGTGCTGAGCTGTGCTCCAGGACCATCTCCATCCATCCCCAAGGGGCAAGTGCAGGGTTTTGGCCTCTCCCTCTCCTCATTCCCTGACAGCTTTGTATGCGATGTTTGCGTGCCCCCTTCCTGCATTTACGTATCCTGGATCCTCACTCTTCTTGCTCTGTTTCTATTTGGCAAATGTAGAGACTGAGGCTCAGGGAATGTAAGCAACTTTCCTGGCTGCAGAGCCACATTTTAGAACCGGATGTCTCAGGGTCTCCTATGTCATGATGAGTGCCAACGACCTTCTTGTACTCCTTTTATCTCCTAGCTGAGCCTGATCCCTTAGAAAAAGCTGGGCTGGGAACTCTGCCAGGATTTCTGGGGAGCTTTAATGGGATAATGGTGCATCTGACAATAGGACAGTGTGTCTTCTTTTTGGAGGTGGTGGTGGAGAGGTTACAGTTAAATAAGTTCTTAGGGGGCAAAATGTTCGAGGGATCTGGATGGGGTAGAGATAAGGGCAGAGGTGCTGAGAAACCTTTAGCTTTGGGGAGGGGCTGTCTGAGAGAGCCCTTCTGACAATACTACTGAAGGGTAAAGTCATCATCAGCCCTTTCCAGCCCTATGTGGGCATCCTCTCTGGATCCTTTCCTCACTGGGAGGAAGGACTCTCATCCCACAGTTTGCTGGAGAGTGGTTTGGGAGAAATTTGGAGCCAGGTGGAAACTCTTGATCATAACGATTTCAGTTCCTGGTGACTTGAGTCTTTGGGCCTGGATACTGCTCAGAGTTTGAGCAATCAAAGCCTTGGGGCTTGAGGGAGACTCAACAGAATTTGGCTTTAAAAATTAGAACGTGTGACAACAGGGGAATGGTTAGATGAATTCAGGTATGAAAGACCGTGTGGTAATTAAAGAAAAATAGGGATATAGACATAAAAACATCTCTGAGATGTACTGTAAAGTGAAGGAAAGTTGTAGACTAAATTTAAACATACACTAATAAAGAGCCTTCTTCCAAATGCACATGCATGAAACTGTACCAAAAAGGTGCTTTGGGATTCCCACAAACCAGTAAGTGCCCTGAGTCTCACAGGGTTGCTATGAGTGTTAAATGAGATAATATACAAATGTGCTTTGCAAAAGTTAAAGTGGGAGACAAGTGTAAGGTAGAGGATATGAAACTATACTGTGCCATTCCATTCTTGCCCTTGCTACCAAACTGAATTTGGAATAAGGAAGAAAGGAGAAAACTGAGAGCTTGTTATAGGACAGACACTGTTCTCAGCACTTCTCATGCATTGCTTGCATGCACTACAACCCTATGAAGCAGGTATTATTATCATCCCCACGTCACCTGAGGAACTAAAGAATTTTAAGGTAATTTCCACAGTCATTCAGCCAGCAAGTTGCAGTCGGAGCTTCAGAGTGCTGTTGTCAGTTGTGATAGCATGTTGAAATACCTTATACATATGTATGTTTTTACCATACGCTTCTTGCAGCAGTTTTGAGGAAGCCAAGATTTAAACCTCCAAGAATGAGTATGTGAAACTGATTCTAAACACTACTGAGTACTTACAGGCTTGTGCCAGGCAAAGGAATAACAGGAGCTAACATTTTCTGAGCATTTGCTGTGTGCAAGACACTCTTCTAAGTGCTTTACAAGTATTAATTTAATGCACACACTTTAGGTAGGAGGTACTATTACCCCAGTTTAACAGTTGAGAAAAGTGCTGCACAGAGGGTTTAAATAACTTGCCCAAGGCAAAGATGGTTGAAATCTGGTCTCCACCCTCAGATCAATATAGGAGTAATAAATAATAAAACAGTGCAGTAAATGCTGCAATGTTATATTTACAAAGTTCTAAAGGCGCTCAGAGAGGACCAATCCCTGCAAGGAGAAGATGTGACATTTTGTGTGGGATCCTGGAAGGTGGAAGTGAGCGAGATTAGAGCAGGGGTGACTGCACGTGGAAGGCCCTGGGACTGAATCAGTGAGGCCTCCAATCTAAAGTCCTGGGTCAGAACCGAGTCGGGTGCCTACTGCAGCGCCGGCAAAGAAACGTGGCACCCGCTGTCTGAGGCTACTCTCCTGCAGATTCCCACCCCAGAAAACAGCACATCCCTGCGGGGGCGGGGCTCAGCTTCTGCTTCAGGCTCCTGCCACAAGCAGCCCCGCCTCACCTTGGACCACGTGATCGGCAAGGGGCAAACTGCGTTCCTGATAGGCTGAAATGGTAAGGGACCGTCTTGGAACGTAGAGCGATGATTGGTGGATAGGATAAACATGTAAGGGGGCTATCAGGATTGGTTGCCGCCTTCTCCGCCATGGGAGGGCCGGGCAGAGACGCTTCTCGTAGAGAGTTTTTCGGGTTAAAATGTCTGGAGCCTTCTATTCCCGCTACAGACTCCTGTGGAGACTTCCCGCCAGGTGTGCGTCACTTTACATCTTTGGAAACCAGCTGTCTCTTAAGAAAATTATCCAGTCGTTCTCCACAGCTGTTCCCGCGGTGAGCGCTGCTCCGTCAGCGGAGCTTCTGATTGGCTGCTGTGGGATGGGGCGGGCTAGACAGGAGCCCGGCTTCCCGGCGTTCTCTCCAGTCCAGGGAGGACAGCGCTCCCAGGTGGTTTTCTGGCGCTATTGCCACCCGAAGTCCGCGCTTGGCTTGCTTGGCTCCCACAGCCAAAGCTTTTTGACCTAGAAAGAGAAAGACCTAGACTCGAACAGATAACCAGCTATGCTGGGTGAGAGTGTGGACTCTCAGGGCTGACTGCCTGTGCTCGGCTTCAGCGTTACACTTTAGTCAGTTTCCTTTCTTTCTTGCCTGGGTGTCATCTATAAAATAGGTATAATAATAATACCTACCTCAGGGGATTGCTGTGAAGTTTCAATTAATATGCTTAAGGTTCCCACAGTGCCAGGCACATAATAGGTGCATAATAGCTGGTGGAGATCTGTGAAAGAGTTATGTGGAGTTTGAAAGACCAGCCATTATTTCCCAGATTACTCTCTTTCTCTGTCTCTATCTCTGTCTGTGTCTCTCTCAGTTTCCACATCTGTAAATGGGACTAACAGCGGCACCTGCTTAATGAAATTGTGGATTAATTGAGATAATACTGGAAAAAATACCCAATATATAGTAGTCGGTAAATGTTGGCTTCTATTATTATTATCATTTAACTGTTATGATTACTGTTTCCATTCTTCCTCCCCCAGGCAAAAGGTCACTTCAGCCCGAGTTGGCCCCTCCGAAAGAGGAATAGTAGTTTACTTTGCCTGGAATTAAGAGTCTATAAATCTATGACATTCAAATGTTTGAAGACCAGACTTGGAAAATCTGTACACCCCTGTCCTGCCCATCATTTCCCTCACTATTTTAGGCACTGTCTTCTTAAGCCCCAGTTGATACCTGAGAAGAGCATAACATTATAATCATTAACTCCTGGGTGCAGGATTTGTTTATTGGACTATCTTTTACGTTGACCCTAGTGTTGAACAGTATTTTGAGGGCAGGGACCACAGAATGACATGTGCTGATGGCGTAAGATAAGGTGTCAGGGGTCTGAAGGACCTAAGTCAACATATGCTCTAGGGTGAGCCTGTGATTGGGACCAGGGATGGTGAAGAGTGTGGTGGTGGTTGGGTGCAGGGCAGCTTGGAATCCTTGTGAGTCATGGGAAGAGCACTGGACTCAAACTGCGAGATTTGAACTCTGGATACAACTTAATCTCTCTGGCTGTGACTTTGGACGAGGCACTTATATTTTCTGAGGATGAGTTTCGTGGTTAGTAAGATAAAAATGTATTCTCTTGATTGGTGCCTGGCACATAACAAGCAATCTATAAATACTAGTAATTGTTGTTGCTATTATTGTTATTAATTCATCTTCAAAAATATGTTGAGGATTATGGGAAAACACAGTCTATTAAGTTTTTATATACCAAGAATCATGGGTACCCGAGATCACCCAATGAGCAGTTGGGACTTTGGCAAGGGTAGTCCACTTTTCCTTTTCCAATTTCCACTTGTTATCTCCTCTTTTGTCTCTATTAAAAAAATCTATCTAGCAGGGGAAGTCACATAAGTGACCCAGTTTAATGAGGTCGTCATAATTCCTTGGATGCCTCCCTCCCCTACTGTCAATCTGACCAGCTCCCATCATCTGCCCCAGATACTCCCTTCCCTTTTGGCCTATAAGATGGGGCTCTAGTTAGAGCTTAGGCCCTGTGCATGGTGACCTCCGTGTACCTTGGCAGCCCCAGGACCCTGGAGGTCTTCTTGGGGTGAATGGCTTAGTAATGGGAAGCCCAAAGTTTGCGGTGGTACTGCTGGGAGCAGGTGTGATGGGGGTGGGTGGGTAGGACAGTTGACATCCTCTCCAGTCATCCTATTCCGCTCACTCTGGGGTGCTATATCTCTCCCATTCTGAAGATGTATGTAGAGCTATTTCTCAGTTAAAAATAAAATAGAGGAAAAATCTGGGGCTTTTGTGTTGGGCACAAAATTACATTTGAATCTAGTCCTTTACTGTGTGATCTCAGAGGAGTTGCTTATTTTCATAGTTTTCTTATTTATACAGTGAGAGATAATTGGAATACTACTAGCAGCAAAAAGGAATGAAGTATTGACAAATGGAGTAACATGGATGAATCTCAAGGGAATCATGCTGAGTGTAAGATGGCAGATAAAGAGTATACACCGTCTGGTCTTATTTATATAAAATTCTAGAAAATGCACACTAGTCTATAGCATCAGAAAGCAGCCCAGTGGTTGTCTGGGGACAGTGAACTGGAAACGGGTGGAGGGAGGATTACAAAGGGCACAAGGAAGCTTATGGAGATGGTGGTTTCACAGGTGTATACATATATCAAAACCTATTACATTGCATACTTTAAATAAGTGCAGTTTATTGTATGTCAGTTCCTCAATAAGCTTATCAGAATGGGGATAATAAAACCTATTCATAAATAGTTGTGATGTTTTAATGAAGAAAACATGCTAAAATGCCAGGAATTGCTAAAGCAATCAATAAAGGGCATTTTTATTCTCCCCCATTTTCACATATTTTAAAGAACAATATCAAAGCATTAGCGTCATATATTTATCTGACAAGGCCTAGAAGTGGGCACCAACACTTCAAGTAATACAGGGTACGTTTTTTTCCTGCTGTTTTGGGGGTCATGGGTATATATATTATATAAGGATTAAATGAGACAATCATGAGAGGAACTTTGAGCAGTGCTGAGCATGTAGTAAACACTCAATATGTTTTGGTTTTTTTTGACTACTATTAATCATTATTACAGACTTGATGGATGGCACAGAGTGAATGATCAGTAAATAATGGTGTAATTACAGTTATTTTGTTGCTATATTGGACAGACAGGAAAGACTTGCTAAAAGATCAAGGAAGTTAATTTCAAAAAAGGGTTTGCCTTTCCTGAGACTCCTTGATGGGGTTAGATTTTTGTATTTGGTGACAAATTGTGACATGTACCATCTGGAAGAAATTTGGTTAATGCCCTTTTCAGGAATATAATAACTCATCATGACTGTTAATAAGATAATATTGCAAGTTTTTGATGTATTCACAGTGATCAGTGAGTTCAGGTGGGAATAAATGGTCCCTGGTCCTAACAAAGTGGTACTAAAATTTGGGAGACATATCTTAGTGTCAGACATAAGCAGCTCCTGAGAAACTTGTCAAAATGCAGATTTGTGAGGCCTACCCATAAAGAGTCTGACTCGGTGATTCTAGGATGGGCTAGGAAGTTGGATTTCATTATGCATACCCGGTTGATTTTGATACAGGTATGCTGTAGACCATACTCTGTGAAGCACTCTCTAAGACATTTGAGACCTTGGACAGCGGTGATGCTAGCCAAGATTTTCAGGACGCAGGACAGCTCCCAGCATCTCCAGCCCCGTACACAGTGGGAAATGAACTTCAATTCTCTATGGCAGCGGTCCCCAACCTTTTTGGTACCAGGGACCAGTTTCGTGGGAGACAATGTTCCCACGGACCGGGGGCGGGGGTGGTTCAGGTGGTAATGCGAGCGACGGGGAGCGGCAGACGAAGCTTTACTCGCTTGACCGCTGCTCACCTCCTGCTGTGTGGCCTGGTTCCTAACAGGCCGTGGGCCAGTACTGGCCCGTGGCCTGGGGGTTGAGGACCCCTGCTCTATGGGGCTTGCCCATTTTCCTAGAGAATTAAAAAGCCCAGGTCTCTAAAGACTGCACTTTGGGAAACGAAAAGTTCTGGTTCCTGGTAGCAAATAAGGAGAAGGGGTACCTGGTACACCCTGTAGTAGAAAATATTGTAAGTCCAGGGTGCTTAACTTGGGAACTTTGGGGCAGTTGGGGTACGGGTCCTCTCCAGAGGATCTGAGACCTTCCTGAGCTTGTATGCAAAATTGTGAGGAGGATTGTGGACATATATTTTAGTGGGTGGGGAAATGAACATGGTTTCCATTTGAGGATGGAAATATTCTGGATCAATGAATATTTGTACTTTTATGTACAATTTATGTACTTTGATAGACCTCTTAAAATTTGTGTGGGTGACTAGAGAATTTTATTTAAGTTCCTCCTGGTTATTCAAGTACCTAACAACTATCTCTATCACTTCAGCTATGACAACATCAATAAAAACAAGCATATGATCAATCCCTGAAGGCATCCAACTCTGACATTTCAAGTCATAACTTGAAGTACTCTCAAGTGTTGTGATGGAGGTCCATTAAAGTGGGTACAGAATTGGATAGATCTCATCTTGGCTAATCTGGAAACTTTACATTACTAAAATACTGTCTTATTATAGGCCACGGTTAATGTGGGAAATGAGGTTGTTGGGTGACTAAGGAGTTTTTTTTCTATGTATCATTTGATCTTTAAGTGTTCTTATCCTTGATGGGTTTACAAGTAGACAAGTCAGTGGTTATGGAGTGTTGAGTTAGCTAATGTTTGCAGCAGGTCAGACTATTTCTATAGACAAGGTGATGGCTATTAACAAAATTTCACTTAAAATACATTCCCAAAGGCAACCTTTAATAGTAAGCAAACCACCCCACATTCATCGTCTGTGGCCTGTCTGATGGTAGTCTGTAGCTTAATATTCTAATACACATAATATATGTAAAGAGAAAGTCATTCTCTCAAAGGTATAGCTGATTTGAATGATGTGTCCTGAAAGCTGTTTTTTGACTAGGAGAAGACTCTCTTGAGTCAGGGCCAATAAAACTTGAGCCACTCCCGTGGTAGAGAGGAGGGAGTGGAGCTATTAGTATGCTTCAGGAGACTAAGGGTATGCATTTGGGGGGCAGTTCGTGTCCATGACCCTGACCTTTTTCTTTCTGTGAGGAATAATGAGACAGAAATGATTGACTCAAGGCTCTTAGCAACTCAGCAAACCTTCTGAACTATCTGTGCTAATTTCAGAGTAGAGATAACCCAGATAGTTTCTTTTCTTGGCTTCTGTGACACCAGCTTCTCTTGTTTGATTCCCTCCCTCCAGTCTCCCTGGATGCTCCCTTTTAATCTCTTCTCTGGCTCCACCTTCTTTGTTTGACCTCCAGGCTCTTTCCTGGGTCCTCTTCTCTAGCTACCCTGTCTTCCTGGTGGATTTCATTAGTCCCATTATGTTAATACCATCTATATGCAGATGACTTCCAAATGTTAGTCTCCAGTCTTGACCTTTCCTTGAGCTGCAGGCTCAAAAATAAAACTGCCTACTTGATGTCAGACTGCCTCCCTGACTTGGAGGTCTGATAGGCATTTTAAATGTCATGGGCCCAAGCAGAACTCTTTATTCTCATCTTTTCCCTCTCCCTATACTGTTCTTCTCCCGATCTCTTCTTGGAAAATAGCATCACCTTTTCCTACTTTTTAAGATAAAAATCTGGGGGTGGTTCCATTCTTTTCCTCACTTGTCCCATCCAGTTAATCAGTTCTATCTCCAAGATACGTCTCCAGTATATTCACTTCTTTCCATTTCTATAACTATCACGTTCAGGTTAAACAATCAACATCTCTCATCTGGACTTAAAAAAATTATTTATTTTTGGCTGCGTTGGGTCTTCATTGCTGTGTGCAGGCTTTCTCTAGTTGTGGCAAGTGGGGGCTACTCTTTGTTGTGGTGCGTGGGCTTCTCATTGCGGTGGCTTCTCTTATTGCAGAGCACGGGTTCTAGACGTGTGGGCTTCAGTAGTTGTGGCACACGGGCTCAGTAGTTGTGGCTCGCGGGCTCTAGAGTGCAGGCTCAGTAGTTGTGGCACATGGCTTAGTTGCTCCACGGCATGTGGGATCTTCCCGGACCGGGGAGCAAACCCGTGTCCCCTGCATTAGGCAGGTGGATTCTTGACAACTGTGCCATCAGGGAAGCCCTAGACTTTTAATGGCCTTTTAACTAGTCTCTCAGCTTCCATTTTTGTTCTACTCTAATCCTTTCTCCAAACAGCAGCCAAAATAAATGATAAATGGAATCATATCACCTCCCTTCTTAATACTCACCAATGACTTCTCATTGAATTTAGTATAAAATTCAGACTTCTTTCTTTCCATTGACATTATGACCCTCCATTATACCATCATGTCCATCTCCCTAACTCACCTCTTTCTACTCTCTCTTGCTTTCTCTGCTCCAGCCATGTCACCTTCTTTCAGTTCCTTAAATAAACCAAGTTTATCCCTACCTCAAAGCTTTCGCACTTATTTCTTCTTCCTGGAACGTTCATATTCAAGAACTTCACATGGCTGCCTCCTTCTCAGTATCCAGGCTTAAGCTCCAATGTTATTTTCACAGAGAGAACATTTATTCATGACAGAGAAATCATTCACTTATTTCTCCTTC
Source organism: Tursiops truncatus (assembly GCF_011762595.2). Lineage (NCBI taxonomy): Eukaryota > Metazoa > Chordata > Mammalia > Artiodactyla > Delphinidae > Tursiops > Tursiops truncatus. The sequence goes on from NC_047047.1 coordinate 55,166,496, forward strand.
AGTCACTATCTCTCTTGTCTCCTGGCTTCATTTTCGTAGTATTTATCATGTACTGGGTACAAATTTTATATGTCACATATTCAAACAAGCAAAAGAAGTGGTAATTTACTTGTTTTTATTAATAATTTTAGTAAGCTAACTACTGTCACAGACAGCCTTAAATTTTAGTGGCTTGACACAATAAGGTTGGTTTCTTGTGCATGGCACAGTCCCCTGTAGGGTGGTAGATTATGGGAGTGGAGACTGGGAAAGGGGTGTCTGATCTACTTCATGTCCACTCTGATCTCTTCTGAGTGGTTGGAGACTTCTGTCTCTGCTGCCATCAGTCACTGAGGTTGTCACGCTACTCTGTCATCTAGTCGGTCCATGCTGGTCATCCAGCATCCTTATGGTCCAAGGCAAGTTGCCTCTTCTGGTCCACTGGTGCTCTCTTAGACAACTCTACCCTTACTGGGATTACGGAAAACCTTTTGATGCTCTCCTGTACCATTCTGTGCTGAAGGAGCCTGGTGGGGCAGGGGGAGGTCATGGTTGGAGGACAGTTCTATTGGGTTTTCTTTCTGCCTGAATATGCCAGCCTCCATTCTGCTCTGCTGGGAACAGTCCCTGCTGTGTGAGATATTTTGTGAGGTTTTAAGAAATTCTCTGCTCTCATTCCTGAACCTATGTAGGGGGCTCTATCAACACCCAACTGAAATTTCTTTTCTGAGAGGGAAGAAGGGGCCCTATCTTAGTGACCATCACCAACCATTTTCTCTCTTGCTTTTATCTACTAATTTTGAAGCTCTTTCCCTCAACTCAAAAAGGTCTTTGATCTCCTCTCTGAGTGGTGAGAAGACATCTCAACTCTTTTCCTTCCAAACTGCGTTTATGGGTAAACTGTGTGCCCTCTTCTTCCAGGCTTTGTCTTCTTGATGTTCGAAGCCAAGCTTTTTGAAACGAAACAGAACAAGGCAAAATAAAGCGAAGTGTTTCATCTTCAAACACCTTGATTTTCAATACTATTGTCTCTTCTATGGATAAAAAAATCTATGTACATACTCAAAGCCACTGAGAACAGTGCCAATAGAAAGGGACCACTGCTTCTTAAAGGGCATGAAGAAGTGAAGTGTGAGGTGAGATGGGGTTGGCTGTGGCAATGAGAAACCTCAGTAAAGGTCTCAAAATATTACTCCTCCACCATGTCTTGTTGTGTGTGAGCTCTCTCCCCCAACAGAAAATAATCTCCATGAGAGCAAAGACCTTGACAATCTTTTTTACTTATACATCCCTGGAGCCTAAAACAGTAAAAATTGTACTGTACAAAGTAAATAATTGCTAATTAAGCAATTTACAATGATTAACTGATATTTGCTAAATGAATGGAAGAAAGACTTTGGCATTTTTCTCAGCCTTGGTTTAAGCTAGGACTTTGGTCTGCCCATCTCTTCCTAATTCTGTACCCCTTAAAAATGATTTGAATGATCATGAACTACCAACTAAATTGTGTTGACATTTGAGGAGCTCTTAGAAGACCCTGTCTTTAGACTCAGTCGTATAAATACTCTATAGTCTGAATTCAAGTCCTTTTCTGAAGCACAGTTACCAGGACAGGCACCTGGATTGCTAATATGGACTTAAGAGCGTTTCTTCTAATGATAAGAACTGAAACAAAATGAGGTTTTGTTATCCAGAAATTAATATAATTTAAGAAGATAGAACTAAAATATACCCATGCTTTATTCTATAACCTATTTTCTTCACATTATTTTAACTTCTGTAGCATTAAAGTAGTTTGGGCATGCTAGTCATCTTACACAGATTAAAGCAACTTAATAAAATGCCGTTTTATATCGTTTACAGGAAGTAAGTGCTTTTCAAAATTTGGAGGGAGAAGGAAAAGAAAGGAAATCCACTTATTTTGAGGCTAAGATTTTGCTCCCTAGTCACAATCAGACCCTGATATGCGCCCCTCCCTTCTTTAACAAGGTCATCACCTAAAGTGCCTTGTATGTGCCCAGCCTTCTCAGGCCAGCTAGGTGCTGCCATTTCTCCATCACCTTGGCCATGACATTCCTTCAGCCATTCTTCTACTTTAGGGCTCAGCCTAAATTCCACCTGCTCTTTATTACCCTACCTTCTCTTCCTACCCATCAGAATCAACTGTCCTTATTCCCATAGCATGCTTTTTATACATCTATTTAGCATGTATTTCATTCTCCCTTGGGTTCGAGTGCATTCTTGAACCATGTGGTTCTCTCTTACTGGCCTGCAAGCCTCTGGGAGAGGCTCCACTCATCTCCACAGCACTCTGCACTCCACAGGTGCTCAATTGTTAATGCTGTCATTGAACCAATGCTTATGTGTCTACCATGTTAAGGCACCCTTAATATAGCTAGGTAAACGAGGCTCTCTGCTTGTGACTAAACAAAAGTCAGTTTTACATTATTATTTTCAATTAAACAGATGGGTTTTATTTCAACATTGCAAGACAGATGATTTTCTCTTTTTTTAATTCTTTAAATTTTAGATGTAGGACTTACACGGATGACTTTACTTTTTGATTATATGTCATCCCCAGATAGATGAGATATATTCGTATTTCTGCCTATTCTCACTGTTCAGAAAAGAAGCTGAATCCTTCATACACGTGAACACAAAGAGACACTTCTTTCAGTTTGGCGGGAGGGGGTAGGGTTGACATTTTATATCTGTGTTCACCCTCTGCTATCTCAGTTTGAATTGCCTTATCAGGCAGAGAGTCCCTTTGGGAACATTTATTCATTGAATACGTATTTATTGAGTACCTTCTATGCATAATACCCTTCTTATTATCTGTATTCACTCTTGGCATAAACTAGCACGAACCACCCACTTTTGAAGGGATTATTAATTCCTTGCCAAACTCAGCCATGCGTTGACTGTGTTAACTTCTTAATTAAGGAATTGCCAGTTGCTATAAAGGACAATCCCTGAAATCTCAGTGGTTGAACCAACAGGAGTTACTCACACGAGCACAGTTCAGTACAGGTGTTTCGTGTAGATTCAGGACCCCAGGCTCTTTCCATTTTGTGGTTCTGCTGTTTCTTAGGGCTTCAGAATCCTTTGCTTTCAGCTGGTAGATGGAAAAGAGAGAGGATAGAAAGTGTGTAGAATATTTTTATAGGCCAGGCCGTGAACTGTAGTGCCTCGTAGCCCACAATCCATTCACATGGCCCCACAGAGGCAAGGGGGAGCGTGCTAGAGAATTTAGTCTCTGAGCGGCTGCTTCCTTGCAACAGTGCTAGCCCTATGGACTGGAGCATCAGTTTTCAATCTCTGCTGCTATCTAGGCCAAACAGTGAAGCCAATGAGGTCTGTCTTCTCATGTTTCTGTTCCTTTTGGCTCCCTGCACGATCCTCCCTTCACTTTCTCCCTAGCCCTATAGGTGCCCAGTCATCTGTCCTTCATCAGAAACTGCTCTTAGGAAGGAAGTGATGGTTATACTGAAGTCTCAGTGACAGATGAGGCTCAGTCTAGGGCTGTTTGCATTTTAACAGAAGAAAGACTCTGTTTGATATAAGTAAAAAAATATGAAGCTCTAATAAGGGAATCTGAAGGCATGTGAAGTATTTTGGGGGAACAAGAATCATGCAGTCCCTAAAATTAAACCACATGTTAGATCTAACCGTGTCTTTCTACACAACCCCCCAAACCACAAGGCTGTTACGTATGGGATGGGTTTCTTTATTCTTTCATAGAATTTGGAAACTTTCCATAAAGACAGGCTGTTATGGGCTGAATTGTGTTCCCCCCCGCTCCCCCCCTGCCAAATACATATGTTGAAGCTCTGATACCAGGTATTTCACAACGTGACTATTTGGAGATAGTGTCTTAAGAGGTGATTAAGTTAAAATGAGGCTGTTAGAGTGGATCTTAATCCAGTCTGACTGGTGTCCTTGTAAGAACGGGAGATTGGGACACACAGAGAGACCACAGGGCATGTGCACAGAGGGACAGCCATGTGAGGACACAGCAAGAGGGCAGCCACCTGCAAGTCAAGAAGAGAGGACTCAGAAGAAACCAAACCTGTGCCCATACCTTGGTCTTGGGCTTCCAGCCTCCAGAACTGTGAGAAATAAATTTCTGTTGTTTTCAAGCCACCCAATCTGAGGTACATTGTTATAGCAGCCTGAGAAAACTAGTACTCAGATTCCCCCATTTTATTAAAAAAAATTATTATATATTTTTGGCTGCGTTGGGTCTTCGTTGCTGTGCACAGGCTTTCTCTAGTTGCGGCGAGTGGGGCTACTCTTCGTTGCAGTGCGCAGGCTTCCCTTTGCAGTGGCTTCTCTTGTTGCGGAGCATAGGCTCTAGGGCACGTGGGCTTCAGTAGTTGTGGCACACGGGCTCAGTAGTTGTGGCTTGCGGGCTCTAGAGCACAGGCTCAGTAGCTGTGGCGCACGGGCTTAGTTGCTCTGCGGCATGTGGGATCTTCCCAGACCAGGGCTCGAACCCGTGTTCCCTGCATTGGCAGGCAGATTCTTAACCACGGCGCCACCAGGGAAGCGCCCCCCCCCACCCTGATTTTGTATATGGATCGGTGCTTTTAAGTAGGATAGGGCGCTAAGAGAAGGTTTGGGAGCAAGGATCCTCAGCTGCAAAGGAATCACAGAGGAGTGAAAGAGCTTAACAACCGAGAGTGAATGACTTCCGTGTTTCCTTGAGAAGCCAAGAGTGTAATCTGTTAGATATTCTCCAGAATTGTGAATTGGCATGGTCAACTCTGAGTTGACGCCTCTAAAACGTGGTCAGATGAATTTGTGCTTGTCTCTATTTGTGTTCCTAAGGACTGATTTAAGTTACATGGGAGGAATGGAAGATTTCTGCAAAATGCTTTAACACATGGAAAATAAAATTTCTGGATAAATATTAGTCAAAAACTTCTTGCCCTAAACTACCCTCCAATGTCCTGCTAGCAATCCATAACTAGATGATTCAAAGGTAAGGTGGCACTGTGGTCAGCACAGTCGGTCTGAAGCCTTGGACTGCCTTTTTTTTTCCCCCCTAAGTAGGAAGAGCCTCAAGTCTTAGTTCCCTTTTGCTTCTGAAACTCAGCAATTGCCGACATATTTTTTAGCACCCAAAGCTGAGTTCAGGACTTGGAAATGCCTTAGGGCCTGCCAACACTGGGTTGGTTTTGGCCACGTGTTTCTTCCTTCTTGCAGGCACACCAGTGGCTCTGGGGCCTTTTCCAGGAGACAGTATTGAAGAATTCAAACCTAGTCACAAATCCCCTGTGGGTGGACAGGAGAGAGCAGGCATCTGGCCTCAAGAGGTAGGAAACAGAAGAAACATGGTCCTGTCAAGTTGCTTTCTACAGTGCTTTGTTAGAATTCAATTCTCTTTATCTTAAGAAGCAGTCATGAGCTGCGTAATTTGAGATTTTTGGAAAGCAAATCATCCTTTTGGCAAAGAGGGAAAAAATGTGTCAACCATCTGGCTAAATCAAAGGCATCAGCATAGGGGAGGGAGCTTGTGCACTGAAAGGGGGCAGTGTGGGTGGGGGGAGACCGAGCCCTGGACTGGGGTTCTAGTTCCCACGCTGCCACCAGCTGCTGATGTGTCCCAGCTCAGTCACTTAACCTTGGGTTTTCCTCACCTGTTGTGTTAGCGTGAGTCTTGGCGGGGCTAAGCTGGGACTCTTGGGGAATGGAGTTAGGAGACTTTGCTGACGCCATGTAACTGTTTGCAAACACTTATTTGCAAAGGGCCTAGGATAAAAAGACTTCATTGCTGTCCATAGCTGGGATTCCAACATTTATAGACATGTCTGATGGATTGGTGTGTGTGCACATGTGTCTGACTGAAGTCCTATTCTAGGGGAATGAGGGAAGCCATTGAGAGAGAACTCAAGAGAAGGAAGAAGGGGTTGGGCAAGGAGACCCTGATTTTAAAATGAGATATAAGTGTCTGGGGACAGTGTGACAGCAGGGTCATGAGTTTGTCTAGACCCAGCCATCCTACAACAGAGGGCTTTTGTTGGTGAATTTAAAGTGCCACATCAGTAAACACTTTCTGGGGACCTTTCTTCCCACAGACAGATGTGACACAGAAGGGATAGTACCCTTCTCACTTTGGAAGAAGGGCTTGTTCTTCCAAGGTGCAGGGCCAATGTTCAAGTCCATGGGACCATCACAGAGGGGGAACCATGGCAGAGGCCATGACCACAGATCTAAGTCATGATTACATATATGCATCCTGAGAATTACAAGGAAAACTTGGAGAAAGGCAACCTGCGAAAGGTAAGACTTCCTGTCAACAGAACGATAAAGGCTTGGAGCCTTTGAGATTTAGGTAGATTGGAGCATTCCGCTTCCATGTAAGATGATGTAGCTGATCTTTGAACTCAATTCTAGTCCTAATCTTCAGTATTTCTCAGAATCTGAGGAGAATCCAACAGAAACTCTCACAATGATTACAAGTGTAATAATAGTGATAATTAACATTTGTTGAGTCACCTCCCTTGTGCCAGGCGCTGTGACGAGCAGTTTCCATTCCCAATGAATCTGGAGGGTGGGTGGCAGTACACCCAATCTAAGATGAAGAATCTGGAGAGACGCTGATGTACCAGACTCAGATGGTGAGCACTGATATTCAGATGTGTCTGGTCCCAGATCTTATGCTCTCTCCACTTTACCACAACACGACGATAGGAGATGTTTTAGAATGGCCTTTTCACTATGCTTGACTGGATACCCAGAAGATGTGGCTGTCACCAGGAAACTGCCATGTCAGAGCCCTGAGATGAGAATTCCAGTGACAAAGATGAGCCAGGACAAGGCACTGCACAACCTTTCCAGCAGCAAGGCCACTCTGAAGGCTCTGTGACACTGCCCTGGGGCAGGGGGCAGGTGGAAGTGCCCGCAGTGAATTACACTTCTGGGCATCTTTGTCATCAAGGCCGGACCTAAGTGAAGCAGTGAAATGGAACGAAAATGATAATAATGACAAAGACAACACCTAGCATTTATCCAACATCATTACATGCTAAGAACTGAGCAAAACACCTTATAAGCCTCTCTTTTTTTTTTTTTAACATCTTTATTGGCATATAATTGTTTTACAATGGTGTGTTAGTTTCTGCTTTATAACAAAGTGAATCAGTTATACATATACATATATCCCCATATCTCTTCCCTCTTGAGTCTCCCTCCCACCCACCCTCCCTATCCCACCCCTCTAGGTGGTCACAAAGCACGGAGCTGATCTCCCTGTGCTATGCGGCTTCTTCCCACTAGCTATCTGCCTTACGTTTGGTAGTGTGTATATGTCCATGCCTCTCTCTTACTTTGTCCCAGCTTACCCTACCCTCTCCCCGTATCCTCAAGTCCATTCTCTAGTAGGTCTGTGTCTTTATTCCCGTCTTGCCCCTAGGTTCTTCATGACCATTTTGTTGTTGTTGTTGTTGTTTTTTTAGTTTCCATATATATGTGTTAGCATACGGTATTTGTTTTTCTCTTTCTGACTTATTTACTCTGTATGACAAGCTCTAGGTCCATCCACCTCACTACAAATAACTCAATTTCGTTTCTTTTTATGGCCGAGTAATATTCCATTGTATATATGTGCCACATCTTCTTTATCCATTCATCTGTTGACGGACACTTAGGTTGCTTCCATGTCCTGGCTATTGTAAATAGAGCTGCAATGAACATTTTGGTACATGACTCTTTTTGAATTCTGGTTTTCTCAGGGTATATGCCCAGTAGTGGGATTGCTGGGTCATATGGTAGTTCTATTTTTAGTTTTTTAAGGAACCTCCATACTGTTCTCCATAGTGGCTGTATCCACTTACGTTCCCACCAGCAGTGCAAGAGGGTTCCCTTTTCTCCACACCCTCTCCAGCATTTATTGTTTGTAGATTTTTTGATGATGGCTATTCTGACTGGTGTGAGATGATATCTCATTGTAGTTTTGAGTTGCATTTCGCTGATGATTAATGATGTTGAGCATTCTTTCATGTGTGTTGCAATCTGTATATCTTCTTTGGAAAAATGTCTATTTCGGCCTTCTGCCCATTTTTGGATTGGGTTGTTTGTTTTCTTGATATTGAGCTGCATGAGCTGCTTGTAAATTTTGGAAATTACTCCTTTGTCAGTTGCTTCATTTGCAAATATTTTCTCCCATTCTGAGGGTTGTCTTTTCATCTTGTTTATGGTTTCCTTTGCTGTGCAAAAGCTTTGAAGTTTCATTAGGTCCCATTTGTTTATTTTTATTTCCATTTCTCTAGGAGGTGAGTCAAAAAGGATCTTGCTGTAATTTATGTCATAGAGTGTTCTGCCTATGTTTTCCTCTAAGAGTTTGATAGTTTCTGGCCTTACATTTAGGTCTTTAATCCATTTTGAGTTTAATTTTGTGTATGGTGTTAGGAAGTGTTCTAATATCATTCTTTTACATGTAGCTGTCTGGTTTTTCCAGCACGAGTTATTGAAGAGGTTGTCTTTTCTCCACTGTATATTCTTGCCTCCTTTTTCAAAGATAAGGTGACCATATATGTGTGGGTTTATCTCTGGGCTTTCTATCCTGTTCCATGGATCTATATTTCTGTTTTTGTGCCAGTACCATACTGTCTTGATTACTGTAGCTTTGTAGTATAGTCTGAAGTCAAGGAGCCTGATTCCTCCAGCTCCATTTTTCTGTCTCAAGATTGCTTTGTCTATTTGGGGTCTTTTGTGTTTCCATACAAATTCTGCAATTTTTTGTTCTTGTTCTGTGAAAAATGCCATTGGTAGTTTGATAGGGATTGCATTGAATCTGTAGATTGCTTTGGGTAGTATAGTCATTTTCACAATGTTGATTCTTCCAATCCAAGAATATGGTATATCTCTCCATCTATTTGTATCATCTTTAATTTCTTTCATCAGTGTCTTATAGTTTTGTGCATACAGGTCTTTTGTCTCCTTAGGTAGGTTTATTCCTAGGTATTTGATTCTGTTTGTTGTAATGGCAAATGGGAGTGTTTCCTTAATTTCTCTTTCAGATTTTTCATCATTAGTGTATAGGAATGCAAGAGATTTCTGTGCATTAATTTTGTATCCTTCTACTTTACCAAACTCATTGATTAGCTCTAGTAGTTTTCTGGTGGCATCTTTAGGATTCTGTATGTATAGTATCATGCCACCTGTAAACAGTGACAGTTTTACTTCTTTTCAGATTTGGATTCCTTTTATTTCTTTTTCTTCTCTGATTGCTGTGTCTAAAACTTCCCAAACTATGTTGAATAATAGTGGTGAGAGTGGGCAACCTTTTCTTGTCCCTGATCTTAGTGGAAATGGTTTCAGTTTTTCACTATTGAGGACCATGTTGGCTTGTCATATATGGCCTTTATTATGTTGAGGAAAGTTCCCTCTATGCCTACTTTCTGGAGGGTTTTTATCATAAATGGGTGTTGAATTTTGTCGAAAGCTTTCTCTGCATCTATTGAGGTGATCACCATTTAGAGAAAGAATAACAAAGAAACCCCAAAGTTAGCAGAAGGAAAGAAATCATAAAGACCAGATCAGAAATAAATGAAAAAGAAATGAGGGAAACGATAGCAAAGATCACTAAAACTAAAAGCTGGTTTTTTGAGAAGATAAACAAAATTGATAAAGCATTAGCCAGACTCATCAAGAAAAAAAGGGTGAAGACTCAAATCAATAGAATCAGAAATGAAAAAGGAGAAGTAACAACTGACACTGCAGAAATACAAAGGCTCATGAGAGATTACTACAAGCAACTATATGCCAATAAAATGGACAACCTGGAAGAAATAGACAAATTCTTAGAAATGCACAACCTTCTGAGACTGAACCAGGAAGAAATAGAAAATATGAACAGACCAATCACAAGCAATGAAATTGAAACTGTGATTAAAATCTTCCAGCAAACAAAAGCTCAGGACCAGATGGCTTCACAGCCGAATTCTATCAAACATTTAGAGAAGAGCTAACACCTATCCTTCTCAAGCTCTTCCAAAATATAGCAGAGGGAGGAACACTCCCAAACTCATTCTATGAGGCCATCATCACCCTGTTACCAAAACTAGACAAAGATGTCACAAAGAAAGAAAACTACAGGCCACTATCACTGATGAACATAGATGCAAAAGTCCTCAACAAAATACTAGCAAACAGAATCCAACAGCACATTAAACGTATCATACACCATGATCAAGTGGGGTTTACCCCAGGAATGCAAGGATTCTTCAATATATGCAAATCAATCAATGTGATACAGCATATTAACAAATTGGAGAGAAAAACCATAAGCCTCTCTCTTACTTCTTACCCCTCCATGAATTGACTGTTAGTATCATTATTTTACAGTTGAGGAAACAGAGGCTCAGGGAGATTAAGCAAGTTGTTTGATGATAAAGTATGTGAGGGGCAGGCAGAGCCAGGATTTGAACCCAGGTACATGGAACTCCAAAGGCTGAATGCAGAATCACTATCATCCAGCATCTCTCTAGAATAGTACTCAGTTCGGTTCCCTCTTCTTCCCCTTCTGAATCACCCCACATCTCCCTCTTACTCTGCATGTGGGACTCTCTCCCTCACCCTTGAAAGATCACTGGGCTCTAGTGCCCTCCAGCTCTTTTCCTCCCCAGTTATAACCCCATGGAAGGCACTGCTTTCAGTCATTTATACTTTAGAGCTGCAGCGGAAAAAGTTGAGGTACTTTGGTATTGTTTTAAAATGTTCCTGCTGTGTATCATCACTGTTTATATTTACTTGTACGATAATTGGTACCAGAAAAAAGACAGGTGATTTTTCTTTCTAACCCCAAGAGGATCTGAATAGTTTTTATACTGGTTGACTTAATTATAGCAAGCTCAGTGAAGTCACTGTGGGTTAAATATTACAAAATGCAATTTCCTGTAACAAATAAACAATGATTGATAAAAGCAATTTCCTACACTGGGCAGTTCGGTGAGTTTTATAGTCTCAAGGTTAGAGGCTGTGTAATAATTAACCATTATAGTTAATAGCAAAATCCCACAAGAAACCTTTGTGTACAGACTACTGAATTTTATGGTGATAAAATACTGAAAAAGTATAAATCTGACAAAAAAGCATCCTCTCCCTCCAATCTATCTTATGTTTGTATTCTTAGTGGCTTCAAATTGAGTTGACTGGTAAATATTTTCCAGTTCTTTCCATATCTATGTAACGAGGTGTAATTGTTAGCTCCGTACAGAGTATTCTCAAAGTCTCATGTCAGCTTCTTAATCTCCCAAAGCTCTTTTATCAAAAAACTTGTGGCTTTTTAAAAAATATCTTATTTTTATTTTCTCCCCAGCTTTATTGAGATATGGTAGACATATAACATTGTGTAAGCTTAAGGTGTACAACATGTTGACTTGATACATGTATATATTATAAAATCATTACCACAATAAGGTCAGTTAACACCTCCATCACCTCACATAATTACCTTTTTTTTTTTTTGTGGTGAGAACATTTAAGATCTACTCTTTTAGCAGCATGCAAGAATATCATACAGTATTGTTAATTATGGTCACCAAGTTGTACCTTAGATCCCCAGAACTTTAATTTTAGTCAATGGTTAAAGAATTTAGGGCCTGTAATTTTTATTTCTGTAGTGTAAGTTTAAAAGGCAATTGCATTTTGACTTGCTTCTAGTTAAGAAACAATAGCTTTGACCCCTACATAAAGGAATTTTGAAAATTACCCAAAGGAAAGTATTGTTATTTTTTGTGGTGGGACAGGGAGTGAATTTTCTTATGGTTTCTGAAATCATGACATCCAGAGGTCCTTCCTGATGCTGGTCCAGCAGGTCATGCAGTATGGGCACTGTTTTCTGAAAGCTGACATGATGTGAACAGAGAGCACTGGTGACAACGTGCAGAGTTTGGGGACATGAGTGAGGGTGTGCACAGGGGTCGCCATAAGGTTGAATGAGCCAGAACATGAAGCAGAGGGGACTGCTCAGTCCCAGGAGAGTGGCCATACAGGCTTGAGTTTCTTGATACTTCACTCCTTCTTTAATACATTCTGTTCAAAACTATATTGATTGGAGGTTCTAGGCACTGTGTTAGCACTATGGATATAAAAGTAAGCAAGGTAGACCAGTATCCTCAAGTGACTTACAGCTTAAACAGATAGTTAAATGAGCAGTTATGAAAAGGTGTGCTAAGTGTCATGATAGAGAAAGTTCAGGGTGTTGGGAGAACAAAGCAGGGGACTCAGCCCCATCAAACAGAGGTCAGGAAGTAGTAGTATGTGAGGTCTGAAGGATGAGGGAGGAGTTGAAAAATGAAGATTCCAGACAGTGAGTTCTTCTTCTTTGAAGTCCTAGGGGCAAAAGATAATGTGGTGCATTGAGAATTGAAAGAAGTTTACTTTTCGGAGGAAGTAGCTATAGGGTGTGAGATAGGGAAGGGAGAAGGAGATTAGGCTGGAGAGATAGGTCGGGCCCCATCAGAGGCCATGGTAATGTTAGGCTTCATCTGAAAGACACTGAGAAATTGCTGAAGGGTTTTGAGACTGAAAATGATGTGGTGAGATTCACATTTTAGAAAATCACTCTTATTAAGATTGAAAGAATGGAAAGGGGGCACAATTAGGGGCAGAGAGGCCAGTTAGGAAGCTATTGCAGATTTCCAGTTGATAAATGTTGGGGGTGGTCTGGTGGTCTAAGGCAGTGTCACTGGAAATGAAGCTAGTTTGAAGGACTTTGAGAAGGTGAAGTAGACGTGGTGAGAAATTTAATGTGGATGTGAGGAAGGAGAACAGTCAAGGGTGGCTGTTGTATGAAAGTGTCATATACATATTCAAGGAAAGGTTTGAGGGGGGAGGATGATGGTTCAGTCTTGGACTTGTTGAATTTGGGCCCCAGTGGGACAAAGTGGGGGTGTTGAGTAGAAGGTGGGTTCCATGGCTCTGGAGCTTGAGAGAGTGGTGTGGGCTGGTAATATAGATGGTAACCGAAATGATGGGAGAGGGTATGAAGGGAAAAGAGAAGTGAGCGTAAGGAATCAACGTTTGAGTGACAGGCAGAGGAAGAGGAAGGTCCAGTGATGAGAGAGCAGGAGGAAAACCAGGGGGGCCTGGGCTGTGGTTGAGAGTGTTTAGTAAGGGAGAGGTTAACAATATGAAATGATGAGGATGAGTGAACTAAAATAAGGAGCGAAGAGTGCCTGGAAGAGTTAGCCCAAAGGTAGACGTCGGCATCTTCAGCAAGAGCAGTTAACGTGCAGTGATGGGCCAAATGCCAGATTCCTTTGGGAAGAGGAGTGGAACGTCCTCCTTCAGGAGGAGAGGGACTATATTCTGCAGAGGACACAAGGCTAAAGGAGCTCGATGGGAAAGAGCCAGTGGATGAGAAAGTCTGAAGATGCAGGAAAGAGATGGGGTAATCAATAAAATGAGGTGAAAGTGGGTGGTATCCAGAAACAGGGGGAGGGATAAGTCTTAAGCAGGGGAGCCTTACTACACTGGGTGGGAAGGAGGCAGCTATGAGTAGGAATGTGAGCATTTTGCAGATGCAGAGGCAGGAAGTTGTGAAGTGTGAGTGAGAGTGGTATCTTCTACTTGTGGGTTAATGTTAAAGACATACCTCCTTATTTCTTTTCATGCACTTCATGAAGTATCATCAGAAATGCTATCAATGAGCTTTCTTTTGATACTTTTGTTGCTATTGAAGCAGATTCTCCTGATTAAGAAAAGGAGAAGGGAGAGCTGTGTAAGCAATAACCCCTCACTTCTAAGCGAAGCAGAGTAAGGTCCTGGCCAATCCCAGGGTTATGGCAGTGAACATATCTGGCCTTCCAGGCTGGCTGGTCCTCCTTTGGCTGTCAGCTTTAGGTTAGCACCTGCCAGGATGTCAACCATATGGGCTAAAACAGACTGCAACCACTGTCACTATCTTGGCCTTCTACCATTTGGTTTTAGCCAGAACATTTTAAGGATCAATTATGATAATACTTTTAAAAGAGCTTTGAAAATTGTAGCTAACTAGAAATGTAATGGCGTGAGATGATTATGTGAGGCAGTATGAAGTGGTGGAAAACAGTGGTATAGAAATTACTTGCTGTATGATTTTGTTTGGAGGCCTTAATCTCACCGAGACCCTTCAGCTTCTCGTTCATGAAGTAGCCTTTTCCTACCAGCTCTATAGATTATTGTCAGCATCTAATGCAGTGGTTTTCAGTGTGGCTGGTCTTGTCCATTGGGGGTGATTTTGGAGTGAGTAGGGCAAGTTTTAGTTGTTCCAATAATGGGGAAAGGGTGGCATTTGTTGGGGTGGAGAGATTCAGGAATTTTGAGCATCTCACATACACTTGACAATCCTACAGAGAAGTTTTCCACTCCCAGCGTACAGTTGATGGGTCATATGGTAGTCGCATGCCTAGTTCTTTAAGAAAATGTTTTCCAGAGAGGCTGTCCCTTTTTACTTTCTCAACAGCAATGTGCGAATGATCCAGTTTCTCTACAGTCTCTTCAGTATTTAATGTTGCCACTATTTCTTATTTTAGTCATTTTGATAGGTGTGTAGAGATATCTAATTGTGGTGTTAATTTACACTTCCTTAGTGGCTAGTGATGTGAAAATCTTTTTGTGTGCCTGTTTGCCATCTGTATATCTTCCTTGGTGAAATGTCTGTTCATTTCTTTCCCTCATTTTCTAATTGGATTGTTAGTTTCTTTACTGTTAAGTTTTGAAAGTTCTTTATATATTCTAGATGCTAGTCCTTTGTTGGATATGTGGTTTGCAAATATTTTCTCTTAACAGAGTCTTTTGCTGAGCAAACTCTAAAATTTTGATGAAGTCTAACTTACTGATTTTTCCTTTTATGGATTATGCTTTTGGTATCAAGTGTAAGCATTCTTTGCCTAACCCTGGATCCTGAAGATTTTCCCTTAAGCTTTCTTTCTAATGTTTTACAGTTTCATGATTTACATTAAGTCTGTGATCCATTTTGAGTCAATTTGTGTGTAAGATGTAAGACTTAGGTCAGGGTTCATTTTTTTGGACCTATGGTTGACCAGTTCCTCTAGCACCATTTGTTGAATTATTTTTGCTCCTTTGTCAAGAATCAGTTGGGCATATTTTTGTGGGTCTGTTTCTGCATTCTTTACTCTGTTCCATTGATCTGTGTGTTTCTCTCTCCACTAGGACCAGGCAGTCTTGATTATGTTAGCTATATAGTAAGTGTCAAAGCGGGCTTCTCTGGTGGTGCAGTGGTTAAGAATCTGCCTGCCAATGCAGAGGACATGGGTTTGAGCCCTGGTCCAGGGAGATCCCACGTGCTGTGGAGCAACTAAGCCCGTGCGCCACAGCTACTGAGCCTGTGCTCTAGAGCCCGTGAGCCAGAACTACTGGGCCCACGTGCCACAACTACTGAAGCCCATGTGCCTAGAGCCTGTGCTCTGCAACAAGAGAAGCCACCGCAATGAGAAGCCCACACACCACAACGAAGAGTAGCCCCCACTCACTGCAACTAGAGAAAGCCCGCATGCAGCAACAAAGACCCAATGCAGCCAAAAATAAATAAATAAATAAATAATTTATTTTTTTTAAAAAAGCCAAGGGATTGGACTAGGGAAAAAAAATGTCTCAAAGATGAGTAGATAGATTCCTACCACTTTATTTTCTTTCTCAAAATGTTTTGTCTATTCTAGTTCTTTTGTCTTTCCATATACATTTTAAGAATAATCTTGTCTATAGATACAAAAAAATCTTGCTGGGGTTTTGATGGTAATTGTGTTAAAACTGTATGTCTGTTCAGGGAGAAATGACATCTTAGCTATGTTGAGTCTTCCAACCCATGAACATGGTATGTCTCTCCATTTATTTAGATTTTCTTTGATTTCTTTAATCAACAGTGTATAGTTTTCAGCATAGAAGTATGGCACATGTTTTGTAAGATTTATACCTGAGTATTTCATTTTTTGAGTGATTTTAAATGGTATTATATTTAAAATTTTTGTATTCACATGTCTATTGCTAGTATGTAAAATACAGTCAATTCTTGTATGTTTATTTTGTATCCTACAACCTTCCTGAACTCATTTATTAGTTCCAGGAGATGTTTTGTAGATTCCTTCGGTTTTTCTATATAGATAATTAAGTCATTGGAAAATAGGGACAGTATTATTTCTTGCTTTCTGATCCGAATGCCTTTTATTTCCTTTTCTTGCCATAATATGTTGACTAGAACTTCCAGGACTATGTTGAGTAAAAGTGGTGAGAGTGAACATCTTTGCCTCATTTCTCATCTTAAAGGGAAAGCATTCAGTTTTTTACCTTTAAGTATAATATTAGCTGTAAGTGTATTCTAGATGTTCTTTATCAAGTTTAGGAAGTTCTCCTCTATCCTATTTTTCTGAGTTTTTTTTTTTAATCATGAATGGGTGTTCAAAATTGTCCAGTGTTTTTCTATATTGACCGATATGATCGTATGTTTTTCTTCTTTAGCCTTTGATATGGTGGATTGTATTGATTAATTTTAGAATATTGAGCCAGCCTTCCATCCCTGTAATAAGCCCCACTTGATCATGGTCTGTAAGTTTTTTATATTACTGAATTCCATTTGCTAGTTTTTTTTGTTTTTTGTTTTTTGTTTTTGCTGTACGCGGGCCTCTCACTGTTGTGGCCTCTCCCGTTGCGGAGCACAGGCTCCGGACGCGCAGGCTCAGCGGCCATGGCTCACGGACCCAGCCGCTCCGCGGCATGTGGGATCTTCCCGGACCGGGTCACGAACCCCTGTCCCCTGCATCGGCAGGCAGACTCTCAACCACTGCGCCACAAGGGAAGCCCAGTATTTTTTTTTTAAAATAAATTTATTTATTTTTATTTTTGGCTGTGTTGGGTCTTCGTTTCTAAAAATATGGAACGCTTCACAAATTTGCGTGTCATCCTTGCGCAGGGGCCATGCTAATCTTCTCTGTATCGTTCCAATTTTAGTATGTGTGCTGCCGAAATGAGCACCATTTGCTAGTATTTTGTTAAGGATTATTGTATCAATGTTCATGAGAGATATTTGTCTGTAGTTTTCTTTTTTTTAATACTGTCTTTGTTTGGTTTTGGTTTCAGCATGATACTAGCTTCATAAAATGAACGGGGAAGTGTTCCTTTCTCTTCTGTTTTCTGGAAGAGGATGTGTAAAATTGGTGTTAATTCTTTATTAAGCATTTGGTAGAAATTTCCAATGAAACCATCTGGGTTGGGAGATTGTTTTTGCTCTTTATCATTTCCTTCCTTCTGCTTGATTTGGGTTTATTTTTTCTAATGTATGCATTTAGTACTATAAAATTCTCTCTCAGCCCCGCCTTAGTTCTGTCCCACAAATTTCGTTACCTTGTATCTTCATTTTTGCTCAGTTAAATATATTTTTTGATTTTCCTTGAGACTTCCTCTTTGACCTATAAATTATTTACAAGGGTGTTGTTTAGTTTCCAGGTGTTTGGAGATTATCCTGTTATCTTTGTTATTGATTTCTGTTTTAATTCCATTTTGGTCATAGAACACTCTCTGTATGATTTCAATTTTTAAAAGTTTGTTGAGGTTTGTTTTATGATCCAGGATATGGTCTATTTTGGTATATGTTCTGTGGACACTTGAAAAGAACGTGTATTCTGCTGCTGTTGGGTAGAGTGTTCTATAAATGTTGATTAGATTCTGTTGGTTAATGGTAATGTTGAGTTCTTTTTTATCCTGTTGATTTTCTGTCTAGATGTACTAGCAATTGTTGATTGAAGGGTGTTGAAGTCTCCAGATATACTTGTGAAATTGTCTATTTCTCCAAAAGCTTCCATCAGTTTTTGCTTTACATATTTGGCATCTGTGTTGTTTGGTATGTTTACATTTAGGATTGCTGTTTTATTGGTTGATTGATCCTTTTAAACATTGTATAATGTCCCTGTCTGACTCTGGTAATTTTTTTTGCTTTAAAGTCAACTTTATCTGATATCAAAACAGCCACTCCATCTTTCTTTTGATTAGTGTTTGCATGATGTATCTTTTCCCATCCTTTTACTTTCCACCTTTTACTTTTAATCATACTGATTATATTTAATATAATTATCGTTATGTTAAGGTTTAAACCTGCCATTTTATCTTTTGCTTTCTGTTCTTCCTCTATGTTTAAAATTATTTAAATTCCTCTGTTTCTTTTTTCCTGCCTTCCTGTGGGTTATTTGAACATTTTGTAGAATTCCATTTTGATTTACCTACAGTGTCTTTGAGTGTTTCTCTCTGTAGAGTGTTTTTAGTGGTTGCTTTAGGTGTTATGTCACACAGACACACACACATCTTATCACAGTCTGCTGGTGTCATAATTTTGCCAGTTTTGTATGAGGTATAAAAATCTTGCCTCCCTTTGTGTCCCTTCTCCCCCTATTTATAATAAAGATGTCTTAGATATTTCCTCTCTATACATTTAGAGCTATATTAGACCGTATTATAATTTTTGCTTCAACCATCAAACATAATTTAGAAGACTCAAGAGTAGAAGGAAAGAAGGTTGTATTTACCTATATTTTTGCTTACTGTGTTCTTTCAAAGGGTGCTTCTTCACTCCTCTGGAGAAAGACAAGGTGAAAAACACATGACTCATCAAAGATTGTGAGTTACCCTGGAATAATTTTTTTTCTTGGAAACTGCCATTTCCCTCAGGAACTCTCACTGGATCATGTAATTCATGTTTTTATACCCTGTGTGGGGATTTGGCTTTTTTGTTTATGGAGTCTGGATAAATACAACCAGGCTATGCATTTAGCTAGTGTCCCAGCAGGTGCCAGAGAGGCAAGTTTGTCAAATGTAAATTAACATATATAATCTAAACATACTGCCAGTGACTGGGTTTAATATGTGCTCTGTTGACAGAGAAGTCTCCCAGGTAATAAATATTAATGCTTGGGAATAGAAATACAGAATTCAACTCCAGCCAAAAATTTAGCTCCTGTCTCTTTGGGCAAAGAGACAAAGTGGTGTTTTACTATTTTTTTTTTTTTTAAACCCTGGATGATTAGCTAACTAGATAAAGAAACATAAAAATGATATGATCTCTTTTTAGTTGAGTTCTCATTAAAGAGAAGTTTGATTAAAAATAAAAAATGAATACATTAGTGCATTTTAGGATAATTATATGTATATATAGTTATATATATAAATATATTTCAAGGAAATATAATCAATATAAAAATATATAATATATTTCAAGGAAATATAATAAATATAAAAAATATAAAAATAAGGAAAAAACTCACTAATTTTGAATAATTGGCTCAGTGCTATAGAGAAACCCAATCTATTTATCTATTTATTCATTTATTATTGAGATATAATTGACATATAACATTGTATTAGTTTTAGATGTACAACATAATGATTTAATATATGTATATATTTAAAATGATTACCACAATAAGTTTAGTCAACATCCATCACCTCACATAGTTACAAATTTGGTTTTTCTTGTGATGAGAACTTGTACCATCTACACTCTTAGTAAATTTCAAATATACAATACAGACTTGTTCACTATAGTCACCATGGTGTGTATTATATCCCCAGGACATATTTATAGAAATTCAGTCTTAATAAGTAAAAATGGTTAAAGTATGGAAGATTTGAATGGATATACAGTGTTAATACTTTAAAGAACTAATAATTAAAGGAAGACTACCAATTAAAAATCCTGACACATTGGCTTTAAGGAAAAGACAAAAGAATTGTCATTGTTACACTCAATGTTGACATGCGAGGAAGTTTCTCAAAGACTGTTATTTTACTTCTCAAACTAATATTTTCATTTATCATGTTAGTGCCATTAATTTGTCAAGAAAGCCTTTCTTTTTATAGTTGGAGCAAAATCAAACTTCAAATTAGAGTATATTTGAATCAAAGTCTCTCAACAGTGGCACTGTTGACATTTTGGGTTGGGTGATTCTTTTTTTTTTTTTTTTTTTTTTGGTTTTTGATTGTGGTACACGGGCCTCTCACTGTTGTGTCCTCTCCAGTTGCAGAGCACAGGCTCTGGACGCACAGGCTCAGCGGCCACGGCTCACGGGCCCAGCCGCTCCGCGGCACGTGGGATCTTCCCAGACCGGGGCACGAACCCGTGTCCCCTGCATCGGCAGGCGGACTCTCAACCACTGCGCCACCAGGGAAGCCCATGGGTGATTCTTTATTGTAGGGGCTGCTCTGTACATTGCGGGATGTTTAGTAGTGTCCTCTACCTACTAGATTCCAGTAGCAACCACTCCTGCCCATCACCTCCACCAAGGAGTGACAAATAAAAATGCCTGCAGGCATTGCTAAATGTCCCCTGGGGACAAATTTGCTTCTGTTTGAGGACCACTGGTCTAAATTATTGGAATATCCAAAATAGTGCAGTTAAAATGTCTTATTGAACATCTACTGTACAATGAGCATGAAAGGAAGGATGCTTTTAATTCAGAGTCAGTGATGTCTAAATAGACCACACTTGATGGCATCTGGGAATCTCCATTTTCATGCTCATTCCAAGGCTGAATTTGGGTGACCATAGCAGACTATTTGATTTACATATGCTTCCATTTTCCCCTTTTCCCTGGCTGGGTTTGGTAGATAACCTGTCTGCTCCACGATAACTTAGAACAGAGTATACCTTATTATATTTAACATAATAGTTCAAGGATGCCCACGTTGGCTAAATACATTGTTGATTTAATTATTGTGGTTTTGAATAAAGAGTTTGGCCTTCTTCTTTCCAAATAAATGCTTCATTGACCTTTTCTTTGTAGCTCTTCATAACGCTAATGACACATTCACTAATTTCAAAAAGAGTAATTTCCCCTCCAAAGGTTAATAATTTCAATTAACTGTTCTGATCGAGGTAGGAGTTTTAAGTCTTGGCCAGTTGAGCTAATTGCTCATTCAAGACTCTTGATTGTTCCCTGGCTAATTTCTTTTAAAGAAGCATCTGAACTAGCCTTTCTTTTGCTCATTAGGTGCTTGGCGGCTTCCCAAAGTAAGCAAGCTTGACATCTGGTATGTGGTACTTCCTACACTGGGGATTTTTGCCATCTCTTTGATATTACCCATTGTCCCCTTTATTTCTTTCAGGCCAGGGTTTCTTCCTCTTGGGATGCTCCTTGATTTCTAACCGGGCTAGTAACACAACTGCAGGAGCCCAAGTAAGGCTTAGGGCAGTGAGAGTCATCAGTTTTTGTTTTTGCTGGGTCTAGTTGAATCATTTTGATGTAGACTAAGAAAATGGCCAGTGTGGGACATGTTCAGTCTAAGGGTTGAGTGGATAGGGGCTGCTGATGTGGAGACGTTTTGACCTGACTTGGACTGAGGAGTTTTCTAGGACATGGGGCTTTCATTGCTAAAATCAGGAAAGGCCCAAGCAAATTAGAATGAGTTGGTCACCCTAGGAATACTACTGTAATCCAGACGTCTCATGGTTTAGTAGCCTGCGAACTCAAATGTGACCACATAGTAATCGATACCTAAAAATTGACAGCTCTGAGTCTCTACATCGTAACTGCAAGAACTTAGTCCCTTGAATGTCTCCCAGATTTTTCTGGGAGTCTCCGGAAAGTGACTCATATGTTCTCAGAAATGAGGGCTCCTCCCTCTCTCTCTCTCTTTCTCTGTCTCTCCCTCCACCTTCTGTTTTTCTTTTTCTTTTTCTTCCTCTATAACTTTCAAGCAGTGGCCTGCAGCCTGCAAAGTGCCTGCAGAACTGCCTCCATACTGCCCCTGTTGCTGCAAGTGTCTGTGAATAAATGGTCAACCCCCCAACCTGGTTTTTCTGCTGCTTTGCCAAGGACAGTTTTCTCCTGAGGGAGATCCCAAGGCCGCCAGGCTATTCACAGAGAGTCACAATGTCCTTTAGTCCCTGGGCTCCCTCTCCTTTTCTGCAACGCCCCAGCTCCTTTCCTTCCATTATCCTTTCCTCCCACCTCTACTTATTCTCAGACATTCCTACACCTACAAAACGGAGAATCAAAAACCCCCGTACAACACCAACCCACACTGTGGGGCTGGGGTGGGGACATCGTCTTACTCATCTCACCTACTCAGTCAGAATCTTCTTTTCTCCTCAGGCAAGCCACTGGGAGGATTTTCCAACCTGACCAAGAGTTTCTTCTCAGCCTCCAACTGCTTAATTAAAACCAGTTTCGGCTGTCCCTATCCCTCATGGCTGTGTGGCACAAGTCTGAGAATTTACCTATCAAATCCAGAGTTGCCAGGAAGCCATCTGGATAGGCAGCAGGAGGTCAGGGGTACTGTCCATGTGCTGCATCAGGACTAAGTGTTGATGAGCACTGATGAGTTTCAGAGTACTGAATTAGGGCACTTATTAGTGACTCAAACTCTCATTTCCTCACTAACCACTCCCATCCTAACCTGAATCATTTTCATATCTGTTGTAAAGACAGAGGATGAAAAACAAACTGTCGAAAGGATTTTGGCTGCAAATAACAAAAATTCTGATTCAACCTGGTTTAAACACATGGAACATTAATTATCTTATGTAACAGTGAATCCATAAGTAGGGCAAGCTTCAGAGTTGAGTGACTCAGTGGTTCAGCAATATCAACAAGAAGCCAGGTTGTCTCCATATCTGTGATATGTAGTCCATACATTGTTTCACCTTTGGACTCATTCTCCTCCTGGTCACAAGATGGCTGCCGATAGAAACTGGGAAAACCTGTGCCCTTGATTTTATGCATTAGGATAAAGAGAGAGGGAGAGGAGGATAGAGAGATGGGGGAGGGAAGGGAAAGAGTGAGGGAGGGACGTCTTCCTGAAATATGGAATGTGAATTTTTTCATGTAATCTGGGCCAATTTAGGTCATATGTCCACTGTGTGATCAGTGAGAATCACCAGAAAAATGCTATCCATTGATTTGTTGTGACTAATCAGAATCTATGCCCAGAGTTAGAACAGGGTAAGCTTTTCTGAGTCGCCTGGGTTACACGAGAGGTGGATGGCTAGTCGAACAGAATTGGGATTTTTTTAGGAAGGAGGAAAAAGGGAATGGATGCTGAATAGCCAACTGAAAGAATCCTCTGCACAAACAATTCAGTTTTATGCCATTTCTCTATCCCTGTAATGGCCTTGGTAGTTCAGGAACTTCGGTAATATTCTTACAATTTGGCACCCTAAATAGTGCAGAGAGGATGGGTGTTGGATTCCTGTGGACCCCAGTTTGAGTCATAGCTTTGCCATCTTCTAATTGTCTGACTTCCAGACAAGTGAAGTAACCTCCCTGATCTTCTGTTTCCTTATCTGTTAAATAGCTTAATGCTACTGACTGTGGAGCATTGTTGTGGGTATTAAAGATACAGTGTAAGTAAAGTATTTATCATAGAGCCGGCCACATAGTAGGTACTCAAGAAGTGTTACTTTTCTGTGCTTTGTCCTGCCCACTCCCACTGGCCAATTTTGGAGCATAACCACCTACCCACTCCACACCCCCATCCCTCTTGGCCAGCTCTTAGTGACACTCATTTGCACTCAGTCCTTTTTCCAGCCACACTTCTGGGCTCCTTGGGCCATCCAGGGGGCCAGTAGTTGAGGGTTATATGTCTAGCAGCCCTTTCCAAAAGGTGGAAGCTGATGGTGTGATATGCAACTCTTTCCTATGTGATGTCAGGTTGTTCAGTCCCTCTCTTTGTGGGTGATTTCCCTACAGTATCCAGCTTCTTGAGTACCTGATCCTGGAACAAGCACAGGTTTAGGGTGAGAATATCTGGATCCTTCCCTTTCTGGATGTGGAATCAGCTACTTGAGTATCTCTGAGCATCAGGTTCTGCACAGTCCAATTTTGATAACCAAATCTTCTCTGTTGGTTACTTTTCAATATCATAATAAATAGGATGATGTGTGTGAATGCACTTAAAATGTGAATGTGTGAAACCATGTTGAATAAGTAGGAAAATCTGCTGTTCTCCAGTCTCAGTCTCTCAGGTATGTAGGATGCAGAGCCAGATATCATGATGGAATATGGAGCTGTCTTACCCAATAAGAGATGTTTGGTCAACTTCCTAGCCTCACTCCCATTTCAGTCCTTCCTTTATTCATCAAATATTCAGGGCAATAAAAACTAGGGGTACAAAGATAGCTAAGACACCTGGCTTTATGAAGGAGTGACTCCTCTGCCCTCATCCACTTCCAGTTAATCCACAAATCCTGTTGAGTTAATAAAATAGCCCCTGCTTCTCTAATTCTGTCTCTAGATGGTACCTTCTCAGTGCTGTTGCAGCTTCTGTAGGACACTCAGCATCCCCTGAGCATCTGAGGGCCTGGTTTCAGTGGGTCCTGATGCTGAAGATGGAAGCACTCTCCAGAGAAGGGAAAGGTCTTGTTCAAGGCCACTCTGTTCTCAGCCTATTTCTTTCTTTTAAAGTTAACTAATTAATTAATTAATTTTAAGTTTATTTTTGGCTGTGTTGGGTCTTCGTTGCTGCGTGCGGGCTTTCTCTAGTTGTGACGAGCAGGGGCTACTCTTTGCTGTGGTGCACGGACTTCTCATTGCGGTGGCTTCTCTTGTTGCGGAGCGTGGGCTCTAGGCCTGTGGGCTTCAGTAGTTGTGGCACGTGGGCCCAGTAGTTGTGGCTTGCGGGCTCTAGAGCACAGGCTCAGTAGTGGTGGTGCACAGGCTTTGTTGCTCCATGGCATGTGGGATATTCCCGGACCAGGGCTCGAACCCATGTCCCCTGCATTGGCAGGCAGATGCTTAACCACTACGCCACCAGAGAAGTCCCCCTCAGCCCTATTTCTCCTGATGCTCTGGTGAATGGTAGAACTCAGGTCAAGACTCTTTTCTCTCTAACACATGGGTTCTCCTGAGCTGTCACAAGTGTGTTTTCCCTAGTGTCGAAGGACTGACTATTGAAAACTATGTCCATCTCTTCTTCGTACCTGGAAGTCTATCAGTTGAAGTCTATATATATAAAATCACTTCCCTCAGCTCTCTGATATTGGCTTGTTGGAGGCAGAGGGTGAGGTGGGCAGAGTGAAGACCACTTGGTTCTCATTTCAGTGAAGACTTGCTGAAGGACCTTGGAGAAGCTGCCAGCTGTGCCCATAATTGACAGTAAAAGTTGCCACCTATTCCCTGATCTTCAGGGAATCTGGGAGGGTATCTGAGAGAATGAAAGGAATGTAGGGGGAAAAGAAGGGCCCTGGATTGGGATTCCAAAGGCTATGGTGTCACCTTCCTTCTTTTGTGCAGTCATGGACAAATCCTCACATCTCTTCGTGCCTCTATTTTCCCATTGTTAAAATAGGGATAATTATAAATATTTGCCCTCCTGATCTAAGAGGGATTATGGGGAAACCCCAGTATGGCTGTTGCAGTCAAGAGAAAAGAGAACGTGTGAAGTGGATGAGATAATGTGGGCCAGGAGGTAAGTACTGAGAAGGAATGGAGTGGAGGAGGTGGGTGTGTGTGGGGGTGATGTCAGCAGATGCAAACAGAGTCGGAGCCTGGCTGTCTCTTTTGGGAGGTAGAATGGATCCTGGTGAATAGTGATGTTACAGATGGATTGGGAAGAGGTGAGGAGAAGCGGAGGATCTGTAGAGGGAAGAGGACAAGAGGAAAATCGTTCTAGACTGCTTGAAATTGGCAGGCTGTTTTCCTTTAAGAGTAGGTTGGTCTAAGACGGGGAGAACAAAGACCACCAATATATAAGGAGTAAGATGGAGAGGTCGAGGAATAGCGAGCAATTTGAACCATCATCAGGAAAAAGTCAGAGCAGGGGTTTTCAATGGGTTATGTTTTCGGTTCTCAGGCTGTAAAAACCAGTGGAATCCCTGTGAAGTCAGGGGAGAGGAAAAAACATGCTTAAAGATGGTGCTATGTACCTGGAATTCTCCACAGATACTTTTAATTATTGACCAGAAAATAGTCATATGGCCACACCTAGCTTCAAGGGAGACTGGAAATACAGCTGTGTGCCCAGCTAAAATTTCTATTACTGTGGATACTGGGGGACAGCTAGAAGTCTGTGTCCCAAGGATTAAATAAGACAGCGTTTGTAAAGCAATCAGCACAGTGGCCTGGACAGAGTAGACGCTCAACGTGAATTAACTATTGTTTCCACCCCTTAGTTACTTCAGGAGCAGAAGTACCAAAGGAAGGGTGGAGCAAGGGTGGGGGGAAGTGAGCCCTGCACTGTTTTTTAAAAAAATTATTTTATTGAAATGTAGTTGATTTACAATGTTGTATTAATTTCTGCTGTACAGCAAAGTGACTCAGTTATACACACACACACACACACACACACACACACACACACCCCCCTTCTTTTCCATTATGGTTTATCACAGGATATTGAATATAGTTCCCTGTGTTATTCAGTAGGACTTTGTTGTTTATCCATTCTATACATAATAGTTTGCCTCTGCAAACCCCAAACTCCCAATCCATCCCTCCCCCACTCCTCCTCAGTCCTGTGCTATTTTTGAAGTGAGAGAAGCTTCTGCACTCCTTATGACAGAGGTATGGAAAGGAAGTAAGTTTGCCCAGAGGTTGGAGGTTTATAGTTGCCCTTTTAGGTTTCTGTTTTGAAAATTGGCGTTTCAAAGACATAATCAAAATGGAAATGTGCTAAACCAGGGACAGGGGAAGAGAGAATAGATAAGACTAAAATGTGTCTAAATGTTTTAAAGAACTTTTACATATATTTACATAGCAACCCGCGAACACTTTTCTAGTAAAAATTCTGAGAGGGAATTAGACAATATGTACGAAAGGCTTTAAACTCTTGGGAGGAATGGAGCTATGCACATCTAAAGCGTTGGCATTATTAATAACAACAGTAGCTTTAATATGTGTCAAGCACTTTGCCCTTCCAAAGACAGGGGCTTACTGCACACCCCGCTGGGAACATGAGTTCCCGGCCGGGTGGCCTGCCTTCTCCTAGTGACTAATGCACCTTCTTCATCTGGGGCAAAACGGAGGATTAGCGGCCGCTTCGTTAATCTCACTGTTTAATCACCAGACCAGAAACACTCCCTTTTTCTCTGTTTCTTTTTTCTCCCTTGCTTCTCTTCTCTACCAGCGGGGGAAGTGTCCATGCCCCTTTCAGCCTCAATTTCCTTTTTTCCTCCTTTCAAGTCCCTCGAGGACTTTGGGCTCTTGCTTCAGGCCTAACTTCGACTAGCAAAGTCAGTATTTTCTCAGGACTCCTGTTTTTCTTCTGCAAACATGGAACAATAGAGCCTGTCCCTGGTGTGTGCTCAGAACCAGGACTCTGATCATGTTACGGCCGGAGGGAAGAGCATTGGATTTGGAGGTAGAATGAGAGTTTCCTACTTAGGAGTGCAGTTGTTTGGGGTAAGCCATGCTATGAAAGTGCTTCAGCATCCACAAAGCTCTATACAAATGTTATCTTACAGGGCAGAGTGGGTTCCAGTTGGCCCGGTAAGTGGAGATACAGGAACACTGGAATTGATCCTACTTACAAATGCCAGAGTTCATTTGCCTCTGCAAGTGGTTTGTCCTTCTTGAGGAGTAAGGGTATTTCACAGTCACCCATTTATTTAACACTTCCATCAGGTACTCTGTGTGCCTACGATGTACTGGGTGCAACACTCCCTGGCCTCGTGGAACTTAGTCATGTGGGGGAGACAGATAATAAACAAGTAAACAAACAGTTAAATTTGTAATTCCAGATTGTGATGTGCTATGAAGGGAACTGACAGGGCTGTGGTGGAGGATTCTGGGATGTGGGCTGGCGGGATCCACCCTCTGCTGACCCTTTCTAGGATGTAGCTCTCCGAGCGGAAGAAATCTTGGGAGGTCTCTGGTCTTTCCCCTCATCCTCGGTTGGACCTCCGTTTAAGGATCCCAGACTCAGGAGAGCTGATCTTGTTTTAGAAGCGCTGCCCTCAGTTGTTGCCCATTGCCTCCTGCCTGGTGCTGGGGAGAACACGCTGCTTCCTTGTCTCCATCCCTGGGATCTGCTACCTCAGTGTCTCCCATCACCTGTGTCTTCCCCCAACAGAGGAGAGAGACTCCTAATTTGCCAGGGAAGGGCCCTTGCCTAAGCCTCTACCATGTATCGACTGTGCCAGCTTCTGGGATGCCAGCTCCCAGGCCTGCAGGCTGAGTGAATAAATGCGGGACACGACTGTTTGGGGAGCTGACTAGCTTTTTATCAGGAGGCTCATGAAGCCTGCTTCCTTCTCATGCTCACGTGGCTGGGACAGCTTTTCGCTGTCTTAGGTGGCCCACTCAGCCCTGGCCCTCTGGATCAGCTGCTCCTGGGGGTAGCCAGCTGGAAGCTTGTTAGCATTTATTTCCTTTCTCAGCTGTAAAAACTCTGCCCCCTGAGATGGATCAAGTAATTACCGTGAAATAGATCTGGGCAATCACATCTAGATAGAAATGAAAGGTAAAATGTAAGTGGCAGGTATTTACATGATCTTGCTGCCCTGGGGGTCTAATGGTCCCCTTTTGCCTGGCAAAGAGGTCAACCACTTGAGGGGCTGTGTGGTGTCATGAGTTGTGCCTTGGGCTGGGGGGTCACAATATTTGGACTCTGTTCCTACCCAGATGGTGACGTTAGGTAAATCACTTCACCTCTCTGGTCTCAGTTCTCTTACTTGTAAAATGAGGGGAATGGGCTAGATGATTTACCTAGACCTTCTACATCAAATAATGAGATTTTAGGGTTTCCCTGGTGGCGCAGTGGTTGGGAGTCCACCTGCCGATGCCCCGGGTTCGTGCCCTAGTCCGGGAAGATCCCACATGCCGCGGAGCGGCTGGGCCCGTGGGCCATGGCCGCTGGGCCTGCGCGTCCGGGGCCTGTGCTCCGCAATGGGAGAGGCCACAGCGGTGAGAGGCCCGCGTACCGCAAATAATAATAATAATAATAATAATGAGATTTTATACAGCATTTTCGGATACAGTCATCGAAAACAATACTTTCCAGTCTCTGTCCTTTTTTCCTTTCTTTCCTTCTTTCTTTCAGTAATGAGTGGCCGGGAAAGGGAAATCAGAGGTGAAGTCTCTGCTACTGAGGTAACATGTGATTCCATAGTTTCTGTAGTTTGGTGACATATTCTTTTTCTGAGACTGTTTAGTCTCTGCAGAACTGAAAGCCCTGCCCTGCACCCTCCCAGACTGGCCTCTGGCCTTCTCCGCATTGGTGGGTTCAGGAAAGTGATTCAGTTGTTCCCGCAGTCACCAGTGGGCAAGAAGGGGAAGCCAGGCACTGGTGGGCAGGCCAGACCAGTGGCAGGGAATTGGAATTGCTGACATCTGTGCAGTGGGCGCCTGTAACTGCCTGACATCATCCTCTTCGCTCTGCCGTCTCTGTCCTGCTCTGTGTCACTTCCCTGCCAGCCTGGCAGGTGGGACTAGAGGGAGGTCAGGGTACTTATTTGTGTTCCCTTGGGCCTTGGCACCTGGCTCCATGCAGGACTGTGGCTCTCCCACAGCTCTGGCCCTCACTGGGCTCTGGAAGCACTGTTCCACTGCTTATCCCTTCATCTCCAGGGATTAATTCATGCAGTGGTTTCTTGCTGGGTGCACTTATTCTCTTAATCCTGCTGAGATTTCTACAAATAGTACCCATGTGGGGTGAATTCTGTTTCTTGTCAGGTCCCTAACTGTTGTGACATCCAAAGGGGACATGAAAAGTAACCAGGAGTTAAGATTGTGTTGGTGTTTATCTGTGTTTCCTGGCCATGACTGAGCTTTAAACTCCCCAGGGGAGTTTAAAAAAATACTGTGCTTGGTCCCTATCCCTAGAGATTCAGATTTAATGGCCCAGGGTAGGGCCTGGGATTGACATTTTTAAAAAGCCTCTGACGTGCAGCCTGAGTATGAAACAACCAATACCATTGGTTGATATTAATTGCTGGGGAAAATATATCTTTTTCCTGAGAATCAGGATCATTTCCTTGGGTACAGACGTTTACTCTTTTTTCTTTTAAAGTTTCTATGATAGAAAATGTCATACCTATACAAAATTGGGGAGTGTAGAGTAATGAATATGCATGTACCCATCACCCAGATTCAGCAATCGTCAATTTATGGCCCATCCAATGTAGTTGTATCATTTTATACACTGATCAGCAGCGGATGAGTGTTCCGGTGGCTCTGCATTTCTACCAACGTTTGGTATTGTCAGTCTTTTTTTTTTTGTCATCCTGCTTGGAATGAAGTGATATCGTGGTTTTAATTTTCGTTACCCTATGTCTAATGATGTTGATTACCTTTTCTTGTGCTCATTGGCCATTGTGTGTGTGTGTGCGTGTGTGTGTGTCTGCATTTAGAGATGACTGCATGTTTTCTGCCCATTTTAAATTGCCTTTTGTCTTTTTATTGTTGATTTGTAGAAGTTATTTACATGTACTGAATACACGTTTTTTTTGTATTTGTTATTTGGTTACATAGGTATGCTGAAAATGTTCTTTCCCAGTCCGTGTCTTGTCTTATTTTTCTTAGTGGTGTCTTCCTTCCTTCTTTCCTTCCTTCCTTCTTCTTCTCCTCTTCTTCTTCCTCTACTTCTCCTCCTCCTTCTTTTATTATTTTTTCCCTTTCAGTTTTATTGAAATATAATTGACATACAGCACTGTATATGTTTAAGGTGTACAGCATATGAATTATGTACATCATGAAACGATCACCGCAGTAAGTTTAGTGAACATACCTCATCTCATATAACTACAAAAGAAAAAGAAAAAAATCTTTGAAGAGAACTCTTAGGATTTAGTTAACAATTTTCATATATAACACAGCAGTGTTAATAGTATTTATCATGTCATACATTACATCTCTATTACTTATTTATCTTATAACTGGAAGTTTGTACCTTTGGACTACCTTCATCCAAATCCCCCTCTCCCTCCTCCCTTACCTCTGGTTACCACAAACCTGATCTCTTTTTCTATGAGTTTGTTTGTTTTTGAAGTATAATTGACCTACAATGCTACGTTAGTTCCTGGTACACAATATAGTGTTTCAATATTCCTGTACATCTCAGAATGATCCCCATTCTTCTTTTTTTTTTCCACTATAAAAAGGGCCATTCTTAACAGAACAAGGAAAAGGATGGATGTGTCATCCAGGGCACATCCAATACAATAAATACCAAGCTAGAATGTGTGTGTGTGTGTGTGTGTGTGATTGTGTCTGAATGATTTGACACACACCTTACAGACTGCTCTAGGTGTCTTCCTCATTTTGCCAGCAATTGTCTATGTCATTCAGGGTTCCAGTAGGAAACATGCTATACCAATGGGGTAATTGAGGAGATCTTAAGCACTATTTGTAATGGTGTGGGCAGGATTAAGGGAGATCAGTAATGGATGGGGCATCACCCTAGGGCTAGGAGCCTAGGAGTCATTCTATCCCTAGGCCTGAGGAGTAAGGGAGGGAGTGGTTATGGGAGCCCAGAGAGGACGGTTTATGGAGAGAGCTGCCTTTGTTAGAGGTGCACACCCAGCTCGGCTGACTCAGTAGGGAGGGAGCTAGATGATTTTAAAATCTGATTTTACTTTCTTCTTTGCTTCCAGTACCCAAATGGTGCTTCTCAGTGTCTGGATCTAAGTGAAGCCAGAGGGCAAGGGGACGCATTGATGCAGTGTATACTTAACCTCCTGTAGCAAAGAGGCAGTTGAAGAAAGGTAGGGAGTGGATTTGAAAGAGTAAATGGGAAATAAGCAGCACATTACTTGTTTCAACTACTTGTATGGAAGAAGTAAATCAGCATCTGTGGAACAGTAACCATCCGCTAGGCTCTGTGCCAGACACTCTACTTACACCATTCCTGTAATACAACCATCCTTATTCCTGTGCCTCAGAGGAAGAAGCACTCAGTGACGTACACCAGGCCAGACGTGGGATTCAAAATCTGTGCTGGCTCATTTCATAGCCATTGTTCTGTGCATCCCACCATGATGACCCTAGTAACGCAAGCTCAGGGAGCCAAACAGAAAAGAACTTCTAATGTCTTGTATGAACATTCTTTCCTGCAGCAGAGAATGGAAAAATAGGCAAGAAGTAGCTAACTTGAGGAACTTGTCTTCTCTGCATCAGAGGACAGCATAGGGCTGATAATGACCTGCTTGCAAAGATGGGGAGCTGGAGACCAAGGGCGATTCAGTGGTTATCAGTGGTTAGCACATGCATCACAATCTGTGTCTTCGGAAAGTGTATCATTTACTGGGTCTTTCTTCATGGGTTCTTGCCTGGCATTCATGGGCCTTGGGGATCCATGGATGGGACTGTGTTCCAATGTAATTGGTCCCTTTCTGATACAATGTAGTTTATTTGTGCATTTATAGGCGTTAGTGACTGACGTAGGCATCCCACCATACAAAAGATTAAAAACCCCTGTGTGACAACGCATTCAGCATTAGTTGGTAATAGAGGACTTTAATTTTAATAAGAATATGATTAGAAGTCATGCATCCTTCTTATAGGGCAGGAGAGGTACTAAATGTCATGCCCAAACTCACTGTTGTAAGTGGCAAGGAAAAGGCAATGCTTTCATTAAGTAGAGAAGAAAGCAAGCAAGCATGCTAGAAATATTTCATCAAGAAACACTTAGTAAGTAGATATGAGGCACTGTAGTAAGTGATTAAAAAACAAGGAGGGGGTCCTTTTCTGTGCCCAGATATTAGATCTCGCCATATGGTCTTACCTTATTTTGATGTGCAGGTGTGTTGTTTTTTGGCAGACACAGTTAAGGTGGGGTGGGATTGGAAGACCCAAGACCTGATGACCCTAGGTGTGTGTTAAACCGTAGAAAGGCAAAGTCACAGAGGCAGAGTTAAAAGGGACATCAGAATGCATGAGATTCAACCTCCCATCTAACAAAGGACTCTCTTCCATAACTCGTGTGACAGCTGGCTGTCTGACCTCTGCCTGACACGTCAGAGATGATGCACTCCAGACCCTGCAGGGCCCGACGCTGTGTTTCTTTGGCCTTAATGTAACATTAATGAAGCAGCAGCAACACCGCCACTGACATCATTTATGGAGTACTTACTCTATGCCGGGCACTGTGCTGGGCACTGCAAATGCATGATCCCCTTTAATCCTTAAAATGACTCTATGGGATTGGTGATGTCACCTCCACTTCATAGACGGATGAACTGAAGCTCAGTGATTAGCCCACATATTTGTCACAGGGGTGTGTGTGTGTGTGTTTGTAGGAGTATATGTATTTGCGTGTAAAATAAATATGTAGTACCCGGCTTCTCCTCCCACAAGCAGAAGACCAGTACACACTGCAGGGGATCTGACAGGACACTATTATGGGTGTCCCAGACAGGCCAATCATTTGGTGACTTTTAAAAAACTTATTTGGAGTTATCTAGGAGTTATAATTTTTTTCTGCACATAATTATTGGGAAGTTATTTATCTTTATCCACCTCCTTTCCTTCTTTCTTTCTTTTTCTTCATTTTTTTTTTTAGTCTTTATTGAATCTGTTGCAACAGTGCTTCTGTTTTTTATATTTTGTTTTTTTGGCCACGAGGCCTGTGGGCTCTTAGCTCCCTGACCAGGGATCGAAACCGCACCCCCTGCATTGGAAGGCAAAGTCTTAACCACTGGACTGTCAGGGAAGTTCCGTTTCTTTTTTTTATAATCACAATTTTAAAAAATGTATTTTTTTAAATTGAAGTATAGTTGATATATAATATGTTACAGGTGAACAATATAGTGATTCATAACTTTTAAAGGTTATACTCCATTTATAGTTGTTATAAAATATTTGCTATATTTCCTGTGTTGTACAATATATCCTTGTGGCTTATTTTATACCTAATAGATTGTAGCTATTGATCCCCTATCCCCTTTCCCTCTCCCCTCTGGTAAATACTGGTTTGTCTTCTATATCTGTGAGTCTACTGCTTTTTTGTTATATTCTAGTTTGTTGTATGTTTTAGACTTCACATATAAGTGATGTACGGTATTTGTCTTTCTCTGTCTGACTTTTTTCACTTAGCATAATGTCCTCCAAGTCCATCCATGTTGCTGCAAATGGCAAGATTTTGTTCTTTCTTATGGCTGAGTAGTATTCCATTCTATATATATACCACATTTTCTTTGTCCATTCATCTGTTTATGGACACTTAGGTTGCTTCCATATCTTGGCTATTGTAAATAATGCTGCTAGGAACATTGGGGTGCATGTATCATTCTGAATTAGGAGTGGAATTGCTGGGTCATATGGTAGTTCTATGTTTAGCTTTTTGAGAAAGCTTCATACTGTTTTCCGCAGTGGCTCCACCAATTTACATTCCCGCCAACAGTGTAGGAAGGTTCCCTTTTCTCCACATCCTTGCCAACATGTGTTATTTGTGTTCTTTTTGATGATGGCCATTCTGACTGGTGTGAGGTGATACCTCATTGTGGTTTTGATTTGCATTTCCCTGATGATTAGACATGCTGAACGTCTTTTCATGTGCCTGTTGGCCATCTGTGTGTCTTTGTTGGAAAAATGTCTATTCAGTTCTCTGGCGTTTTTAATCAGGTTTTTTTTTTAAAATAAATTTATTTAAAAAATTTTTTGGCTGCGTTGGGTCTTTGTTGCTGTGTGCAGCCTTTCTCTAGTTGTGGTGAGTGGGGACTACTCTTCGTTGTGGTGCACGGGCTCTAGGTGCTCGGGCTTCAGTAGTTGTGGCACACGGGCTCAGTAGTTGTGGCTTGCAGGCTCTAGAGCGCAGGGTCAGTAGTTGTGGTGCACGGGCTTAGTTGCCCCGCAGTATGTGGGATCTTCCTGGACCAGGGATTGAACCCGTGTCCCCTGCATTTACAGGCAGATTCTTAACCACGGCACCACCAGGGAAGTCCCTGTTTGGTTTTTTTGATGTTGGGCTGTATGAGCTGTTTATATATGCTGGATATTAACCCCTTATCGGTCGTATCATTTGCAAATGTTTTCTCCCATTCAGTAGTCCACCTACTTTCTTTTTCTTTTTCTTTTTTTAACATCTTTATTGGAGTATAATTGCTTTACAATGTCTTGTTAGTTTCTGCTGTATAACAAAGTCAATCAGCTATACATATACCTATATCCCCATATCGCCTCCCTCTTGCATCTCCCTCCAACCCTCCCTATCCCACCCCTCTAGGTGGTCGCAAAGCACCGAGCTGATCTCCGAGTGCTATGCAGCAGCTTCCCACTAGCTATCTATTTTATATTTGGTAGTGTATATATGTCAGTATTATTCTCTCACTTAGTCCCAGCTTACCCTTCCCTCTCCCTGTGTCCTCAAGCCCATTCTCTACATCTGTGTCTGCCCCTAGGTTCTTCAGAACCATTTTTATTTTTAGATTCCATATATATGTGTTAGCATATGGTATTTGTTTTTCTCTTTCTTTTTTTTTTATAGATTATACTTTATTGAACTGTAAAAAATTGGCTATAATCCCTGTGCTGTACAATATATTCTTTTTTTTTTAACATCTTTATTGGAGTATAATCGCTTTACAATGGTGTGTTAGTTTCTGCTTTATAACAAAGTGAATCAGTTATACATATACATATGTTCCCATATCTCTTCCCTCTTGTGTCTCCCTCCCTCCCACCCTCCCTATCCCAACCCCTAGGTGGTCACAAACCATCGAGCTGATCTCCTTGTGCTATGTGGCTGCTTCCCACTAGCTATCTATTTTACGTTTGGTAGTGTATATATGTCCATGCCACTCTCTCACTTTGTCACAGCTTACCCTTCCCCCTCCCCATATCCTCAAGTCCGTTCTCTAGTAGGTCTGTGTCTTTATTCCCATCTTGCCCCTAGGGTCTTCATGACCTTTTTTTTTTTTTTCTTAGATTCCATATATATGTGTTAGCATACGGTATTTGTTTTTCTCTTTCTGACTTACTTCACTCTGTGTGACAGACTCAAGGTCCATCCACCTCACTACAAATATCTCAATTTCATTTCTTTTTATGGCTGAGTAATATTCCAGTGTATGTATGTGCCACATCTTCTTTATCCATTCATCTGATGATGGACACTTAGGTTGCTTCCATGTCCTGGCTATTGTAAATAGAGCTGCAATGAACACTGTGGTACATGACTCTTTTTGAATTATGGTTTTCTCAGGGTATATGCCCAGTAGTGGGATTGCTGGGTCATATGGTAGTTCTATTTGTAGTTTTTTAAGGAACCTCCCTACTGTTCTCCATAGTGGCTGTATCAATTTACATTCCCACCAACAGTGCAAGAGAGTTCCCTTTTCTCCACACCCTCTCCAGCATTTATTGTTTGTAGATTTTTTGATGATGGCCATTCTGACTGGTATGAGGTGATACCTCATTGTAGTTTGGATTTGCATTTCTCTAATGATTAGTGATGTTGAGCATCCTTTCATGTGTTTGTTGGCAGTCTGTATATCTTCTTTGGAGAAATGTCTATTTTGGTCTTCTGCCCATGTTTGGATTGGGTTGTTTGTTTTCTTGATATTGAGCTGCATGAGCTGCTTGTAAATTTTGGAGATTAATCCTTTTTCAGTTGCTTCATTTGCAAATGTTTTCTCCCATTCTGAGTGTTGTCTTTTCGTCTTGTTTATGGTTTCCTTTGCTGTGCAAAAGCTTTTAAGTTTCTTTAGGTCCCATTTGTTTATTTTTGTTTTTATTTCCATTTCTCTAGGAGGTGGGTCAAAAAGGATCTTGCTGTGATTTATGTTATAGAGTGTTCTGCCTACGTTTTCCTCTAAGAGTTTGATAGTATCTGGCCTTATATTTAGGTTTTTAATCCATTTGGATTTTATTTTTGTGTATGGTGTTAGAGAGTGTTCTAATTTCATTCTGTTACATGTAGCTGTCCAGTTTTCCCAGCATGAGTTATTGAAGAGGCTGTCTTTTCTCCACTGTATAGTCTTGCATCCTTTATCAAAGATAAGGTGACCATATGTGTATAGGTTTATCTCTGGGCTTTCTATCCTGTTCCATTGATCTATATTTCTGTTTTTGTGCCAGTACCATACTGTCTTGATTACTGTTGCTTTGTAGTATAGTCTGAAGTCAGGGAGCCTTATTCCTCCAGCTCCGTTTTTCTTTCTCAAGATTGCTTTGGCTATTTGGGTTCTTTTGTGTTTCCATACAAATTGTGCAATTTTTTACTCTAGTTCTGTGAAAAATGCCATTGGTAGTTTGATAAGGATTGCATTGAATCTGTAGATTGCTTTGGGTAGTATAGTCATTTTCACAATGTTGATTCTCCCAATCCAAGAACATGGTATATCTCTCCATCTGTTTGTATCCTCTTTAATTTCTTTCATCAGTGTCTTATAGTTTTGTGCATACAGGTCTTTTTTCTCCCTAGGTAGGTTTATTCCTAGGTATTTGATTCTTTTTATTGCAATTGTAAATGGGAGTGTTTCCTTAATTTCTCGTTCAGATTTTTCATCATTAGTGTATAGGAATGCAAGAGATTTCTGTGCATTAATTTTGTATCCTTCTACTCTACCAAATTCATTGATTAGCTCTAGTAGTTTTCTGGTAGCATGTTTAGGATTCTCTGTGTATAGTATCATGGCACCTGTAAACAGTGACAGTTTTACTTCTTTTCCGATTTGGATTCCTTTTACTTCTTTTTCTTCTCTGATTGCTGTGGCTAAAACTTCCCAAACTATGTTGAATAATAGTGGTGAGAGTGGGCAACCTTGTCTTGTTCCTATCTTAGAGGAAATGGTTTCAGTTTTTCACCATTGAGAACAATGTTGGCTGTAGCTTTGTCATATATGGCCTTTATTAGGTTGAGGTAGGTTCCCTCTATGCATACTTTCTCCACCTCATTTCTTTAATTCATGTTAATCCAGTATGTACCCAAGGATGCATTCTGGGGATAGATTATTACCTCGGATGCTGCTTGGTTTGACTTGTCTCTTAATCCAGCTCTGGACTTGAAGTGGTATTGATGGTGGAAGTGTATTGCTGATGAAAAGAGGGGTTCTCAGCCCAGAGACAGATTTCCTTCTTTGTAAAACGATGTAGGCAGGTTGCATGGGTACCTAAGTTTCATTCTGGCTGTGACACTGTGTGAGTCTATGAACCTGAAAATGAAAAATGTGAACTGGGGGATAAGAGAGAACACAGTGTTCGTTGGCTTGGGGAAATAAAAAAGAAATTTTCCATAGATAAAATTGATTTTATCAAATTAACTTAGTTATTTATCATTGCTAAATAAAAAAGGAACTATTTTTTTCCTCAAGGCTGACTACTGAACCCAAGACCTGCCTAGTTCCTGTTAATGGGAAAGGTAATTTGTAATTTTTAGTTTGACCACTGGGTGGCGCAATTGCTCCACATTGTTAGTAAAAACCACCGTCATTTTTAGGGGAAGTGGGTTTTCAGGAAGCTGCTGAACCTGCATCTCCTTTAGGAGAAATGTACAGTGGTTATAGCCAGAAAGGACTTCCGGAATTATCTGGTTCAATCCCTTTTATTGTTTTTTAATTGCACTATTTTATTTTATTTAATCTATGTGATATATGAATACATTCTAATTATAAAAGAATCAAGTTTTATATACGCCCCTCTTCACTCTCTCTCTGCTATGCTCATTCCCCACCTCAGAGAAAACCCACTGTTAACCCTTTGGGGTATTTCTTTAAGGTCCTTCCTTTGTAGTATACACATAGGTATATGTGCATGTGATATATGTCTTTTCTTAATGAACATTCATGCAACCTCCTGATTTTGTAAATGAAGAAAGATACAGTGTAGGATTTGGAGCCAATATTGATTTATGGGGAGAGCCTGTGCTTTAGAGTCACACAGACTTGAGTTTTAAATTTTGATCTTGCAACTTAATAGTTACCAACCTTGGCCAAGGTATTTAGTTCTCACCTGAGCCTCATTCCCCTCAACTTGCAAGCTCTTCAGGTGTACTAAAAGCGATGAATACATGCAGATGCTCCTAGCTCAGCTGGCCGGCTGTAAAGTGTTAGTTTCCTTCCCTGTCACTCTTGGCCAAGTTCAAACAGCTCAGTAGTGGAAGAACACAGTTTTCTCCATCCTGTGCCTCCTAGGAACCTTTGAAAGGTGTCAGTACATGTGTACCTGCATAATCATATGCAAAATCCAGCTTAAGGACCCAGTGACCCATAAGTATGAATCCTGCTGTTGCCAAAGCCTTCCCTGGCCTCTGTGTGTCTTGCTTCTGTCCAGATTCAGGGAAGAACTGTATTTGAGGGCTGGAGGGAAACGCCAGGGGCTCCAAAGGGCACAGGAATTCAGAAAGGCTCAGTTGACTGGGGTTCAAGTTCAGACTAAGCTCAGGTCTGTAAACTTGTGCAAAACTCCTATGTTCTCTGTGCCCAAGTTTCTTTGCCTGTAAAACCAGAAAGATGAATTTGGACCCCATTAGAGCCTATACTAGTGAGTAGATAAATCAGCCATGTAGCTTATGATGCTTTCCTTTTCACCTTGTTTTCCAGGAAGCTCAGAGCCAAATTGAATGTGAATTGAAACCACTTTCCTTGCCCCCAGGTTTCTGGGGTAAGTACCTTCCATTTCATGGTTCTATGTTGGTTATTATTTTAATGGTGTGAACCTTGGATCTGTAAAGGCGATGGTGAGGAGATGGGCTGGACTTCTTCTTGCTAATCCAGGCATGTGGGAGCTTCAGGCCTTGCCCTTTGAGATACTGTGGGCAGGAGGGTTTCCTACCCCTGTTTAAAATGTTCTCGTCTCAGTTTTGCCTAACAATTCCTGATATTTCATTTGGCCATTTTAGAAGATCCTTTCAGATAAGTTTGAAAATAGTCATTTAAAAATAAGATCTCTGATCTTATCTAAAACTCTCAACAGTCTCTGAGGCTTGATCACAAAGCAGCAGGCACACGGGGACGCTAGTCGAATGGTGTTTTATAAAAACAACACAACCTTAAAAACATTAAAAGACCAAACCAAACCCAGAGTAACAGCGTATCTGTTTCAGTTAAGAAAGTCTTTTCCTGAAAAAACAAAGCGGGCTTTAGAGGAAACTAGATGGCTGGCAGCACAGGTCTTGAGGGCAGCTTTGCAGGTTGATGATTTTATTTCATCTCCGGGTAGACTAGGCTCCATCAGATGGGGCCACATGCTCCCTTGTCTCTGTCTGGTTCTGAGCTGCTCACTGAGTGACAGCTCTTTCCCCCTTTACTCTGTGGATGTGAATCTCACCTCACAGTTTAACTCAGGAGGAGAAAGGGACTATGGAACCCACCTTGGAGATCACAACCTGCATTGTTATGGCCCTTGTTCCGCCACTGTCCGTGAAATGGGAAAGGTCTCTCTATTTGGTTCGTATCCTGCCTAAATTGACCAAAGAATCTCCCGGGGTTCCTGGGGCGGGGCCCTGGAGCTCCCCAAAGGGACCACCTCTGGGACTCCCTGGATCGCTGATTTTAGGACTCCTGGGTGGTGCTTCTGAGATACAGAAGGATCAATTTTGCAGTTAAGGAGAAAAGAGGAAGACACAGACCTCAGGGCAGAATCTTTCGATCACTCTGCAAAGCAACTCCATTACTGTGAATTCTAGAATGAGCTTGCTGTGGGATGAACAGGAACGGCCTTTGCCACTTGTGCAGGTTTTCTCTCATTCCAGGCAGGTGATGGGGGTGGGGAAGCAGCTGCAGGCTTTGGGTTTTAAACAAGTCTCCTGTCCTGGTGTAAAGGCTGAGCTTTCTGATGAAGAGGAGAGAGAGGCTTGGATGACAGTGGAGCCGTGGGAGAACGCCTTCACATCCCAGCAGAAGGGGCGGGAAATAAGCCTCGACAGAGTCTCCCTTGACGAGGCTTCAAGGAGGGACGTCTGTTTCTTTTCCTGAGTTAAGAGACAGGCACAGTCTACAGTCAAGGCTGTGAGCTGTGCTACTACTAATTTTATTTAAATAGAATTTCTTCTCGTTTCTGCATGAATTGCTATTGACAGTGTCTTCCTCGCTAACGGTCTCCCACTGGAGAGTCTTGTCTGAGTAGAACTGTACCTAAGCCGTTCAGGTCCAAGCTGCCCGGCATTCAGCAGAAGAAAGCCTGCTTGCAACAGCAGCTGTGTTTCAATGGTCACTATCGTGCCTCTGCAGGAAGCTGGGCAGCTTTTTCGAAATGCAAAGTCAGCTAGGTCGGTGCAGTGCTGAGACCTGATTAAGAAAGCCTCCCTATTCAATTCGATTTAAGTGAAGCGATTTTCAAAATCTTAACAGTTTAGATGCCAAAGGAGAAGGAAGAAAGCCAAAACTGATGGGGAACGAAATCACTTTCCAAAAACGGGGGCTATTTTCACAATGGAAAATCAGTTCTGAACTGCTGCGCTGGGGACAAAATGGTAGCAGACCTGGCTTCAGGGCCTTGTCTGCAGAGTGCCCTGACAGTTGGAAAGAGCCAGATGGCCTACCGGTTCCACTCAGCTTGGCTGCACTTGTCAATCCTGCAACAGGGCTTCTTCCTGACTCCAGACCTCTGACCTCCTTTTCTTAGAGTACTTACTTTAGAAAACTTTCAATTGTAAATTCTTTCTCTGCCCCTTGGAGAGGTAAATCTTCTCCCAGCCTCTTGCCAGGGTTATAATCCAGGAATACCTTCTTCAAGGACCTGGGAGCCACCCCTTTGAAATGAATCATCAGGAAACTTGGTGGTCGTATCTCCCAGTCTATGTGGGCAGGTAGGAGTCTAACTGCCACAAGCACCAGTTAGCAAACGCAGACGGCCTGTTCACATCGATCAGCCTCCCTGCTAACTCCCTCTAGTACTTTTACACGAGCTCCCCCGGCACTTAATAACCCTCCTGCCTTGCCTTTTGTTCCGCTTCTCTCCCCTCTTGCTGCAAGAGTCCTGAATAAAATCTTCCTTGCCTGTTTAATTCTGTCTAGTGCCATTTTCTTTGGCATTGCTCAATCCAAACCCTCTTTCTGCCACCCCCTGTGGAGCAAACTCTTCTCAGATGGAACCATCCTGGGAGATACCCCTCCCCCTACCTTCACTTCTGGTTGGAAGAACCCCATTCTGGTCCCTCTGGCTGCCATCTGTAATCCCAGAGATGCTCACCTCAGTATTTCCTAAGGAGGGAGGACATGGGGAAAGGGAAAGGAAACCAGCACTTGGTCGCTCCTTGGGTCTGATCTCTTTTTCCACAGTGGTCTCTCTATTTTGTAATTTTCTTTTAAAAATATAGTGTTAGGGAATTCCCTGGCAGTACAGTGGTTAAGACTCGGTGCTTTCACTGCCGGGGCCTGGGTTCAATCCCTGGCCAGGGAACTAAGATCCTGCAAGCTGTGTGGTGCAGCCCAAAAAATATTTTTCTTTTGT
The DNA here is from genome assembly GCF_011762595.2 of Tursiops truncatus. Lineage (NCBI taxonomy): Eukaryota > Metazoa > Chordata > Mammalia > Artiodactyla > Delphinidae > Tursiops > Tursiops truncatus. Next base: position 55,208,729 of record NC_047047.1, read on the forward strand.
TTAAAACTTGGATGGGGAATAAGTTAGAAATGCTACGCACAGCAGGGCGAGAGAACATCCCCTGAGCCACTGCACTGGGGTTCGGGGAGAGAGTATCTCAATGGCTTTACTTAGAGAAATGTGCGGTCCCTGTGGAGTCCACATCCCACTGAGTGTGGCGCTTTAGAGACTGGGCTCTGGAGTCTGCCTGCCTGGGCTGATTCTCACCTCCACTGCTTGATGTGTGACCGTGGGCAAGACGAGTTGCCCAAGTCTCCCTGTGCCTCAGTTTCCTCATCTGTACCATCTGGCTCCATCATAGGGTTGTCATGAGGGTTACGTGCTTACATGTGAAACGCTTAGTACAGTGCCTAGCACGGAGTAAACTTCCAATAAATGCTTAGCCATAATCATTATAGTATGCACATTTTTGTTTTCTCCTGAAAGGAAGCACATTCAGTTGTTAACAACTAACCTTTGGGGAGAAACAGAGTAGGGAGGGAGATATTGCCTTTTGATTTTATACTTCCTTGTACTGTTTCAACTTTTTAACCCTATACTTCTTTTATTTAAAGATTTTAATTAACTAAACATTTCTTCCCTTTGGTAATTAAGTGAAAGAGGCCATTGATAGGAAGGGAGGAAATAACTGTCTAGAAACAAGGCTTCAGTAAATCTGTGCCGTTTCAGAGTAAAATTTAATCTTGAAGAGCCCAGTTTAAAGCATGAAAATTAAACACGTGGAACAAATAAATACTGCTTATTTCAAATCCCTTCTCCTAAGTCCCTTTGATTTGATTGACTTAAAATTACATGGTAAGGCAACAGAACCATTGCTGGGAAAACACTTAATGTGTTTCAGAGGTGAAGTGCCCTGCAGGGTGGCACCGTAATGTATTTTTGGGAGGAGAAAAAAATACGTATTGTTTCCAACCTGACAGCAGAATTCCTGTCAGGGTGGGATTAGCCTTTAGGAAAACTTACTGTTATCTTCTTTAGGTGTGAGGGGATTATCCTAATCCCTCTGCCTTTCTGCCCCTACTGGCTGAGTTAGAGACCAAGAGGGATGAGAATTTCTCTTTATCAGAAGCTGGAGCAATGTTAAGTTCCCACGGACAGCTGAGAAATGAGGGGACGAGAAGCTCAGAGATAGAGGAAAGCAAGAAAGCTGACCAGGGAGAGGTTCTGGGAGGAATGATCAAGGGGAGCTTTGGAAGAAGGGTGTCTTTGATTTGAAGTTATCCCCTGTGCAGCAGTATCCTCCACAATCACTGTTCTATGTAACGGCTCTTATGTAAGGGTTTGGGGAAATAAGGAAAGAGACTAAAAGAGGACGAAAAGAATAGCCTTAAGAGGACTGATTTGACTAAGATAATTATTTAGGGGGTGGAAGAAGTCAAAGCCAGAGGAAATAGTGCAACCTCTTTGAGAGATATTGTGGGTGTTGGGTTTCCCACTGACTGGGGCCAAGGAGGCTGCAGCCGTGTCTTCTAGTAGTGTGGCAGAAACTTCCAATTGTCCCCCATCATCTATTCTTGCTTTTAACCTAGAACTCGCCTAGCTTCACCAAGGCACATGATTACCCTACTAGAGACTACATTTGCTTTGCAGCTAGATGTGTCCCTTTGACCTTGCATCTTGCCAATGGAAGACAAACAGAATGTGCAAAGCATGTAATTTCCCTTTTATTTCCCTTGACAGGAAATGATTTATCTCTCATCTCCTCTTTTCCTCCTTCCATGGTCTAGAACATGGAAGTAGCAGTAAGTCCATTTGACCACAAAGATAAGGACAGCGGCTACAAGGCTTGTCAAAGCAGAGATTGCAGGACCTCCCTTTCTAGAGTTTCTGATTTCAGTAGGGTTGAGGTGGGGGCATGAGGATTTGCATTTCTAACAAGCTCTGGGGTGATGCCGATACTGCTAGCCCAGGGAACACAGGAGAATGGAGGACAACACAGTAGGAGCCTGGGTCCCTGGGTGTTCTTGTGGAGCAGAGTCACCTAACCCACTGTATTATGTCTGGACTGTTACCATAAGAGTGGAGTAAACTTTTACCTTGTTGGAGCCACAGTGTTTTCGTATCTCTCTTTTTTTTAAGCAGTTGAACCTGTGTCTTAATACAAATATTGCAGGTAAGGGTTACATAGTAAGGCTGGAGGACTTGGGGACTGCTGGGCAGCTGGCTCTTATGTTCAACACGGGTGATTTTTATTTGGAAAAGTAATAAAACAAAGGCAATTACTTGTTTAATGACATAAGAACTTCTTTTATGAGAGTATTACAGGTAGGCAATGAACTGAAAACATTCCTTCCACATCTGCGTCATTGCTTGTTTTCTTGTCTTGGGAAAATCTAAACACTTGTTTGCCCTTGTGTTCTCATTTAAGTGGGGCATGCAATTTCAGTGGTTTTGTTCAAAGAGGGGTACCTTGTCTTAGAAATCATTGGAAAGTCAAGCATTTCCTATTATGTACTTGTTAGTTAATATGAACATAAAGATAATGATAACAATAATAACGAACATTACTGAACGCGTACTAGGTACCAGGTACTATGTACTCTCCATGCGTCATTTCATTTATTCTTACAATGACCCTGTGAGGAAGCATTACTATTATCTCCATTTTGCAGATGAAATTGAGGCTTGGAGGGCTCAAATAACAGGTTAAATTCCATTCCAGGTCTGCCAGATACCAAAGCCCGTGAGCTCAACCTTGGCAATACTCTCTCTCTCCCTGGTAAATGATTCATTCTCAGATGGTTTTCAGGCTTAGTGTATCAGGCCTACCATTTGTTAGCAATTGGGTTCTTTTTAGTGTGTATATGTTTTCAAATGCAAATATTATTATTTTTTCTTCGAGCAGTTAGGCCTACCTTGCATAATCTAGACTGCTCTGGTTCTAGGAATCTGCCGTGGGGACTGTGAATTGGAAATGAGAAAAGGGCATGGAGTTTAAAAGGTGACAAATGGCTCTGGGTTGCCTAGATTTAAGGCTGTGAGAATTTACTACCAATGCAGTGTTGGGTTTAGTAAGTAATCACCTGCCTATGGGGGCAACAGTGAGGGGCACCATCCCACAACAGTTTCAGGCAGGGACCATGGTAATTTTCCAAGTTATATGCCTCTGGAGCAAAGCCGAACCCCAATAAACGCAGACCAGCATGAATGGGGAGCCTTGACCACCATTAGAACAAATCCACGCATCTCGATAGTGGCCCCTCTTGGTTCTGGGTCTCTGGCTGCTTCTTAGAGTTGATGTTTTCCCCAGCCTCCTGTCACTGCTTCAAAATTCATCTGTTCTTTTTCCCATTTTTCTGTATCATAGCAGAACAGTCATTGAATTAATGAATCCACAGTTCACTAATTAATTCCATTCTTACTTTGATGGGATTATTAGGAAGTTCCACCAGCAGAGCCTATCTTTAGTTCTACACAGACCCTAGGGATGACCACATGTTGACATGACTTCACAACTGTGAACCGTTGTTCCTAAGTGTGCTGATTCATCATTGGTAATCAACCATAGGCCTGTAACACCCTGTCTTTGACTTGATTCTATTCTGCATATTTCAAGGCCTTAATTTGGGGAATCAGTAAACTTTTCCTATAAAGGGCCAGATAGTAAATAGTTTTGAGACCCCATGGCCTCTGTTGCAGCTACTTAACCTTGCTGTTGTAGTGGGAAAGCAGCCACACACAGTAGGTAAACAAATGAGTGTGGCTGTGTTCCAATAAAACTTGATGGTAACAAGTAGTGGGACAGATTTGGCCCACGGGCTATATATTTGCCTACCCCTGATTTAGACGAAGACACGATTTATTCAGTCAACACTGAAGAGGACTTAACGGCTGCTGAGAAAAGTTGGGGGAGGAAGAAGTAGCTGGACCGTGGTTTATAGGACCAACATTCAAAGCGGTCTTGGCATTCTGGCTCCAGCTCAAGACAATAAGATTCAGTACTATGACCTTGAGTATGTAGGGTGGGAGTCAACTTGCTGGGAGGGAATTTGCATGAAAAAGACCTAATTCCTACTTTGCCTTAAAGTGGGATGCCTTGCCTGCTAAAAGTGCTGACCATCTGGGGCTGTACTTCATGTTGACTGGGTGTAGATCGGTGATATGATAGTCCTCCTGGGTTTTCTGCTGGTCAGATTACACCTGGAGTGTGGGGTGCAATTTGGACGCCTCATTTTGGGGTCCACTGACAAAGTGCATCTGAAGGAGGGGGACCCAGATGGTTAGGGGCCAGGACATCATTGTCTATGAGGAACTGTGAACTGAACCTGGTCATCTTTAGTCAGGGAAGAGAGGACCAAAGTGAGGATCGTCATTCCCTTCATCTGTCTGGATTTCTGTCACGAAAGATTTGTATGTGGCTTGAGGGCTGTGGCGCTTGCAGGCAGCAACCACCCAATTAGTACATGACTGAATGATGTGCAGAGAGGTTACGAGGAGGGAAAGTCAGGCCCGGGAGAAAGATAAACTTTCTAACAGTTAGAGGTGTCTGTCAGTGGGACGGCCGCTTTGGTTATTTCCAAGCGTCTGGAGAGTCCTGGGCACCAAAGGGTTAATGGGATGCAACAACATTTCCCTCTGCATCAGGAGAGAAACCAAATGTTTTGATGTTCTAACAAAATGGCCTTTAAAGAAAGATAAAAGGAGTGAGGACAGATGGGTTCTTTTTATTGTTTGTAAAATCCAATAAGAATCTTCTCTGTAGTGTACAGTGTCTTTGGCTGAGCGGGCATTCAAGTACTGAGGGGAGATAATAAACATTTTCAACCAATTGCTTGTATCGCTCAACAGAGAAGTGGGAGAGATGATCCTGTAAGTACTTACAGGTTTGCCAGGTGGTCAACGCCACGTGGATTCGTTACCAAGGCCTTTGAAGAGTGGAGGGTGATTCAGAAAGGCGTAACTTTATTAAGCGCTCTGTAAGAATCGTGAAGGCCTCTTCGTTACAGAAGAAAACTGTCTCTCTAGTCTCCAGACTCTGTTATCCTCTGGGTCAAGTTATGGAGCGTTTGCTATGTGCCAGGAATAGGTCTAAGCACTGTATGTATTGATTTGTTTATTTCGCTACAGCAGTGTTTCTTAACCAAGGATGATTTTGCCTTCTCAGGGGACATTCGGTAATATCCGGAAACATTTTGGTTGTCATCACTGAGGGAGGGGGCTGGAATCCAGTGGTTGGAGGTCAGGGATGCTGCTAAACATCTTACAATGCACAGGACAGCCCTTCACAACATAGGATTGTCCAGGCCCAAACGTTGATAATGTTGACATTGAGGTACCTTGTTCTATAGGACAGTAGGCACTATTATCATACCCATTTTACAGATAGAGAAACTCAGAAGCTAAGTAACTGGGCCAGGGTCCTCCAGAGCTGGAAAATTAGGTAACCACTTGGCTCTCTTGTCTCTTTGTTTAGCTAGTGATGTTATAGTGCATGCAGCCTGTGAAGCACTCTGTGTGCTTGTCATATTTTCTTGGTACCAGGACACAATGGACTATTTTCATTTTCGATTTTATACTTAATAAATAGGAAAATTCTTAGCGAGCGACTCAGTTCTCTCCTGATGAGTTTGTTAGTGGAGTCGGACCAAAGGTTCTGGGAGGCTCTAGCGGCCTGGGAAGAAGAAGGCATGATCCACTTTTCCTTATTGTTTACAGCGCCCTTAGTGGCTGATGGCAGAGAGGTTACCTGCCGCCTGTGTAGGTAAGTTCGGGCGATCAGCACTTCCTCATGAGAGTTGTTTATATATCAGACAGGGAGACCACTTAAGTGTGTGACTTAAGAAGTGGATCAAAATTCTCTGTTTTTCCTTCTCGCTGTGGTCCCCAGTCCTGACACTGATCCCTAGCCAGGGGTCTGAATTTCTTCCATAAGTAGCTTGTTCCTTATTGGGATAAAGTGTCCTAAGGTGCAGATGTGTTATCCAGAAGGACTAACCTAAATTCGGTTCCTACATTTGTTCCAGAGGCCTCTCAGGATTCTTAGGGAAGGACAGAGGACTGGGGATTTCAGTGGAGAGAAAAGAAAAAGGAAAAGGCAAACATCATTTGTTACAGAGGAAGGGCTCCCGTGGCTGGGGCTTGGGAAGGAATGGAAATGGAGACATTTGTTTACCGAATTGGTAGGAAACTGGGCCTGTCTTCTTTCTCCATCTTCAGCTCTCCTGCTGGTTTGGCTCTTTCTTCCAGAGACGGTCTCAGAGACTGTATGTATGTCACGTGCATAGTGTGTGCGATTGACCTTTGAGACTCTAGGACCTAGTGCAGAGCTTGGCATGACTTTACTGATGCATCCATTCAACTGGCATTTAAGGAGTGCTTCATATATATCCTGGCTCCTGACCTCAAGAGGCTTAAAAGCATGTCTAGGAACCAGATAAGTAAAATGAAGGCTACATACTTAGACATGCATGCACAGGGGGTTTTGGGGGCAGCAGTGTTTCTGGGTCAGACTAGGGGGTCAGGGAAGGTCTCCTGAGTAGAAATTTCTTGAGTTGATTTTTGAACGCTCAGATTTAGTTAGCTATTAAAAGAAGTGATTGGAATGTGTCTCAGCCCAATGGAGCAGCATGTGCCAGGGCGCAGAAGTGTAAACCTTGGCAATGAGAGAGAATTGTAAGGGTTCAGCAAAGTGAGTGTGGGGGAGGGGTGGGAATGAGGCCAGGGGTGTGGGCAGTAGCCACACCAGTAAGAACCTTCCTGCCACACTAAGGGCTTTGGATGCGGACCTGGAAGCTCCAGGGACTCCACTGAGGGCTCCCATCATGCTTTCAAATGTGCCCTCTGGCAGCTCCTTGCAGAAAGTATTGGAGAAGGGCCAGACTGGCAGCAGGAAATAGTGTCAGGAGCTTTTGTTACATTTTTGTGTGGAGGAGAAGCACAGAGGCCTGAGCTCACAACTCATCGGAGCACTGGCTAGGAAGGGACTGCTTTGAGAAATACTTGGAAGTAGAATCTTCACGGTCGGTAACTGCTTCTACATGGATAATGACAGGAGCGTGCTTCCTGGCTCCCTCTGAAGTTAGGTGTGGCCATGTGACCTGCTTTGGCCAATGAAATCTGAATGGAAGTGCTTTTATGGTGTCTCATCAGAGATTGCATTGTTTGAAATGAGATTGTAGGTGAAAATTTTTTAATGAAACATTTTAGCAGAATATAACATAAAAACTACCCAGCAACAGAGATCTTATGTTTAAATGCTCTGCAACCAGAGGAAGACAAGAATGAAAATGACCAGCCCTCCTGGGATCTGTTCACAAGCAGAGTGAACCCTTGTGGTTTTATTTTTGTATGGATTTTTCAGCATTCGACTCCTATATTTGTCTACATCTTAACTGGAGATACTCTGCAGCACAAAGTCACACACACACACACACACACACACACACACACACACCCCTCCACTCAAGCCAGGATATAGTGTTCTAAAGGCCTTTCAAGAGAATAGGACAGTTTCACCTTGGTGTGGCTCTCCAGTGATGAAGGGAGAGAATGGTAAATGGTCAAAGTTGTTGGCTTCTTCTTTTTAGTGTTTCTTCTTTCCTAATGTTTCAGGGTGTGGCCCTGCCATCAACTCTACATCATTCATGCTCGAATTGTTGAGGACTAGCTTCATGTGCCTCTTTCCTTTTGTGTCTCCCACCTGATATGCTGTTTTGTTTTTTTAAAATCACTTTATTGCTAACTGTACTGCAGCAGGGAAAGATGATCTAGCTAAATCAATCTGATTTACCTGCCCCCCCAGAACTGAGGGGACTGAAAAATGACCCGAAGAATAGTCTCCTGATAACATTAAAAAAATTCAGATTATTCTCTTCCTCAGCTGGGAAAAGTAACATGTTGAGTGTTGACTTCCCAAGTAGTTTATTCCGTAAGTTACGAAATATGTCATCTTGAACCTACCACTTGAGAAGTGCTGCAGAGCCTTTGATGGTCCATAAAATGAGATGGGTCTTCATGGTGCAGGGTGAGGCTGTCCGGGATGCGTAGCCTGGTAGGAAATGCTCTTTGCAAAACTTCTCTTCTGCCCTCCTTCCCTACCAACTGCCAAGATTTAAACTCACCATCAGGCAGAGAGATGAGCTCTGGAACTCTCATTCATTACTGAGATTCAAAGGTACTAAAATAACCACAAAGCAATGAGATTCCTTCTTCAGATTGCCAAACAAGGAAGTGAATGATCTGTGACTCAGAGGTATCTCTTTCAGTTAATCATGGCTGGCTCTTCACTGCCTTCAATCCCTATAAATCACTGTGAAACGAGGAAGAAAAATGATATATGTGACATGGAAGGAGGGGAAATAGGCTGCATGTTTCTACATTGGGTTGCTGAGACAGTTCTGAGTTTTTAAGAGGCAGCACCTGCATGTAGAAGGCAGGAATAACAAATGTGTCTGAATCATTGGTTAGCAAAGCTGGCCTTGCTTGACTGATGGCCGTCTGATGGGCTCCGCCCATTCCCATCTGTTTCACAAGTTCATTGCCAGTAGGGGAAACATGCTTAGCTTGGAACTGTGTTCTGGTCTTGCTCGATGCTTTGATAAATCACAGGAACCTTAGAATGAGCTGAAGGTGACTAGAGAAAGTATCTCTTCTGCACTCTGTCCTGCATCTGAGTTCCCTGGTAAGCTGGTTCCACCTCGACTAGACTTAGACAGGGATGTTCTTTCATGACAAGGTGAGAAACAGGGAAGGATTTTCAAATGAGAAGGGTCGCCTGGCATACTGTGTCTACTTCCACAGCCATGGCCCTGGAAAAACAAATAAGACAATTGTGCTCATTTCTAGGAATGCTCGCAACACTTGGCAGAAACATTCTCTTTCTTGGTGGCCCTGCCTGAAATCACGTGTCCTTTATTCTTTTGACAAGGCATTATTCAGTGCCCTTAAATGTAACCTTTATTCTTTCAAGCTCCAATAACCTGAGGCAGTGATTGAAGAGTATATGTGTTTGTGACTTGTGATCCTTGGGTCTGGTTTGTAACCAGACACACTGGGGGCATCTGTCTGTGCTCTGTGGCGGCCGTCATGAACCCGGTCTTGCCTCTGCTGTTGTTCTCCAGTGGGTTGATCTCACTCCTTGTGGGTATTGCTGCAGCTCAGTTACTGCTGTGTTATGTGTACAGGTGGTCCTCTGTATCCTTGGGTTTTGTATCCTCTGGTTTCGCATCTGCAGATTCAACCAATCGCAGATTCGACTATAGTTGGTTGAGTCTGTGGATGTGAAACTTGTGAATATGGAGCGCCACCTGTATTCCTCCATTTTACATAAGGGACCTGAGCATCTCTGGATTTTGATATCTGTGGGGGCTCCCGAAACCAATTCCCCACAGATATTGAGGGAGGACGGGACATCCTTGGGGGTGGGGTGGGGGTGGAGGTGTGAAGATTCGAGATGAATCACCAGCAGTAAAGTCCCAGTGACAGAATTATAAAGATACCGACGGAAATGGAAAAACAAAATCAACAGACTTGGCGATGGGATGACTTTCAGTCATTTGGGGAATTGGAGTTCTATGCAGGTAAACTAAGGAAGAACCTAATTGTGTAAACAGAGTAAGAAAAGAAAACGATTAAAGGGAAAATGTTGGAAGAGGAAACACAGGGCAAGGAGATTATTTGAGGCCTGGTGGGGAAGGTGATTTCTGATCTAAAAATGGTTGTAGCATTGGTGAGCTGGCAATGAAGGCAGGCAATTTGGGGGGTTGTGTTTGGTAGGGAATTGGAAATCTCAGAAGGAACTGAGATTCAGAAGTGAGGTCAGTACTGGTGAGATAGGTTTAAGAGTATTTTGTGTTGATGTGATAATTACTAGGTCCAAGGGAGTAGGTCTGATTGTGCAGAGAGAGATGTGCATGGTAAAGAGGAGACCTGCAGAGGACGTCCGAAATGTTTCCATTTGAGGGCTGGGAGGAGAAAGGTGCCGGTGAAATGGAGACGGAGAAGGAACAGTAGAAAAAGGAGACCAGAGGGCACAGAGGAAAAACAAAACAGTTTTAGGAGAGGATACCTACATCGAAGGTTCCAGAGGGGTCAAGTAGGGGGAGGACTGTGATGAGACCATAGTGTTTCCTCTTAGAAAGATATTGGAGATGTTTGAAAAAGCATTTTCAGTGAAGTATTTGATGTGGAAGCCTGATTCCTGAGAGCTGAGAGGTGAATGAGGGATGGAGAGCCATGGGTAGTGAATGGGATTTGTGTATGATGTTGATGAATGGAAGGAGGGTTGCTTGACGTGGGGACACGTGGAAAAGGCATCTTACCATAAGGGATAAAGGGAAGAGATGAACATTCAAGAGAGGGTGAGGAGCTGATTAATGTGACAAAATCTAGGAGGAGGCATGAAGGATGGAAACCTGTAGCTGAAATTCGGTCTCTGTACACCATACTGAATTGAATCTCGGAGACAGCGTTTTGAGTGAAGTAGAAAAGAATATCTTTACTGCTTTGTCAGGCAAAGGGAGCCACAGCGGGCTAATGCCCTCAAGACGGTGTCCAGATCTGGAGGGGGTAGTGAGGAGTTTTCTAGTAATGGTTCAAAGAGGAGGGTGTGATCAGCTCGTGGACATTCTTCTGATTGGTTGGTGGTAAGGTAAGTGGGAGTCAGCATCATCAACCTTCTGATTCCAACTGGTCTGGGGTCTACATGCTTGTGGGCAGCCTACAGTTAATTTCTTTCACCTGGTGGGGATTGCAGTATCTGCAAAACAGCTCAAAGATATTGTTATGGATATCCCTTGATGGGGAACCAGGACCCTGCCCCAAGGCTGCACTATTGTTTTTTGACTGCACCTCCCTTGTCTCCTCATCCCCTCCCTTCCCTGATTAGCAACTGTTTGAACCTGCCCTTTGGAACTCAGGGAAGGTCATGGAGGCTGAATGAAGCCTATTTCCTGCAAACAAGAAATGGGGGCACAGAAAGACTTTTGTGCCCAGGAGCCCCAAGGGTCCTTCTCTGTTTCAAACCAAAGCCCAGGGATCACCATTAGCACAGGAGAGGAGTTGGGATTCCTCCTCCCTGCAGACTAGAGAGAGGCCGGAGGGGCAGATGAAACAATGAAGTTACTTTGAGGTGAAGGTGGCGTGGGGGGGGGGGGGGGATGGGGGTGGGGGTGGTGAGGGAGAGAACGTTTTCAGTGAAGTAGGAGGCTCAGAAAGAAGGGGATGGGGTATTTGAAGATTAGAGTCGGATGGGTTGAAATTGCTACCATATGGAGCAGGATGGACAGTTAATAAGGATGAATAAAAGGATTAGTGAGCAGCTGAGGCAGAATAACATAGATTTATAATGGAGCTGGTCAGCTGGCTTTTATAATTTTCTACAGTTTGGGAACAGGAGTGGATAAAATGGATGATTAGGTCTACCCAGGGCTGGGGATTGGCAAGATTAGAGAGATCACAGGGTGGGCTAGATCTGGGAAGAGGACTTCAGGGTGTTCCTGTGTATCTGTATTTAACAACAGAGACCCCTGGGATGGGTCACTGAGAGGGGCCTCAGAGTCTTGAATGCCACAGCACAAATGAGCTCACTAGCTCTCTTTCACTCAAGAACTTCTCCGAGGAGGTCTATGGTACCTTTCAAAGGTGAGTTTTCATGGGAAGGAGTGAGGAAAAATGAAGAGCCCTGCTAAGGGGGTTAGGATAGTGTTGGAAATCAAAGGCATTGAGGATCCTGGGACCACAGAAGTCTCCCAGATGGAGGGGGCAGCTCCTTGGCCTCTAATCTACGTCAAGAATTGCATCATGTAATCCTTTCTCTAAGGCTGTGAATTAAACACAGAAGGCTGAGACTTGTGCCCCAGGTTGCCTGGGTTGGGAATAAGAAAATTAGCCAGGATTCCAGCCCAGGTTTGTATGACACCAAAGTGCGTGAACCACTCACTGCCCTACACCACCATCTTCCTTGAAGCTTTAGAAGGTTCCGTGAAGGGAAGTCTCTGGTTGGTCCTCAAGAGGTTTTGGACCACCAGCACCATCCTGACTCTGCTCATCAGGGAGCAGATTCACAAACACAGTAGGTTTGGATGGGAGTGTAGCTGCCTTTCTGTAAAGCGTGACCAATAATGAGGGAGGGGGTTGCTTCTCGTGTGCTGTAAATTCCTCATGACTCATTTCTTTGGAGAATGCTTCCTCAAGTTGGCTTTTCAGTTCTCTTCACATAAGCTTGGACATTTGTGTTTAAACTGAAGTTTGAAAACATTCTGAAGTGTCTCTTGTCTACTTAATTCTACCTTCTATTTCCCTCTTGGTGGAAGCAGAATGGGTTAGAACTTGAGCTAGAGAAGGACATGCCATTCACTTGCCTTCTGGGGGAGATCTCCTGACAGGAGGCACTATGCACTGTGTCCCTGGCCGTGGACAGAGACCCTCAGAGAGGGAAACATGGTGGCAACTGACAATGAATGAACTAAAGATTCACAAAAAGGATGCAACCTGGGGGAACATGTGAGCCGAGGAGAGCTGCGAGCATAAGTAATGTGGGGAACAGGAGCCCAAACCCAAAAGCAGGCCCAAAGGCTGCAGTTAGAGGCTTGTATGCCTTAAAAAAATAAAAACAGTGTGCCTGGGGCTATACTGTGCTCAGGCAAGGCAATATTTCAGAAGAAGAATAGGTGACCTCCTTTCATTTCTGAGTTTTATTTTGCTCAGAGCTGGGAATGGAGGCAAACAGTGTGAAGGGAAGACTTCTAGCAGCTACTTTTGGTTAGTTTTTAAGTTCACTATTATGGTGGGCAGCCTCTACAGTGGCCCCCAGTGATCTCCACATACTGGTGTTCATATCACTGTGTAGGAGTGAGTGCTAGGCCTAGTGATGTGTTTCTAACAAGTAGAACGTGCTACAAGTAATGGTCATCGCTCCCAAGATTAGGTTACAAAAAAGACTGTGACTTTGTCCCACCGTCCCGTCTTGCCCTCCCACCTGCTTTCTCTGATGGAGTCAGCTGCTGTGTTGTGGACTGTCCTATGGAGGCCCATGTGGCAAGGAGGTGAAAGAGGACTCCAGTCAACAGCCAGTGAGGCCCTGAGAACCTCAGTCCAACAACCTCCAAGGAACTGAAGGCTGCCAACAACCACATGAGCTTGGAAGTGAATCTTCCTCCTGTTGAGTCTTGCGATGACTACCGCCCGAGTTGATCTTGATCACGGCCTTGTGACTCTGAGTCATAGGACCCATCAGAAACTGTGAGTTAATAAGTGTGTATTTAAGATGTTATGTTTTGGGATAATTGATTACACAGAAGTAGATAACGAATACAACTCTATGACTTCCCACGTGACTACTCCATCCACCATTGGCATAAAATAGGTTCTTCCTGGAAAGACAGAAGAGAACGCTTTATAATCACTCTGGGCCATATAGCATTGCTGCCCCTGAGTCTGTGACACCCCGATCCTCCTTGCCAAGAGCATTGATGACCTCCTGAAAAAAAACTGGAAAGGCCAAAATCTCAATGCCTTCGGATGCCGCCTATTACACTGCCTGGACCCCTCTATGTAAAAGGCTGTGAAAATTCTTCGGTTTTGTGGCTCAGTAACACTAAGAACCTACTGGAGAGATGGGCAGGTTAGTCAGTGGTAGAAAGATCGAGTTTTAGGCCAGGGTAGAGTAGAGCCAGGCCTTGATCACCTGGGGACTCTCCTCTCCATAGGACTCTGCTTCTTGACTGGGCTCTGTTCCAGTGGGTGGGGCATCCCTGTCCACTCTCAGACAATGTGCTCTTCCTGACCTCATCACGGCACACTCTCCCTAATTTTCTGAATTACTAACCACACTGCTTTTCATTAACCCTGGATCCCAACCAAGTGTTTTTCTGACACCAGCCTTTTAAGCTACCTACACTTAAAAAAAATTGCTTTATATACTGATGGTTTTACCTAACATTCTTAATCCCAACTCTATCCTATCTCCTGCCACAGCTATCATAGATTTGGCTTTAAAAGAGGTTTTAGTTTTTTTTCCCCTCAAGGCCAATATCCTATCCTTCATTATACCACTCATAGGCAATCGTTAGGGAGCTCCGTGGAAATATTTTCAGTTTGTTCTTAGATATATTGGGTGGGCCAAAAGGTTCGTTCTTTTTTCCCATAAGATGGCTCTAGTAGCACTTAGTTGTCTTTAACTTCATTCAAGACAATTTTGTTGGATTGCATATGACAGCCGTCATATCAGCGTGCATTTAAAAAAAGACTTACCAAAATTGGTGAATTTTTGTGTAGCCATTTTAATATTGATGATGGAAGAAAAAAAGCAACATTTTTGGCATATTATGCTTTATTATTTCAAGAAAGGTAAAAACACAACTGAAACGCAAAAAAAGATTTGTGCAGTGTATGGAGAAGGTGCTGTGATCGAATGTGTCAAAAGAGGTTTGTGAAGTTTCATGCTAGGGATTTCTTGCTGGACGATGAAATCTACCCATCTCACTGGATGGGTAGACCAGTTGAAGTTGACAGTGATCAAATCGAAACAATAGTTGAGAACAATCAAAGTTATACCACATGGGAGGTAGCTGATATACTCAAAATATCCAAATCAAGTGTTGAAAATTATTTGCACCAGCTTGGTTATGTGAATCGCTTTGATGTTGGGTTCCACATAAGTTAAGAGAAAAAAACCTTCTTGACCATATTTCCACATGCACTTCTCTACTGAAATGTAATGAAAACATTCCATTTTTAAAACAAATTGTGATGGGCGATGAACAGTGGATACTGTACAATAATGTGGAATGGAAGAGATTGTGGGGCAAGAGAAATGAACCACCACCAACCACACCAAAGGCCAGTCTCCATCCAAAGAAGGTGATGTGTATATGGTGGGATTGGAAGGGAGTCCTCTATTATGAGCTCCTTCCAGAAAACCAAACAATTAATTCCAAAAAATACTGCTCCCAGTTAGACCACTTGAAAGCGACACTCAATGAAAAGCGACCAGAATTAGTCAACAGAAAATGCATAATCTTCTATCAGGATAATGCAAGACCACTTGTTTCTTTGAAGGCCTGGCAAAAAATGTTACAGCTTGACTGGGAAGTTCTGATTCATCTGCTGTATTCACCAGACATTGCACTTTCGGATTTCCAATTATTTTGGTCTTTACAAAATTCTCTTAATGGAAAGAATTTCAGTTCCCTGGAAGACTGTAAAAGGCACCTGGAACAGTTCTTTGCTCAAAAAGATAAAAAATTTTGGGAAGATGGAATTATGAAGTTGCCTGAAAAATGGCAGAAGGTAGTGGAACAAAAGAGTGAATACGTTGTTCAGTAAAGTTCTTGGTGAAAATGAAATATGTGTCTATCATTTTTACTTAAATAACCGAAAACACTTTTTGGCCCACCCAATAGAAACCTATTGGACTTATTTACAGAACAGAAATAGACTCACAGACATAGAAAACCAAATTAAGGTTACCAAAAGGGAAAGGGGGGGAAGGGATAAATTAGGAGTTTGAGATTAAAATATACATACTACTATATATAAAATAGATAACCAACAAGGACCTATAGTACAGGAAACTATACTTAATATCTTGTAATAACCTTGTAATAACCTATAATGGAAAAGAATCTAAAAAAGAATATATGTGTGTGTGTGTATATATATATATATATATATATATAAATAACTGAATCACTTTGCTGTATACCTGAAACTGGCACAACATTGTAAATCAACTATATTTCAAGAAAAATTTTAAAAAAGATAAGAGATACTATATAAGAAAATATCTTATGCTGGCATACTTTTGACAAGATCATGTGTGCATTTCTCTCCTTCTATACTTAGAATAGAAGGAATTGTATTACATTTGAATTTCGGGTACTTAATTATTAAAAATGAAAGATCAGGGAAGTACTCCTTCTCCTTTCTTGACACCAGATGACAGTTACTTCAGACCTTCTCTCTCCTCAAACCTCCAGTACCTCTCCCAACATTGCTTTAAGCTGGTGACCACGCGTCCTACTTTATTGAGGACATCAAAGCAACTGAAAGATGCTTCTACAGGCTGCTCCCCTGCCAGTGTCTGCCCTTCAAACTCACATCAAACTTCTCCACTTGTGCACAAGCTCCCATTCTCCAATTGCTGTTTTCAGGGTATCACTTCATCAACTCTCCACTTCTTTCTTACACCATTGACTTTTTGTTCTTCACTGGATCATTCTTATGGACATACTATTATAGCTCCCATCTTAAAAAGGGAATCTTCTCCTGAGTCTACTTTCTCCACCAGCTGCCACCCCGTTTCTTTGTACCTGCTGCAACAATAATCCTAGAAAATGATATCTATGCTCACTGTCTCTAATTTCTTGCCTCCTGATTTCTCTTGAAACCTACTTAATCAGGCTTTTTCTCAAATCTTTCCATAGAAACGGCTCTTGTCAAGGTTACCTATGACCTCCACATTGTTATACCCCATGGCTAGTTGTCAGTCTTCATCTTACTTGAACTGTTAGCAGCATTTGAGACACGTGTTCAGTCCCTGCTCTTTGATACACTTTCCCTGCTTGGCTTCCAGTGTACCATACCCTCCTGGCCACTCCTCCTTGGCTTCCTTTGCTGGTTCCTTTTCTTTTCTCAGATCTCATAATGTAGGAGTGTTCTAGGGCTCAGTCCTTGATCCTCTCCTGTTTTTCTCTCCATACTCCTGAGTAATCTCCTTGGTGATCTTGGTGATTCCTTGGTGATCTCCTCCAGTCTCATGTCTATAAATGCCATCTATATGCCTGCCAATGAGTACAAAATTGTTATGTCCAGCTCAGACTTTTATACTCCAGATTATCATAGCCATCTGTCTACTTCGCATCTATATTTGGATGTCTAATTGACTTCTTAAACCGAATCTGTACGAAACTGGGTTCCTGTTCCCCTGATTGTTGCCAAACCTGTAACAGTTGTAGCCTTCCCCATCTTAGTTGATAGCGATCCATTATTTCATTATTTAAGCCAAAAAAATTGGAGTTATCTTTGACTCTGTTCTTTCTCTCACGCCCCGTTTAAACAGTCAGGAAATCCTGTTGACTTTAGCTTTTTTTAAAATGGAAGTATAGTTGATTTACAATATTGTGTTAGTTTCAGGTGTACAGCAAAGTGATTCAGTTATTTATCTTTTTCAGATTATATTCCATTGTAGGTCATTATGAGATATTGAATATAATTTCCTGTGCTATACAGGGGATCCTGTTGCTTATCTATTTTATGTATAGTAGTTTGTATCTGTTAATCCCATGCTCCTAATTTGCCCCTCCTTCACTCCCTCTCCCCTTTGGTAACCATAAGTTTGTTTTCTATGTCTGTCTGTTTCTGTTTTGTACATAGATTCATTTGCATTATTGTTTAGATTCTACTTGTAAGTGATATCATATAATACTTTCTGTCTCTGTCTAGTTTTCCTCATTAAGTATAATATTCTCTAGGTCCATTCATGTTACTGCAAATGGCAATATTTCATTCTTTTTTATGAGTGAGCACTATTCCATTGTGTGTGTGTGTATGTGTGTATGTATATATATACATACACACATACACACACACATATATATGTATGTATATATGTAGATATACATACCATATCTTCTTAAGCCAGTTGTATGTTGATGGGCACTTGGGTGTTTTCTGTCTTGGGTATTATAAATAGTGCTGCTTTGAACACTAAGAGGAATGTATCTTTTCGAATTAGAGTTTTCATTTTTTCTGGATATATACCCAGGAGTGGGATTGCTGGATCATATGGTAGCTTTATTTTTAGTTTTTTAAGGAGCCTCCATACTGTTTTCCAGTGGCTGCACAAATTTATATTCTCATTAACAGTGTAGGATGGTTCCTCTTTTCTGCACCCCTTTCCAGCATTTATTATTTGTAGACTTTTCCATGATGGCCATTGTGACAGGTGTGAGGTGAAACCTCACTGTAGTTTTCTTTTTTTTTAACATCTTTATTGGAGTATAATTGCTTTACAATGGTGTATTAGTTTCTGCTGTATAACAAAGTGAATCAGCTATGCATATACATATATACCCATATCTCCTCCCTCTTGCATCTCCCTCCCACCCTCCCTATCCCAGGCCTCTAGGTGGACACAAAGCACAGAGCTGATCTCCCTGTGCTATGTGGCTACTTCCCACTAGCTATCTATTTTACATTTGGTAGTGTATATATGTCCATGCCACTCTCTCACTTCATCCCAGCTTACCCCTCCCCCTCCCCATATCCTCAAGTCCATTCTCTAGTAGGTCTGTGTCTTTATTCCTGTCCTGCCCCTAGGTTCTTCAGAACCACTTTTTTTTCTTAGATTCCATATATATGTGTTAGCATACGGTATTTGTTTTTATCTTTCTGACTTACTTTACTCTATATGACAGACTCTAGGTCCATCCACCTAACTACAAATAACAATTTTGTTTCTTTTTATGGCTGAGTAATATTCCAGTGTATACATGTGCCACATCTTCTTTATCCATTCATCTGTCGATGGACACTTAGTTTGCTTCCATGTCCTGGCTATTGTAAATAGAGCTGCAATGAACCTTGTGGTACATGACTCTTTTTGAATTATGGTTTTCTCAGGGTATATGCCCAGTAGTGGGATTGCTGGGTCATATGGTCATTCTATTTTTAGTTTTTTAAGGAACCTTCGTACTGTTCTCCATAGTGGCTGTATCAATTTACATTCCCACCAACAGTGCAAGAGAGTTCCCTTTTCTCCACACCCTCTCCAGCATTTATTGTTTGTAGATTTTTTGATGATGGCCATTCTGACTGGTGTGAGGTGATACCTCATTGTAGTTTGGATTTGCATTTCTCTAATGATTAGTGATGTTGAGCATCCTTTCATGTGTTTGTTGGCAATCTGTATATCTTCTTTGGAGAAATGTCTACTTAGGTCTTCTGCCCATTTTTGGACTGGATTGTTTGTTTTTTGATATTGAGCTGCATGAGCTGCTTATATATTTTGGAGATTAATCCTTTGTCAGTTGCTTCGTTTGCAAATATTTCTTCCCATTCTGAGGGTTGTCTTTTTGTATTTCCTTTGCTGTGCAAAAGCTTTTAAGTTTCATTAGGTCCCATTTGTTTATTTTTGTTTTTATTTCCATTTCTCTAGGAGGTGGATCAAAAAGGATCTTGTGGTGATTTATGTCATAGAGTGTTCTATGTTTTCCTCTAAGAGTTTTATAGTGTCTGACCTTACAGTTAGGTCTTTATTCCAATTTGAGTTTATTTTTGTGTATGGTGTTAGGGAGTGTTCTCATTTCATTCTTTTACATGTGGCTGTCCAGTTTTCCCAGCACCACTTATTGAAGAGGCTGTCTTTTCTCCATTGTATACTCTTGCCTCCTTTGTCAATGATAAGGTGAATCTCTGGGCTTTTTATCCTGTTCCATTGATCTGTATTTTTGTATTTGTGCCAGTACCATACTTTCTTGATGACTGTAGCTTTGTAGTATAGGCTGAAGTCCAGGAGACTGATTCCTTCAGCTCTGTTTTTCTTTCTCAAGATTGCTTTGGCTATTTGGGGTCTCTTGTATTTCCATACAAATTGTGCAATTTTTTGTTCTAGTTTTGCAAAAAATGTCATTGGTAGTTTGATAGGGATGCATTGAATCTGTAGATTGCTTTGTGTAGTATAGTCATGTTCACAGTGTTGATTCTTCCAATCCAAGCACATGCAATATCTCTCCATCTGTTTGTATCATCTTTAATTTCTTTCATCAGTGTCTTATAGTTTTCTGCATACAGGTCTTTTTTCTCCTTAGGTAGGTTTATTCCTAGGTATTTGATTCTTTTTGTTGCGATAGTAAATGGGAGCGTATCCTTAAATTCTCTTTCAGATCTTTCACCGTTAGTGTACAGGAATGCAAGAGATTTCTGTGCATTAATTTTGCATCGTGCTACTTTACCAAATTCACTGATTAGCTCTAGTAGTTTTCTGGTAACATCTTTATGATTCTGTATGTATAGTATCTTGTCATCTGCAAACAGCGACAGCTTTACATCTTCTTTTCTGATTTGGATTCCTTTTATTTCTTCTTCTTCTCTGATTGCTCTGATTTCTTCTTTGATTGATTCTCAAAACAATGCTGAATAATAGTCGTGAGAGTGGGCAACCTTGTCTTGTTCCTGAACTTAGCGGAAATGCTTTCAGTTTTTCACCATTGAAGACGATGTTGGCTGTGGGTTTGTCATATATGGCCTTTATTATGTTGAGGTAAGTTTCCTCTATGCCTACTTTCTGGAGGGTTTTTATCATAAATGGTGTTGAATTTTGTCAAAAGCTTTTTCTGCATCTATTGAGATGATCATATGGTTTTTCTCCTTCAGTTTGCTAATGTGGTGTATCACATTGATTGATTTGCGTATATTGAAGAATCCTTGCAATCCTGGGGTAAACCCCACTTGATCATGGTGTATGATCCTTTTAATGTGCTGTTGGATTCTGTTTGCTAGTATTTTGTTGAGGATTTTTGCATCTATGTTCATCAGTGATATTGACCTGTAGTTTTCTTTTTTTGTGACGTCTTTGTGTGGTTTTGGTTTCAGGATGATGGTGACCTCTTAGAATGAGTTTGGGAGTGTTCCTCCTTCTGCATTATTTTGGAAGAGTTTGAGAAGTATAGGTGTTAGCTCTTTTCTAAATGTTTAATAGAATTCACCTGTGAAGCCATCTGGTCCTGGGCTGTTGTTTATTGGAAGATTTTTACTCACAGTTTCAATTTCAGTGCTTGTGATTGGTCTGTTTATATTTTCTATTTCTTCCTGGTTCATTCTCTGAAGGCTGTGCTTTTCTAAGCATTTGTCCATTTCTTCCACGTTGTCCATTTTATTGGCATATAGTTGCTTGTAGTAATCTCTCATGATCCTTTGTATTTCTGCAGTGTCAGTTGTTACTTCTCCTTTTTCATTTCTAATTCTATTGATTTGAGTCTTCTCCCTTTTTTCTTGATGAGTCTGGCTTATGGTTTATCAGTGTTGTTTATCTTCTCAAAGAACAAGCTTTTAGTTTTATTGATCTTTGCTATTGTTTCCTTCATTTCTTTTTCATTTATTTCTGATCTGATCTTTATGATTTCTTTCCTTCTGCTAACTTTGGGTTTTTTATTTTTGTTGTTATTCTTCTTTCTCTAATTGCTTTAGGTGTAAGCTTAGGTTGTTTATTTGAGATGTTTCTTGTTTCTTGAGGTAGGATTGTATTGCTATAAACTTCCCTCCTAGGACTGCTTTTGCTGGATCCCATAGGTTTTGGGTCGCCGTGTTTTCATTGTCATTTGTTTCTAGGTGTTTTTTGATTTCCTCTATGATTTCTTCAGTGACCTCTTGGTTATTTAGTAAACAACCTTTGTGTTGTTTAGCCTCCATGTGCTTTTATTCTTTACAGATATTTTTCCTGTAATTGATACCTAGTCTCATAGTGTTGTGGTCAGAAAAGATACTTGATATGATTTTAGTTTTCTAAAATTTACCAAGGCTTGATTTGTGACCCAAGATATGATGTATCCTCGAGAATGTTCCATGAGCACCTGAGAAGAAAGTGTATTCTGTTGTTTTGGATGGAATATCCATCAATTAATGGACATAGTTAATGTCCATTAAATATCAATTAAGTCCATTTTGTTTAATGTGTCATTTAAATCTGTGTTTCCTTATTTATTTTCATTTTGGATGATTTGTCCATTGGTGAAAGTGGGGCATTAAATTCCCCTACTATTATTGTGTTATTGTTGATTTCCCCTTTTATGGCATTTGCCTTATGTACTGAGGTGCTCCTGTGTTGGGTGCATAAATATTTACAATTGTTATATCTTCTTCTTGGATTGATCCCTTGATTATTATGTAGTGTCCTTCTTTGTCTCTTGTAATAGTTTTTATTTTAAAGTCTATTTTGTCTGATATGAGAATTGCTACTCCCGCTTTCTGTTGATTTCCATTTGCATAGAATATGCTTTTCCATCCCCTCACTTTCAATCTGTATGTGTCCCTGGGTCTGAAGTGGGTCTCTTGTAGACAGCATATATACGGGTGTTGTTTCTCTTTCCATTCAGACAGTCTATGTCTTTTGGTTGGACTGTTTAATCCATTTACATTTAAGGTAGTTATTGATATGTATGTTCCTATTACCATTTTCTTAATTGTTTTGGGTTTGTTATTGTAGGTCTTTTCCTTTTCTTGTGTTTCCTACCTAGACAAATTCCTTTAGCATTTGTTGTAAAGCTGGTTTGGTGGGGCTGTATTCTCTTAGCTTTTGCTTGTCCGTAAAGGTTTTAATTTCTCCCTCAAATCTGAATGAGATTCTTTCTGGGTAGAGTAATCTTGGCTGTAGGTTTTTCCCTTTCATCACTTTAAATATGTCCTGCTACTCCCTTCTGGCTTTCAGAGTTTCAGCTGAAGGATCAGCTGTTAAGCTTATGGGGATTCCCTTGTATGTTATTTGTTGCTTTTCCCTTGCTGCTTTCAATATTTTTTCTTTGTATTTGATTTTTGATAGTTTGATTAATAAGTGTCTTGGCATGTTTCTTGTTGGATTTATCCTGTATGGGCCTCTCTGCACTTCCTGGACTTGATTGACTATTTCCTTTCCCATATTAGGGAAGTTTTCAATTATAATCTCTTCAAATATTTTCTCAGTCCCTTTTTTTTCCTCTTCTTCTTCTGGGACCCCTATAATTCGAATGTTGGTGCATTTAATGTTGTCCCATAGGTCTCTGAGACTGTTTCAATTCTTTTCCTTTTTTTTTTCTTTATTCTGCTCTGCAGTAGTTATTTCTACTATTTTGTCTTCCAGGTCACTTATCCATTCTTCTGCCTCAGTTATTCTGCTATTGATTCCTTCTAGAGAATTTTTAATTTCATTTGTTGTATTGTTCATAATTGTTTTCTTCCTCTTTAGTTTTTCTAGGTCCTTGTTAAATGTTTCTTGTATTTTCTCCATTCTATTTCCAACATTTTGGATCATCTTTACTATCATTACTCTGAATTCTTTTTCAGGTAGACTGCCTATTTCCTCCTCATTTGTTTGGTCTGGTGGGTTTTTACCTTGCTCCTTCATCTGCTGTGTATTTCTCTGTCTTCTCATTTTGCTTATCTTACTGTGTTTGGGGTCTCCTTTTCGCAGGCTGCAGGTTTGTAGCTCCTGTTGTTTTTGGTATCTGTCCCCAGTGGCTAAGGTTGGTTCAGTGAATTGTGTAGGCTTCCTGGAGGAGGGAACTGGTGCTTGTGTTTTGGTGGATGAGGCTGGATCTTGTTTTCTGCTGGGCAGGATCACATCTGGTGGTGTGTTTTGGGGCGTCTGTGAACTTATTATGATTTTAGGCAGCCTCTCTGCTAAGGGGTGGGGTTGTGTTCCTGTCTTGCTAGTTGTTTGGCATGGGGTGTCCAGAACCGTAGCTTGCTGGTCGTTGAGTGGAGCTGGGTCTTAGCATTGAGAAGGAGATCTCTGGGAGAGCTTTCACCATTTGATATTATGTGGGGCCGGGAGGTCTCTGGTGGACCAATGTCCTGAACTTGGCTCTCCCACCTCAGAGCCTCAGGCCTGACATCCAGACAGAGCACCAAGACCCTGTCAGCCACATGGCTCAGAAGTAAAGGGAGGAAGGAAAAGAAAGAAAGAAAAAATAAAATAAAGTTATTAAAGTAAAAAAATTATTAAAAATAAAAAATAATAAAGTATTAAAAAAAGAAAGATCAACCAAGTTAATGAACAAATCCACCAATGATAATAAGTGCTAAAAACTATACTAAAAAAAAAAAAATGGACAGACAGAACCCTAGGACAAATGGTAAAAGCAAAGCTATACAGACAAAATCACACAAAGAAGCATACACATACACACTCACAAAAAGAGAAAAAGGTAAAAGAAAAAAAATATATATATATATTTAAAAAAAAAGGAAGAGAGCAACCAAATCAATAAACAAATCTACCAAAGATAATAAGCTCTAAATAGTAAACTAAGATAAACATAAAAACAGAAACAAAGTAGTTGCAGAAAGCAAACCCCAAGTCTACAGTTGCTCCCAAATTTCACCATCTCAATTTTGGGATGATTCGTTGTATATTCAGGTATTCCGGAGATGCAGGGTACATCAAGTTGATTGTGGAGATTTAATCCGCTGCTCCTGAGGCTGCTGGGAGAGATTTCCCTTTCTCTTCTCTGTTCGCACAGCTCCTGGGGTTCAGCTTTGGATATGGTCCCCCCTCTGCTTGTAGGTAGCCTGAGGGCATCTGTTCCCCTCTCAGACAGGACAGGGTTAAAGGAGCAGCTGACTAGGGGCCTCTGGCTCACATTAGACTGTGGTGGGAGGGTGAGGGACGGGTATGGAATGCGGGGCAAACCTGCGGTGGCAGAGGGCAGCGTGATGTTGCAACAGCCTGAGGCGCGCCGTGCGTTCTCCTGGGAAAGTTGGCCCTGGTTCACGGCACCCTGGCAGTGGCGGGCTGCACAGGCTCCCTGGAGGCGAGGTGTGGATAGTGACCTGTGCTTGCACACAGGCTTCTTGGTGCCTGCAGCAGCAGCCTTAGCGTTTCATGCCCATCTCTGGTGTCCATGCTGATAGCCGTGGGTTGCGCCTGTCTAGCACTCATTTAGGTGGTGCTCTGAATCCCCTCTCTTCGCGCACTCCAAAACAACGGTCTCTTGCCTCTTAGGCAGATCCAGACTTTTTCCTGGACTCCTTCCCTGCTAGCTGTGGCACACTAGCCCCCTTCAGGCTGTGTTCATGCCGCCAACCCCAGTCCTCTCCCTGGGATCTGAACTCCGAAGCCCGAGCCTCAGCCCCCAGCCCCCACCCGCCCCAGCGGGTGAGCAGACAAGCCTCTCGGACTGGTGAATGCTGGTCAGCACCTATCCTGTGTGCAGGAATCTGTCTGCTTTGCCCTCTGCACCCCTGTTGCTGCGGTCTCCTCCGTGGCTCTGAAGCTCCCCCCGCCGCCCACCCCCCCGTCTCCACCAGTGAAGCGGTTTCCTAGTGTGTGGAAACTTTTCCTCCTTCACAGCTCCCTCCCAGAGGGGCAGGTCCTGTCCCTATTCTTTTGTCTCTGTTTTTTCTTTTTTCTTTTGTGCTACCCAGGTACGTGGGGACTTTCTTGCCTTTTGGGAAGTCTGAGGTCTTCTGCCAGTGTTCAGTAGGTGTTCTGTAGGAGCTGTTCCACATGTAGATGTATTTCTGATGTATTTGTGGGGAGGAAGGTGATCTTCACATCTTACTCCTCCGCCATCTTGAAGGTCCCCGCCTCATTGTAGTTTTGATTTGTATTTCTCTAATGATTAGTGATGTTGAGCATCTTTTCATGTGCCTGTTGGTCATCTGCTTGTCTTCTTTGGAAAAATGTCTGTTTAAGATCTTCTGCCCATTTTTTGATTGGGGTGTTCGTTTTTTCCATATTGAGCTGTATGAGCGCATTGGCTTTATCTTTAAGATCTATCCAGAATGTGACCATTTTTCACCAATTCCTGTGCTTTCATTCAGATCCACTGTCATCTCTTACATGGATTCCTGTAATAGCCTCCTGGGGCTTCTTGTTTTCACCCTTGCTTCTCTGCAGTCTATTTCCAACACAGCAGACAGATCTACCATTTTGAAAGATTGTATCGCCTCATTCTTAAAACATTCCAAAAGCTCTCACCCATTTCGTATATATGTCCTTTAAGTGGCCTGCATGATCTGATTTCTGTCACTTCTGTGATCTTGGCTGTGCTACAGAAGTCCTCTAAGTGGTGGTTTCCTCATCTGAAAAGTGGAGGAGAGTATAATTCTTACTTTACAGGATTGTTGTAAGGATTAAATGAGATAGTACATGTAGTAGTAAAAAGAAATTGAAATAATAATTTTTTTACTATTATTAGTAATTATTAAATATTAAGTTTAATGCCTTTAGCTTGGAATTCAAGGTCATTTACATCTTTTCCCAATCTTTCCTTATACTGTATTTCTCATGGTTCTCCCTTCTCTACTTCTCAGTTTTCTTGCTTGTAAAATTTGTAAAATGGAGATAAGTTTTGCCTTTGCTCACAAGGACGGCACATCAAACTCCTCTTACTGAAGAAGGGGCTGCACAAATAGAAGATGTTGTCATCCTGTTCCCAAGGACTAAAAGGTTCTTCTTTCTTGTCTCTGCAGTAATAACAACAAAGTGCTTTTCCTTCAAATGTTTTACCTGGGAACCCTCCCTTCTCCCCCCCGCAAAAAAAAACCCACATGTCTGTTGCTCTGGCAACATCAGGAAGGGAATTAGCACCCAAAGAAACTGTAATACTGCGCCTGTGCAGGCTTCAGGGATGGGTACTTGATTTGACAATTTAGAAAACAGCAAAGACCCTTGCTTCTACACCTTGTGATACCATTTGTCCTTGTCAACTCTGTTTGATCAATTAATGTTCCAGCAGAACAGAAATGCCGTTCACTGTGTGTTCTTCTTGTCGCTTGACGCTGATGGGGCTTGTTTCTCTCGTTTAATTGAAATGCTTCCCACACAAAAGAAAGTTAGCTTGTTGGATTCCCAGAGAATATTCATTCACCCATAGGCCCAGAGCACCATCATCTCAGTGCAAATTGTGCCAAAAGAGGGAAATGTGCTATTATCCGATCATCTTGTAAAAAATCGGGTGTAATGTTTGAGTTCAGCAGATGGTTGGACCTGGGGAGATGAAAGACTCTGTCCTGGAACTTTTTGGATGGGCCTGTGACCCATCTGCTTGATTGAGGCACCCTACATGGCTCCTATGTGAGACCTTTGGTCCTTTTAATCCTGCCTCTACATCTTTGTCCATAAGGGTTGTCTGTATGGTTGGAGCTGGACAACCTAGGTCAGGAGAGGAAGGGGGAAGAGGTCTTGGAAAGAAGTGAGACGCAGCCAGTTCTCTACAGGGATTGTCCAGACGAATGTCTCATTAGTTCTCCATTTTAAATTTGAGTTGAAGACCAGGATATATGAACAACAACAAAAAAAATCTGGTACGACGAACGGACGTAATGGAGCCACCGTCAAGTAACTTAAAGTTCATCCTTACTGTATGTAGCAACTGAATAATTGTTACCATGTGTATGGTATTTGGACAGAAATTTAACTTTGCACCTATTTTGGGGCCTGGGTCCTCTGCAAGGCATTATGCTTAGCGGTGTAATATGGTAGGAGAAGCATGACCTCCACGGGCGAACTTTACCATACCAGCTGCATGTCTTTGGGCTAGATGTTGAACCTCTCTGTGCCTCCGTTTCTTCTTCTGCAAAGTGAATGATGTGATAATAATGATAATACTTTGTAGAGTTATTGTGAGGGTTAAATGAGATAATGTATGTGAAAGTAACTGGAATGGAGTTAGATCCTTTGACCCTACGTGCTTTCAGGACCATCGAGGGGTGAGATGAGTATAGCAAGATAATGATAACATGATCCCTTTTCCCCCAGGTGTAGCAGGAAAGTAAGTAGACAAATAATGTAAATATAATGCAAATGATTAAATGTGCTATAAAGCAAAATGATTAGAAAAACAAGAGAATGAGATGAATTTTGACGAAGGAGAAATCTGGATGCTTTGGAGAAGGTGGGATGGGTGGATAGAATGAGTGGTGGGGAGGTGGAGGGACTTTCTGGTGGAGGGAAAAGCAAAAGCAAGCACCTGGAGTCTGGAGAGCACAGGGTATGGTGGGGTAACCTTATTAGGACGGCTTCCCAGGAACAGGCTCTCTGGAAGGGTATTGGAAAAGAAGTCTGGCTTCCAGTTAGGTTGAGATGGAGTGCTGGATGAGTAGTTTGGGTATTGTTGTGTTAAAAAATTGGGAGCCATTGAAGTGTTTTGTTTTGTTTGTTTGTCTGTAGCAGGTGAGTGACAATGATCAGGTCTGTGCTTTAGAAACATAATTCTGGCTCTAGTATGTCTGAGGGGTAATGGGGAGGGAGACTGCAGTACTCTACAGGAGAAATGATGAGGGCCTTATACAGGGAGGTTGGATGCAGGGGAGGAAGTGGGTATGGGAGATGTTGCTGACGAATCATCTACAGATTTTAGCAACTTATCAGATGTAATGACTGAAACTGGGATAGGCCAAGCTTAGATTAGCTTTGAAGTCCCTTGGGAGCCTGGGTGACCTGAAGGATGGACAGACTAGGGACCTGTGGTTGTTAAATGATTAAGTTGTATCAATTCCAGGTCAGTGGTGGGAAAGGTTAAGGGAAACTGGGTGAAACAGAAAACTACCACAGGCCCCAGTAAAGACCCCTGGATCTGTAACTCTGGATGGGGGATGGGGAGATATGGCGCTCACATTGTCCAGCTACTCTGGGAGATGAAACATGAATTTCCAGCCCTCCCATTTCTGTCCAGGGTAAGAATCAAGGTCTGGCCCCGTTTAGTCTTCCCTTTCCTCTCCAGTAGCCCGTCAAAGCTCAAAGCCTTGCCCAACTTTCAGCAGTCTGTGAAGGAGGAGTCATCTCGTACAACCAAGGGGAAGATGCTTCCCCGGGTGTCTGATGCAGTGCCAGCCCCCGAGTCACAGCCCCAAGTCTACCCACCAACACCAGGGGGCAGGCACACCTGTCAGCCAGGAGTTGGCATATAGAACTCAAAGAAGTAATTTTTTGGATTATTATTCTTTTTCCCTCTTTCCTTTAGTTCCACTTACCATCATTATCTAATCCTTCAATAAGAAGTTCTTGAATGCCCACCAATTGCATGGGGTGAGAGCATCCTTTTAACAGTAATTAGACATTGCCCTCAAGGAACTTATGCTAGACGTTTATGTTGCTTGATACCCTTTCCTGTCTGTTAATAGAAGAACTGCCCTGGGAAATTTAACAGTTGATCATTGGCATTATTTCTGGCTAGAGCCTGCAGTCTATAAATATAGTCTCCCTTATTTTACAAATAAGAAACAGGCTCAGAGGGGAGGTCGGACAACTCAAGCCAAAACTGGGTTTAGAACCCATGTTTTTCGAGCTGTGTCTTTTGAAATTCCTCTTTGTCTCTCTGAAGCTGAAAACCCCAGAATAAATTATCACAAAAATATTCTAGCATAAAATCTCTTTTTGGGGGAGTGATGTCAAAGAATAGTAACGCTAATTTGGTTTATTTTAGTTTTGAAATATTTCAATTGATTTTTGACTAATAAGAACTGTACATATTTAAGGTATACCTGTTATGTTTTGATAATGTATACATAATGAAATGATTATCACAATCAAAGTAATTAATGTATCCATTACCTCCCATAGTTACCTTTCTTTTGCATGTGTGTAGTGAGAATAGTTGCGATCTACTCTCTTAGCAAAATTCAAGCACATAACGCATTGTTATTAACTATAGTCACCATACTGTATATTAGGTTTCCAGAACTTACTCATCTTGTAACTGATCATTTGTAACCTTTGATCAATATCTCCCCTTTTCACTCACCTCTAGCCTCTGGTAACCTCCATTCTACCCGCTGTTACTATGAGTTCAACTTCTTTTTTCCTTTTTTTAAAATTCCATACCTAAGCGAGATCATGCAGTATTTGCAATATTTGTCTTTCTATGTTTGGCTTATTTCACTTAACACAGTGTCCCCCAGGTTCATCCATGTTGTCCCAAATGGCACGATTTCCTTCTTTATTTTTTTAAGGCTGAATAATATCCTATTTTATTTGTATACAACATTTTCTTTATTCATTTGTCAGTGGACACTTCAGTTGTTTCCATATCTTGGCTACTGTGAGTAATGCTATAATGAACATGGGAGTGCAACTATCCCTTTGAGATAGTGATTTCATTTCTGTTGTATATATACCAAGAAGTAAGATGGCTGGATCATATGTCTGTTTCACTTTTTGAGGAACCTCCACACTGTTTTCTGTAATGACTGTACCAATTGACATTCCCACCAGCAGTGCACAAGGGTTCCCTTTCCTCTACACCCTCTCCAACCCTTATCTTTTGACTTAATAATAGCTGTCCTAGTAAGTGAGAAGTGACATATCGTTGTGGTTTTGACTTTCCTAGCAAAAGCTGTTAATGATGAAGGATAATTTTTCTTCTCACTCCCTGTCAGTGCACGTGGCTTGATGAGACAGAAACATGAGTTGAAACAGATGAGGAGGATGGAGCTATACATTGTGTGGGTGAAGTAGAGATAGTGGAGAATTGCTGTGGATGCAGAGACCCATCAGATACAACACTGAAGCCTGTGGACAGGGTGGTATCTAGAAGAATGTGCTTTAAGAAAATGGTTGGCTCTTAGAGTGAAGGTAGTTGGAGGAGGATTTTTCATGTTTGTCTTTTGCGTGTCTGTAACTGTTTTTCTTTTGCGGTACATGGGCCTCTCACTGTTGTGGCCTCTCCTGTTGCGGAGCACAGGCTCCGGACGCGCAGGCTCAGCGGCCATGGCTCACGGGCCTAGCCGCTCAGCGGCATGTGGGATCTTCCCGGACCGGGGCACGAACCCGTGTCCCCTGCATCGGCAGGCGGACTCTCAACCACTGCACCACCAGGGAAGCCCTGTAACTGTTAATTTTCCTAGAATAAACATGCTTAGTCTTGTTGCTTTGCTACTCTGCATCCATTCTCCATGCTCCAATCAGTTTTATTTCACTTTTTGTCTGGGAGAATGCCTCTCTCCCTGAATCTCAGTTCATATGCTTTGGGTAGGAATCACCTTTGCCCCTAATCTCCAGCATTGGGGGAGGCATGGATTCCTACAGGTCATCACATTCTTGGTCACATTCATTGTTTCTGAGATGGACTCATGAGCCAGTAAAGTGTAATAGGACATTTTCTGTAACTTTGAGATGAGAGTCAAGCTCTCTTGGTATTGTACTTGAACATGAATACTCTCACTAGACCCCTCTGTGGGAATGTGAATTACCTCCCTAAAGGTAAAAATTATTAGGCACTAGTTGATGGTTTTGTGAGCTCTGTGAAAGAGGATGAGAGAAAATTGAAACCATATTCTGTGAGACAGGCTGGATATCTTCTCAAGTGGGAAATGAGCATTTTCTCTTCAAGTGGATTCAATATCAAAATACCTGGGCAATCCTGGAATGCCCTCAGGCAGTAGCACCAGGGTCTATCCTAGGCTACTGCTTAATATAGTTTGTTTTAAAGAGATACTACAAATCCCCTTTACCACACAGTCATTCACAAACACTCTGACACAAATTCTTTATTAAGACTGTTCAATGTAGTTGCAGGTTTTTAGCCCATAGGAAATCAGGTCTGTGCCTTAGGGAAATTTCAGAGTTTTTTTGCGAAAAGTATTATGGATTCAAAAGTATTTAGTGAGAAAAATTTAATGCTGGAGAAAAGGAAAACTGTGGAATAGCTGAGCTCTTCTCTTTAATCCAGATAGCTTCTTTTTCTGTATTTCTTTTTCATCTTGGTGTTCTTACAGTTCTCAGATGCCCATATCCTCATGGAACCTCCTAGAACCCAAATTATAATCTTGAAATGCCAGTTTTTGTTAAAAGAAACTCAAGTTCTTGAAGAAATGATTAACCTTAATTCAGGGTCAGCATAACATATTGGGTTCTCTAGAAACAAAGCCTGAGAAAGGGATTCTGGTGCTTGTAATTTATCAAAAGAGTGCCCTTTAGGAAAATTTATAAGGGAGAAAGTGAATCAGGCTAGGGAAGGGGAAGAGTTGAAAAGTCTCAGGTAAAGTCTGATCCATCTGTGTGTGCGGGGACAAGCGCTTCAGAGCATAGATCACATGCAGTGTCAAAAGACGTGAACCAGCCTTTAACACCCCTGAATCAGTCAGTCGCTGGCAGTGGGTTGCCTTATATGCGTGTGTGTGGGAGGGAACATAATTTCCTATGCTAGGCGACTCCTATCAGCCAAGTATAGTTCTCAGGAGAAGTAGGGCAGCTGTTAGTCATTAGCAGTTGTCCTTATCCACACAGGATGCCATGACAGAGTACCATAGACCGAGTGGCTTATAAACAATAGAAATGTATTTTTCATAGTTCTGGAGGCTGGAAGTCCAAGATCAGAGCGCCAGCATGGTGGAATTCTGTTGAGAATCCTCTTCCCAATTGCAGACGGCTGATTTCTGACTGTATCCTCACATGGCAGAGAGCAGAGAGAGGAAGCAAGCTCTCTCAGTCCTTTTATAAGGGCATTAATACTGTTCGTGAGGGCTCCACCTTCATGACCTCATCTAATCCCAATTACTTCTCAAAGGCTCCACTTCTTAGTATCATTACATGAGGGGCGGGTAGGATTTCAACATATGAATTTTAGGGGGACACAAACATTCAGTCCATAACAACAGCCAGCACTCACAGCAGCTGTGGGATGGCTACATAGCCCTATAAAAGAAATCTGGATGGGGCACCAATGGCATTTCCTCAAGGTAGGAGATATACAGTATGAACTTAACAACTTGTAATTTAAAGCAAGGACGCTAATGAAACTTACTGGGTTTGTGCTAAAAGAACTCAGGAATCACCTTGAATAGGCTTCCACTGGCCAAGATGAGATGGGTTTCAAACATATAAAATGTTAAAAACCATGAGTTTATAATGATTAAACAAAAACAACAACAAATTAATAGCCTTACTGGTCACCTGGTATGTAAAGAGAAAGAAGCAAGCATTTGTTCTGCCCTTCCTTGAGGAACTGTATTCAGGTAACCAAACAGTTGTTAAAATAAAGTTCTTCTTTAAGAATAATTCCAGGTAACAAATTGAGAAGGAATAATAGACTTAGAATATTACCACTTTCAACTCCTAATGTAAGAATGAATCCGTTGAAGAGATGATCATGGCTGAAACCATTAAATGAAAAGTTGATTGGAAACCCATCATATATGGGGAACCCATAATTGATGGATCAGATTGAAAACAGCTAAACCCACTGATCAATCTCACTAGCACAAAAAGACAAGCAGACATCATGTGCTTATTGATATTGTGTAATAGGAAGCACACGGCATCACATATAAAATAAACTTGCTGCCCCCCCTCAAATCAAACTCAAATCTAATTGAGCTTCTGTATCCAACTACCAGTTTATAGAAAATACAGGGGATAGAGAGACATATTAAATGACATTAACAAATTAGCAAAATCTGGAAAGAAGGGAATTCCATAGGACAAATGATCTCATTTCTTCAATAACTGCATTGTTAAAGGAAAATAAGAGAGGAAAATAGAACATATAGAATAAAAGAGATTTTAGAGGCATATCAAACAAATGAAATGCATGCACCTTATCTGGTTCCTAATTTGAGAAAGTCAACCACAACCACAACCACCACCACAACAACAACAAATTTGTGGGACAACTGGGGAAATTTTAATATTTCCTGGATATTTAATTATAGTAAGGATTAAAAAACTTTAAGTTGTGATGACTGTAGTTTTGTTAGAAAAACAGTACATGTATGTAAGAGATAAATACTGAAATATTTATAGATAAAATGATGTATCTTGAGATTTGCTTCACAATAACCCAGGGTAAGAGAGAGGTAAATGTGGGTATGAATGGAACAAGATTGTCTATCAACTGACAATATTGAAGCTGGGTGAAAGATACCTTGAGATTTACAATATTATTTTAATTTTATATGCATTTGGAATATTCCATAATAATATACATGAAAATAGACTCCAAAAGGATTATAGTTTTAAATGTGAAAGGTAAAACAATAAAGCTTCTACAAGATACAATAGAAGAAATGAATATGACCTTGAAAAGAGAGCACTAACTACAAAATTAGGATTCTTTATTCATTAAAATAAACCATTAAGAAAATACAGTAACAACACATTGAGTGGGAAAATATATTTGCAATATGTATTACTGACAAATAACTCATATTAACATAAAACAAAATACTCCTACAAATCAATGAAGATAAAAAGAAAAATAGACAACTCAAAAGAAAGTGGACAAAAGACTTGAATAGGCCCTTTATGAAAAAGGATATCCGGTGTCCAATAAAGAGGAAAAGTTGCTCAACCTCATTAATCAAGTAGGAAATGCCAATTAAAATCTTAATGGGGTATTTCTTTTCCTTTTGTATTTTTTTTTTTCGTGGTGTAAGTTCCCTATGGGCTCTGGGTGAACAATTAGTAATTAACACAGCTTTTTAAATAAACTCACTCATGAGACTGATTCATTTTTTTTCTCTAGCTTTATGAGATACTACATAATGCAATATTTCTATACACCTGCCAGAAAGACTAAAATGAAAAAGACTGACCATTACTGATTCTTAGCAAAAATGTAGAACAACTGGACCTTTCACATGCTGCTGGTGGGAGGTATAAATTGGTGCAACTCCGTTGGAAAATTGACAGTGTCTATAAAAGCTGAATATATCAATACATGCATAAGTCTCTGACCTAGCAATTCCAGTCCTAGGTATACATACCCAACTGAAATGTGTATAACTGTGCACGAAATGTTTAAGAATGTTCATTGCAACCTTATTATTAATAGCATCAGGTCAGAAACAACCCAAATATCCATCAACAGTAGAATGAATGGGGCTTCCCTGGTGGCGCAGTGGTTGAGAGTCTGCCTGCGGATGCAGGGGACATGGGGTTCGTGCCCCGGTCCGGGAAGATCCCACATGCCGTGGAGCGGCTGGGCCCGTGAGCCATGGCCGCTGAGCCTGTGCGTCCGGAGCCTGTGCTCCGCAACGGGAGAGGCCACAACAGTGAGAGGCCCGCGTACCGCAAAAAAAAAAGAATGAATAAATAGTGATATATAGTATCATGCTCTAATAGAAAATCAGGAATCAGTTTTTCATCTTCCCTACACAAAAAGCAACAGGACCAATCGTAGGTTTCGAAACCTTTAGTGAATTAGTAGTCAGTAATTTACTAGGAGACATTATATGTACCCACAAACAGCACCACAGAAAATATCCTTTGGACAATAACAGGAAGAAATTAGAACAAAGCCTTCTATACACTGCCAATTTCGTCCCTTTAGGTAGAAAGTAGGTGCTTAAAGCAGAAATGGTTCTTCATCAGCATTATTACTTTTTTATGTCTCCTTGTGTTCAAAAGATTTTGAAAGCAATAGAGATTTATTTCCCCTCTCTTACGGTTGTGGAAAGAATTGACTTACTAGGCAGAGGCACTACATTTTATTTTCAGGGACTTTTTTTCCCCAGTCTCTTGACATCCACCCACTAAGAAGGATAGGAGTTTGTTTTTTCTGGAGAAATTTCTGGAAGGCAGATGGAATTGAGGTGTTCCAAGCTAGTTCTCAGACACCTACCTGTCTAATATGACTCAGTTTAATATTTTATTCCCATACTTCCAATGTCCTCTTAGGTCTCCCTGCTAAATACAGTCATAGCACTTATCACAGTTTTTATTGTTTGGCTAGGTGATTATTTATTTAGGGTCTGCTAAGGCAGCAGTCCCCAACCTTTCTGGCACCAGCGACTGGCTTTGTGGAAGGCAATTTTTCCATGGACTGGGGTTGGGGGAGGGATGGTTTTGAGATGATTTAAGTGCATAACATTTATTGTGCACTTTATTTCTATTATTATTACATTGTAATATACAATGAAATAATTATACAACTCACCATAATGCAGAATCAGTGGGAGCCCTGAGCTTGTTTTCACTTGCCACTCACTGATAGGGTTTTTTTTGTTTGTTTTTTTTTTTGCGGTATGCGGGCCTCTCACCGCTGTGGCCTCTCCTGTTGCGGAGCACAGGCTCCGGACGCACAGGCTCAGCGGCCATGGCTCACGGGCCCAGCCGCTCCATGGCATGTGGGATCTTCCCGGACCGGGGCACGAACCCGTGTCCCCTGCATCGGCAGGCGGACTCTAAACCACTGCGCCACCAGGGAAGCCCTCACTGATAGGGTTTTGATATGAGTCAGCAAACAATTGATTTATTATGGTCTCTGTGCAGTCAGACCTCTCTGCTAATGATAATCTGTATTTGCAGCTGCTCCCCAGCT
This sequence comes from Tursiops truncatus, assembly GCF_011762595.2. NCBI lineage: Eukaryota > Metazoa > Chordata > Mammalia > Artiodactyla > Delphinidae > Tursiops > Tursiops truncatus. The sequence goes on from NC_047047.1 coordinate 55,244,623, forward strand.
CTAGCATCACCACCTCAGCTCCACTTCAGATCATCAGGCATTAGATTCTCACAAGGAGCATGTGACTTAGATCCCTCGCATGTGTGGTTCACAGTAGGGTTCGTGCTCCTATGAGAATCTAAAGCCGCCGCGGATCTGACAGGAGGCGGAGCTCAGGCGGTAAGGCAAGTGATGGGGAGCGGCTGTAAATACAGATGAAGCTTCGCTCCCTGGCCCTGCTGCTCACCTCCTGCTGTGCAGCCCAGTTCCTAACAGGCCATGGACCAGTACCGTGGGGACTGGGGGTTGGGCCCCCCTGTGTTAAGGTCCATGAAGGTAGAGATCACGTCTATTTTGCCCACTGCTGGCTCTCCAGTGCCCAGTGAAGTATCTCATGCCTAGGAGGTGCTAACTTATTTGTTGAATGAAATCGTTTCATTGGACTAACCCAAAAAAATCAGGCCGGTTTTATGCTGCAATTCAGAATGGATTTATTCTTATTCCATATACAAATCTAAGAAGCTTGCTTACCTGGTTTCCAAATCCACAATTGATCAAAAGTAAGATTCATATATAAATCACATATTTATATCTATATCCGTGTCTATATTTCAGGTATTGGGTGGGAAGCGAAATTCCTAGATTTAATGAAACTTGGAGAGAAATCTCTCCTATTATACAAAACTTATTGACTTGGTTATATTTTCTACGTTGCAATATAAAGCATCTGTGGTTTTCACTGTCTTATCGTTTCATGCTCATTGTTGAGGATAAAGCCTCAACATCAGTAAGCTTCTGCTAATCCCAATAATGCACACCTCCGGATGCATCATGATTCTGGGGTTAACCACTTAACCAGTGTTTGAATTTCTCTTCATCATCCGGTAACATCAGTATCACCTCTTGTGAAAAAAGAATCACAAGCTCAACTCCAGGTCTACTGAGTCAGAATCTGCATTTTATCAAGACCCCCAGATGATGTATATTCATACTATAGTCTGAGAAGCACCGCTATAGACCATATTGAACACTCTTGATTATGTTAAAGTTACTGCATTTTGGAGAAACCCATTTCATCTTAGCAGATTCTTAGAAGGAGGATACTGAGCTGAAACCTGACCTTTTATTACCTCCCCATTTGTTCCTGGTTTCACATCCAGGGCCTTATACTAGTCTGCTTCATTTTTTTTCATGACAGGTCTTCAAAGATCTCAAAGCAGCTTACCCTCCTTGAGGGTTTTCCAGGCCAGCATCTCTTAGAACTTGTATCAAGGAATATCAGTTTTGTAAAATGTTCTGTGGAAACAAATGGTTCAGTGCTACATAAATTGCAACTGTGTTTGATTTTGGAAAGTTTCATTTGAGGCTCTGAGAAATAAGGAAAACAGCTTAATTTTGCTTAATCCAATTTTCCCAAACTAAGTTGTTCAGGAAAACTTTTCCATGCATGTAACACCGAGTAACATCTTCAAGAATTGAAGAAGGAATTTTGGGAAATGTGGCTCTTAGCTGGAGCCTCTTCAGGTGCTCTGTGGCAGGCTAAATAATGGTTATCTAGGTTCAAAGATATCTAAGTTCAAATCCCTAAAATCCATGAGTGTTACCTATATGGTAAAAGGGACTTTGCGGAAATGATTAAATTAAGGATCTTGAGATGTGGAGACTATACGAGAGTATCTTGGTGGGCCCTAGATGTAATCACGAGTATCTCTATAAGGGGGAGGCAGAGGGAGATTTGACTACAGATGCAAGTAGGAGATGTCACACTGGAAGCAAGAGGTTGGAGTGAGAGGTTGGAAGCAAGAGGTTGGAGTGATATGAGGAAAAGGTCCCTAGCCAAGGAATGCAGTAGGCCTCCAGGAGCTAGAAAAGGCAAAGAAATGGACTCTCCCCTAGAAGCCTCCAGAAGGTACTAGTCCTGTTGATGTCGTGCTTTAGTCCAGTGAATGAGATATTGGACTTCTGGTCTCTAGAATGGTAAGAGAATCCATCTGTGTTTGATTAAGCTACCGTTTGTGGTCCTTTGTTATAACAGGATAGGAAACTAATACACTCATCATATCACGGCCTACTCAAAACCTGCAGTGCCTTTCAGTTACGCTTCGGAAAGAGAATCCAAGCTGCTCATTCTGGCCTGCAAGTCTGCACCGAATCCCACAAACCCTTCAGTCTGAGTCCTGCCACTCTCTCTTATCATGGTGTTTGAATTGCACTGCTCTTCTTTCTGTTACTTGAACCTGCCAAACTCAGTCCTGTTTCACAGCCTTGTACTGCTAAGCTTTCTAATTTATTTGTTGACCTGTTTATTGTCTGTTCTTCCATCCCTCTGAGGAGACGAGAGCCTGGCACGTAGTCAGTACTTAGGAGACATTTGTTGTTGAATGTATAAATGGATAACTGAATATGAATGTGGTTCCTACTTTCTTCGCCAGCCTGATTGCTTCCTTTGGATTATTTTCTGCTTGATTTATGTCTTTAAAATTATAATTCCCGTGCCTGACTCCAATATTATGGACCTGATATGACCATTGTCAAGCATAGCAATTTCTTGTGAGCTTCAGGGAGCTTATATTTCACATTTTTGTGTCTGAATTATTTTATAATACATTTTTTTAAAAGGAGGAAAGTCTGGGGACTTCCCTGGTGGCGCAGTGGTTAAGAATCCGGCTGCCAATGCAGGGGACACGGGTTTGATTCCTGGTCCGGGAAGACCCACATGCCAGGGAACAGCTAAGCCTCTGCACCACAACTACTGAGCCTGCGCTCTAGAGCCCGCGAGCCACAGCTGCTGAGCCTGCTCACCTAGAGCCTGTGCTCCGCAACAAGAGAAGCCCCCGCAATGAGAAGCCCACTCACTGCAATGAACAGTAGCCCCCACTTGCCGCAGCTAAGGAAAGCCCACGCACAAAAAAAGGAGAAACCTTTCGTTTAAAAAACCAAACTCAGATGGTATTAATGCTGACATCTTCCCTAGACATCCTGCCTAAAGTTGTAAACTACCTCCCACCTACATTCCCTGTCTCTTTTTCTGCTTTATTCTTCTTAATACTCGTCACTAAAATCCCATATATTTTACTTATTTTTCTTTTTTGGGGTCTGTCTGACTACACTAGAAAATAAGTTTTATGCTGACAAGGAGTTTGCTATTTTTTAAAAACTGCTGTATTCCAGTGCCTAAAGAGTGAGTAGCACAGAGTAGATGGTCAATAAATGCATATTAAGTGAATGAACGTGTGAGTAAATTAACCAGCTGAGTTTATTCACCCAAATGTTGGCTAGAAATTAATTTCAAAATTATTATTCTTTTTCACTATTTCCGGGAAGAAGGATTTTTAAGAAAATTCGTTTTCTCTTTTTCCCAGATTGTATTTCTCTGTTTCACCTGCTGTTTGGTGTCGCTAATGAATGGAACGTGAGCGGAGGAATTATGCCTCCCTCCCACGTCAGCTCCATTCAACCTCCCTCACCTAATTCTCTCTGCTCTTTGCCCTCCTGGCTGTGACATGGATGCCAGGACGACATTGAATGCCACGTGTTGAGGCTGGCAGAGTCTCTCTCAGTCTGGGGCCCTGTACAGTTTTGTGGAACCAAACAGGAAATGCCTTGAACTGTTTATGTGCAGGAGAAACTAGACTCCTCTTGCATATGAGCCTGTTATATATCTTTGGGTGTATTTGTGGCAACAGTGAGTCTACCCTAACAGATAAATTTGTACAAATAAATACTCTTAACCTATTAAAGCAGTTAACATGCACAAAAGGCTAAGACAGATGAAGGATAGTATTTTCATTATCATCTTTATTTTTCCTGCGTCCTGTCTTTGAGGTCCTTGGTCACACATGACAATTTGAGGAATGGGTTGTTGGACCACTAGGTCACCCCTAAAGGATACCCTTAGAACCATTTATTCTCTCTTTGAGGTAGCAGAAAGCAATATCCTTGCTTTAGCATTTCTTTCTCATCAGAGTGATTTATGGAAGCCTCTCAATTCCTGCGATTGCAGCAATGTTTGGTTGTTCCCCAGATGCCAATACATTGTCTTTAAAGAATCAATGGCCTTGCGGTTCCCCTCACATGCACCCTCATTTGCAAAGGCATGTGTAAGCACTGTGAACCCCAGACGCCCTCAGTGAAAAATCAAATCAACGATCTGGTGTGTTCAGCAAACATAGATGGAGGAGGTTAGATGCAGAATAGATGGGGCCCATTATAGCTGACACACGCACTCTTCACCAACAATATTGCACCAACATGCACTGTGTAACTCAGAGTACATTTATGACTTTTCCATTGTTTGTTTTCCACAATATCCCATCAGGTGGGTTGGCACATATTATAGTTTCTAGTTTGTGGGGCAAACTGAGATTCGGAGGAATTAAGGAGAGCACCCTCTTCTGGGGTAACAAGCTCCCATGGGAGAAATGGGGCAACACCATCAGATGGGGTGAGCTAGCATGTCTTACATGAACATTCCCTTTTATTGGGAAAGAGGCATAGGACTAGGGTCAAAGCAGGGAAGAAATGGATGGGCTTTAGGGGGATGTGGACATCCTGAAATCATAAGCAGCCTTTACGTGTGCCTGTGTGCATTTTATTGGAGAGCCCATAGCCTTCAGCCAATTTTTTAAGGGGCTAGAAACCCTCAAGTAGTTAAGAACCATTGTTCAGGTGTTCTGTACCTGTAGACGGTCCTGGGCTGTACAGAGCAACTGATATCCAAAGCCTTACTGTGGGGAAATAGTGCTTTTGTATAGGAGGAAAGGGGCACAGAATCTTCTTAGACAGGATTTACATGTGCCTTATGGATATTTGTTGCACAAAACAATATGAATACCAATTCCTATAATCCCAGAGAATTCCTCTGGCTCCACAGTGGTCAGATTTACTATTTTGCCAAAAAGTAATAAAGACAAGCTTGCCATTTTAAGAAGAAAATGCTTAGCATTAGCAAAATCCTGTAGATCCATTCCAGGTAAGGTGTATAAGACTCAGAAAACTTTTATTTTGTACACTGATGTTTATACAGTGGAAAGGTTGGCTTACCAAGTTACCAAAGGGAGCCACAGTTGCTGGGGCATCGATTAAGGGAAATAGGGACGTAGGCAATTATTATTATTATTCTTGCGGTACGCGGGCCTCTCACTGTTGTGGCCTCTCCCGTTGCGGAGCACAGCCTCCGGACGCGCAGGCTCAGCGGCCATGGCTCACGGGCCCAGCCGCTCCGCGGCATGTGGGATCCTCCCGGACCGGGGCATGAGCCCGCGTCCCCTGCATCGGCAGGGGGACCCTCAACCACTGCGCCACCAGGGAATCCCACTTAGGCAATTATTTTATAAGCATTTCTTTGCTTAGAATTTCAGAAGGGTTGACAAGGTCACGCTTACAACTCTGGCTACCAACATGCGTATCCTAGGGACACTTCACACATTTTCTGAACCAGGTGCTTAGCCAAACGTAGACCACGAATGAAACCATTACCCTGAGAGGGTACTGTCCTCAGGGCTCAGGGTCTGTTGAGGGAAAGAGCGTGAGGGAAAAGAGAAATAGCCCTGAGAGTTGCCCTATAATTGGGGAAATTATAACGTTCACTGTCTTGTCTTTTTTTTTTTTTTTTTAACATCTTTATTGGGGTATAATTGCTTTACAATGGTGTGTTAGTTTCTGCTTTATAACAAAGTGAATCAGTCATACATAAACATATGTTCCCATATGTCTTCCCTGTTGCGTCTCCCTCCCTCCCACCCTCCCCATCCCACCCCTCCAGGCTGTCACAAAGCACCGAGCCAATATCCCTGTGCCATGCGGCTGCTTCCCACTAGCTATCTACCTTACTGCGTTTGTTACTGTGTATATGCCCATGACTCTCTCTCGCCCTGTCACAGCTCACCCTTCCCCCTCCCCATAACCTCAAGTCCGTTCTCTAAGAGGTCTGCGTCTTTATTCCTGCTTTACCCCTAGGTTCTTCATGACATTTTTTTCTTAAATTCCATATATATGTGTTAGCATACCACTATCTTGTCTTGAAAGTAAACATTAAGCTTTGCTTAGTCACCAAGGGCAAACCCTGAAGCCAGTTGCTGACACCAACTGGTTGTTTTGTATTTTGGCCCTAGGATTTGACTCTAGGGGAGCTCCTTTTCTTAGCTGAGAAACAAAGTAACTGAATTCTCAGCACAGTGTTGATTCTGGGAAATCATTTTGGTTTGTACAATTTGGGGTTCTGAGCACAGAGTATAATCAGAGTGGCAGTGATGGGGTGAGGAACCCCAGGAGGCTGCCCATTCTTGTTGTCTCTTGTCTGTGTGTTTTAGTAAGAGATTAGAATGTCCTAGATGGCATCCCATGATTGCTGGCAACGTAGCGACTGGGTCTAATTTTCCACTCAGGATGTAAAAATATGTTCAAGAAACTGAAGTGAAATGGAAAACATGAAGAAGCTATCTTCTTTATATTCCCCCCACCACCTCTTCCTTCACTCTTTACCCACTGATTGTAAAAATGCTCATCTCAGCGTTCATCTCTTTGCCTTTCTGGAACTTATCAACTCGCATTTCAGCTACAAATACGTTACTGTGGCATTGCAGCCAGACCTGAGCTCTCACGCATATTCTAAGTGTCAAGATCTGTGGCTGGCCAGGTCCTTGCATGTTTTACTGCTGCTTAAAGGAAAGAGATGGGGATTCAAAATCTATTCGCCAAAAGAAGGTAGTTAGGTATGTATGTGTATTCATATGAACATTGCAGTAAGGATTTGGAGACCCTGGAGACAGGATAGAGATAGACAGGAACACTATCTGTGGGCTCATTCTTTAGTTAGAGGACATGAGTTCTAGTCCCACGCACCCACCCCCACCCCATGTAGCTATATGACTTTGGCCAATTCAGTTAAGCTTTCAGAGCCTCAGTTTCTTTCATCTTTAAAATGGGAATAGTGCATGTCTTGCCTGCCCTATTGTGTAATTATGAAGACCAAATGAGGTAACGCCTTATTCAAACATAAGATGGTGTTTCAGTCGGAGAGCTTAGGTTATGTTGTGATAACAAACATTCCTAGAATTTCAGTTGCTTAAAATAACAATTTTTTTTTTCTCACAGTTCATGTCCAAAATGGGTTAGATGGGTTGGCAGAGGGACTCTTCTCATTGAAGTGTCTCAGAGATCCAACTTTATGAAGATTCCATCTTCTTGTGATTCTGCCCTCTCTGTGTGCAATGACTGTGTGCTTCCATGATTACTGCATTGGGAGAGGAGAACACTGGAGAGTGAAACATTGGTAATTATATACATTGGTTTGGAAGTGACGTTCACTTCTGCTCACGTTTCATTGGCCAAAAAAATACGGTCTTATGTAACTTTAGAGGAGATAGCAGTGTCATTCCATGAGAACCTGTGGAGCTTTAGTAATGCCAAGCATAGGTGGTTTTGCAGAATTCTCCCCGCCCCTCCCGCCGCCATTTTAGTATCTCTGAAGTTGAGATGCACTGAACAATCAATATCATCTTATAATCACCATAAGCCACGTATTCAGATTTTATCTCTGAAGCGGGAATGCAGTTTACAACTGGTGGTATCCAAGATTTGATGATAATATGGCATTATTGCTATTCTTCCCAGATACTTGGCCTTCAGTGATCCTAAGGGACCGTGACTGGGATGAGGTCTGTAATCCCAGCAGTGCTAGATAGTGCTATAGTTTCTCAGCCTCCTTGAATTTTCTTGTACCATTTGCGTGGGGCCACTGGGATGCGAGAGTTCCCTGAGGCTTTCTCTCACCCCCAGGAATGACGGTCCTCTTTTCCCTTGCCCTGACTTTGGATCCCCATTCTAAGACAAGTCGTTGAGTGTATAAGGGCCCATAAAGATTTATAAGACAGCAGTCTCCTCAGTGGCAGTGACAGCATCTTTTCCTTCTGTCCAAACAATCCCCTAGACACCCAGCGGGTCAAGATAAATGGTGGTTTAGGATCCAAAGTTCCCGTTCCAGCTGCTGAAGAAGCGTGACCATCAGCTCGTGTCTGGGCCCATGTCCTCACTGTTTTACTTTTGGGCTTTACCCTTATCCCCTTTATTGCCTTCCAGGTAATTGCCTTGAGACATCAGATACTGCCTTCTCTCTCGTTTCTGGTTTCCTCACCTGTGGGCTCCTAGACCATTTGCTTTTCACACCTGTGCACTCAGACGATGATGCCCGATCAGAAGCAGGAGGAGAGACTGAGCATTGCGGTGGGCGCGGGGGTGAAGGGCGTTGGAGGGGAGTAGAGAATAGAATGGAGGGTGGGCTGAAGCTCAGATCGACGCCATCCGTGGGCTGAAGCTCAGATCGACGCCATCCGAGGGCTGAAGTAGGAAGTCAAAAGCACGGGTTTTCTCCATGGCTTCTACCCAAACTGTGTGAGTCTCCTGGCCTCTAGATCATACATCCTAGTACTTTATACACATCTCCACAAAAAACATGATTTTTGGCACAAGGACTGAGATTAACCTTCCACATTATTTTCATTTGCAGCCCAGGCAGCCTGTCATGTATAATTTGGTATTTAAATCCTCTCCATTGTGGCCAAGATAATGACCTTTCTGGGAATTAATGGCTGAGCAATGGCATGCCCTTTTGCGGAGCTTCATGGTAACACGTCTGATTCTAAGTTAGACCCAACTCCCCGGCATTCTTGCCTGCTTGGAGACCACCTGGGGCTAACCGGGGACCAGAGAGCCCTTTTCTCTCAGGCTGTGGTTGCTGTTGGAGAGTCTGGGGTTATGTTCTCGTCCAGAGCCTCCTTAGCTTGTGTTCCTACTCAGATTTCCTGGGTCTTGATGCTTTTCCTTTAATCTCTGCTTTTAATTTGATTCACTTGTTTAAGTTTTGTTGGAGGCCAACTTCAAATACCATGGCATTTATGGGCTGTTCCCTGGTGGCTACTGGGCCTAGACAAGGCCCGGTGACTCACCAACCTCTTCCCACCCCACGTGCTCTGTGTGCTCCCAGAGAGCTGCATCTCAGGCTTTGCTTTGACCCTTCTCCTGGCCTCAGGCTGCTGCCCAGTCATAGTCTCCTGCTGTTGGGTATGCTCTAGTCCCTTCCCGCTGCCGCCCCTTGAGGGTATGGTATGTCCCTACCACAGGGCACAGAAGACCGCTGATACATTTCCAGCCCATGCTGCCTCCACCGGATCCTGCCATTGTCTCCACTCCTCCCAATGTAGCCAGTCCTGGCCTGGCCCAGCCACCAACAAGCCTCCATGGTCATGGGTGCTGTTCATGGTCTTGCTCCCCTTTCTCATCCCAACCTGCCTCTGATCAGTGGACACTTGAATGGTGCCACAGCTGGCTTTAGAGACAGACAGCATTGGGCTCAGATATTGGTACTACCACTTCTTTTACCAAAGTCAGTTTCCCGAACTATAAAAGTTGGGATAGCAATGTCCAACCAAGCACCCAGCATACAGCATGAGCAGTGACTATTAGCGTGTTATTAGCGTAGGAAGTAGGATCATTGTGGTTAAGTTCATAGGGTTTAGGGCCAAACAGGCTTGAGTTCTAACTTTTGCCTTACTGCTTAGCCAGTGTCAGTTTCAGTTTCTGACTCCCAGTCTGGTGCTCTCAGCATTTCTCTGGACCGTCTTACCACAGTTTACTTTTCATGTTGGTAGATGGCGACCTAGCCAACACCTTGGACAGACCATTGTAAACTGCTGGATCTGAATAAAGGGGTGATTATTATCGCAGGGAGGAGGACATGCAAGGAATTGATGGTCGCTTAGTCCAGTGTCTCCACAGAAGAATACTGGCTCTACAGGGCTCCAGGAATCCTCTGCTTTCCTTGGCTCAGACAATTTTTTGGAGAAGAGCTAGTGCCAGGGGTAAGACTGACTCCTTCTTGACAGAGAGTGATGGGAAAGTTAATAAGGTGTTTGGAAGAAAAAGTGCCCTTTCTTTCTGGACAAAGAAAGAGGGAAGAACCACCGTTTGATTGGGCTAGGATAGAAGGAATGAACTCCTAGGACTTAGGAAATTTGCAACCACAATGTCTCTTTGTCAGGAAAGCAAGCCAGTGACTCAGCAGTTTTCTCAAGTCGGCAGAAGGAGAAAGGCTGAGAGTGTCAGAGATCATGACTCTGAAGGGAGCAGGTTATCTTTTTTGGGGACTTGACAGCAGTCAGCCTAGAGAGAGATAGGTTTAACATGGATAATTGAAATTCACATATAATTCTAACTCATTGTCGGTGGTGGTAACTACAGCCTCTCTCCTGTAGTAAGTCTTTCAACAGAGCTGTTCAGAAGCAGCAGCAATGATTGCCTTGATTTTATCCTGTTCTGTTCCTCTGCCTACCTTGAGGGGAGCTGCAAATAAACTAGGGAATGAGCTTAAAGATGAGCTGGCAAAGCACGAGAGGAGAGCTAGTTGGCTAGGGCTCTGGGTTTTGAGCTGGAAGAGCAGCTGGTGCCCCAGAGAGACCCAGGAGCAGCTCATACACCTCCCGCTCATTTCTCCCTGGTTATTTGGGTCCGATGGGTTCCCATACACACGGGACTTTCACGCTTGTTGAAAACCTTTTGAGGATTGTAGAAGCGGGCTATTCCATTGGAACACTCAAATTCCTGAAGTGTCCTTCTTTAACTGCATCGGAATGTGAATTGTGTTTGGAATGCACTGGGGAGAATTGCCTGTTAAGAGCTTTTCTAGGAGCCCCTTTTAGAAGGAGAGAAATCACTTTTAGATCATCTTTTTGTAAAACTCTGCATTTCCAGTTATTCAGACTGTATGAAATCTCCCTCCAGAGCCCTCCTTCCAATTTAGTCCTCTAAGAAATTCTGATAGCTCCAAATGTGTAACTCTCAAACCTTGTTTTTAAAAATAGTCGTGTCCTTTCTCTACAACATGATAGGATTTGCAGAAATTCTGGATGTGTTTCCTGGCTTTCCCAAAAGGCCTTTCTTTACCAGGGGACCCACTGCAGAGAGTGAGGCCTGCATGATGATAGCGAGGGCCATCTCCAGAGTGCTACAGGAGCAAACGAAGCAAAAACACCTGCCAAGTGAACAAAAAGAAAAGTTAATAGGACAAGAACCCTGGGTTAGAAACTCACAGCGCTCAATCCCAAGGGGCTGGGAACTTGCTATTTGGATGGTCTTGCTGTGAACATTTCAAAGACTCAAGGGGATTTATTAATAGTTGGGCCATTGAAACCTTTGGCTGCTTGCAGCAGTGTCCTGTACAATAGCAAATTTGTCTTTTAAAAATATCTAAAACTTGTGCTTAATGTTCTTTACTGATTTAAACCAGGCAAGGAGGCAGTAAATCAGATTATCATCATCCTCGGGAAGGAGAGCAATCTGGAATGTTAATTTTCCAGCTGAGATTACTGGAAGTTTCTTTTCGGTTTATTTTTTAAAGGGAGAGAATAAAAAAGGAAGAAAGCCAAAGGTAAGAGGTTTTTCGTTTTTTTTGTTTTTTTTCCAGGAAAGCATATATGCCAGGTTTCCATTCTTGTCACTTTGTGAGTTATAACTTATTGTTTCTTATGTTTTTCCTGAAAGTATAAAGATCCAGAGAATCTCCTTCAATGGAGCAAGGGATTTTGTTCCTGTATGGAGTATAGACTGTAGGGATTTGTCTAGGGATAGTAACCAGTCCATAATCAGAGAAGAGATTTCCATATGGCAGATCAAATATAAGACCATTGTGTTTCAAAGCTTGTTAACTGTGGCTGTATTGGAAAAATGCCTTAATTGGTTTATTTATTTTTTAACAAACATATGGGCTTTGGGCAGATCTGTTTAAGGTGGAATTTTCTTTCCATTTGGTAGGGCTAATAAGTATTTTCCTTTTCCCAGGAGACTTGTCTCTCCCTATGTACAGTGTGATACGTGCTGTCCTTTATGAACCCAGCCTTCTCAGAACACGAGAGTTGAGCAGCTTCTCTGGTGGTGAGGGTACCTCAGGGAGGAGACCTACTTAGGGAAAGGGCCTGGAGTTGGGGACCAGAGAGACCCTGAGTCAGACTGGCACTGCTTGCTCATTACCTCTGTGGTCTTGGATCCCGTGAGCTCCAGCTTCTCACTTATATAATGGGATAATGGCATTGGCCTTGAAGAATTGTCTTGCGGTTGAAACTGTGTGTTTATGAAGTGCCCAATGTAGTGTCTCACTGGTTAGTCTGGGACTTCATGGCTGTAGGATTGGCCCAATCCGGCAACAAATGTCCTGCTGAATCTCCCTGACGACCTGATTTTGTGAAACGGTTGATTGAAGCTGGAGGGAAGAAAAATACGTCTATTATGAATGGAGATATCATGCACTCAGAATCCCAAGTCCCCTCAAAGAACCTGAAGTATCAACTTCAGCTCCCTTTTGTGGGAAATGCTGTAGGAGTTTTATTAAACACAGGCTCTGAAGCTTTCCCTGGAATCACAAGAATTGTAGGCTAGTTACGGTGTCAGAGGAGTGCCTCATGAGTAATGGTTGCATTCTCTAATGACGCTTGGGATAATTAATCAGCATAACTTCATGAACCTTCCATGGCCTTCTTTTCTCAGCAGTGACAACTTGATTAGTTTGGACATAGAATGATAGTTTGGTACTTAAAGAGGACCGGCTTCATGATGCTCATTTTCATGATGCTCATTTTCTTCCTCTTGAATATTTTGAACTTTTAATTATTTAAAGACCTGAAAATTCTTTTAAAAAATTCATAGAGAATCTTGAGGCTAGTTTTGATCATTTATGTGTTATCATTAATGGATAGAATTTTATCCCTCGTAGAGGGGACACAGCTGTGCAACAGCTGTCAAACTCTAATTCTTATCACTGGGCTTTTCCTGGGCTTAAGTGTTCGAGGCAGAACCAGTACTCCATTTTATCAAACTGATAACAGCGGCAGGTTTATGTAGGGAAGAGAGCACTGGACTTAGGTTGACCAACTGCTACTGGTTTGTCTGGGACTTTCCTTGTTTTTGCCCTGAAAATCCTCTATCCTGGGAAACCTCCCAGTTTTAGACAAACAGAGACAATTTGCCCAGGCTGTTCTGCTTTGAATATGGAAGGTTTCATGTCTCGGAAATCTTGGGAAAACTAAATATTTGAGTTCTAGTCCTTGTGGAGCTGCTACATAGCCATGTGACATTGGCCAATCAGTTTGTTGAAAAAAATGAGGTGTTGGATCATATAATCCTGAAAGTCCCTATTAAGGTTGCCCCTTTGGCTTAAGAGGCAGCTTTTTATTGGAAAAGCTGTGTCATTACTCAGGGTTTTCTTTCCTTCTGAGAAATCAGTATCCAATTTGTTCTGAAAGGTCCTATAAATGGATCCAGACTCCAAGCTGGATAAAGATGTTCAGAATACTTCTGGATCAGATCTCAGGTATGGAGGTATATGACACTGTTGAATACTGGGGTGCTGGAGGAAGCAGGTGCTGCTCTTGTTGATGTTACAAACCAAACACCCAGTGCAAGTATCCTACATTTCATGGCCAGGGAGGAAATTGGCTGGGATTTTCCATTTTAGCTAACATGCAGTATTTTCCCACTAGTGAGGTTGAAGCCTTGGTTGTAACTCTGGAAACAAGCCTATTTATAAATTGGAATAAGTGTTTCCAAGCCAAGATCAACCATGTGCACAAAGTTGGGGTGACACTGATGCTTTTTGGGCACTTGGAGTGGGGAGTGTTGCTCCCAGTGGGCCAATGATCACCCAGTGCAGCAATAACTTCCTGATTTCCCATCATGTGCTTGGGATCCAGGTACAAATAAGACATGGCCCCGCCCTCTAGAAGCGTACTGTCTTGTGAGGGGCATGGAATGGTAATTAATTACTAAACAGAGTTTGGCAAGTCCTGTAATGGAAGCATAAGCAGAATGATGTGGGAGAGTGAAAGAGGAAGCAGTTGATTCCATTATTCTGCTGCATATGGTGATGGCACCCTGCTCCCCAGCCTGCTAGCTCCTGCCTGTATGCCCATAGCCCAAAGGGTGGGACCAAGATGCCCCAAAGCTGTGTTTCTGTGTTTTTTTCTTGGATATAACAGGATAGAGTGCATCATTATTATTGTTACTGTTCAAGGCAAAAAATAAAGATGACAAGAATGATTTGTTTCCATTGAGTTTCCCTGAAATCCCATGCCCAACTTACTTCCATTAAGCTTTTCAACTTAATAGCTGGTAAAACAGTATGTGCATGCATTATAAATATGTCCTTTTAACATCCAGTTGCTCCCTGCAACAGGAGATAGCAAAGAAATATGGCTTCTATCATTTTGACCCGTTGTTCAACATTTAAATAACGGTAAAATAATGACTCCAACATGAAGTTTCTAGTTAAATGAGCACCAGTGTGGTCCCACGGTTAATAGTATAGTAATTTTTGGCATCAAGTGATACAGGAAGCTTGATTTTAGCTGTCTTACTTAAGGAAAACTTGACTTTTGTGTTTAATAATGAGAAGTTTGAAACTTTATAGAGTGCTTTTCTTCCTAGGAACAAGGAACAGTTCATATATTTTTTGATTTCTCTTCATAACATCCTTGAAAGAAGGGAGGAAGAGGTATTGCATTGTATATTTTATAGAATAGGAAATTGGGACCTAGAACAGGTAAAGGCCTTGCCAAAGGATGTACAGCTGGTTAATGAAAAGCCTTTTCCTGGTTCCCATGTCTGCTTACCTAATGTCCTCACAACAGGTTGTGCTGTTTTGCTGTGGTTATCAAAATATCTCAGGAAGTCACATTTTCTGATGAAAAAGTTCACTTGCACTTATGGAAACTCAAAATACTAGATCCATGGAGGCCACTCCCCCAGATGTCATTATAGCTGTGATCGCACTATTTTGAATTTTTTTTTTTTTTTAAAGAAGATGTTGGGAGTAGGAGTGTATTAATTAATTTATTTATTTTTGCTGTGTTGTGTCTTCGTTTCTGTGCGAGGACCTTCTCTAGTTGTGGCAAGCGGGGGCCACTCTTCACTGTGGTGTGCGGGCCTCTCACTATTGCGGCCTCTCTTGTTGCGGAGCACAGGCTCCAGACGCGCAGGCTCAGTAGTTGTGGCTCACGGGCCTAGTTGCTCCGTGGCATGTGGGATCCTCCCAGACCAGGGCTCGAACCCGTGTCCCATGCATTAGCAGGCAGATTCTCAACCACTGCGCCACCAGGGAAGCCCCGTATTTTGAAATTTTTATAGCAGTATTCTTCAGGTCTTCACTCCCGACAGTTAAGGTTCTGGAGGGGTCAGACTCCTTTCTTTAAAAAAAGAAATGTCTGAATCCAAACCAAGCATGGTACAAGAGTACACGTTGTAACAAAGCCCCAGCACACGTCATTAAAGTTGGAAACAGCCAGGAAGACCTGTGCTAGACAGTGACCTGGGTGTGACAGCTGAGAAGTGGTGGGAAGAATGGGGCAGAGGATATGGGACCTGGGTCTTCGTGCTGACTCTACCATAAATTTGCTGAGTGATATTGGGCCTCAAGGTCCTACTTGTTTGTAAAATGAATGAGCTAGGCTGTACTGTCCAATAGAATAGGGTAGCTATATAAATTAATTAAAATTCGATGAAATTAAAAATTCAGTTCCTCAGTTGCACTAGCCACATCTCAAGTGCTTGATAGCCACATGTGACTAGTGGCTGCCGTAATGGACAGGGTAGAAGTAACATGTTTCCGTCATTGCAGAAAGTTCTGTTGGAGACCCCTAAGCTAGACTGTATCAGTGGTTTCCCCAATGTGTTTCAGTAAGTCTCCAGGATTCCTTAGACATTCCTTAGGACCTCTGAGAAGGTAAGGGAGAGCCCAGCAAGCAGGTGGGGCTCTGAGCACACTGGCTTCATTTTCATCTGTTTTAAATAAAATGGGTATTATAATTTTGAAACACCTTTGAATTTAGGTTCTTTTATGAACCTGAAGCTGGTCTCCCTCTCCACTCTGTTCACCATTATAACTAGAGGAAGAGGAGGGTAAGAACAGGGGGAATGTTCTAACCCAAGAGAAATAGGAAGGAAGAAAACCTGCCCCTTCCAGGCTGAGGAGCTGTGGGGAGAAGAGGGGAGATTGAGGAATGGGAAGGAAGACGCGTGTGCGCGGTTTCCTCTCGCTGGCTGAAGCTGTGAAGGGGGACTGAGTTCGTAGATTGAGGGAAGAGGGGCTTCTGTGCTGCTCTCATTCAAGGCCCTGGCAGGTTACCTTGAAGTGTACCCACTGCAAGCTGGAGTGGCCGTTTGGTGAAAGTGAGGACCTGCCCTTAGCTCCCGAATAGAGCAGAATTTGGCTTCTTTCTTTAGGGAGCGTGGCTGGAAGCTGCTTGGGAGTGGGAGGGCGTGGCATGGTGTGGGTGGCCACGTTGCTGAGGCTGCAGGATAGGACTTCGGGGTCTCAGGGCTGTAGAGGAATCTCTGCTAAACTTTAGGGGCACTGCAGGGCTGATGAGAGCTGAGGTGAGGCCAAGAGAGAACGGGGATCCTGGGCCTGACCAGACCAAGAAAGCATAGTGTGTGAATTATATCTGCTGTGGACTGTTGGCCGTGGAAGCCAGTGGAATGTTGGGGAGTGGGGTGGGATTGTGGGGCTGACCCACCGTACTTCATGTAGCTCCAGGCCAGTACATGCCCAAGAGCCAGCACGAGGTGGTAGTGGAGGGCGAGGGCTTCTTTGGTCCCCCTCCCAACCTCCAAGGCCACAAGGCCACATGTGCTCCCTGTACACAGATACCATCTTGGAGAGGGCCCGGGAGGGGGAGAAAACCAGGAAGGCTGAGTCAGTCAAAATGAGACTGAGTTTCCAAAATTGAAATGCATTTGTTCATTTCTCCATTTCTGTGCCCCATCTATCCAGTGTGGTGTCTAAACTTTGGGGGTTGGGTTTGGTGATCTGAGGGCAGAACAGTATAGCCGCCAATCAACATACCAACCAGTCAGCCAACGAATGTTCTGGGTAGGGGTCCTGAGCTGTATGTATTATCCTGGGGGATAATATGCTGCTTATGACTGTGTATGTGTGAGACTAGGTCTTGATGCAGCACAGTATTTTTTACTGTGTTTCATGGTCGAAGTTAGAAGATACTTGTCTAGATGGAGAGACAAGATATACACACATTAACTGGAGCTTTCCTAGGTCTCACCCTCTTGTAGGTAACTGGTTACATCGGCAACGCCAACTGAAAATTCACTGTGGCTTCATCTGTTGACGTAGAATATTGGGTTCAAGGCCCTTGTGAGGCTCAACTGCTCTTCCTGACCTTGGATTTCCCCACTAAAGTTCCCCTTTCTGAGCATTTTCTTTTTGCATGTGCATATTTGAAGAGATTTATATTACTTGCAACCAAAAGTGCCTTTAATAAGATAAGAAGGGAGATCTTGGGAGCAGGGAGAAAATTTGCAAGGCTTGCGTGAAAGGCTAAGGCACCTGAGAGTGCTCTGTCCTCATTATGCTCCCTGAGCTCCAGTGAGGATCCTCTTCCTGGTCCCCATATGCCTCACCAATTCCCACCTCAATCTCACCCTCCAATTTATATTAATCCCTCAACTTTGTCCAATTTCTGCTTCCTCCTCAAAGGTCACCTCCATACCAACCTCTGAATTCCTCAGGGAGACAGCACTGATGACGGTTCTGCCAGTTACTAGCTATGCAATTTTGCGCAAGTTGCATAAAGTATGTGCCTTGGTTTTCTCATCTGTGAACTGGGGTAGTAATAACATCTACCTTTTAGGGTTGGACTGAGGATTAAGCGCTTGGAATAGCGTTTGGCATGGTGAGCACAGCTTGCGGTCATCAGTTCTACATTTGCCTCTCTCACTGTTAATTGCTTATTGTATGTTTAGTCATGGCTCCTTGCCCCTTTCTCTCTGACTACTTAGTTCTAAGCTTCTCCTGTTTATTTATTAGCACTATGGCCTCTCCGTCTATAATTTCACATTTTCACAGGATCCAGCTATTTCTCTTTTTGGTAACTGAGATGGTATTAGTTTAGCTTCAGTCTTTGGCTCTCCTTGTCCATGATTTTGAACAGATTTGCAGCTCTGGGGCTCTGAGAACACCTGCAGCTCTTTCAATGTCTTGGAATCAATTAATCTGGGTCAGGGCCTTGAATAAATGGAAAGCCGTACTTACGGGATTTTACTGTCTTCTCATCCATCCCTGGCTTTCTATCTTCATTGACGATGGGTATTCTGCTCTGCAGAGTCAGCATCATTTTCTTAGCAGCAAAGAGGAACGCCAAATAGGATTTGAGTAATTCTGCCTTCTCCCTGAAACTAACATATTTTCTGACTCTGGGATTGCACCTATTCCCTTCTTATACATAAGTTAAAGTACCTTTATGGTTGTCTCCGTCATATTGTACAGGCTTTATGGTTGTCTCCGTCGTATTGTACAGGCTTTATGGTTGTCTCCGTCGTATTGTACAGGCTTCTCTTAATACGCTGTGAATCTGAGTCATGAAGCTGAACCACTGCAACATGACTGTGCTTCCTCCAGGACTTGTCTGCCTGATTCCAGCTTTCTCTCTTTAGCTCCTACCCATGGAGCTATGTGCTTTGGCTTCTGTATTTTGCTTGGTTCTGGATCTGTTTTTTTTGTTTTTTTTTTTCCCCCTGGTCTTCTTTGTTCCTTGGGTCTAGATGTTCAGGGTTCAGATGCTCAATCCCCCTTGGAGATGTGCCCTGATTCAGAAGAACTCTGGTCCTGGCATGGCCTGGGGTTCTTGGGGAGATAGAGATAAACTGCACCTTGGAATGTGGGTTATTAAACACTGTGTTAATGTAGTTAAGACCGTATAAAGTTCTAAACCTTTGAGCTGGGACTTCCTTGGTGGCACAGTGGTTAAGAATCCACCTGAGGGTTTGATCCCTGCTCCGGGAAGATCCCACATGCCACAGAGCAACTAAGCCCATGTGCCACAACTACTGAGCCTG
Organism: Tursiops truncatus; assembly: GCF_011762595.2. Classification (NCBI taxonomy): domain Eukaryota; kingdom Metazoa; phylum Chordata; class Mammalia; order Artiodactyla; family Delphinidae; genus Tursiops; species Tursiops truncatus. The sequence continues at coordinate 55,263,493 of NC_047047.1, forward strand.
CACTCTAGAGCCTGTGAGCCACAACTACTGAGCCCATGCACCACAACTACTAAAGCCAGTGCGCTCTAGGGCCCGCATGCCGCAACTACTGAGCCCGCCTGCTGCAAGTACTGAAGCCCGCGCACCTAGAGCCCGTGCTCCGCAACAAGAGAAGCCCCCGCAATAAGAAGCCCACACACCACAACGAAGAGTAGCCCCCGCTCGCCGCAACTAGAGAAAAGCTTGTACACAGCAACTAAGACCCAACGCAACCAAAAAAAAAAAAAAAAAATAATAAATAAACCTTTGGGCTCTGTTTACTGTGATTTGAGACTTTCTTCAGGGAAAAGTTGTTGGCCACTTTCTTACTGAAGTCAGGAAGAAGTTACTAATTGGCAGTTACTAACTGGACATAAAAATACTTTCTTATAAGCTGCTTTCTGAGGCAATAAGTTCCATGTCACTGGAAGTGTTCAAACCAAGAGCAGACAATTACTGTTTAGGTTATTGGAATAAGATTGGGTGGAAGATTAAAGCTGGAAGGCCACTGAGTTCCCTGCTCTACAGAAGAGTAACCTTGAGAATACCTTTTTACCCTTAAAGACATGACTTGGTGTCTAGCCCAGTACCCAGGAAAGACTGGGCTTAGAGTGGATGCTTTTTGTAGGGTGTACATTGTTGAAGGTTAAAGGTCCAAGCCTTCTGTTTCAGGCTTACTTCCTATTTGAGGCTCCAGATATACTAGATTGTTTCCACTCAAATATGTCCTGTTCTCTCTTACTTCCTTGTCTTTGAGCATATGACTTCATGATCATGGAGTTTGTCCCCCCTCCTCTCCCTCCCTTTGCATCTGGCTAACTCTTAACTTGACCTTGGGATAGTCTTGCCTTGGTATCCCTCAGTGTCCTCCACTTCACCCTGGGCTTACCTCGTCAACTCACAAGACCCACCTCATGGTGCTGTAATCCTCTCCTTGTCTGTCTGCCATATGAAATGTCCCTCTTTCTGGGGCCCAGGGACTGTGTCTAATGCCTTTTTGTTTCCCTGCACAGTGCCTGGCAGACTAGGGGTCTAACTGATGGTTGCCAAGTAAGTGAAATGAGCTGGACTGTGGGTTCCAGGCCTTGCAGACCTAACGTGTTTTTGTTCCCTGATTTATTTCTGTCTCTGATCCTTCATTTATGGGACTGAATTATAAAGAACTTTGGGAGGAAAAAATAAATGATGATATAAGAAAAATTGCTTTAGTGCATTGGAGACATGAAACCACCCAGCATTTCTTTCTCAGCCAGTACTGGCAAGAGACAGAGAAATTGAGCTGTGCTGGGCAATCCTTGTCTACTTTTTAGCGTGACTTGGCAGAATTCAATTATTCTTTCCCTTGCACTTCAGGGAGTAGGTGGATGCCTTAAAATATTCAAACCAGTACTTTGGGATATCAGATCTGGATGACTTTTCGTCCAAACAGATAGGTGGTGGATGGTGTAATCACTCAGTGGGCACTGGAACTTTCTCTGGGTATCAGTTTAATGAACAAAGTTTGTTGTAAAGCTGTACTTCGGGTTCTTTAACGCATGCATATCGTTCCCGAACCAAATTTATGAAAATGTGTTGGGGCGGTGAGCATTTAAAGAACTTCAGGGAATAAGTCAGAATTGAAAGTTCCAAACAAGTGTAATTATTATTGCATGCATGTTGTGTTCAAACCCTTGGCCTTCCTGGGAACAGGCTGACTTCACAGAGTGCCTTATTAATTAAAGGGAAAACAAATGTGCTGCTGGAGTAGTTCTTGTCTCTCCTTGGACTGACCTTGGGAGACTCATGTCAGCTTTCTGGGCCTCAGTTTCCTCAGCTGAAAAATTATGGATTTGTTCATCTTTAGAATCTCTCCAGGTTTTTAAATCTGTAAATAAGGCACATCTGCTTTTTCTCTTTCTGAAGACCTGCACCTGAAAAGTAGCTTTGTGGCTGAGATGATAAACTTATTTAACATGATTTATTTACGCAATGAATGTTCATTGAACACTTACTTTGTGCAGGTCGCTGAATTTATAGCAAAATCCCTGTTCTTAGGAAGCCTAGAGTCTAGAACAGGGCTTGGCAAACTTTTTTCTGTAAAAGGCCAGATAGTAAATATTTTTGACTTTTCAGACCAGTGTCTGTCACAGCTACTCAACTCTGCCTTTGTAATGGGAAAGCAGCCTCAGGCAATATGCAAACGAGTGGGTGTGACTATGTAAATAACCCCTTTATTTACAAAAAACAGACGATGGGCCCGATTTGACCCATTGCCCAGTTTGTAGACCTATGACCTAGAAGGCAGAGACATTCAGTAAATATATAAACAAATAGATATGTAAGATTTAAGTGGTGATTAGCACCCAATTTCACTGAGATAGAAGATCAAGGAGAAATACAACATTCACTAACAACTCAGCATTTCTGATCAAAACAATCCTATTTTGCACTGGCTTAAATATTGGCCAGGTATTCCCTGTTCCATGGAAATTAAGCATATTATTTTAAAAAATCTTTTGATTTTAATAAGAAACAAAATGAAGACAAGGAAAGCAGTGAGTGTCAACACATAATTAATCACCACTGTGGGTTGCCATGCTAGAATTTAGGGCAGTTTATCTGAACCAGGTTGAGGATGGAGGCAGCCATGACCTGTCGTAAGTTGCATGGTGAAGGGCTGCCGAGGGTGGACAGATTTCCACAGAGGTTGATCATTTTGAAATGACTATTTAAATGTATGGCATTTGGTGATGTATCATTGATCAATAATATTCTTACAATTCCTGCTTTGCTCCTGTTCAATCTCAATTTATAAAGATTTTCTGTCATTGGGAAATGAGTCAGAACCAAGAAAATAGGTTTCATCATTTAAAAATACATTTTGGGAAAATCTAAATGCATCTCTTTTTTGTTACCAATGCAGAGACCAAAAAGAAAAAGAAAAAAGTGTAGCGGGGTTCATTTGCTTTGTGGCACCAGGCTTCTTAAAAAAACGACAGAAATTTAACAATACTCCTTTGTGCAGAAGTATATTTGCAGACCTGTCCAGGAGACTTATGATTAGCAAAGAAAACAATTCTACTATCCAGAGATGATTTTGTTGCTGTGTAGCTGTAAGGGCGACTCCCCACCACTGACTATCAGTGGGCAAGAGCTTTTATAGGTGGAGGGAGGGGACTACATGTAGAAAGAGCACAGTCAGCTCTGACAGTCATCTTGAAGTTGGTCACTGGTGGTCTGACCAGCATCATCTTGATTGTTTTAAGTACAATTAATCTTCAGTTCCAGGGTTAGTTTGTTCCCATTTCTTTGAGGCCAATTCTCATAATTGTGGCAGCTTATGTCATGGCTACAGTCTGGTCATCATGTAGTTAACTTCTTCCATCTGGTGAGGGTTTCAGCGTCTACAAAACAGCTCACAGGTTATGGCTCAGAATATTACCTATAGCCCTTGAGAAGGAACTAAAGGTCCTTGACTATGCTTAATGACTGTATTATTATTTGGTCTCCTTTGACCGTTTTCCTTTGTTTCTACGTTTTCTCACTCCTCTGATTAAACTTATTCTTTGGCTAAAGTTTTTCCATAGACAGAAGGCAGGCGGAGGACATGGGGGAAAGGACCATTGGGTCCTGCTCCATTTCAACATACATGATCAGGTGGACATTCTTTCGCAGGCTCATGTGATTGTGGTTCATGGGGGACTTAAAAATATATATAAAATATTTCTGAGACAGAAAAGAGATAATCTTTGGAGTTTCTGGTTACAGCAGCTTTTCGTCCAAATGACAGTAAATTTCATGGCTTAATAAGAATCCCACTGCTGGTTTGATGCCCTCCCAGACTATGACTCTTAGGGACCCATAGAGTGTGGTTTTAAAGCATTTTAACTATGAACTTGGGATTTAACATTTGGGATTTTACCTTAGGAAGAAAGCATGATACTCCAGTAACAAAATTGATGGAATGTACAATTTCAGAAAGGCCAAGAATAACACCAAGCTTGGAAATTATTTTCCTTGATTTTTAATTCTGGAAAAATTTCCAATTTAATAGAATGTAAGTGTGGATGGAGTCTTGGGGTAAGGGCATAGGGAAAAATCTTATGTGAATTTAGAGACCATAAGAAAAACCTGATACACTAATTCTCCTTATATGGTTTTGTCTAGCTCTTTTCTACAAGCTCAGCTGGAAGAGATGACAGCTATGAAAACAAGTTGTCCTTGGCATATTTACATACATCCTATGACAGAGTGATTGCAAAATGGCCCTATTTCTTCACTCTTCCATGTATACATGCCCTTTGAAGTGTGATTTTGGAGTCTGTTTCCCCAACCCTTGAACCTAGGCTGGTCTTGTGATTTACTTAGCTAACAGAATATGGTGTAAGTGATGTAGTGTCAGTTCTGACCCTAGGTTACAAGAGGACTTGTATGCTTTCTCTGTCTCTGTAATGAGAACAAACCTGGACTTGCCTATTAGAGATGAGAGGCCACAGGGAGCAGAACTAGTTATCCCAGTGATGCCATGCTAGATCACCAACAACCAGCTGACCACCAGGCACATGCTCAGACCATTAAAACTGTCCCATCTAGTCCAGCCAAGATCAGCAGACTGCCTAGCCTCCTCATGGACCCAGGAGAAATAACAGATTGGGTTACTCTGGCAAAAGACAACAGATACACATCATCATGTGACTATAGAAGGAATTATAATAATCCCTTTCTAGATGAAGAGACTGAGGTTCTGAGAGGTTACATTTAGGAGGAGGTGTCCCACCATTGTGGAAAGGGTGGATGCTTTCAAATTATACATAGGCTTTCAAGCCAGGGAAAACCCCTGGTTCTGATATCTACTAACTGTAAAACCTTGGGATGATTATTCAAGTTTTCTGAATCTGTTTCTCTGTCTATAAAGTGGGGATAATAGGATCTTGCTTATAAAGTTGCAGTGAGGATTAAAGGAGATAATCTATAAAAGGGCTGAGTTTGTTTTAAGTTCTCTATAAGTTATACCTTGTTATGACGATGATAACGATGATGATGATGAGAATTGCTCAAGATCACATGGCCAGGAGAGGTCAGGGACGTGAATTCAGGTCTTGTAATTCCTAATTCCACAGACTTCCTGTCTCCTCCACTCCCAACCCCCATTTCCTTTTCTCCCCTGTATCTCTCTTTTCTGTTGTTACCTCCTCTGATGTGTTCTAAGGGCTTATTTTATGTATTCAAGCCACCATTGGCTCTACCTTATTTTTAAAAGCCTTGCTTTGTCCTTTGTATCTTCTCCTCACCTTACATAAAGCTTATTCACTATCAACAATAATTTTTATATCTTGTGCAGCTCTCAATTGCCCACCTCTGTGTATTTGAGAATACAGTTTTATTCTTGCATTTTCACTTTATTGCAATAAAATTAACTCCTGGGAATAACATTTTTGTCCTTGTTTTAAATGTTATGTCTGTTTTATTATTTCTCCACATTCAGATGATTTCTCCTCTAGAAACCAGTGAGTGAAAGATGTTGTGCAGTACACGGCCTAGGTGTGTGGGTAGTCATTGAGCACCACTGACTTGTGGGTTAACTATAGGAGCAAAAGCTGTGCAGCAGATAAACAGTGCATCTCAGAGTCCCACTGCCTAAAATCCTGCAGAGAAAGGAAATATATATCAGGATTATTTGTGGAAACAATTATTCAATACTGCTGGCTTCATCAAAATGTCTTCTAGTTAAAATTTGGAAGCCTACTATTAATCAAGTTGCCTTGGGAAAGATCACTACTTCCCTCAGGATCCCGCTTTTAGCATCAGAAAGCAGATGTTTTACTAGATAAGGAACAAGCATTTTTAACAGCAACATGCAGAGTTTAGTCAGCAAGAAACACCAAGTTTAATTTACTGTCATGGCTGTATTTTTCCCTCTTGGAATTATTAATTCCAATGATGCTAACAAGAACTAGTCCCTAGACTTTTGAGCTTGTTGGTCTTTTTATTTGAGATCAAGGTTTTCTATCATTTCTAGTTTTAACTTGGTTTAACCATTAAAAACTTGATGATTCAATCTATGGTACTCTGGGTACTTAAATATGTATGTATACCATATAATTATGGTATAACTATATACCCAGATTTAAAAAAAATCAGTAATCTTGGATCTTTAAGCATAAGTTTTGAAAGCCATACCTCTGGAAGTATGGTTTACTATACTCGTACTTTCATTTTCTTTTCTTTCTTTTTTTATTGGAGTATAATTGCGTTACAATGTTGTGTTAGTTTCTGCTGTACAATGAAGTGAATCTGCTATATGTATACATATATCCCCTCCCTCTTGGACCTCCCCACCCGCCCCCCCAACCCTGCCATCACCTCATCTAGGTCATCACAGAACACCAAGCTGAGCTCCCTGTGCTACACAGCAGGTTCCCACGAGCTATCTATTTTACACATGGTAGTGTATTTATGTCAAACCTAATCTGCCAGTTCATCCCACTCTCCCCTTCCCTGCTGTGTCCACATGTCCCTTCTCTACGTCTGCGTTTCTATTTCTGCCCTGCAAATATGTACATCTGTACCATTTTTCTAGATTCCATATATATGTGTTAATATACAGTATTTGTTTTTCTCTTTCTGACTTACTTCACTCTGTATAACAGACTCTAGGTCTGTCATGTACTTTCATTTTCTATATCCATTTCTCTGTATAAATTACCTTTGATACCCCTTGGGTGGCAAAACTGAATGTTATTTTGAGTTAAAAATGACTTAAATGGAATACTCTGGATTTGTTTATTATAAGAAAGTGGTGGCTAGTAAAACTATTTGAAGAAAGAGAAACAAAACACTGAATTAGGTTGTAGTTTAAGATCAATTTTTTTTTTCCTTTCATACATAATTGTGGAATCAAGGACACTGATGACAGAGCTGGAGGTGTGGCTTGGTACATGATCACTTTTTTTTTTTTTTTTTTAAATAGCAGAGGGGTTTAAGTGCATGAAATCTTGAAATCTGAGCCTTGGTTGGTATCATTTAGGCTTTATACTCATTGATGAAGCCTTTATGGCATTCCATCAGACAGTCATACTCTCACTGTTGGAATCCTTCTAGTGAGGGGGGACTCATTACTTGAAGAGGCAGCATCTATTATAGCATTGCACATTTTGTTATAAAAGTTGTAATTAGCTACCTATTTCCATTCTCCACAAAGCACTGTTACTAATTTGGGCACAGGCATTGAATTGATTCAGAATCTGAAAGTAGGCCCAAGGGTAGAAATTCAGGGCTGTTTTGTGCCCCCCATTCACAGTCCTGTTGGTCTTTGTACCTGCATCTGGTACTTTTCTTCCTTTCTGCTAAGTGTATCAAAGGACATCATAGAGTCAGCATATATTTCAGTTTCTTTCTAGAATGTTCCTATTGACCTAGAACTCAGCAGCATAGTTGGACGTATAAAGTGCTATTCTCTAAATTTAACCATAGAATCGGAGTTGAGAGCGAGGTGGCAGTTCACTGCTGGAGGTTGGGCTTGAGTTGGTACTAGACAAGTTTGATGTATCCAGGACTTTATCTTCATCAGCTTTTAAGAAACTGCTTCCTGAGATGAGTGAGCCATAGATTCAGAGTCTTGCTTATATTTCAGAATACCAGCAGTAAAGGCTTTTTTTGGGGTGGTGCCAACTGCTCATGAATTTTCTTCATAAGGCTAAAAAAAAAGTATACATTTAAATGAATTCTGGGATAACGCTTTGAACCACTTTTAGAAGTTATAGGAGGAAATCTGAGTACCTTACCGTTGTATAATTTAACTTTAACTTTTTTCTTTGTATTAGAGACTTACTAGATATTAATAAGTCCCATTTCCTTTTCCTGGGCACACAGAAAAACTGCCTTGACCATTATTCCTTGCATTTGGTTTGGGGCCAAGTACCTGGGTTTGTTTGTTTGTTTTAGTGCCTGGGTTTTGTTCAGTGAAATATGATTGGGAGTAATGTGTGCTATTTGTAAGCCTGGTCGTAAAACCCACTGTGCAGTCTTCCACATTCTCTTTAACTTTCTGGGAAAGGCCGTGTATTGGGGATGACAATATCAAAAGGTACAAGGAGACTTAATCTCTGAGTCATTTAGTTCAGTTCTTAGTTCCATAATTATTTTTTACATCAAAGCCATTATCATATTAATTATGCAATTAAAAATTTAAAATCCTCCTTAATTCTTTACCTTGTTACATAGGTATTTTAATTTTGTAACTGGAATAGGAAATAAAAAACATCGTAAGTTGGCAATTTTAAAATGATGACATAATTCTAAAGGAAATGACTTTATATGTGAGATAGAAGATTGGGAAAAAACTTAAAACAATTTAATATTCAGAGGTTGGACAAATGAAATACTGACAAATTGCCTTTCAGAGATCATTTTGATTTGAATGTTTCTAAAAGTTGATTATATGCTCCAGTGTTAAAAATCAGTGCTTTTCAGGGAGATCAGCTCGGTACTTTGTGACCACCTAGAGGGGTGGGATAGGGAGGGTGGGAGGGAGATGCAAGAGGGAAGAGATATGGGAACATATGTATATGCATAGCTGATTCACTTTGTTATACAGCAGAAACTAACACACCATTGTAAAGCAATTATACTCCAATAAAGATGTTAAAAAAAAAATCAGTCCTCTTTTCAAAGGCTAAAACAAATGATTCCTGAAGGGTCCAGTTTGTTTTCCAGTATAGCTTAAAATTGAAAGGAAAATATTAGTGCAGTAAAGCATGTACTGCTGTAATAGAATTTTCTTCTCCATTTACTGCAGTGACATTGCTTGAACGGAGTGGTATGAGCAGCCATATATGATATATTATTTTTATAAGTCTTAATAAGAATATCAAACATTTTTTTCACCAGCTGTGTTCAGGATTGATGTATCCCGATCAATATGTCACAAATCTTATTGAGGAATCACAGGCAAAGCACAAGATAAATACACTTTCAATTTAAAGTACAGTTTCTCCTGGGAAACAGTTTGTAATGACTAATCTGTAGGAACTTTAATTACTCAATAGAATCAATGTGCTTGCCTGGGATGGTACCAGGCTTCCTGCTCATCCACGACCATCCACCCACTCAGTTGCTGCCTCTACTTCATAATATGCTTCTCCACTTCTCTGCTTTGGAAGCATTCTTTGAATATTCTCATTTTTGCAGATGCTGTGCAGTTTGGTTTTTTTTGGGGGGGGAGCATGTCTAGAGCTTAATTAACCTTTATTACTTTGAAATCCGTATTCATTCTTAGGTTTAATTTATGTCTTTCTACTTTTGAATTTCAAAGACGGGGCTGGCTAACAATGGGAGCGTTTGGGAAAATCTAATAATTATCCCAGCTTGGCCACTACCAAGTTGCATAATTGCTAGCAAATTATTCTATTTGCTGAATCTCTATTTTACTGTCAGGAGCTGACAGCAGTTACCATTATTTACCTCCAAGTAGATTATTCTTTTTTTTTTTTTTTTTTTTGCGGTACGCGGGCCTCTCACTGTTGTGGCCTCTCCCGTTGCGGAGCACAGGCTCTGGACGCGCAGGCTCAGCGGCCATGGCTCACGGCCTAGCCGCTCCACGGCATGTGGCATCTTCCCGGACCGGGGCACGAACCCGTGTCCCCTGCATCGGCAGGCGGACTCTCAACCACTGCACCACCAGGGAAGCCCTAGATTATTCATTTTGATGTTTGTCTTTTAAAATGCTAGAAAAACGCATTATGGCTGATAAGAGGGCTACAAAAAAAGACAATGTGAGGTGGAGCTCTGCATTCAGGAAAGCTGGGTGTGAATCTAGGTTCTGTCATTTATTGGCTTAAAATCTTAGACAAGTCATTTAATCTCCAGGCCTGTTTGTTCAAATATGGAATAGGTTAATCTTATCACTATCACAGGGTTGTTATGAGGATGAAATAGACAAGTGCCTAGCACAGGGCTGGTCTATAGAAAGAGCTCAATAAATATTTGTTAACTCAAGAAATTAGATATGAAACTTAAATTCCCCTGCAAAGGGCATAGAGCCTTGTGGAGAGTGACACCACCCTACAAATAGTTATCTGTTGGTCCAGGGTGATCCACATTTATGGTGAATAAAGAATTCTGATTTAATTCTTTCATTTCACTATCATTAAGAGTGGAGAAAGAAAAGTGGGAAGGATCTATTGATTGTAATTCCACAAGAAAATTAGGAAGTCAAAAGTCCTGCAGATTCATTCTCTGCTCCAAATCTTCTGGTAGAGTTCATCCTATTTGGAATAAAATCTAAAGTCTTTACCGGGGCCCACAAGGGCCTGTAAGATAGGAGGTGGGCTGTCTCTGTACCTCATCTTCCTCTCCTCCTCACTCACTCTTCTCCATCCCCACGTGTCTTCTTGCTGTTTTGGACCATTGAGTACATTGCCATTGCCATTCCCTACATGGAACATCTTTTCCCTTTCTCCCAGATTTCTGCATAGCCGAACCCTTTCCATTATCCAAGGGGTTCCTTCCATATCACTTGCTCAGAAGGAATTCTCTAAAATAGTCACCTCCTTGTCCAACCCCATCACCATCTATCCCATCAATCTGCATATTTTTCTTATACAATGATAAAAATATAAAACAGCACTTATAATCACTTAGCATTGTGTTATGTGTATATTCCTTTACTTGTTTGTTATTTGTCTCTCCCACTATAATGTAAGTTCCAAGAGTGCAGAGGATGTTTTTTTTTGCTCGTTGCTATCCTTCATACCTAGAACAGAGCTCAGTACAAGCAGGTCCTCAAAAACGTTTTGTTGCAGGAATGTGTTTACCGTATGGATTGACCTTCTTACTATCTTAGGCACTGGGACACTGTGTTTACCGTGTGAGAAAGCATTAAGAGGTCCAAATCTTATGGACTCAGAGGTAGATACACTTAACTAGCTGTAATTGAGAGCTTGATGAAGGAAGACCCTTTTGGAAACACTGAATTTCCTGTTGGTAAAGAAAATGGGGTTATAGGAGGGACGTGTTGACTTGGGACTTCAAGATCACTTTGGGTGCCAAGAGCCATCAGGAAATTGAAAAAGACATGATGATTTTTACAACAGTGCTGAGGATGCTTTGGCTGTCAGGCTGTGGGGTGAGAGAAGGGTATTCCTACTAGTCATTATAAGAGTGAGGACTGGAGACTAGGATGATCTTTAGTAAGAAGTGGTGAATATGTTTTGTTCATGAAAGCTGTGGACAGACCTGCCCACAATGATACCTAATGCTGTCACACTGACCCATAAAGTGGCCTTGTGATCCCATCCTGCATATGGACACTGTCCAGCTACATTCCCTCCTTCCCCACCACCCTGTGCCCTTCCATCTCTATTTTTTTTTAAACCGTTATCTGTGACCTCATTATTTTCTCCCTTTCATTTTAAATTTGTTTAAACATTTCAAAGTCTCTGCAAAGTAATGTATGCCTAAGATAATTAAAATTGTATAGAAGAGTTTCTGGTAAAAAGCAGTTGGCTTCCACCTCATGTGTCTCTTTCCCTCACTTGTGTTTCCCTGAGGCCAACTCCTTCATTTGTATTTTCAGTTCTACTGATGTTTAATATCAAAACTCTAAAGCCGTCCTAATAGAAATGTAATGTGAGCCACAACTATAATTCTAAATGATCTAGTAGCCACATTAAAAAATTAAAAGTGCCCATATAAAGCTTATTTTAAAAATACATTTTATTTAACCTAGTATATCCAAAATGTTATCATTTCACCATATAATATATTAATGAGATATTTTACATTTTTATATCGTTTTCAAAATTTGTGGTGTAACATACTTGAAGCACATTTCAATTTGCATTAGACACATTTTAAATGTTCAATAGCCACATGTGGCTCGTGGCTACTGTACTGAACAGTGATGTTCCAGGTAATGTGTGCCAGATCATATTTTTTGATTTATATTAATGATCTATAGTATATGTTTATTGTACATAATATATATAATTTCTCTTTGATTTTTTAAATCAAAGGTTTAAATAGGTTAAAAAGGTTTAAACCTATTCATTTCTCCTATCCTCTTCCTACTGTTTTTAGATACATACACGCACAAAAACATACAGGTGTGTATCCTTATATATGTATATAATTTATACTTATAATTTTAGTTCTTTTATTGGTTAACTTTTTTTTTTTTTTTTTTTTTTTTTTTTTTGCGGTACGTGGGCCTCTCACTGTTGTGGCCTCTCCCGTTGCGGAGCACAGGCTCCGGTCGCGCAGGCTCAGCGACCATGGCTCATGGGCCCAGCTGCTCCGTGGCATGTAGGATCTTCCCGGACAGGGGCACGAACCCGCGTCCCCTGCATCGGCAGGCGGACTCTCAACCGCTGCGCCACCAGGGAAGCCCTATTGGTTAACTTTTATAACTTTAAGTAATATACCTAAAGCTCTATTTCTGATTCTTCATGTTTCAATAATATCTCAGTTATATCTCTTGACCCCTTACCTTATGATGTTACCGTTTCTACCACATTCTGCACATTTCCTCCTTTTTTCTCGGTTCTGTCTTTTGTCAGCCACACTTCAATAGAACCCAGTTTGTAAATACTTACAATTGATTCTGCAACCATGTGTTTTAATCTTTCTAGAAAATTACATAGTCAGGGAGGGAGTCTCTGTGTAATTTTGATTAATATTGATGGAGATACAGACAACTAGAACTTGATCACTGAGAGCTGAAAACCAAACAGAAAAGGCGTTTCCTTTCTGTAGGCCAATAAATTATGTAGTAACGGTTTTTGGTAATGGAATGAAGTATCAAATGCTAGTTTGAACTGGGACTTTTATTATTTTATGAGGCCATTTTTGGAGATTAAATATAGTAAGGAAATAGATTCACATTTGACATGTAAATGATTCTTCCTTGTTCTGAAGACAGCTGGTTCTTTACGGATCAGGGTTATGTTCTGCAAAAGACAAAATGCCAAGAGCCCAGAGTCAAAGGAAACACAGAATCACAAATGGCATTTGTATTTTAGTAGTATTGGGGGCTGATGTCATTCACAGAAAAGAGTATTTGCAGGTACTTCTGTCTTTAAAGTGAGAATTTGATATATTAAAATTATAAACTAAAAAAATTTTAAATTGAACTATTATATTCAATTCCTAATTACTATTATTCTATGTATAAATCTAGTAAATGCTACCAGTCACTTTAAGAATTTATTAATTAACTTGATTAATTATAGTCCTTTAAATATTTTAAACTTGAATGGATTTGATCTTCTTAAGAACTAGATGCCTGTAACAAGTAAATGACTTTAAAGTACTTAAAATGCTCTGGTTAATTTAATAAATAAAATTTATAAATATTGTAATTCTCAAGTTTTTAAAATATATTCTGATAGTGTATACAAACATAGGCAAATCCATTTATACCTTTTAAGTTGGACCATAAGTCTAAAAATCAATTATTCAATTACATATTTTATTTGGTTCCATATTTTAATCTGTCAGTTGCTTTGATGTACCAGATGTTCTAAGCAATTTAAAAATATTGATACCATGGACTTGATTACTTTATCATCTCTATTTCTCTCTCAATCTTCTGAGAATTAAAAAACCCTTACCCGCTGAGGACAGGGTCACCATCCTGAGCAAATTGGGGTTACTTCTCAGCTAGCTGAGAAAGGTAATTGTCCAGAGATTTGGATCTGGGGCTGCAGACATTCAGGGAGGTTTTCCTTATGGCCACGTTGAATCTTGCCCAAGACACATCCATCAATGCCATTTTTTTTTTTTTTTCGCAGCCTAAGTGCCTGGAGTCCAAGTTAAGACCTTTTTATTTCTCATGTGACATGTTTCAACCTTATTGTTTGATGTGGGTAGATGAAATTCTATAACTCCTACCCAGGTTGCTTTATCCCTAGATGGAAATCAGTTAACCAGTTTAAGGTTTGAGTCTATCCTTAATTCTTTTCTTCATCTCCTCTAACTGGCAGGTCTGGGGCACATAGGTATTTAAGTGGATTCTATATGTCTCACATCTTTACCTGGCTCTTCAGTTACCACACTGAGGACATGCTAATAACAGGAGGTGGTAGTCACTGTTTTTATTTTGTTTTATTTTTGGCAAATAATCTGGAAGTCATGATTATCTTTGTGTATCATGAAGTGACCACTGTGTTGGACCTTGCAGTAGAACTTTCAAGTCAAAAGAGCTGCCATTCCACTGAATTGGAAGCCTCAAAGAAGGTGGAGCACCTAGAACTTCAAATGCATGATCGGGGGGCTGGAGGAACACAGCAAAGGGACACCTGCTTTGGGGGAAGGTGGGACGTTTTAGCTTCCACTGTCCCTTATGCTCCCATAAATAAAGTGGAAAACAGAGGCTATAGAAGTTTCAGGTGTCTTATTTTTCAGACTCTTTTCCTATTAACCCCAGCATATGCTATTATTAATTACCATTCTCGAGTGACTGATTTGTGCCAGGTCGCGAGGTGTTATAATCTTTATGGAGTAGGAGGTCCTTCCATTGCTATCTTAGTATTTTTACCTCTAATCTACTACTCACTGCTCCCTGTTGAAGGGAAAATATCTAATCTCAATAGTCAGTGTCTGAAATATTCCTTGGGTCACACTCCCCCAGGGGGCAGAATTATAGGACTCTGAAATGCTTTCTGCTCCTCTCTGTACCTTCCCTTTCTATACTCTGCACCCACGGGCTTGTCCCCTGTGCCTGTGTGGGTAAGGCAGGCTGGGCAGGCTGTCCAGGTAGCTTGGTGAACAGACTAGGAGTCTGCTCAGACAGCCGGTCATTCTCGAGTTCAGGTAACAGGGGGAGGAAGTGTTGCTTGAACTCCTCGCCTTCTTCTCCAATCCACCTTTTAGCAGAATTGGGGTTTGGAGCACTTGTCCAACTTTGATAAAATAGGTATTTGTTCCTTATTTTGCTGCTGGTTCTTGTGGGTATGTTTCTTTGGGTTGAGAATCTCAGAGTGATAGATGGAGAATGGGGAGGATTTAAAATGCTGCACCTACAGGTCCTCATGTTCAGAAAGATTAAGTAACATGACTAGGTCACATAAGCTAAAGCTCCTGAACCAGTACAGCTTTTGAGCAACAGGGCAGTGATCATACCACCTGTGGCTGCTACTTCTTAGTGGGTGCGGGTCATACTCACTGGTTCACAACCTTTTGATCTCTTTACACTCTTAAAATAATTGAGGATTCCAAAAAGCTTTTGTTTGTGTGGGTTATATCTTTTGACATTTACTCTATAAGAAATTAACACTGTGAAATTTTATAACACAGGAGCACGTATTCCATAGTGATGAGGTCATCACATGTGGTGTAGCCTCTGGAAATCTCCACTGTACACTCATGAAATGACTAAGAATGAAAAATATGCCTTAATATTATTATGAAAATACTTTTGACCTGTGTTCCCTTGAAAGCACCCTGGGAATCTTCAAGGCGCCCTGCCACACCTTGAGAGCCACTGTAGTAACTTATTGGAGAGCAGGTGGTCCAGGGGCGGAGATTCAAGACTCTCAGCTGAGTGCCAGAGGCTGCCAGAAAGACTCTTCCAATAGACGCCCTCATGTATCTGCTGCCATGCACTGTACCCAGTCTCACAGCACTTGGTGTTCCTCTCATCGACTGATCTTGGTGGCCTGATTTCCACCCTACCAACCTCTGTACCTGCCATAGCATCTCACCTTGAGGTTTCAGTGTGTGTATAGACATGCACATGGGCATCTACTATGCATACTGCGGTGAATTCTTCGTACTGGGGGACATGTGAGCAGGTGAGAGTATGGCTACGGCAAGCTGTTCAGCTTGCGCATTCGTACACTAATTTACACACGTACACACACACACTTTTTTTTTTTACTTTCAACTTGAGGAGAGGGTGCCGTTTTTCTAATTTGCTTGAGGATGCTATATGTGTTAGCGGCAGCTCTGAAGTAGTGCGATTGGACACCCTCTTTTGGAAGGCTACTGTGACATCAGCATGTATCCAGTGGTTTGGAATGGGGAGAGGTAAGCATCGAACAGGTCAGTTAAAAGGAATCCAGCTCAGAAAAATTAAATTAGGATGATTTACATTTGTAAAGTGACCTATATTGCTGAACCATTCCTGCAGGCTAGTCAAATTGCTGAACTAATATGGAACATAAAGTTGGGAATTCCCTGACAATTCTCCGTTTACTTTCTCAACCTTAAATTTACATTAGCTTTAGCTTCCCCATTTGACTGCATTATAATTTATTACCCCCAGTTTTCCCCATGGTTAACCTATTTGCTATTAGCCCTAGGGGACTTATGGTGCTTTAGATCTACTCTTGAATCTTAAAGACATTTTGCTTGTTTCAGTTTCCTACTTAGAGGGAAACATGGTCACAGTGGTGGTACCAGTTTCCTCCAGTGACCTTCATGGGCTCAGTGATTGATCTGAAGATGAATGAAAATTGAGAGCAGTTCCGTATTCCTCACAGATAAGACGCTTGTTAGCATCACAAGATTGGCTTTGTAAAGGACCTCACTTCCTGTGAGGTCCTTCCTGTGTCCTGTCACTGTACCTCACAACTAGGTTTAAGGCACCCCTTGAGAATAAGCAAAAGTAGAAAAGCTGTGAAATCCAGGTGGTATGCCATTTAAATCAATTAAATGGTATTTAAAAATTGCTGCTCTCTCTCTAGGCTTGTGAAAATGGAAGCCTGTTAAGGAGAAAAGTTTACTTTTATTGTATGAAGAAAAAAATGTACTTTGTATTTGCGAACAATATAATTTTTTAATATTGTTTAGTATTTTTTTCTGCTGCTGGTTGCAAATCAGATGTGTTAGAGAAGGACTATGTTCCCTAATGAACTACTGTAGACTTTATGAAGGTAGGGACCAGAATTTTTTTCCTGTATTTCTTCTTTACTTTCATGTACCATATTATGAAATATACCAATCAGTATGTATTAAATGAAAATAAAAGAATTCAAACTATTATGTCCTTGCCCTGTTATCGCATTAATGGAGTGGTATTATAATGTAGATATATATGTATGTGTGTGTGTAGATATATATATGTGTGTGTGTGTGTATATATATATATATATACACACACACACACATATATATCTACACACACACATAGGAGTATTTAGGAGTGCATGGGAGAGCTCTTATATTTGGACTAGTGGCAAAAGACCCCAGACTTTCCATGTGGCCTGGATTTATGAGTGGCTTGAGAGGCTGTGTGATTACCTCAACTTCTGAGTTCCTCAGTGCAGAGCAGACCCACCTGGGGCTCTCCATCTATAGGAGCCTTCAACCATGCCTGAAAGGCAGCCTTGGTTTATAAACTCTGTAGACACATGACTTAAGTTCAGTGTTATGGTCTGAACTGTGTCCCCCTCCCATCCCCCAATTCATATGTTGAAGCCCTAAGCCACAAATGTGATTGTATTTGGAAATGGGGTCTTTAAAGAGATAATTAAGGTTAAATGAGGTCAGAAGGGTGGGACCCTAGTCCGATACGACAGGTGTCCTTATAAGAAGAGGAAGAGACATGAGGGATTGGGACCTCACAGAGAAACCCAGTCTGCCGATATCTTGATCTTGGACTTCCAGCCTTCAGAACTGTGAGAAATAAATTTCTCACAAGCCACCCAGTCTGTGCTATTTTGTTGTGGAAGACTGAGCTGGCTAATATACCCAGCAAGGAAAACAGTTGTTTGACAACAACTGTTGGAGACAGTGTGCCATGGTTTATACACAGCTAAAGCACTGATTCATTTGTTTGCAGACCTGTTTGCCTCTATCACTGTGATTTTACTGCATTTATAGTGAAGAGGAAGGAGAAATGGGCTATGTTAGTCACTCAGTTGGCCTCTCATTCTAGCCCACAGTTTGTTTTACAGCCTTGCTCTTGTCCTCTTCTAATCCCTTTGGTTGCAGAATGCAGGTTGTCTAGCTGTGTTACCAGGTCCAGAGTACTGTTTGTTAGCATAAGTGGTGACATAAGGAGGCAGGAATTCAGGGGGTTGAGGCAGAAAGGTGGGAGGGAGGAAGCCACAGTGAAGTCAAGGCAGGCAGTTCTGCTGGTCCATCAGGGAAGCAGTACAGGCTATGGTGGTTTCACATAGACTGTGGAGTAAGACCCCCCCAGGTGTGAATCCTAGCTCTGCTACTTTTCAAATGGCGATCTCGGGCAAGTTACTTAACCTCTCTTTACCTCAGTTTCCTCCTCATCTTTAAAAAAGATGTAAGTAGGATTTTTGTAAGGTTTAAATGAATTAATATTGTATAAAGTGCTTTAAAAAGTGCCTGCTAATGGGAAATTGCTCCTTTAGCGTTAGTGACAATGGCAATGATGATGATGATGATAGTGATAATGAGGATGGATGTTGTCTTTTCACATGTACTTGGGCATACTGGTGTCGTCATGCCCCTTTCCCAAGGTTTCTCTTGGTTCCATCTCAGGCAGCTTGAGCAACTTGGGTCCATCCTTCCAACCCAGACTCAGAGGAGGGAAACTTCCTGTCCCACATAATCTGAATGTGTGGAGTCTCCATCACCATGACACAAAACTGTTCCCACTCAGGATCTTTCTCAGAATTCGTTAGACCATTTTCCTGTGTGACTTGGATATCTACCTTGTGCCGGGAATCTAAGTTGCTTCCCTCAGATTGGATCTCTTGGATATTGGTGCCAGCCTGAAGTTCTGCTGCTCTGCAGATTAAGGATTTGGACTCAAGCCCCTTCCTTCAGCCATCCCTTCTTTTCTGATTGGTTTTTCAGTCAATGGGTTTTCATCCCACTTGGGCCTGTTTGCTTCCTTCTTTCCTCAAGGAACTCTCAGGGGGCTCCAGGCTCCATGGCTGGGCTCTACCACTAACGACACACTGACTTCAGTCACATAATTCTCTTTCCTTTCCTTGGAATGTCATTTCTTGTCATCTCTGCAAGTCTATTTCCTGTATATCAGCCAAGCCCTCTCTCACATGGCATTTTCCCATGAAACCTCTCCATATTCTAATTTTTCCCTGAGAGGATGTCTCACATAACATTTTGATATGAATTTAAACTCCTAGAATAGGTGATGGATGTTTCTAAAAAGCACAGATGATTCTATGTCAAATGCAGTAGAAAATAAATGTGCTTGCATATAGGATGTTATAACGGAAGTTTAAACTGAGGCTCTAAGATGCAGAAGATATCAGATACCAGAAGTTATCGGGCAGTAACTTCAAATTTGTGCCTGGGAGCTGGTTAGATTGACTCATTCACACTGAACATATATGAAAGGATTGGGTCGTTAGAGATGAAGGAGGACTGTGCAGAGGGTTTCTTTTCAGAGAGTCTGTTTCATCCTCCTCCCTGCCCCCAAAAGCCACTAAGCAATTCCTAGGCAGTGTTTAGAATGGCCACATTCACTTTCTTCTCACAATACCTGGCCACAATTGGTTACAATGCCTAGATTAAGCAATTTGGCCCTTATAAAAGTTAAATGAATTATTTGCCTACTATGGCTTGTTTCCAGGAAGTATTTTTCTCATATTAAACAATTTTGTAGATAATTTATGACTCTAAGTCAGCTACAAGGTGAGTCAACTGTATACACTGGAATATGATTACCTTGTGATTAGCAGCTTGCTTTCAGGATGATCCAACCTGCATATTTGGCAAGCCATCAAATATCTGCTAATAGAGTGTCAGGCATACTCATGTAGTTGTTAAATGTCTTCGTATGTGATGAGCGTAGGAATCTTCACAGTAAGCCCCAGTTTCCACATCAAATTCTGTGTGCCCTCTGCTATCAGGCACACTATTGACCTGTAGACTATCTATTCATTCAAACGGAAGGAAGAACAGCGTTTTCTTGCTTACTAGTGCTTTCTGGTATGGGCTGAATTGTTTTCCTCCCAGATTCATATGTTGACTTGCTGACCCCCAGTACCTCAGAATGTGACCTTATTTGGAAATAGAGTTATTGCTGGTATAATGGGTTAAGATGAAGTCATACTGGAGTAGGGTAAGCCCCTGATTCAATATGACTGTTATCCTTATAAAAAAAGGAAATTTGGGGCTTCCCTGGTGGCGCAGTGGTTGAGAGTCTGTCTGCCGATGCAGGGGCCATGGGTTCGTTCCCCGGTCCGGGAGGATCCCACATGCCGTGGAGCAGCTGGGCCCGTGAGCCATGACTGCTGAGCCTGCGCGGAAATTTGGACACAGAGACATGCATGCAGGGAGAATGTCGTGTGAAGATGAAGGCTAAGATTGGGGTGATCCTTCTACAAGCCAAGGACTGCCAGAGATTACCAGCAAACCACTGGCAGCTAGCAGAGGGGCATGGGACAGATTCTCCCTCACAACCTTCAAAAGGAACCAACCCTGCCAACACCTTGATTTTACCAACAGAACTGTGAGACAGAAATTCCTTCTGTTTAAGCCATGCAGTTTGTGATACTTTGTTACTTACTGTAGCCCTAGGAAACTAAGGAGCAAAATCAACAATGAAGGAGTATTTCCTAGGTCCATGGACTCCTTTCACTACTTCCCATGCTTTATGTGCTATAATAATTCTCACTCTTCTATTGCCTTTATCACAGTAGCTCATCTTTCCTTTCTCTTTAGAGAAATTGCATAAAGCCTCCAGTATCCAGAATGGGTGGCTAATGGATAGATTAATTTGGTTTGAAGTGAAAAGATTTACTAAACGGCCATGGGATATGTTTAGAATGTCCAACTCTAGCAAATTTGAGAATTCTTAGGTTGCATGCATACTTTTTCTGTAATCCTAGACGTAAAGGCAAACATCTAAAAAATGGTGGACATTTTAGCATACTTAATAAAAAGATGAAAGACAGCAAAACTACAATTAATGAAAAATAAGGTTGGAATGGAGGACCTTATACGCATAGATGAATGTGTTTTAGTCTATGAATAATGAGAGCTACAAATAACTACAGAAGGGAGTGACATCGTTATTTAAAACTTAAAGAAAATTCTTATTAGAGTATAGTTGATTTACAATGTTGTGTTTCAGGTGTACAGCAAAGTGAATCAGTTATACATATACATATATCCACTCTTTTTTAGATTCTTTTCCCATATAGGCCATTACAGAGTATTGAGTAGAGTTTCCTGTGCTATAAGGTCTTTATTAGTTATCTATTTTATATATAGTAGTATGTATATGTCAATCCCAATCTTCCAATTTATCCCTCTTCCCCTTACCCCCTGGTAGTTATTTAAATCTTTATCTTGAGATACGTATATAGATTTACAGGAAGATGCAAAGAAATGTCCAGGGAGGTCCTGTGTGCCCTTTATCCAACCTCTCTTAATGTGAACATCTGGCATAACCCTAGTATAAAATGAAAACCAGGAGATTGACATTGGCATAATCTGCTTGTTCAATTTCACCAGTTAATATATGCACTCATTCATCTCATTTGTGTGTGTATGTGTGTGTGGTGCTATGCAATTTTGTTACGCATGTAGCATAGTATAA
Source organism: Tursiops truncatus (assembly GCF_011762595.2). Classification (NCBI taxonomy): domain Eukaryota; kingdom Metazoa; phylum Chordata; class Mammalia; order Artiodactyla; family Delphinidae; genus Tursiops; species Tursiops truncatus. The sequence continues at coordinate 55,284,983 of NC_047047.1, forward strand.
CCACCATTACAATTAAGATTCTTCCCTGTACCACGACTGCAAGACTCCTGTTTGCTTTTTATAGCCTCACCCATCTCCTCCCCAACCCATTTCTAACCCCTGGTACCCACGAATCTGTTCTTCATCTCTATAATTATGTCATTTCATGAATTTCACATAAATTGAATCATACAAAATATATCCTTTTGACTTAAATTTTTTTTTATTCAACATAATTTTGTTGAGGTTCATTCAAGATGTTTCTTGTATCAACAGTTCACTAATTTTTATGGCTGAGTAATATTCCATGGGCTGTCAGTACTACAGTTTGTTCAACCATTCACTTACTGAAGGGTATTTGGGTAGTTTTTGGTTATTGCAAGTGAAGCTACTATGACATTTGTGTCTAAATTTCTGTGTGAAAACAAGTTTTCCTTTCTCTGCTATATGCCCAAGAGTGTAGTTGCTGGCTCTGTTGGTGTAAGTCTATTGTTAGTTTTAAAAGGAAATGTCAAACTATTTTCAAAGTGGCTCTGCCATCTTACATTTTCACTAGTGATCTAACTTCTCCACATCCTCCTCTAGATTTGGTGTTATCACAATTTATTATTTTAGTCATTCTGACAGGTGTAATTATATCTTATTGTAGTCTTTTTTAAAAATTTAATTTAATATTATTTTTTACACCTTTATTAGAGTGTAATTGCTTTACGATGGTGTGTTAGTTTCTGCTCTATAACAAAGTGAATCAGTTATACATATGTTCCCATATCTCTTTCCTCTTGTGTCTCCCTCCCTCCCACCCTCCCTATCCCACCCCTCCAGACGATCACAAAGCTCCGTGCTGATCTCCCTATGCTATGCAGCTGCTTCCCACTAGCTATCTACCTTACATTTCATAGTGTATATATGTCCATGCCTCTCTCTCGCTTTGTCACAGATTACTCCTCCCCCTCCCCATATCCTCAAGTCCATTCTCTAGTAGGTCTGTGTCTTTATTCCTGTCTTACCCCTAGGTTCTTCATGACATTTTTTTTCTTAAATTCCATATATATGTGTTAGCATACGGTATTTGTCTTTCTCTTTCTGACTGACTTCACTCTGTATGACAGACTCTAGGTCTGTCCAACTCATTACAAATAGCTCAATTTCGTTTCTTTTTATGGCTGAGTAATATTCCATTGTATATATGTGCCACATCTTCTTTATCCATTCATCTGTCGATGGACACTTAGGTTGTTTCCATCTCCTGGCTATTGTAAATTGAGCTGCAATGAACATTTTGGTACATGACTCTTTTTGAATTATGGTTTTCTCAGGGTATATGCCCAGTCGTGGGATTGCTGGGTCATATGGTAGTTCTATTTGTAGTTTTTTAAGGAACCTCCATACTGTTCTCCATAGTGGCTGTATCAATTCACATTCCCACCAGCAGTGCAAGAGTGTTCCCTTTTCTCCACACCCTCTCCAGCATTTATTGTTTCTAGATTTTTTTGATGATGGCCATTCTGACTGGTGTGAGATGATATCTCATTGTAGTTTTGATTTGCATTTCTCTAACGATTGATGATGTTGAGCATGCTTTCATGTGTTTGTTGGCAGTCTGTATATCTTCTTTGGAGAAATGTCTGTTTAGGTCTTCTGCCCATTTTTGGATTGGGTTGTTTGTTTTTTTGTTATTGAGCTGCATGAGCTGCTTAAAATTTTGGAGATTAATCCTTTGTCAGTTGCTTCATTTGCAAATATTTTCTCCCATTCTGAGGGTTGTCTTTTGGTCTTGTTTATGGTTTCCTTTGCTGTGCAAAAGCTTTGAAGTTTCATTAGGTCCCATTTGTTTATTTTTGTTTTTATTTCCATTTCTCTAGGAGGTGGGTGAAAAAGGACCTTGCTGTGATTTATGTCATAGAGTGTTCTGCCTATGTTTTCCTCTAAGAGTTTGATAGTTTCTGGCCTTACATTTAGGTCTTTAATCCATTTTGAGCTTATTATTGTGTATGGTGTTAGGGAGTGATCTAATCTCATACTTTTACATATACCTGTCCAGTTTTCCCAGCACCACTTATTGAAGAGGCTGTTCTTTCTCCACTGTACATTCCTGCCTCCTTTATCAAAGATAAGGTGACCATATGTGCGTGGGTTGATCTCTGGGCTTTCTATCCTGTTCCATCGATCTATCTTTCTGTTTTTGTGCCAGTACCACACTGTCTTGATTACTGTAGCTTTGTAGTATAGTCTGATCCAGGAGCCTGATTCCTCCAGCTCCATTTTTCATTCTCAAGATTGCTTTGGCTATTTGGGGTCTTTTGTGTTTCCATACAAATTGTGAAATTTTTTGTTCTAGTTCTGTGAAAAATGCCAGTGGTAGTTTGATAGGGATTGCATTGAATCTGTAGATTGCTTTGGGTAGGAGAGTCATTTTCACAATGTTGATTATTCCAATCCAAGAACATGGTATATCTCTCCATCTATTTGTATCATCTTTAATTTCTTTCATCAGTGTCTTATAATTTTCTGCATACAGGTCTTTTGTCTCCTTAGGTAGGTTTATTCCTAGATATTTTATTCTTTTTGTTGCAGTGGTAAATGGGAGTGTTTTCTTGATTTCACTTTCAGATTTTCATCATTAGTGTAGGGGAATGCCAGAGATTTCTGTGCATTAATTTTGTATCCTGCTACTTTACCAAGTTCATTGATTAGCTCTAGTAGTTTTCTGGTAGCATCTTTAGGATTCTCTATGTATAGTATCATGTCATCTGCAAACAGTGACAGCTTTACGTCTTCTTTTCCGATTTGGATGCCTTTTATTGTCTTTTTCTTCTCTGATTGCTGTAGCTAAAAGTTCCAAAACTATGTTGAATAAGAGTGGTGAGTGTGGGCAACCTTGTCTTGTTCCTGATCTTAGTGGAAATGGTTTCAGTTTTTCACCATTGAGAATGATGTTGGCTTTGTCATATATGGCCTTTATTATGTTGAGGAAAGTTCCCTCTATGCCTACTTTCTGCAGGGTTTTTATCATATATGGGTGTTGAATTTTGTCGAAAGCCTTCTCTGCATCTATTGAGATGACCATATGGTTTTTCTCCTTCAATTTGTTAATATGGTGTATCACATGGATTGATTTGTATATATTGAAGAATCCTTGCATTCCTGGAATAAACCCCACTTGATCATGGTGTATGATCCTTTTAATGTGCTGTTGGATACTGTTTGCTAGTATTTTGTTGAGGATTTTTGCTTCTATGTTCATCAGTGATATTGGCCTGTAGTTTTCTTTCCTTGTGAAATCCTTGTCTTGTTTTGGTATCAGGGTGATGGTGGCCTTGCAGTTTGGGAGTGTTCCTCCCTCTGCTATATTTTGGAAGAGTTTGAGAAGGATAGATGTTAGCTCTTCTCTAAATGTTTGATAGAATTCGCCTGTGAAGCCATCTGGTCCTGGGCTTTTGTTTGTTGGAAGATTTTTAATCACAGTTTCAATTTCAGTGCTTGTGATTGGTCTCTTCATATTTTCAATTTCTTCCTGATTCAGTCGTGGCAGGTTTTGCATTTCTAAGAATTTGTCCCTTTCTTCCAGGTTGTCCATTTTATTGGCATAGAGTTGCTTGTAGTAATCTCTCATGATCTTTTGTATTTCTGCAGTATCAGTTGTTACTTCTCCTTTTTCATTTCTAATTCTATTGATTTGAGTCTTCTCCCTTTTTTTCCTTGATGAGTGTGGCTAATGGTTTATGAACTTTGTTTATCTTCTCAAAGAACCAGCTTTCAGTTTTATTGATCTTTGCTATCATTTCCTTCATTTCTTTTTCATTTATTTCTGATCTGATTTTTATGATTTCTTTCCTTCTGCTAACTTTGAGGGTTTTTTTGTTCTTCTTTCTCTAATGCTTTAGGTGCAAGGTTAGGTTGTTTATTGGAGATGTTTCCTGTTTCTTAAGGTAGCATTGTATTGCTATAAGCTTCCCTCTTAGAACTGCTTTTGCTGCATCCCATAGGTTTGGGTCATCGTGTCTCCATTGTCATTTGTTTCTAGGTATTTTTTTATTTCCTCTTTGATTTCTTCAGTGATCACTTCGTTATTAAGTAGTGTATTGTTTAGCCTCCATGTGTTTGTATTTTTTACAGATATTGTCCTGTAATTGATATCTAATCTTATAGCGTTGTGGTTGATACAATTTCAATTTTCTTAAATTTTCCAAGGCTTGATTTGTGACCCAAGATATGATCTGTCCTGGAGAATGTTCCATGAGCACTTGAGAAAAATGTGTATTATGTTGTTTTTGGATGGAATGTCCTATAAATATCAATTAAGTCCATCTTGTTTAATGTATCATTTAAAGCTTGTGTTTCCTTATTTATTTTCATTTTGGATGATCTGTCCATTGGTGAGAGTGGGGTGTTAAAGTCCCCTACTATGGATGTGTTACTGTCGATTTCCCCTTTTATGGCTGTTAGTATTTGCCTTATGTATTGAGGTGCTCCTATGTTGGGTACATAAATATTTACAATTGTTATATCTTCTTCTTGGATCGATCCCTTGATCATTATGTAGTGTCCTTCTTTGTCTCTTTTACTAGTCTTTATTTTAAAGTCTATTTTGTTTGATATGAGAATTGCTACTCCAGCTCTCTTTTGGTTTCCATTTGCATGCAATATCTTTTTCCATCCCCTTACTTTCAGTCTGTATGTGTCTCTAGGTCTGAAGTGGTTCTCTTGTAGACAGCATATATATGGGTCTTGTTTTTGTATCCATTCAGCCAATCTGTGTCTTTTGGTGGGAGCATTTAGTCCATTTACTTTTAAGGTAATTATCGATATGTATGTTCCTATTCCCATTTTCTTAATTGTTTTGGGTTCGTTATTGTAGGTCTTTTCCTTCTCTTGTGTTTCTTGCCTAGAGAAGTTCCTTTAGCATTTGTTGTACAGCTGGTTTGGTGGTGCTGAATTCTGTCAGCTTTTGCTTGTCTGTAAAGGTTTTAATTTCTCCATCAAATCTGAATGAGATCCTTGCTGGGTAGAGTAATCTTGGTTGCAGGTTTTTCTCCTTCATCACTTTGAATATGTCCTGCCACTCACTTCTGGCTTGCGGAGTTTTTGCTGAAAGATCAGCTGTTAACCTTATGGGGATTCCCTTGTGTGTTATATGTTGTTTTTCCCTTGCTGCTTTTAATATGTTTTCTTTGTATTTAATTTCTGACAGTGTGATTAATATGTGTCTTGGCATATTTCTCCTTGGATTTATCCTGTATGGGACTCTCTGTGCTTCTGGACTTGGTTAACTATTTCCTTTCCCATATTAGGGAAGTTTTCAACTATAATCTCTTCAAATATTTTCTCAGTCCCTTTCTTTTTCTCTTCTTCTTCTGGAACCCCTATAATTCGAATGTTGGTGCATTTAATGTTGTCTCAGAGGTCTCTGAGACTGTCCTCAGTTCTTTTCATTCTTTTTTCCTTATTCTGCTCTGCAGTAGTTATTTCCACTATTTTATCTTCCAGGTCACTTATCCGTTCTTCTGCCTCAGTTACTCTGCTATTGATCCCATCTAGAGTATTTTTAATTTCATTTATTGTGTTGTTCATTGTTGTTTGTTTCATCTTTAGTTCTTCTAGGTCCTTGTTAAATGTTTCTTGCATTTTGTCTATTCTGTTTCCAAGATTTTGGATCATCTTTACTATCAGTATTCTGAATTATTTTTCAGGTAGACTGCCTATTTCCTCTTCATTTGTTAGGTCTGGTGGGTTTTTACCTCACTCCTTCATCTGCTGTGTGTTTTTCTGTCTTCTCATTTTGCTTATCTTGCTGTGTTTGGGGTCTCCTTTTTGCAGGCTGCAGGTTCGTAGTTCCCGTTGTTTTTGGTGTCTGTCTCCAGTGGCTAAGGTTGGTTCAGTGGGTTGTGTAGTCTTCCTGGTGGAGGGGACTAGTGCCTGTGTTCTGGTGGATGAGGCTGGATCTTGTCTTTCTGCTGGGCAGGTGCACGTCTGGTGGTGTGTTTTGGGGTGTCTGTGGCCTTATTATGATTTTAGGCAGCCTCTCTGCTAATGGGTGGGGTTGTGTTCCTGTCTTGCTAGTTGTTTGGCATAGGGTGTCCAGCACTGTAGCTTGCTGGTCGTTGAGTGAAGCTGGGTGCTGGTGTTGAGATGGAGATCTCTGGGAGATATTCGCCTTTTGATATTATGTGGAGGTGGGAGGTCTCTTGTGGACCACTGTCCTGAAGTTGGCTCTCCCACCTCAGAGGCACAGCACTGACTCCTGGCTGCAGCACCAAGAGCCTTTCATCCACACGGCTCAGAATAAAAGGGAGAAAAAGTAGAAAGAAAGAATTAGTAGAAGTAGAAAGAAAGAAAGAATGAAAGAAAGGAGGAAGGGAGGAAGGAGGGAAGGAAGGAAAAAAAGAAAAGATAAAATAAAATAAAGTAAGATAAAATATAATAAAGTTATTAAAATAAAAAAATAATTATTAGAAAAAAAAACGGACGGATAGAACCCTAGGACAAATGGTGGAAGCAAAGCTATACAGACAAAATCTCACACAGAAGCATACACATACACACTCACAAAAAGAGGAAAAGGGGAAAAAATCATATATCTTTCTCCTAAAGTCCACCTCCTCAATTTGGGATGATTCGTTGTCTATTCAGGTATTCCACAGACGCAGGGTACATCAAGTTGATTGTGGAGCTTTAATCCGCTGCTTCTGAGGCTGCTGGGAGAGATTTTCCTTTCTCTTCTTTGTTCTCACAGCTCCCGGGGCTTATCTTTGGACTTGGCCCCGCCTCTGCATGTAGGTCGCTGAAGGGCGTCTGTTCTTCGCTCAGACAGGACGGGGTTAAAGGAGCAGCTGCTTCGGCGGCTCTGGCTCACTCAGGCCAGGGCGGGGAGGAGGGAGGGGCACGGATGCGGGGCGGGCCTGCTGCGTCAGAGGCCGGCGTGACGTTGCAGGAGGTTGAGGCGCGCGCGTTCTCCCGGGGAAGTTGTCCCTGGATCCCGGGACCCTGGCAGTGGCGGGCTGCACAGGCTCCCTGGAAGAGGGCTGTGGATAGTGACCTGTGCTCGCACACAGGCTTCCTGGTGGTGGCAGCAGCAGCCTTAGCGTCTCATGCCCGTCTCTGGGGTCCGCGCTTTTAGCCGCGGCTCGCGCCAGTCTCTGGAGCTCCTTTTAGCAGCGCTCTTAATCCCCTCCCCTCGCGCACCAGGAAACAAAGAGGGAAGAAAAAGTCTCTTGCCTCTTCGGCAGGTCCAGACTTTTCCCCGGACTCCCTCCCGGCTAGCCGTGGCGCACTAACCCCCTGCAGGCTGTGTTCACGCTGCCAACCTCAGGCCTCTCCCTGCGCTCTGACCGAAGCCCGCGCCTCACTTCCCAGCCCCACCCGCCCTGGCAGGTGAGCAGACAAGCCTCTCGGGCTGGTGAGTGCCGGTCGGCACCGATCTTCTGTGCGGGAATCTCTCCGCTTTGCACTCCGCACCCCTGTTGCTGCGCTCTCCTCCACGGCTCCGAAGCCTTCCCCCTCCGCCACCCGCAGTCTCCGCTCGCGAAGGGGCTTCCTAGTATGTTGGAAACCTTTCCTCCTTCACAGCTCCTTCCCACTGCTGCAGGTCCCGTCCCTATCCTTTTGTCTCTGTTTATTCTTTTTTCTTTTGCCCTACCCAGGTACGTGGGGGGTTTCTTGCCTTTTGGGAGGTCTGAGGTCTTCTGCCAGCGTTCAGTAGGTGTTCTGTAGGAGTTGTTCCACGTGTAGATGTATTTCTGGTGTATCTGTGGGAGGAAGGTGATATCCGCGTCTTACTCTTCCGCCATCTTCCCCTCCTCCCCTTATTGTAGTCTTAGTCTGCATTTTTGTAATGGCTTATGCTGTACACCTTTTCATGTGCTTATTTGCCATCCGTATCTGCTCTTCTGTGCAGTGTCTGTGCATGTCTTTTGACCATTTTTGAATTGAATTGTTTTTCTAATGTTAAATTTTGAGAGGTCCTTATATTTTCTAGATATGAGTCCTTGTTTGGATATGTGATTGTGAATACTTTCTTCTGGTCTATAGTTTGTCTTTTCATCCTCTTAACAGGATCGTTTTCAGAGCGAAAGTTTTAAATTTTGCTAAAGCCCAGTTTATCAACTTTTCTTTTTATGTATTGTGATTGTGCTATCAAGGATGTGATGAGGTTTGTATTTTTGAACATGAAGGATGAAAAGGAAAGCATTAAACATGGTAAATAGATAGATAGTGGCGAGGCTGTTTCAGCAGTCCAAATGCAGAGGCAGTGTCAGCATAGCTGGAGAGAAGAGAATAAATAGTTTTATTAGGTAGTAGGCATAATAGGACTTCAAGATCAGTCACACATAAAGGGTGGGGGTATTAGGAGACATTTGGGGTTTGGGTTTACATAACTGAGTGGATAACTTTGCCATTACCTGGGCTGATTACATGAAGAAAGAGCAGCTTTGGGAGATGGGGCCGGGGTGACCACGATTATCAGACACAGTGAATTGAAGGTGCTTGTGGGACATCCAGGGTGAAATATTTAGTGGGCGGTTAGAGAGATGGCTGTAGACCTCAGGTGAATGTTAGAAACTAAAGACATGGGCTTGGGAGTCGTGACACTCAGGTGTGCTTGAGGCCATGGGAATAAGTGAAACCACCTGGGGAGAGACTAACCATGGGGTTTCGGTTCTGTGCATGAAATCAGAAGACAGTAGTGGGCTTCAGTACACGACGTAAAAAAGCTGAAAACTGGCTGAGAAATTCCAGGTCCTCTTCCATTATCAAGAAGTTCTGGAAATCTGGAAAAGCAAAAATCTTTCAGTGCCTTCCTTTGGAAAGAGGATTCAGAGAATGATTCTAATTTATCTGAGTTCTTGAACCTTAAACATATGAAGGACGAGTCACTAGGTAGGCCACTGACTTTTATCTACAATACTCTCCAACCCATCTTTCTATTCCAAACGTATCCCCAAGAAATGGGGGTTAGCATCCTATCTAATTTGGAATAAGAGACGCAATGCCACATGAGGTAAATCAAATAAAAATGAAAAAGACAACTTAAAAAAAGTCATGGTTGGTGGAAATGGGTATTTGAAGATCAGCTTTTGATCAGCATGTGCCGTCTAAGCTTTTAACTTTTAAAATGCTGAAGCACAGTAATTTATTTTCATGCTGTGAGTGAATGAAAGGGGAAGATTATAATTCTTTTAAAAGGAAAGACTGCTGCCTGCGGTCTTGGAAAATAATAGCACTATGTTCTGAAGCTGGAAACCCACCCTGCCCTTAGCTCCACAGGCTGTGCTTAAAGGAAAAGAAAATATACAGGGAAGAATGCATCTCACTGTATTTAAAAAGGATTTGAGGAGGTTTCTGTCCTCCCCCACCCCGGATCCCTCACAAAATGTTCCCGTGTCCTCCTGGTTCCCCTACACCAACACCAGAGCATGCATGGATTCCTACCTGCCTTTCTATTGTATAGGGCTGAAAAGAGTTTGGGTCAGAAAACCAAAATTCCTCCTGAGTATGACACTTTAAAAAGCGAAAAGGGGATGATAAAGTGTGAGCAATCAACCTGCAGGATAGGCTGTGCGGGTCTCCAGGTGGACCGTTAGGGGAAGTGGAGATGCATGCAATGTCCAGCAGGTGGCAGTGTGAGCACGTGGCAAGGCCAGTAGAGGTACTCCATTCCCGAGGGCCAGGACCTGGGAGCCGGTTCTGTCCATCTCTGAAGGTAGGTTTCCAGCCCCTTACCTCCTACCTTTTAAGTCCTTAACAAATCCTGAAAAAGCCTTTCCATTTGATGATTTGTAGAAGCATCGCTTGTCTCCCTTCCATCCAGTGGCTTATTTTGAAAGGCTGAGCTCTTGGAATAAACGAGCAACCTACACAACACGAAGGGAAATAAAATGCTTGATAGCCGTTTGATGGCAAGTTTGTCTGCCTCAAGCATTCCTTTGGCAGAATGATCAAGTAAGGACAAGGTCGTGGTTTTGATCTCTGCAGAGGCCAATTAGCTTTGTTCTATTGTGTGGCCAAGGGCTTCACCTTGCATGCGTTTAACCACCTGAAAATGTCTGTTTTGTGTATGGGAGTCAATGCTGCAGTGTTGCTCATAGAAATTCTCTAGGGTTAAAAAAAGAAGATTGGGGGCCTCCCTGGTGGTGTAGTGGTTAAGCATCCGCCTGCCAATGCAGGGGACACAGGTTCGAGCCCTGGTCTGGGAAGATCCCACATGCCGCGGAGCCACTAAGCCCATGCGCCACAACTACTGAGCCTGCGCTTTAGAGCCCGTGTGCCACGGCTCCTGAGCCCACGTGCCACAACAACTGAAGCCTGCGCGCCTAGAGCCCACGCTCTGCAACAAGAGAAGCCACTTCAATGAGAAGCCCATGCACTACAACGAAGAGTAGCCCCCGCTTGACCAACTAGAGAAAGCCAGCGTGCAACAAAGACGCCACGCAGCCAAAAATTTAAAGAAAAAATAATCCTATTAAAAAAAAAAAAAAGATTGGCATCAGAGTCATGCAGACTTGGGTCCAAATCCCTGCTCTGTCACTCAGTGGTTGTGTAACCTCAGATAAGTTACTCTCTCTGTATCCTTCTTCCTGTTACTACAGGTGCTGTGTGAAGGTGATAGTGTAGATGAAGTCCTGGCGTACTGTAAGTGCTCGAGCAAAGGTAGCTAGAAATAATAATGATGTTAAAATCTATTGACTGTTCCCATGACAACTTACCTGATTCTTTGTTCACCAAGGAGAACATTGTTTTGTTCCAGTGCCCTATGAAGATACAGTTATCTCTTTGCTTCAGTGGACTCTCTACTTAGACCCTTACCCTTTCTCCTCTTGCTGGTCTCAGGCTGCTGAGAGGGGCCAGAGGTGGAGGACTGCCTGGGCTAGAAAGAGCAGGTTAAGTGTACATTGTTGTCACATCACTGCAGCCCATGGCCAAATCAAAATGACCTTTGGATGGTCAGTTCTCCCTCTCCGCAGAACGCTTAACGGAATGTGAGCTATGCAGGTCAAGTGACTTCTCCAAGGGAAGAAAGCCCAGATTCCTTGCCCTCTGATCACTCACATACATTGTTATTTAGATGCACTCCTAACCTCCGCTGCATCCGTGCTGCTCCTGTTAGGATCAGTTCTCCATTTCCATCTCAGTTCGTAGCTCCACCATCCATCCAGTTTTGCAAGCCAGGTATCTAGGAGTCAAGATGGGCGTCTCCCTCTGCTTCTTTTCTCTCTGTGTCTTGCCCCATCACCCAGTCTTGTCAGTTTTATCTTCAAAACATCTCTTAAATCCATTCCATGTCTTACCATCTGGATTACCATCCCTCTTGTCCATGACATCCTAATTTCTTCTAGATCTCCACAGCAAACTTCTAGTGGCATACCTGCATTCACTCTGCCCCTTCACTCGTCTCTTCTCTGCTCTGAAGTTAGAGTGATGTTCTCTCTGCTCTCCCATTGCCTGTAGGATGAAGATGAAACTCCTGACGTTACTTACGAAGTCCTGCCTGGTCTGACTTCTTTCCTCAGCTGTAGCCCTGGTAGCCTGTTATTAGTTCCTTGGATTTGCTCCTATCCTTTCCACCTGTGGACACTTGCCTGGGCTCTTCACTCCCCATTTCACCTACTTAACACTATTAACCTTTGAATATCTCAGTTCAAATGGGACTTCTTAGGAATCCCTCTTTACTGCCCTAATTAGGCAAAGTAATAATAATGAAACAGCAAATCCTTATATAGTAGTTATTAAGCATCGGCCGTCTCTCTAACTTATTTAATCTTCTACCCTATGCATCAGATACTGCTGTTACCCCGTCCTACAGATGAGCAAACAGAAGCATAAGGAGGCAAGTACAGTGACTAGCTCAAGGCTGTGTACCCGGTTAGTGGGTGAGTGGTAGCCCTAGAAGCCAAGCCGAGGCCAGCTGGCCGCAGAGCCTGCCCTAGGCCACTGCCTCTCTCCATGGTGACAGGCACTCGCGGTGTCTTCGCCTCTGTAGCACCAACCACAGGTGCAGGTTTACCTTTGCTTAGTGGAATGTTTATATCCCTGAAGGGACTGTAGGCTCAGTGAGTGTGAAAACATGTTTGTTTTTGCTCTCCTGCTAGCAGTTCTGGGCACACAGGAGGAGTTGAATAAATGCTTGGATGAGCAAATACAGATGAATGGTGGCTATGGGCCTTGATTGCTAGGTGCTTCCAAATGTCAGCCAGATCATGCTTTACATGATCTAGTTCTCAGGACAAACTGCTGAGGCAACTCTATCTTCATTTTTCAGTGGAGGAAACGTAGGTCTAAAGAGGCCAAGGGACCTGCCCAAGGCCAGGTCTGAGGCAGGGTGTGAGTCCACATGGTCTGACGTCAGAGCTCCGCTCTCTGCCCATCACCATGTTGCCTCTTCTTGCCCTTTCAACCCTCCTTTCTTTCCCTTCTCCTAACATTTTTCATCCTTCTCTTCTTCTAGGTCCCTGAGCAAGGTCTTCTGTTCCTCAGGGTATAGGAGGTGTCAGTACCAGTAGAAAACCAGGCTGAAGACCTGTCATGAGTAAGGTAGGCTATGGCTGTTTAATGCCACTTACTTCACTTAAATACTCAGTTTGAGCACTTAATAATTGCAAGCATTTTCAGTATATTCAGTAAATTTAAACTTCTTTTTTTTCCTTTTGCATTTGTATTTGCTCACAATGTTATCCGACGGCAGGGCTTGTACATTTTCTATCTGCAGGTTTAGGAGCCCTGCACCTTCATGAGTTAATCTTTATGCCAGATGTGGGAGTGGAGGGAGGATGCTTTGCTATGCTGGGAACACACAGAAGATAGCCCTGTTGTCAAGAAGCTCACATTCTTGTGGGGAGAGATTGACGTACAAACGAAATGCTACAGAGCAGGGTATCAGATGGGTGTGGGAGGAGGCTGGCGGGCTGTGGGAAACCTTCACAGAGGCATCTGCTCCACAGACGTGTGTGCGGGGCTCTGGGCTTCCTGCTCGGGCTGAAGTTCAATCCTTGTGGAAATTACAATCTAGAGGGAAAGAAGGTCATTAAGTAATTACAGATCATAATGTATATTCTGAAGGAAAAGAGCAGGATGTGATGAGAGAGAATCACAGGGCCGTGATTCTGTCTGGGGAGGAGGAAAGGGCTTCTGGGGGGCGTGGCCCTGGAGCTGAACAGGGAAGACTGAGCAGGTGGCCCCCTGACGACAGGCGTCCAGTAGTCTTGAAGCAGAGGCTGGCGCTCACATGAGGCAGAAGAGGGCTTGGGGTCGCAGGAAGTGCAGGCTGGCCAGTGTGGCTGGAGCACAGTGAGCAAGGGGACAATGTGAGGGGGTCAATCAAGCAGGGCCTTGCAGGCCATGGTCGGGAGATGGATTTCACTCACATGAAAGAATGCTCAACATCACTAATCATTAGAGAAATGCAAGTCAAAACCACAATGAGGTATCACCTCACACCAGTCAGAATGGCCATCATCAAAAAAATCTACAAACAATGAATGCTGGAGAGGGTGTGGAGAAAAGGGAACCCTCTTGCACTGTTGGTGGGAATGTAAATTGATACAGCCACTATGGAGAACAGTATGGAGGTTCCTCAAAAAACTACAAATAGAACTACCATACGACCCAGCAATCCCACTACTGGGCTTATACCCTGAGAAAACCATAATTCAAAAAGAGTCATGTACCACAACGTTCATTGCAGCTCTATTTACAATAGCCAGGACATGGAAGCAAACTAAGTGTCCAGCGACAGATGAATGGGTAAAGATGTGGCACATATATACAACGGAATATTACTCAGCCATAAAAAGAAGTGAAATTGAGTTATTTGTAGTGAGGTGGATGGACCTAGAGTCTGTCATACAGAGTGAAGTCAGAAAGAGAAAAACAAATACCGTATGCTAACACATATATATGGAATCTAAGAAAAAGAGAAAGGTTCTGAAGAACCTAGGGGCAGGACAGGAATAAAGACACAGATGTAGAAAATGGACTTGAGGACATGGGGAGGGGGAAGGGTAAGCTGGGACAAAGTGAGAGAGTGGCATGGACTTATACACTACCAAATGTAAAATAGCTAGCTAGTGGGAAGCAGCTGCATAGCACAGGGAGGTCAGCTTGGTGCTTTGTGACCACCTAGAGGGGTGGGATAGGGAGGGTGGGAGGGAGGCTCAAGAGGGAGGGGATATGGGGATATATGTATACATATAGCTCATTCACTTTGTTATACAGCAGAAACTAGCACAACATTGTAAAGCAATTATACTCCAATAAAGATATTAAAAAAAAGTGTGATGGGAGGGGAGCCACTGAAGGTTTTAAGGAAGTGAGTGCCATGATGCGATTAATTAAAACCAGGCTGGCTGCATTTTGGGGAATGGATTAGAGAGGGGCAAATAGGAAAGTGGAGAGAACAGTTTGTGGGGGGAGGGGTTGCACTCTGTTAGTAGTTGTGTAGGACGTGAAGGCTGGAGTGTGGCTTCTCCAGGGGATTTGAACAAGCGCATGTGGTTGGACTGGAAGGGAACAGAATGTCCAAAATCAGGAGGCAGGAGGAAGCAGCGTATGGCAGGGAAGTGACTCTGCAAGAAGCAGAGGGAGGGTGGCGGGGAGGGGTGCTGGGCAGACAGCTGGAGAGGAAGCAGGGGACACGCTGATGCCCCCCACTCTGCCAGGAGGATAGAATTTCTCTGAGGGGGGTGGAGCTACTAAGCGTTTATAGCAGATCCTTAGCAGATCAGCTTTGCTTTGCAGAAGGAGCTCTCCTGGGATGCTCTAAGGAGGCTCAGGGAGAGGAGAGATTGGAGTTTGGTTGTTATTGAAATAGCTCAGGGACAGGAGAGGTGGTGTTTCCCTAACATTGTCAACAGTGATAACCACCATTTATCAAGTGCCTATGACATGCTAGCCACTGTACCAAGCACTTGATGTCTGTCATTTCTAATCTTGGCCACCGGATCCCCCAGCATACCTCCTCTAAGGGGGCTTGGAACTGCACAGAGCACAGGGGAGGAGGGTGCTTTCAGCAGCCACCTCCACCTTGCAGCCGTGGAGCCTCCCAGCACTCTGCAGGGTAGCATTCTGTTACTATAAGGAAATCACTGTTCTTTAAAGAAGCAGCTTTTCTAAAGGCAGTAGAGCTGAACGCATTGCAAAAGTGGGATTTGAACCCTAATCTCTGATTCCAAAGACCACGTTCTTTCCATTATATCAAATAGTTCCTCATATCTCTAGCAAAATCTGTGGTGGGGCAATGTAGTTGTTTACATGAATGTTTTTCTTCCCCTACTAGAATGTGAGCTTATAGAGAACAAGGACTGTGTATTATTCATTGCTACACCCCCAGTGACAAGCACAGTGACTGGCTCAGAGTAGGTATACGTTTGTTGACTAGAAGGACCTATATAGATGTGGTGAATATACACAATGGAATATTACTGAGCCATAAACAAGAATGAAACATTGCCATTTGCAGCACCATGGATGTACCTAGAGAATATTGTACTTAGTGAAGTAAGTGAGATGGAGGAAGATAAATACCATATGATATCACTTATTTGTGGAATCTAAAAAATAATACAAATGAACCTATAGACAAAACAGAAACAGACTCACAGACATAGAAAACAAACTTATGGTTACCAAAGGGGAAAGAGAAGGGGAGGATAAATTAGGAGTAGGGGATTAATAGATACAAACTACTATACATAAAAGCAACAAGGATTTGCTGTATAGTGCAGGGAACTATATTCAATATCTTGTACTAGCCTATTATGGAAAAAATCTGAAAAAAAATAACTGAATCATTTTTCTATATGCCTGAAACTAATACAATATTGTAAATCAACTATACTTCAATTTTAAAAAAACCCTAGAGACTAGGATGGCAGTTCTCCTGTTAAGAACCTGCAGTCCTCTTTCATTCTATTGCCCACTTGAGTGCTCTGTCTTTTCCTGTGAGAAACAGCACAAGGGGAGAGCTGCTGGCCCATGTTTCCATCTTTGTAATAGAGTTGTCAGTCCTGATGGCTGCAGGGAATACAACCAGAGGGGAAAACGCCATGCTCTGTGCCGAGCTTCCTCCAAACCTGCTCACACTTATGCCAACCTCCCCGAGCCCACGTGCCCTTAGTTTGAGATCCTTCACTTTTTGTGAAAGCATCTGCAAGGCTGACAACTGGAACATCAGACCGTAGGTTTATTGCAAGGCTGTGGATTACAGGTACCTCAAGAGATCTGAGAATTATGCTCACGCATTATTGCAGAGATGCGGGGCCGCTGGAAGAAGAGATGGTGGTTGTACAGCCAATTAAAATGCACACTGCATAACACCAACGTCGCCGCCCCCCGTGCTAGCTGACAGTAGGTTTTAATTATGCAGTAATAAAAAAACCCGGGAAACAGCAGTAAATTACAGTCTATTTCTGTGAATGATCTTAGTCCAATAGCTAAAATCTACAAATTATATTAAGCAAATATTTCAAATTAAATCACAGAGTGTTTGTAGAGATCTGGTTGTGCATAAGGCATCAGCATGTTTTAAACTGCCGCCTCGATGTTTACGGTTAGAGAGCATGACCCTCGAGTGGGGGACAGGGTGGGGGACCCCAGGCCAGGGCTGAAATGAAATTGCCACGTGTGGGAGGGGCTGGGGGTGAGAAACCCCAAGTCCTGGGACAATAAAAAGGAATTTGAGTGGCAGGGCCGGTGGAGGGTCTTCCTTGGCTCTTAACAGCTTCTGGGGTCAGGCAAGGGTGGGAGCTCTGAACTGCTGGCGGGGTGGGGAGAAGAGGGCGTCAGCCGAGCCTGAGGCAGGGGACCGCAGTGTGTGGGCTTGCTCGGAGCATAACCTGTTGGTGTTGGGGGCTCCAGGCTGCAAGGAAGACATGACTGTCTCAAGCATCCTATTTCCCGGTGCTCTTAGTAGTTCCAAACCCCTCTTTAAAGAGCTATGGTGGTAACTCCAGATTTTATGGAGCCTGAAGCTTATAGAATTTGGGGAGTCCTCGTAAAGAAAACAGTACAAAAATATCTCCTTTTCGAAGACTTTATAAAACTATATGACTATGTGAACACTTTGCCAGGACTTGAGTTTAATTAACTTCACATAAATCCACCTTTATCTATGACCCTGGGGGTCTACACCCTTGCAAGATGTAGAGTGACTTGGAGATGTTTATGAACCTCACACAGCCAACAAAGCTCATGGCAGACAGGGAAGGCAGCATCTCTGGCCTGTCACTCACTAAGCTGTACACATTGGGTCAGGATTTATATAAACCAACAGCCGTTTGATGAGTGTTTCCTTTGTGCCAGGCACTGTTAGCAAGGCCAGTGCTTTGTTGCTTTATGCTCTAGCATAGCCTGGCATAATAGCTCTCATTTCATCCCTTCCCCAAATAATGTTAACCTTAATCAGCCACTTTGGGTTTTTTTAATTTTATTTTAATTTTTTACTGGAGCATAGTTGATCAACAATGTTGTGTTAGTTTCAGGTGTACAGCAAAGTGATTCAGTTATACATGTATCTGTTTTTTTTCAAATTCTTTTCCTATTTAGGTTATTACAGGATATTGAGCAGAGTTCCCTGTGGTGTACAGTAGATCCTTGTTTAACCAGCCACTTTGAATGACAGAAAGTGGGATAGAAGGAACACTTTCTTAAGGGCCTATGTATGAATTTGCTGTTGCAGACTTTGCATTAGCTGGGGATTGCTTGCATCTTTTCCTAATGAGGTCTTGGTATCCTGTGACAGTGCCCAGGGTGGCACTAGAAGGGTCCTGGCTTTTTGGGATATCCTGGCATATGGGTCTCCCTCTCCGCCAACCAGTATCAGTGGCTAGAAACACCCATGATTACATAGATCCTACACCCTAACCAGGACAGTTCACAGGAATCATCTGAGGCCTTTGATAAAAATGCTGATTTCTAGAGCCTTCCTGACTTCCTATCCCAGATTCCTGAAACAGAAACTCCAGAGATGGAGCTTGTGAATTTGTACTTTTAACAAGTACTTTAGGTGTTTCTTAAAATCAAGCAAGTTTGGGTATCACCGAACCAAAGAACATGTGAAACACATTCTAAGGTAATAAGGGGGTGTGAGTTTTCACCGGGTGAACTAATTGAATAGATAGGAAAAGAGGGAGCACCATAATATTCCTGATGATGAGTGGCAGAAAGAAAGAAACAGAAAAAAATGTAATCGTGCATTGATTGCTTCCCAGGAACTACACTAAACATCTAATGAATATTTCATTTAATGCTCCCCACAAATCTTTGAGGTAGAACCCTTTTTACTTCCCTTTTACGGTGGGAACACAGGTTAAGAGATGTTAAGTACCTTGCCCAAGTCATGTAGCTTAGTAGAAGATGAACTCCAGATTTGAACCCCGGCAGCAGGATGCTGGAGCCCATGTTCTTTCTGCTGTTTTACACAGATGAAATGTTGTCTAATCCTGGAGAAGCTACAGTGCTCAATATTGGGGTTAGGAGAAGAGCCCAGAATACTTTGCCAACTGCTATGGAACCCCCTTAAAAACACTGCTGGCCCAACATCCAGGGTCCCTGGGCTGCTGTGGTGGTGGAAAGCAGTGACGTGGAGGTCGTGAGCGTGTGGCTGTGCCTCGTGTGTGAGACACTGTGGGCCCCCTGAGCAGTCAGGGGCACTGAGGCCCTTGGCCACATAGGAGGGGATGTGCCCCTGGGTGAGGGAGGCACCTGGGGGCAGTGACAGGGATGGTGCTGTGGGCCGAGCCACTTGGTGGGGAGGGTGGTTGACAGTGTGGTAATGGTGTCTAAGACCCCTTGTTCACTGTGTGACCGTGTTCATTTTGTACTGGTGCTGTAACATTACTTTGAACTTGACAGTTTAGAATAACACCCACTTATTATCTCACAGTCCTGTGGGTCAGAAGTTTAAGTAAAACGTGGCCCAGAAGCATCCTCTACTCAGGGCCTCACAAGACTGAAATCAGGAAGCCGGCTAGTTTGGGCTCTTATCTGGAAGTTCTGGGGGAGATCCCACTTCCAAACTCATTCAGGTTGTTGGCTGAATTCCGTTTCATGCTATTATAGGACTGAAGTTCTTATTTACTTAACATGTGGATCCCTTCATCTTCAAATAAAAAATGGCGTATCAAGCCTTTCTCATCCTTTGAAACTTTGACTTCTTCATCTGCTACCAGCCAGAGAAAGACTTCTGCTTTCAAAGTCTCATTTAATTAGCTTAGGCTCACTGAATACTCCAGGATAATCTGCCTAGTTTAACTGATTGGTCAACTGATTAGTCACCTTAATTACATCTGCCATGTCATTATGTAACAATGCAGATAACATAGTCAATATTCAGTGAGCAAAGGTCATGGGGCCAAAATTCTGCCTACCAACAGTGACCTTGGGCAAGACCTCTTAGATTTAGTGGCGTGAAAAATGCCAGTTTCATAGATATATGATATTTACAGAAACCAAGGTTTTTTATTTTGCTCTAACAGAAGGAGTTATACATTACTCTGAAATTCAGTGTTCCATTCAAAGGCAGCATATATTTTCCAAATGATGACTTGAAAGCTAAGAATGAGCTAAAATCATTTCTTTTGAAAACGTGCTTAAAATAATACCAGAAGCAGCATGCATCATTTATCCTCCACCCACACACCCACCTCTTCACTCCCCATGTTGATCTGAAAGTTTTCAAAAATCCTTTTCATTAAATTCTGGAGTGTAAAGCTAATAGACCATTAGGCCAGTCATAATGCCAGACTCCACGTTAGTGTGTTTCCCCGCCCGCCCCCCCCAGAAAAAGCATACCTCCAAACAGTGCCATTTAAAAAGAGTATTTGAACCAGTCTCTAATTTGCAGAAAATGAATACCTTGAGAAATAATATGGATACCTTATAACTTTTCAGTCAAACACTGTCAAACAGAAGTTCTCACATGCTGCAGTTTTTTCATAGCAATTCACTCAAAAGTGTTTCTCTTCCACTGTGCCCTTTGCAAGAGTTCATTGAGAGTCATACTCTTCTGTAAGTTATTGGAAATGGATGTGGTCTTTTATTCTGTGTACTCTCCAGAGAACATTTTGGCATTGAACAGTGACAATAAAGGTGGAAAAAATGAGAAACTAAATGTAGTCCCAGTTTCTAAGATTTAAATGGACCATATTTTAAGGTTGGCAGCCTTCATATACATGCTGTTTCTTGGTGATACACAGAGAACAAACAAGAACCGTAATTTTTCTGAGTACAGAACAATGGGTAAAAAATCTATTTTTAATTAGCTTGGACGGATGTGAATGATGAGAGCAATGCAGACTCTGTATTTCATTTGCATTGTTTTTCCAGTTGCACAGGGATAAGTGACCTTGAATTCAGTATAATGGATGAGCCCTTTAATCAACTTTTATATGGACGATAGACTGATTTGAAAATTTTGCTAACAAGGTAATCCATAGGGTGCTGCCCAGGACGCATGTACCTGACAGTTTTGTGCAGGCCAGTATGGGGCACGTAGATAAAGGTAACAGACATATGTTCTGGTGTCACTTCTGCAGCATGATCCCACTTACACTGAGTATTTTATTTTTATGAGAATTGAAGTTATTCATGATCCTATGTGTTCATTTTAGAAAAATTAGAAAATACAGGTAAGGCAAAAAAGAAGAAAAAATAATTCCACATCACAGATGGCCTCTTTTCCTCATGGTGTGTGTATATGTACATATATATATATATGTATATATATATAAATCCCTATCTGTCTATCTATCTACCATCTATCTATCTAAAATAGATCTATAGAAGATCTATCTATCTGTTTCCAGATTTTAAAAAATACATATGTAGATAAATTAAGCTATATACTATGTCATATATACACTTTCTGTCTTCAGGTAGTAGCTGGTGTCTCTTGTGGCAGTGTTTACTATGATTGCTGATTATAATCACAATTCCGGAAACAGTGTTTCCGGGTTTTCAGCTGTGATCATTTGAGTCCTGTGCTTCAGCGATCCTTGAGCTCATCCAGCATTTCAGCATTTTCCAAAAGGCTGAAAGTGCAGTGAATGAGTCAGAGGCTAAAAGGGAGCTAAACTCTAATTGCCAGTTCAGGATAGTATTTTTGGATTTCCCCATTCAGAACTCTAAGGATATGGGGGCTTCCCTGGTGGCACAGTGGTTAAGAATCCGCCTGCCAATGCAGGGGACACGGGTTCAAAGCCCTGGTCTGGGAAGATCCCACATGCCGCAGAGCAACTAAACCCGTGCGCCACAACTACTGAGCCTGCAGTCTAGAGCCTGCGAGCCACAACTACTGAGCCTGTGTGCCACAACTTCTGAGCCCACACGCTGCAACTACTGAAGCCTGTGTGCCTAGAGCCCGTGCTCCACAATGAGAGAAGCTACTGCAATGAGAAGCCCACTCACCACAACGAAAAGTAGCCCCCACTCACCACAACTGGAGAAAAGCCCACATGCAGCAACAAAGACCCAACGCAGCCAAAAATAAATAACTAAATTTTAAAAAAAAAGAACTCTAAGGATCTGTCTCCTGCTACAAGTTGATTCTGTAGGGCTTTCAAAAGTCACTTCACTAATCCCGCAAATCCTCAGAGGCTGATAAGCATCACTGATGGAAAAACAATCTGATATTTGCTAAGTCACTTAACCAAAAGATTAGCCAGGGCTAGAGTTGACACCCCTTCATTCCAAGTCTACGGCATCTCCTGTTACTTCACTCCACTTCTCTGCCTCAGGAAAGGGAACATTGTACCAATATTTGCATGCTTTATGCAACCAAGGAAACGTACTCTGAGGTAAATAAAACTTCAATGATCATATCCTAGCATTTCCCCTAGAAAACATTTACCTTCCTTAAATAGTGTCCGGACATATTTTGAAAGCAAATCTTAAAAAATTCTGTACAACTTGAACATAAAAATAGCGTCAGCAAACCTCTTTAAATATTTTTAAAGAGAGTGAATATATGAACATAAACAAAAAGTTTTATAAACAAAAAGTTTGTTTCATAAGCAAAAAGTAATTCCCCACAAGAAATACAGCAGTACTTAAACTGTTAAAGGAGAGGAGTGTTGCCTCTCACAGTGTTGCTGTGAGAGGATTTGTTCTTATTTTTATGAGGCTGTTGTTTTCCCAACAATTTTGAAATTCATCCTAGCTTCAGGATCAGTTTATAAAGTACACTAGGAAAATACTCCCATTACCTGATAGTCTCACTACCTGGGGTTTGAGCAAACCCAATATATTACCCTCCTTGAACACCTGTTTCAGTTACCTCCATATAATGTTTACATCTTAAAGACAAAATGAAATAAGAATAACTCTTCCATGATGGTGATTTGCTACCCAAGAGACTGTTCAAAGCAATGTGTACCAGGCCCTGAAGACAATTCTGAAAGAGGAGTTCCAGAAACGTTCTGAGCAAAGTCAATATTGCCTGTGAGAACAGTGAAGATACATTCTAAGCTGCCTACTTTGAGGGAGGTGAAAAATCATTTGGATGTTGAGTTCTGGCATGTTGCTCAAAAGAGGAGTTTCTATTACCTTGTAAGTTGATCCAGCATATAAGCTTTCTGTATTACTTATAATAGAAGTCATCCTTTTCACCTGCCAAATCAACAGTGAGAATTTCTTTGCCACTAGAAAATATATACGAGGAGCTACCCTTTTGGAAAGATCGTAAGGGCTGAATAATTGAACAGCAGTGTTGTATTGCAACAATATAATTTCTGCTGTGTTTAGTTACAAGAATCTGCTTTTTCTTTGTAAACATTAAAAGTTTGTAAATGAGGTACATGTAGGAGCCAAAAATCAATCTATCTTTAATCCTTCCAGTCACTGTTAACAGATCTGCAGTCTCATAAAAGAAGGGAGAGACACAAAGATGTATAGAATTGCAGTGGGGAGGCAACTGAGCAGAGTGCGGGGATAGAGAGGTAACTGACTATGTCTTTACATCTGTTCCTTTTCTACTTTGGCTAGGACAAAGCATGGACCAAGGGCTGATGTTAGAAGTCTTTGCATAGGCACTTATTCTTATTAAAAAATGGTTAGGTAGAAGGATATGTGTGTTTGGGGGCAATCCTTGTGTGATTCAGTAGTTATTTACAATATAAGGAAGTTTGAGAGTCCCTGTGAAACTTGCAGTTTCTACACTGATTAGTGAAGGCAGGAGGTAAAGAATGTTTAAAGAACACAAAAAAAGACATGAATTTTTTTTTAAAGAAAAGGTCTTTCACATATAAACCTAATATTTGGTCTTACTATAATATGTAGTGACTATTTATTTGGAGATGACCCACATTATTCATATTTTTTGTTAAAAATGACCTCACTAAAATATTGATAGCTGTGGGGCTAAAGATGAATAAATATTTAAATAACTGATGAAACCACTGAAAATTTTACTGAAATACAGTTTTTCACTCCCATCCTGAGGAGCAATAGACAAGGATTTGTGGAGTGATTTGTTTATTTCATACTGATCTTTTTCTTATATATCTTAGATCACCACCCAACTTACATTTGTCCTTGGATAGAATACAACTTTCAGGATGAGGTATTATATGTGTATATGCAAATATAACCTATAGTATATGTACTAGTGCTCTTTCTCACTTATTGGATATTAACAAAGGCTTTTCTCCCCCAAGGGGGGCTATGTTGAGCTGCAGATACTTTAAATATATTACTGTGCATGAAACATTACCTAATATTGACCAACGGGCATCACGCTTTAGAAAAATATTAAAAACAACAGAACTTCCTTTTGCATATGAGGCTAGATCCTCATTTTTATTTCTTTTTTTTTTACATCTTTATTGGCGTATAATTGCTTTACAATGGTGTGTTAGTTTCTGCTTTATAACAAAGTGAATCAGTTATACATATACATATATTCCCATATCTCCTCCCTCTTGCATCTCCCTCCCACCCTCCCTATCCTACCCCTCCAGGCGGTCACAAAGCACCGAGCTGATCTCCCTGTGCTATGCGGCTGCTTCCCACTAGCTATCTACTTTACGTTTGGTAGTGTATATATGTCCATTTTTATTTCTGATGGTGTTTGTAATAAAACAGAGAAAACAGTCATTTAATTGGCCCTCTGTAAAGCACATCACCTGTGTTCTAGGTCTTGAAGTGCTCTTAATTATGCAGGCAACCTGGAGGAAAGGAAATGGAAATATCCAATAATTGTGAATAAGACCTAATGAAGGCATTACTGTGGGAACCAAGGCATATATATTTGGGATAAAAAGAGCAGCCACTCCCTTTGTGTGACATTAGTTTCTTAAAGGAATGAAGAAACTCAGGGTCTGAAGAGTACATAGAATTTCCGATTCAAATAATTCAAAGAACACTACTTGGCTTTGCTTTTCTCCAAGCATGTCTTTACTTTGGTTGAGTAAATGCTGGGAATGACTGAGTGGGATATTTCAAATCAAGACTGGTTTTGAGAGCTAAGGGTCAGGACAAGAGAATTAGATAAGGATCTTGACTCCTGTATACAACAAGGAACCCCAGTGGAACTTCTAACAACAAAGTGGATCAAACTGATGTGGTCGGCACCCTTAATGCTACAAACACAGATACATGCTGGATAAAAGCAACAACAACAACATAATAATAATAAAAGCTGAGCTTTAGAAGTGAAATAACTAAGTGCAAATATAGAGAGGGAACTCAAAGCCAGAGCAACAGAACAGGATATATGGACTTAGGCTGCACAGAGTTTGAGAGGAGCTCTTACATAAAGCATGGAGGATTCGACAGCTACCCCATCCACAGAACAGAGATGTGACAACAAAGGAAACAGCAAGGAAGTTTTCTGGATGCCTGAAACTATAAGTGGGTAAAAGAAAAAGTCAGTTACAAGAAATCAAATCCCTGAATTTAACTTATTTTACTATTATAGTATTAGAACCACAAGCTGAGAAATTATTAATAAAACTGGTTCCGATACTTTTGAAGTCCTCAGAGAAGCAAATGTTAAACCACTATATGTGGATACTTCCATAAAACAGAACCCTGAAAACATCTTAGAAAATATTACCCTCACTGAGAACGAGCTTGTAATTAAAATTATAAATTATGTGAGAAAATTACGCATCATGACAGAAAATTAGCTGGTGCAAGATATAGGGAGAATTAGTACTCCAAGTAGGGAAAATAGAACAATCTGAAAGATTCTATACAATAAGTGTAATTAAAGGGCTTTTGAGCTTAATGAAGGAATAGAAACCATAATACATATGAACTGATGGTATAGAAAAAGAACATGTAGATTTGAAAAATTCAAGTAGAACTTCTAAAAATAAAAAAGTTATTAAAATTATAAATAATACATGGCTTAAACAACGTATAAAGTACCAAAAGGAGATAATTAACCCAGTGGAGAGGGATCTGAGGGAGTCCCTAGCGTGCTGACCCAAAAGGTAAAAAGGTAGACAGGCAGTAAGTATTGGCTAAGAAACATGGAGGAGATAATGAAAAGGCCCAACAGAAAGGTGGGGCAGAGGCAATAATTTAAGATATAATGCTGATTTTGTTATAGAGTTGAAATATGTCAATACCTATATGGAAGAAACACACAGGTTCTAAAGAATATGAAATATATTTACATACAGATATCCTGTGGTGAAAACTGCAGAACCATTTAAAGCATAGACACATCTGTAAAAGCAGCCAGAGAGAAAAACTAATTACCTGCTGACAGTTATCAACAGTAGACTGCAGAGGAAAATGGAATAATAGTTGGAAAGTTTTCAGGGAAAATAACTGTTAACTTAGAATTCTATACCAAGTTAAACTATAATACAAGAGTTAAGATAAAATATGGACATTTTCAGGTGAACAAGAACAGGGCGTTTATGACAAAGACCCTTGGTCTAAGAAATAGAGAAGAATGTAAATACTTCAGGAGAGAAGAAATTGAACTCGGAAGGAAGGACTTAGAAGCAAAAAGCCGTGGATATTGCTAAGACATTGCTAAACGTGTTGATAAGTCTGAATAAGCACTGACTATACAAATAAAATTGATTTGAGTGACAGTTAAAGTGGAAGCAACATTTCCACAGTAATATGGAACATGAAGGTTTGCTGCAAAACAAGAGTGGAGTCTATATTGTTTAGGAGGATAACATAAACATTAATTTCAGTCTTCGTTAAGTTATGTTTGCATGTTCAAAAGGTAAAGGTAGGGCTGCCCTGGTGGCGCAGTGGTTGAGGGTCCGCCTGCTGATGCAGGGGACACGGGTTCGTGCCCCGGTCCGGGAAGATCCCACATGCCACGGAGCGGCTGGGCCCGTGGGCCATGGCCGCTGAGCCTGCGCATCTGGAGCCTGTGCTCCACAATGGGAGAGGCCACAGCAGTGAGAGGCCCGCGTACCGCAAAAAAAAAAAAAAAAGGTAAAGGTAATAAGTAAAAAAAAGTCAAAAGAAATCAAGTCAGCAAGCCAGTAATGGGAAACAAGGGAATTGATAGGACAATTCCTATTAATTGACAGCAAGCAGACAATGATAGGAAAAAAAGAAGAAAAAAATTGAGAACAAAATGAAAAGATTAAATGGTTATATGGATGAATTTTACCAGACTTTCAAACCACACCTACTTATTTTATAATCACATTAGGCATATTAAGGATGTATTCTAATCACATGAGATGGGTGATAAATGAAGGAGGAAACTTGGAGAAAAACAAAAATTAAGTGTGTAAAACTAGTGATAATTTGCTGTAAAATGAAAACTGTGATTAATTCAACTCTTTGCCCTTGATTCAAATTGTGGATAAGGGAAAATCAGATGAAAGAAATAAATTCAAGACATGAATAATCATGGTAATTGTAAATAGATTAAATTTGTTGAAAGAAAAAATCTCAGATTGAAAGGAAACATTTTTTCTCTTGATGAGACATAGCTAAAATCTGAAAGAAAGTAAAGAGATGGAAAAAGCACATATCAGACAAATAGTAACTGAAAGAAACTTGGTATAACAACATTAACATAAAACTAAATAGATTTGAACTCATAGGACAATATTAGGAGTAAAAAAGATAATTATAGATAAAACAGTCAGTTTACCAGTAGGCTATCCCCAAAATGTGACATAGCAAATGCACTATATTGTAATGTAGTTTCAAAATAGAGAAACTAAAAATATACAGAAGTATACAATGTATACTTGTATACAAGTATAAACTGATAAAATTCCCAGAGTGGGAGATTTAATAGACTTCTTTTAAACTAGGTAAGTAGAAAAACATACGGAAGAGTTGATCAACACATTTAACAAACTTGATTTAATATATAGACAGATATAAATATATAGAGATATAGATATATCCCTGCCCCTTAAAAATATAGACAATACATATTCTTTCCAATACAGACCTAATATTTATAAATACTAACTACATACTAGGTCAGAAGTGAAGTCTATCATACAGATCATGTTTTTCTGACCATAATTATCATTTTTAAAAATAAAAAATATTAAAATAGTAACTAAAACCCCTCAAAAGCAACAACCCCCTTTATATGGAAACTGTAAACAATGTAGCTAAACCTACAATGGTGATCCTGTGCAAGGGCTTTTCTCCTTTTGTGTAATGGAAGCATAAAGCATAATAAAATCCATGTATGAGTAAACAAACTTCTGTGTTTTTGGCCCTCAGAGTAATCCCAAGGTAGGTGTTTCTGTTTCCACTTTTACAGATGAAGAAAATGAGGGTCAGTAACTTCCACAGAGTCATACAACTTATAAGTTGTGGAAACATCCGTTTTCTTTAACACTGCAATAGAGAGATAGACATATAAAAGGAAGTTGCCTTTAAAGAGAAGAGATGGAATGGCTAATCTACACAAGAAATCCAAGAGAAGGAGGTGTGGTTGACTTAGTCGTTCATCCGCAATTACTCTGGGAGTCAACATGCAGAGGAGGCCATGTGTGAGCTCTTTAAGGGGGTGAAGCTGGATAATCAGGCTTTCCCAGAAGAGAGAATAGTGGTGTCTCTTGTTTCTAAAAGCATTTTGTAAACTATGAGACATGTAACAAATATTAGATATTATCATCAATGTTATATGTTGCCCAGAAGTCCTTGTGCTTCTTGGAAGATTTTTGGAAAAAATTCATATTATTTTAGTGATAAATTTTCAGGTAACATAATTTATGCCAAAAGAGTAGCATAAGAACTTTACTAAGAGATTTTCACTATCTCCTTGGACTAGAAAATAAAGGTGATGCACATCAGACTTTTTTTGTGTGTATGTGACTAAAGTCATTCTTTAAAAAAAAATTTATGTAACCATTTAAAATTTGAAGTACAGTTCATTTACAATGTTGTGTTAGTTTCAGGTGTGCAGCAAAGTGATTCAGTTATACACAGTTTTATATGTATATTCTTTTTCAGATTCTTTTCCACTACAGGTCATTACAAGATATTGAATAAGTTCCCTGTGCTATGGAGTAGGTCCTTATTGTTCCTCTGTTTTATATATAGTAGTGTGTGTATGTTAATGCCAAATTCCTAATTTATTTCCCGCCCTGCCCTCCCACCCCCCACAGTCCCCTTTGGTAACCATAAGTTTGTTTGTATGTTTGTGAGTCTATTTCTGTTTTGTAGCACATCAAACTTTAAAGTAACATATCAGTACCATGGTTTTTTACTATTTTTGAAAACTATAGTTTACTCCACCTAGAGCTGCAATAGAGTTAAATAGGTATCCTTATCTCTTCCTCTGAAAGCAAATGGATTTTCTTCTAGCTTACTTTTTCACTGAGTGTAGATCTTTTAAATGTCCTAACTTAATGCCCTTCTTTCAGTAGGTCAAAGGTTTAAGCTCCTGTTCTCCCACACAGCCATTAGTCCCCCAAATTCTAGTTTTGTGGTATTAACATTTAATCCTAGGGCGTCTCTGGCTTTAGAGTTTGCCTACCATTCTGGTTTCAGCATGTTATTATTTTTCATGAGGTTTGGGGATTTCTGTTTCTTTCTTGTTAGCCCAGCAATGCATTTAAACTTATGTTTGCATTATTTTATCCAACATCTGGATTTTCTGTAGCAGGTGGACTTTTCAGAACTTCTAGTCTGACAAGTATATATCCTTAAAGCATTCTCTATACTGCAGTTAGAGAGAAAATTCCAAACGTGAGTCTGACCATATCTCAATTTACTGTTCAAAACTCATCAGTGACCTCAACAACTGTAGAGATAAAGCCCACATTCTTGAAATGGTCCACCAGGACCTGCATGATCTGGAAACACCTCCATCCTCACCACGTACCATACTCTCTTCACTTCAGCCTGAGAACTCCCTTACTTCTGTGAAGGTGATTTGATTTTCACATACACTTCTTTCTTCCTGGATCACTTTCCTTGAATGCTTTTATCTAGTTAACTCTCTTGCTGGAATCTAAGCTCCATGAGGGGAAGGATCATCTTTGTAGGTTCCTTGCTGAATGCCCCGTGTTCTGATATTTCAGACATTCCACAATATTTGTTGAATGATAGGAATCATTCAATAAGTGGATGCCCAATGAGTCAGTTCCTTGTCTTCATCTTTATACTTACTATTCCTCCTGTGTTCCTTGTCTTTTGAATAGGACCATGGATTGTCTTTCAGGCTAGAAACTAGAGTCATCCTAGTCTCCTCTTTCTTTTTCATTACCACTGCTAATCAATAATCTTCCTAAATATGTAAGAAAATTATTCTCTCTTTTTAGTCTTTCTACCACTGCCCTGCCTGAGTTCATTATTTCTTACTTGGGTTATCACATATATTTCCTAACTGATTAACTTGCTCTAACTTGGCTCCTGCAAACAAATCTATATTTCTTCCCTTCTTAAAATTCTTAAATGTCTCCCCATTAATGCCTTAGTTTGACATACACATTTTTTGTGTGTGTGCTCCTTCTTCGTCTCCCACCCCTCTCTATTCCACATGCATCATAAGCTTGAGCTAAGTTAAACTTTCATAGAGCACCTATTATGTGCCAGGCTCTGTACTAGGCCCTGTAACATACATCACCTCAGTTAGTCCTCAGAAACCACTTTGAGTTTGTGTTTTCCTAGTAAGGGAACAGAGATGTAGAGGGGGAGAAGTGGCTTGGCCTCTAGATCATGTTGCTAATCTGTGGTAGAGCCAGGACTGAATGCCAGGTATTCTGAACCCCAGAGCCCACGTTCTTCCCAT
This sequence comes from Tursiops truncatus, assembly GCF_011762595.2. Classification (NCBI taxonomy): domain Eukaryota; kingdom Metazoa; phylum Chordata; class Mammalia; order Artiodactyla; family Delphinidae; genus Tursiops; species Tursiops truncatus. The sequence continues at coordinate 55,315,146 of NC_047047.1, forward strand.
TAGTGTGTTGCCAGGAAAAAAGTTGGAGAACCTCTTGGAGAAGAATGAAATCTACCACTGAGTCACCAAGGCAAATGGCAAGATGATGTCATGGTGATATAAAAATCAGATGCCAATTAAGGGATGCATTTTTAAAGGGTCTTAAAGGAAGCTTTTTGTCATTTTCTGTTTTGTTTTTTCTGGTCTCTCCCTACCTCTTCCTCTCCCATTCCATGGAAACAAAATCAAATAATAGTCCTTAGAAACAAACTTAGACCTACTCCAGCCCTGGACAGAGAGCAGGCTTTATGTGAATCATTTTGATATGTCTTCTGATAGAGTTTGGAATGAACTTTTCCTTGACTTTCAGTCTTAAGGTCCACTTATTACTGTTTGATCCTCACGTTGTTTTCCTCCTGTCGGTAATATAGAATGAGCTCCTGGGATCTACATGTGCCCCAATTTCCTTCCTTGGGTATTGCCAGATCGTAAAGTAAATATTGATTCTTAGAGCTAGGATCCTGATACTCTGAGCTAATCCATTTACCTACTTCTCCTTGTTTTACCTCTAAATAACGTTTGAATTCTTTGTTTCTTCTCCAGCTTCCCAGTAGACTTTGACCATCTCAGATCTATCCTGCACACTATTTCTAGAGTAATCTGTTTAAAGTACAAGTAGAACTGTGTCATTCCTTTGCTTAAAACCTTTCAATGGCTCCTGGTCAGCACAGGGTAAAAGTCAAATAGCTCAGCATAGCCTATACCTGCCCCTGCCCGTTTCCTCTCACAGTCCAACAACACTGAATGATTATGGTTTCTTAAAATGATGACTTTTAAATTTTTAACTATTTTTTATTGAAATATAGTTGATTTACAGTGTTGTGTTAGTTTTTGGTGTACAGTAAAGTGATTCAGATATATATATATATATATATTTTTTTTTCATATTATTTTCCATTATGGTTTATTACAGGATGTTGAATACAGTTCCCTGTGCTACACAGTAGGACCTTGTTGTTTATCCATTCTGTATATAATAGTTTGCATCTTCTAATCCCAACCCAGCCCTCCCCCGCCCCCCTTGGCAGCCACAGGTCTGTTCTCTATGTCTGTGAGTATGTTTTGTAAATAAGTTCATTGTGTTATATTTTAGATTCCACATATAAGTCCTATCATATGGTATTTGTCTTTCTCTTTCCAATTTATTTCACTTAGTATGATAATCTCTAGTTCCATTCATGTTGCTGCAAATGGCATTATTTCATTCTTTTTTATGGCAGGGTAGTATTACATTGTATATATGTACCACATCTTCTTTATCCATTCATCTGTCAATGGACTTTAGATTGCTTCCATGTCTTGACTATTGTAAATAGTGCTGCTATGAACATAGGGGTGCATGTATCTTTTTGAATTATAGTTTTATCTGGATATATGCCCAGAAGTGGGATTGCTGGACCATACTGCAACCCTATTTTTAGTTTTTGGAGGAACTTCCATACTGTTTTCCATAGTGGCTGCACCAATTTACATTCCCGCCAACAGTGTAGGAGGGTTCCCTTTTCTCCACACCCTCCAGCATTTGTTATTTGTAGACTTTTTAATGATGGCCATTCTGACTGGTGTGAGGTGGTGCCTCGTAGTTCTGATTTGCAGTAAGGAACCACTTTTTATACTTCTTCAGAGAGATGATGTGATTGGGTTATTTTGTTAGCCCTGTGCCTCCCTATTGATAGTTTTCTCTGAAAATATTTCAAAGATGAATGGGTTTCTAATTCCCTGGTCTCCAGTCTGATCCAGTGTAGCTAAGGAAGCAAGCTGTGACATAACGAAGTATGGTACAGAAACCACCAAAGCAGGGTCAAGTGGGGACTTGTAGTCTCTTTTATTAGATGGTGGGTAAGTTCATGGAAAGTTACTAAAGTTCCATAGACTCATCCTTCAGCCACTCTTGCAAAGGCATTCTAGAGAGTTCAGTGCTGGTACCTCATTAAAGACTGCCTTTAGCTTGGATTCATTCTCCCACACCTCAACTCCTGCTCATCCAGTAGGAAAAGAAATATTATAAACACCCAGCCCTCAAATTGTAGCTTGGAGAGGGAGAGAAAAGCAGGTTCTAGATGCAATGGGATGGGTATCAAAGAGATTTCTACACTGAATTATTGGACGCTTAGGTTGAGCCCAAGAGATGGCGGGACAACAATACCAATATAAAATAGCCAAAAGAAACCAACCAACTAGCCAGAACATAACATGTAAAACACAGCTGAAGAGAGTCTGAAATTAAGCATAACACAAGGAAAAGAAGAATATGCTATACGTGTGCTTCATGCTCTGGAAAAACCTAATAAGGATATAGATTTGATAAAACAAGAGCCCCAAGGTGTTATGTTAAATCAATAGAATTAGAGGGAAGGAGTGATTGTAGTGCCAACACAATTCCATTACAGATAACCAATAAACTTCAAACAGCAATGACAGAATAGACAAAGGTTCAAGTCAAATCACTAGCATGAAGGAGAAGCTTGAGTTAGTTTCCGTGAATATGAAAATAAAGAAAATAAATTAAAAAAACAATTAGAGAGGAGGGGCCCTCTATGGTAGACAAAGGATTCCTAACAGGAGTTATGCCCCTAAAAGAGAGAAACTAACACATGGAAGAGAAAAAGTGTTTTGAGCAATAATTCAAAAAGACTCTCCTAAAATAAAAAAAGAACCAAATGACCATGTTGAAAAGACTATACCTGGTGTGGGGGGGCAAATATTGCTATCTAGATCTAGATATAGTCTACTTAAGTTATGTGTTATGTCAAAATTGTCAAAGATTAAAAAACATAAGTTAAAAAAAAGAAGTAGTCTTGGAGAGAAGAAGTAATGCACCTCTAAGAGGTCAATGCTTGGAATAACTTCAGATTTCTTCCCGAATATGATGGTAGGAGACAACAGAGTAGCGTCTACAGAGTTCTGAATGTGTGGCCAAGTTTTCATTCATTTATAAAGGTAGCAGGTAAACATTCTTAAAGATGAAAGAATTTATGGACTACGATACCTGTGATTCCTTTGAAAAAGCACTCCTTGACAAAAACCAAACCAAACAAAAAAACCCCAGCCACTCAAAGGGTGAATCAAAATATCAGACTCAGAAATGGAGAAGCTATGGCAAAGACACACGCAGGATCATTGAATCCAAAGAAATATTGACTTAAGATTAAATAACTAGGGGATTATCGTTGTGCAATAGAATGGAAATGTTACATATTTTAGTGCAGAAAAGCAGTAAAATACCAAGATAAATGTGGATGTAGGGAAAAGAGAAGGAAGGAGGGAAGAAGGGAGCAATTTTTAACATTTCATCTTCCATGGCAGGGAGTCATTTGATATGATCTAAAGCTGAAACATGAGGTTAAGGATAAGGAAAATACAATGGGGTCCAATCTCTTAATGTACTTCATAATCTTTTTTTTCCCCCTAAAGGAATATAATATTTGGGGGTAAATAGTCATTTGTCTGAAGTTCAACAATTTCCTTTAGTTTTATTTCAGATCATTATACTTCTGTTAAATTCATGTAAAATTGTAAGTAATACTTCCAGTTAAAATATTATTTATATTCTAGTCCTACTGTCATAAAATTATTTGTGTCCAACTCTGTTTGCCTGCCTGAGAGGCAGTATGTTTAGAGCAGAGTTTTTCAACCTTATTGTGTCTGTGAATCACCTGGCGTTCTTACTGGAATGCAGACTTGGGGAGGGACATGAAATTCTGCATATTTAGTCAGTTCCCAAATGATGCTTCTGCTGCTGCCACTTGGACCTTACTTTGAGCAGCAAGAGTGTATAGGCTGTGAGCACTGACTCTGGCCCCAGATGGCTTGCACTGGATTGCTGGGGTCATCACTTACTAGTTGTTTGACTTTGAGCAGGTCAAGTTCTGTGCCTGGATTTCCCAATCTATAAAACTGGGGTATTACAGATTAGTATTCTCAACAATAGTCTGTAAAATGAGAATAATAACAGTGCCCCCATGTAAAATGCTTAGGACAATGCCTGTCAGGAAATGTTAAGTATGATAAAAATTGGCTATTGTTTCAGACCGTATTAACCCTGGACCAGAAACCTAACTTCTCCCAGCTTCATTTTCCCCATTTGTAAAAATAAGTACCTCATAGAGCTGTGTGACAACTAGAAATAACTAAGTTAAGGTGCTCTGCGTGGTGACTGGCATAATATAGATAATCAGTAAAGGATAATTACCAATGTTTATAGTTAATTATATAAGTTATAGTGTAGTAATACTTACTAATAATTTCTTCCAATAACCCATATAATCTTAGATCTACCAGTTTATTTATTGATTCACTCATATTTTATTTATTCGTTCTATAACTAATTTTGGAGTTTTTCCTCTGTTTTAGGAGGCCCTAGTGCAAGCACTAGGATTATGTCAGTATATAAGACAGTCCTAGTGGACCTTTCAGTCTAGCGGGAGAGAAGAAACAAAGACATCATATGCAAAGTCATAGTAAGTATAGTGAAGAAAAACTAAAGCAAAATCAGGGATGGAAACTGGTGCTGGGGGTGGGGAGAAGGATGATTAGACAGGGGGTGGTCAGGGGAGGCCTCCTGGCAAAAGGGACAACTGAGTGGACACCCAGATGAGGTAAGGGAGCAGACCCTGAGAAGTTCCAGGGAAAATATTTCCATCCGAGGTTCTCATGAGGTAGGAGGTCAGTGTGTCTACTTCTGAGAGAATGTGACACAATGCCAGGAGTTGGAGGAAGGGCCAGATCATTATGTTCCAAACCCAAAGTCACAGTTCATTAGTGGGTTGCAAGCAGCATTGGAAATAAATGAAAAAAGAAAAGAACAGATCAGAATTGAAAGTATCAGGATGCATAGTATATAGTAAGGGTGAGTATTTGTCTGTGGAATTAAATACATGTAGATGAATGTGTGTATGTGCTAAGTTATGATTTAAAAATGAATTTCTTACTATAAGTACCAGTGCAAAAAGTTTCAAATATACTGGCCTAAATTATGTTGACCTTTGTGGCCTGTGATAATGAGTGTGAGTTTTATTCAGAAAGACAAGAAGCCACTGAAGGAGTCTGAGCAAGCAGGGGAGAGTCACACTGGAAATGTGTTTGCAAACTCTTTGCTGTGGAAAGCTGACTGAGGGGAGCAAGAGTGAGAGAAAACAATGATAACTTCGTGCCAAATCACTTCTTACCTACAGCGCTATGGTAGGCAGATGATGTCTCTCCCCAGCCCCAAAGGTGTCCAAGTCCTATACCTTGGAACCTGAGACTGTGTTGTATTACATGGCAAAAGGGACTTTTCAGATGTGATTGAAGCTGAGATGCAGAGAGTATTCTGGCTTATGTGGGTGGACCCAGTCCAATCACAAGAGTCCTTAAATATGGAAAAGAAGCAGAAGCAAAAGAGGAGGTCAGAATGATGTGATGTGAGAGGTACTTGACCTGCCATTTCTGGCTTTAAAGATGGAGGAAGAGGCCATGAGTCAATGGATGTGGGTGACCTGTAGAGGCTGGAGAAGGCAAGGATCCTAGAGCTTACAGAAAGCAGCTTGGCACCTTGATTTTAGCCCCGTGAGATCTGTGTCAGACTTGTTAACCTACAGAACTGTAAGGTTATAAATATATGTTTTTAAGCCACTAAATTTGTGGTAATTTATTATGGCGGCAATAGAAAAGTGGTACAAGCATGTACCACTCTTCACCCCCTCCTTCGTCACAGACCTCTTCAGAGCTCCAACATGAGGTCCGGATTTAAGTTCCCCCAGCTGCCCTCACTGCCCTACGGCTTCCCCACAGAACCCTCCACTCCTTCCTGCTATCTGCCCTATGTCTGGTTTCCATTCTGCATTTCCAGTACCTTCTTTCAGTGATTCTCAGTAGGAATGCCTCACAGTGAGAGCACGCTCAACATGAGATCTTTTGTTGTCATAAAGGGTTATAGGATTAAGTGGAGGAGAATGAGGGAGAGAACTGAGGTTGGGGAAGGATGGCAATGAATTCCTTTCACTTTTGAATTTTCATTTAAAAATGTTAAGCAAATGGATTATCTCATAACTGCTGGTATTCAATGATGAAAAATTTATGAATTCATTTTGGATTTATTATAGCAAAGGACAGTGGTTTAAGTTGTCCAAATTCAAATATAGGGCTGAGCAAATTGCTTTTAATAAATTCTATAAATGTGTGGGCAGCGCTGGAGCCAACTCCTGTGTGCTGTGTTACCATTGGCTGGATCAGTGTTACTCAAGTACTCAACTAGTCATATGATCTTCAAATAGAAATGAGATGTCAGTAGATTGATCTAATGAAGAATGTTAGGGATAGATGTTTCATTACAACTTATTCGGTAATAATAATGTCTAGTATTGAGGAAACTGTTTCTAATTTTGACAGTGTTCTCATATAAAAAACTCTTAATCCTCACAAATACCTTGTTTGGCGGAGTGGACAGGTGCTCGTATACTCTTACAGAAGACAAGCAAGGGACTCTGGGACTCTGCCCAAAGTAAGTGGCAGAAATGAGAACCCAGGTTGTTGGATTCTTAATTAGCATCTTCACCAAGTCCCCTTGATATCCTAAACAGCTTCATCTTGGGGGGAGTGATCCACATGAGCTTACCACACTCTGAAGCCCTCCAGTTTTTAAACATTTCCAACCATTCAACTAGAGATTGTAACATCCTCACCTCTTGGTAAACAGTGAATAATGAGTATAATTTAACCACTTCTTGATGGTTAGGGTGTATTATCATCAATGTTAATTATTGTATTGTGAGGTCCTTAAAAAACATCATGGTTGTCAGTGCCTATCCAATATGATTCTACACTGCAAGCCTTTTATTTTATTGTCCTTTTTCTTCAGTTGTTTTTGCCTTCTCAGGACGCTGGCTTCTAATACTTCCTTGTTTTCTTCCCCAAAAAAGTTGCTTGGGGGACACATCTCACCTATGGGGCAAAGTGCCTGGACTTTGTGACAGCCTCCCTTATTGAATTTGATATATCCTGGATGGTTCAGATTGTCAGAAGTGTAACTACTAGTCACATTGGATATTACTATGAAAATATAAGTAATGCACTCTTGAAAAAATAGTATATGCAGCTTATTTTAAAAGTATTGCTTACAGTTTTATCTCATATCAATCTGATGACGAGTGTTGAATAACACACACATATATATGACAAATGTGGCACCTTGGAATCTATCCTCATATGAGATTTTCTTCTACGGAGCAGCAACTAAGTAACAGAGTTTAAACAGCAGATTGTAAAAAAGAACAGGATAATGTCAACTTAATAGATGGTTTTAATTTATTATTTCTGTAAGTCACTTATCCAAGGCTTAATAATCTTTAATCATGTTCTGCTCTGCGATTTAAAAAAAGTACTAATTTATTATTTGGTAGGTAGATCAATAGGGTTTACATGTTAATCTTAGAACACAAATTCTAGTGCATTTCTTTTCCCCTAAAGCTGTTTGAACTTTACAGCCACGTTATTAGTTCTTATTAAAAATATTGAAACAGTATTACCAGGGGACATTTCTTAACTGTGTATGAGATAGTTCACTGACTACATAAAGTACTCATGCCCGGGAGAATTTTAATTGAAAACACTTCTAAAAAGAAAAATAAAAACCGTGTAAATGTGCAAAGAAAGCGAAAGTCATAATACTTAGCAAAATGTAATTTCATAACTTAAATAACATTGATGGCAGAAAGCGTGGGGAATTTGCCTGTAGTGGAAAGGAGAGTACTAGAATGGACTGGGTTCCGGCCTGTGTGAATCATGCCTGGTGGGTGGTGGCAGAGCACCAGGCTCCTTGCTTCTGCTTGAAGTTGCTTGAAGTTCTTCCGATCTTTTACCACCTCTGCTGCAGGACCAGTGCTGAGTAAAATGCTAAGATGCTAACAGTGTATGATTCATATCCTCTTAGACCTTATTGGAGGGCAAGATCTAGAGCCACACTGCCTGGGTTCATATCTTGGCTTTTTAGTTAACTAGCTTGGTTGCTTTGAGCAAGTCACTGAACTACTCTGGGCCTTAGTTTCCTCATCTAAATAAAGAAAGGTTATGCCTCATAATCTTGTCATGAAGGCTAGGTGAGTTAATACATAAAGCCCTTGGATCAGTGCCTGGCACAGTAATAAATATGGCATATTAATAAATATCAACAATTAAAGGTACGAGACTACAAGCTCTTTGAGGTCACTGGTTGTATGTTTAAAACTGCTGTATCTAGCATGGCACACAGTAGAGGTTCAGTGTGTAGGTTGAATAATTATGTCACCTACTTCTGCATAGCACATTTTCTAAGAGTCAAATGTTAATAACTGATACTAAAATTTCATATCTAGTCAGTCCATTATGTAACAAGTAACCGTTAGTAAAAAATCAGGTTGAAAATAGCAGATTAAAGATATAACCCCTAAAAAGAGCATTTAGATCAAAATGCTTAATAGCAAAACTATGTTTCTATTGAGAGGAAATAAATATACGTAGATAGGTATTTTTCTTTTTTTTGGCCGCAGGGCATATGGGATTTTTAAAAAAAATTTTTTAATTTAACTTTATTTAGGTTTTTATACAGCAGGTTCTTATTAGTCATCAATTTTATACACATCAGTGTATGCGTGTCAATCCCAATCGCCCAATTCAGCACACCACCATCCCCAGCCCCCCCGTGGCTTTCCCCCCTTGGTGTCCATACATTTGTTCTCTACATCTGTGTCTCAACTTCTTCCCTGCAAACCGGTTCATCTGTACCATTTTTCCAGGTTACACATACATGCGTTAATATACGGTATTTGTTTTTCTCTTTCTGACTTACTTCACTCTGTATGACAGTCTCTAGATCCATCCACATCTCAACAAATAACTCAATTTTGTTTCTTTTTATGACTGAGTAATATTCCATTGTACATAGGTACCACAACTTCTTTATCCATTCGTCTGTTGATGGGCACTTAGGTTGCTTCCATGACCTGGCTATTGTAAATAGTACTGCAGTGAACATTGGGGTGCATGTGTCTTTTTGAATTATGGTTTTCTCTGGGTATATGCCCAGTATTGGGATTGCTGGATTATATGGTAATTCTATTTTTAGTTTTTTAAGGAACCTTCATACTGTTCTCCATAGTGGCTGTATCAATTTACATTCCCACCAGCAGTGCAAGAGGGTTCCCTTTTCTCACACCCTCTCCAGCATTTGTTGTTTGTAGATTTTCTGATGATGCCCATTCTAACTGGTGTGAGGTGATACCTCACTGTAGTTTTGATTTGCATTTCTCTAATAATTAGTGATGTTGAGCAGCTTTTCATGTGCTTCTTGGCCATCTGTATGTCTTCTTTGGAGAAATTTCTATTTAGGTCTTCTGCTCATTTTTAGATTGGGTTGTTTGCTTTTTTAATATTGAGCTGCATGAGCTGTTTATATATTTTGGAGATTAATCCTCTGTTGATTCATTTGCAAATATTTTCTCACATTGTGAGGGTTGTCTTTTTGTCTTGTTTATGGTTTCCTTTGCTGTGCAAAAGCTTTGAAGTTTCATTAGATCCCATTTGTTTATTTTTGTTTTTATTTCCATTACTCTTAGGAGGTGGAGCAAAAAAGATCTTGCTGTGATTTATGTCAAAGAGTGTTCTTCCTATGTTTTCCTCTCAGAGTTTTATAGTGTCCGGTCTTACATTTAGGTCTCGGATCCATTTTGTGTTTATTTTTGTGTATGGTGTTAGGGAGTGTTCTAATTTCATTCTTTTATATGTAGCTGTCCAGTTTTCTCAGCACCACTTATTGAAGAGACTGTCTTTTCTCCATTGTATATCCTTGCTTCCTTTGTCATAGATTAGTTGACCATAGGTGCATGGGTTTATCTCTGCGCTTTCTATCTTTTTCCATTGATCTGTGTTTCTGTTTTTGTGCCAGTACCATATTGTCTTGATTACTGTAGCTTTGTAGTATAGTCTGAAGTCAGGGAGTCTGATTCCTCCAGCTCCGTTTTTTCCCCTCAAGACTGCTTTGGCTGTTCGGGGTCTTTTGTGTCTCCATACAAATTTTAAGATTTTTTGTTCTAGTTCCATAAAAAATGCCATTGGTAATTTGATAGGGGTTGCACTGAATCTGTAGATTGCTTTGGGTAGTATAGTCATTTTCACAATATTGATTCTTCCAGTCCAAGAACATGGTATATCTCTCCATCTGTTGGTATCATCTTTAATTTCTTTCATTAGTGTCTTATAGTTTTCTGCATTACAGGTCTTTTTTCTCCCTAGGTAAGTTTATTCCTAGGTGTTTTATCCTTTTTGTTGCAATGGTAAATGGGAGTGTTTCCTTAATTTCTCTTTCAGATTTTTCATCATTAGTGTATAGGAATGCAAGAGATTTCTGTGCATTAATTTTGTATCCTGCAAGTTTACCAAATTCATTGATTAGCGGTAGTAGTTTTCTGGTGGCATTTTTAGGATTCTCTATGTATAGTATCATGTCATCTGCAAACAGTGACAGTTTTACTTCTTCTTTTCCAATTTGGATTCCTTTTATTTCTTTTTCTCCTCTGATTGCCGTGGTTAGGACTTCCAAAACTATGTTGAATAATAGTTGTGAGAGTGGACATCCTTGTCTTATTCCTAATCTTAGAGGAAATGGTTTCAGTTTTTCACCATTGAGAATGATGTTTGCTGTGAGTTTGTCATATATGGCCTTTATTATGTTGAGGTAGGTTCCCTCTATGCCCACTTTCTCTAGAGTTTTTATCATAAATGGGTGTTGAATTTTGTCAAAAGCTTTCTCTGCATATATTGAGATGATCCTATGGTTTTTCTTCTTCAATTTGTTAATATGGTGTATCACATCGATTGATTCACGTATACTGAAGAATCCTTGCATCCCTGGGATAAATCCCACTTGATCACGGTGTATGATCCTTTTAATGTGTTGTTGGATTCTGTTTGCTAGTATTTTATTGAGGACTTTTGCATCTATAGTCATCAGTGATATTGGTCTGTAATTTTCGTTTTTTGTAGTATCTTTGTCTGGTTTTGGTATCAGAGAGATGGTGCCTTATAGAATGAGTTTGGGAGTGTTCCTTCCTCTGCAATTTTTTAGTGGAGTTTTAGAAGGATGGGTGTTAGCTCTTCTCTAAATGTTAGATAGAATTCACCTGTGAAACTATCTGGTCCTGGACTTTTGTTTGTTGGAAGATTTTTAATCACAGTTTCAATTTCATTACTTGTGATTGGTCTTTTCATATTTTCTATTTCTTCCTGGTTCAGTCTTGGAAGGTTATACCTTTCTAGGAATTTGTCCATTTCTTCCAGGTTGTCTATTTTGTTGGCATAGAGTTGCTTGTAGTAGTCTCTTAGGGTGCTTTGTATTTCTGCGGTGTCTGTTGTAACTTCTCCTTTTTCATTTCTAATTTTATTGATTTGAGTCCTCTCCCTCTTTTTCTTGGTGAGTCTGGCTAATGGTTTATCAATTTTGTTTATCTTCTCAAAGAACCAGGTTTTCATTTTATTGCTTTGCTATTGTTTTCTTTGTTTCTATTTCATTTATTTCTGCTCTGATCTTTATGATTTCTTTCCTTCCACTAACTTTGGGTTTTGTTTGTTCTTCTTTCTCTAGTTCCTTTAGGTGTAAGGTTAGATTGTTTATTTGAGATTTTTCTTGTTTCTTGAGGTAGGCTTGTATAGCTATAAACTTCCCTCTTAGAACTGCTTTTGCGGCATCCCATAGGTTTCGGATCATCGTGTTTTCATTGTCATTTGTCTCTAGGTATGTTTTGATTTCCTCTTTGATTTCTTCAGTGATCTCTTGGTTATTTAGTAACGTATTGTTTAGCCTCCATGTGTTTGTGCTTTTTACGTTTTTTTCCCTGTAATTCATTTCTAATCTCATAGCATTGTGGTCAGAAAAGATGCTTGACATGATTTCGATTTTCTGAAATTTACTGAGGCTTGATATTTGACCCAGGATGTGATCTATCCTGGAGAATGTTCTGTGCACACTTGAGAAGAAAGTGTAATCTGCTGTTTTTGGATGGAATGTCCTATAAATATCAATTAAATCTATCTGGTCTATTATGTCATTTAAAGCTTCTGTTTCCTTATTTATTTTCATTTTGGATGATCTGTCCATTGGTGTAAGTGAGGTGTTAAAGTCCCCCACTATGGTTGTGTTACTGTCGATTTCCTCTTTTAAAGCTGTTAGCAGTTGCTTATGTATTGAGGTGCTCCTATGTTGGGTGCATATATATTTATAATTGTTATATCTTATTCTTGGATTGATCCTTTGATCATTATGTAGTGTCCTTCCTTGTCTCCCGTAACATTCTTTATTTTAAAGTCTATTTTATCTGGTATGAGTATTGCTACTCCAGCTTTCTTCTGATTTTCATTTGCATGGAATATCTTTTTCCATCCCTTTACTTTCAGTCTGAATGTGTCCCTAGATCTGAAGTGGGTGTCTTGTAGACAGCATATATATGGGTCTTGTTTCATCACTTTAAATATGTCATGCCACTCCCTTCTGGCTTGTAGAGTTCCTGCTGAGAAATCAGCTGTTAACTTTATGGGAGTTCCATTGTATGTTGTCGTTTTTCCCTTGCTGCTTTCAATAATTTTTCTTTGTGTTTAATTTTTGCCAATTTGATTACTGTGTGTCTTGGCGTGTTTCTCCTTGGGTTTATCCCGTATGGGACTCGCTGCGCTTCCTGGACTTGGGTGGCTCTTTCCTTTCCCAGGTTAGGGAAGTTTTCAACTATAATCTCTTCAAATATTTTCTCGGGTCCTTTCTCTCTGTCTTCTCCTTCTGGGACCCCTATAATGCGAATGTTGTTGCGTTTACTGTTGTCCCAGAGGTCTCTCAGGCTGTCTTCATTTCTTTTCATTCTTTTTTCTTTATTCTTTTTCACAGCAGTGAATTCCACCATTCTGTCTTCCAGGTCGCTTATCCATTCTTCTGTCCCAGTTATTCTGCTGTTGATTCTTTCTAGTGTAGTGTTCATTTCAGTTATTGTATTGTTCATCTCTGTTTGTTTGTTCTTTAATTCGTCTAGGTCTTTGTTAAACATTTCTTGCATCTTCTTGATCTTTGCCTCCATTCTTTTTCCAAGGTTCTGGATCATCTTCACTATCATCATTCTGAATTCTTTTTCTGGGATGCTGCCTATCTCCACTTCATTTAGTTGTTTCTCTGGGGTTTTATCTTGTTCCTTCATGTGGTACATAGCCCTCTGCCTTTTCATCTTGTCTATCTTTCTGTGAATGTGGTTTTTGTTCCACAGGCTGCAGGATTGTAGTTTTTCTTGCTTCTGCTGTCTTCCCTCTGGTGGATGAGGCTATCTAAGAGTCCCTTCCTGATGGGAGGGACTGGTGGTGGGTAGAGCTCAGCATATGGGATCTTAATTCCCTTACCAGAGATCGAAGCCATGCCCCTGCAGTGAAAGTGCAGAGTCCTAAGCACTTGACCGCCAGGGAATTCCCCCAGATGTGTATCTATTGGCACAATTTTTATGATAAAACACCTGTCTTAACATATCCATGTGTTTTTGGCTATTCAGTGAATGATCTACTTTTAAAGACTGAAACTTTGATCAAGTATTTTGCATCACCTTCTCAATGGACTGACCACCATTCTTATTCCTACCCAAATCTCGCAATCCCAATCTCCCTCACCCTATTCTAGTTTTTTCCCCATAGGCACAGAGCACTTTATTATATTATATTCTATGTGGTTCAGTTATTTTTTATGTTTGTTATTTAACATCCGTTTTCCTCAGCTAGAAGGAGCTACCTGAGGGCAGGTGTCTTTGTTTGGTTCACTAATGTATCCTAAGTGCTTGGAATAGCGCTTGGCTAATAGTACTTAGACTTAATAAATCTTTTCTGGATGAACGAATGAACTGATCCCATAGGCTTAATTCTTTACATCTTTCCCCTCTCTGTAATGAAAACACAGTTACATTTGAGGGCACAGGCCTTTCTGTGTGCCCTCATATGGGTTCTACTTCCTCTACCCCTAGTTAACCAGGTTACTCATATCAGTTCAGCTGAGATGATACTTTCCTTGATAAAAGTGAAATTAAGTGCTGCTAAAATTTGATCCCCAACATAATGAGAAATACTAAAAGAGCAAAGGAACACAGTGTTTGAAGATAGAGTATGATTGTCCAAAGGATTTTATGTCAACAAATCAAAATATCAGCTTCCAAGTATATGGTGGGGCTTAATTTTATTTCTCTTGCTAAGAAAGCTGTAGCCATTTATACCTTTGTTCATTTCTCAATAGGCAGTCACTAAATTTCTTGCCTGGATCTGGAAACACTGAACTGTGTGTGTGTGTGTGTGTGTGTGTGTGTGTTCAGTTGGAGGTAGGGGAGGGTGTTGTAATAGGGCCAGATTCCAGTTTTTGAGTGGTGTACTTCATACAACACAGAGTCACATGTGGAGCTACCCAGTATCTTATATTTGACTTCAGATTTTGTTCTTATCTTAACTAAACAGCTTAACTATATATAGATGTAGATATAGGTATAGTTATAAATAGCGAAAGAGAGAGATGAATGAACAGACCTTCAGTGTATGATTTCATGAGTTTTGATAAATGACCCATATGACCACAATTGCAATGAAGATGCTTAACATTTCTGTCACTCCAGAAAGTTTCCTTGTGCTTATTTCCAATTAATTCCCAAACCTATAGGCAACCATTGCTAAGATTTCAATCACTTTAGGTTGAATTTGAATTCTTTTGAATTTCATATACATGGAATTATGTAGTGTATACTCTGTATCTGGATTCTTTTGTTAAATATACAATTTTAAAATTCATTCACATTGTTATGTGTATCAGTAGTTAATTAAAAATTTTTAAGTGGTATTTAGTTATGTAAATATAGCCCTATTTGTTTATTCTGTCTTCTGTTGATGGGCATTTGAATTGTTTGCAGTTTTTGGTTGTTATGTAAAGAGCTACTTGAGCAAGTCTTTTTATGGACATAATGGACATATTTTTCACGAACATACATTTTCATTTCTCTTAGGTAAATATGTAGGTGTGGAACTGCTGTGTCAGGGTAGATGAATTCTTAGCTCTATAAGTAAGTGTCAAACTTAACATTAAAAGAAACTGACAAACCTGATGGCTTTTTATTGCTATAATAATATGAGAACTGCCCAGCTGCATCCTACAGCCATTATTTTGATATAGCAAATTTTCTTAGTTTAATACCTTCTGATATGAATTTCTAAAAATAGACTGAATTTAATTGGCATACTGTTACATAAGACTTAAGTCTTAGGTAATTCAACTATAGGGTAGTTCAAATATAGGGTAAAATACTGTAAATGTTTTTTTTTTTTTTTTTTTTTTTATGTGCCTGTGTAATACGTTGCATCCCTACAGGGCATATGTCTGGTTAAGACATGATTCTGTAGGATGCTGCTCTAGGTCCTTTTATCTTGACTATAATAGTCGGGAAGGATCCAGCTAGTAGAGGTTTCTGTATATTATAATACCAAGAACTCTATGGAGATGTTATCAATGGTGAGTTGAGAAGGCTAAGCTCACAGTATGTATGAGAACTATGGGGGGACAGGGTTTTCTTTTCCCCATATCCTCTTTCCTTCGTTTATCTCAGTTAGGTAATTGCATGTGATTTTATTTATTTGTATTATTTATTTCTTTTAAAAATTTATTTTATTGAAGTATAGTTGATTTACAGTGTGTTAATTTCTGCTGTACAGCAAAGTGATTCGGTTATACATATATATACATTCTTTTTCATATTCTGCAAGTGATTTTGGACAAGTGCTAAGGCCATAACTGCTGTTTTGTGGATTGGTGTATTGAAATTACTTGTGAAGTAGGAATGTTTTATAATTAATAATAGTTAAGGCAGTAATGTGTATATATGGATGTTCCAGTACCTATGAAGTGCCCAGTGAGCCTCTTTCCAATTGTATCCTTCTTCCTCCTCTGCTTCCAGGAATAATTACAATCTTGAATTTTGTGGTTAGCATTTCCTTACTTTTCTTTACAGCCTTACCTTCTATGTTCTCATGTAATGTATAGCTTACATTCACATGTTTTTGACATTTGTATGAAAGGAAACATATTGTACGTATCCTGAGACTTGCTTTGTTCTTTTTTTTTTTTTTTGTGGTACACAGGCCTCTCACTCTTGTGGCCTCTCCTGTTGCGGAGCACAGGCTCCGGACGCGCAGGCTCAGCGGCCATGGCTCACGGGCCCAGCCGCTCTGCGGCATGTGGGATCTTCCCAGACCGGGGCACGAACCCGTGTCCTGTGCATCGGCAGGCAGACTCTCAACCACTGCGCCACCAGGGAAGCCCCACTTTGTTCACTTTTAATTTTAGATTTATTCATATTGATGCATGTAGTTATAGTTCATTCATTTGTTCTTTGAGCATTTGGTAGTTCATCTCTCCTCTTGGTAAAAATTTGAATTGTTTCTAGTTTTTCTTTTCCTTGCTGTTAAAAACAGTGATGTTCTAATAAGTTTATACATGTCACCTGGTGAATAAGTACATGCAAAACTCTCTAGAGTATAATCTTTGGAGTGGAAATTGATGGGTCATGGGACATGCGGATTTCCATTTTTCTAGATTTTTTTTTTGCTACACAATTTTTTGCTAGACAAATTGTTTTCCAAAGTGCTCATATTAATTTATACTCTCACTGATAGTGTATTAAAAATTCCCTTTGTGTCAGCACTTCTTATTGTTTGCTTTCTACATTTTTGGTCAGTTTGGTATGTTTAAAATTGAATCTCATGGTTTGATTTACATTTTCCTGATTACTAATGAGAGTAGAGTGCCTTTTATAATGTTGTATTTGTATTTCTGCTTCCGTGAAGTGTCTGCTTGCTTTTTGCCCATTTTTCTAATAGGTTTTTCTTTTTCTTATTATTTGTACGTTTTCTTCTTTAAGTCCTTTGTGGATTATATGTGTTGCAAATCACTTCTCCTTAATTTTAAAGTAGTTGAATTTGTCAATCTTTTCCTTTGGGATCCACACTGCTTTGTCCTATTAAAAAAAATTCTTCCTTGTCTGGAGTTCCTAAAGAAATTCACCTATGTATTCTTCCAGAAAATTTTCAAGTTTTCCTCTTTTTGTTTATATCCTTCAATTTTATTTTTTTCCATATGAAAAACCATTTGTTCCAGCACAATTTATTGCCTGGTCCTTCCTGTTCCTCTATTTCTATCACATATGATGTTTGTACATATGTATAGAACATATGCGTATGTCCTTGGACTGTCTGCTGAGTTCTGTTGATCTGTTTTTTTCTTCCTGTGCTAATATCACACAGTCACATTTGGTTACCAAATACTAAACATTATTGCAGCAATAACTAACTGAATAGCCTCTTTAAACAATTCCCTCCTTTGTAGTCTTTAGAAAAGTTTGCACAAAATTAGAATGGTTTGTTCTTTGAACATTTGGTAGAAACTTGCCTGTAAAGCCATCTGGGTATGAAGATGCTCAATTACTGATTAAATTCATTTTGTTAGAGGAATTTTCAGATTGGTATAGTGTTAATATTCTTTTACATTTTCATTCTCTGTTGCATCTGTAGTGTGTTCTTATTTTAATCACATTTTAGTTTAATTGTGCTTTCTCTTTCTCTTTCTTTTTTTCCCTTGATTAATATTGCTAAGATTGTCAGTTTAGTATTCTTTTTAAAAAACCAACTTATGGCTTATTTAGTTTTCTTTTTTATACCTTTATTGTCTATTTAAATTAATCTTTGTCCTTATCGTCTTTATTTGAATTTCTTTGAGCTTATTATATTGTTCTTTTTTTAAAATTGAAGTATAGTTGATTTGTAATGTTTCAGGTTACAGTAAAGTGATTCAGATATATGTATATATAAATATATATATATATACACACACACATATATCAAGATATTGAATATAGCTTCCTGTGCTGTACAGTATGTCCTTGTTATTTATCTGTTTTATATATATAGTAGTGTGTATCTGTTAATCCCAAATTCCTAATTTATCCCTATATCGTTCTTTTTTGATGACTTAAATTGAATGCTTAGACTACTGTATTAGTTTTTAGCCATTCTTATTTAGTAATATAATCATTTCTGACTACCCATTTATCTCAAAGTACCATTTTAGCTGTATCTCACAAGTTACAATATGTGGGAATTTTCTCTTTTGTTTAGTTATAAGCATTTTCTCATTTCATGTGATTTCTTTTTTGACCTTTTATTTCTTCAACAATATTCAACACAGATTTTTTTGTGTACCTACTATGTGACAGGGTCTTTTCTAGAGCTTTGGGATATATCAATTAAAACAAGTACACAGAAGGACAGAGATTTTTATGGTAGTGAGGTGATTAGTACCTGCCCATATATCTTCGGCTTATCTTTGCGGGGGGTCACTTGCGGACAGTTTCTGTACATGCTGATGTCTTCCTGCATCTCTCAGCCTGAGGATGTTCTCTAGTCACAGAAGCAAGCTTGGCCATGTAGAAAGTCTAGAAATACTGTAGAGTTAGTGCTCAGGGATATGGGATGATTCTGAACCACACCTCACCCAGTCTTTCTGAACTGGGTGGGATGGAGCCTGTTTTTCCAGTGGTAACCTGCTCAGTATCACATACTATATTGACTTTCTTCACTTTCCTCTCTCACTTCGCAACCCCTCACTGTGCTTTCTGGTATTGTCTTTCAGATGAATTACTTGCATTCATATCTTTATTTCGGGGTCTGGTTGAAACAAACATTTATGAAGGTTACATTCTGGATGGGGAGATGAGAAACAGTAGATGTAATAAATAAGTAAATTACACAATATTTTACAAGGGGATAAATACTATGTGAAAAGAAAACAGTAGAGCAGGGTAAAGAGTTATTTGGAGAGATAGATGAGGGTTTGCAATTTTATGTATTTATTTATTTAGCTCTGCCTTCCAGGTCATTTCCAAGACCCTCTTCCCCACCTGGAACCAGATGCTGCTGTTAAATGACTTGGTGCTTTATGGAGACCAGAGGAGTTGATGGGGTCCCTGCCTTTAGTGGTGGTGGAGCTGTATGACAACAACGCAGTGGTGAGCATCTCTGGGGCAGTGCTAACTATGCTTTGCTAACAATGCCTCATTCAATTAACTTACTTTATTTTTTTAAATTGAGATATAATTGACATACAACATTATATTAGTTTCAGGTGTACAATAGAATGATTTGATATATGTATATGTTGTGACCTGATCACCACATTAGTTAACATCCATCACCAAACATAGTTACAGGTTTTTTGGTATGTGATAAAAACTTTTAAGATCTATTCTTTTAGCAACGTTTAACTATATAATACAGGATTATTTAACTGTAGACACCATGCTGTACTTTACATCCTCATGACATTTATTTTATAACGTGGAAGTTTGTACCTTTTGATGACTTTCACCCATCTCACCCCGCCCAGACCCTCAGCCTCTGGCAACCACCAATCTGTTCTCTGTATCTATGACTTTTTTTTTTGTTTATTTCTTTGTTGTTTTTAAAATATTCCACGTGTAAATGATATCATAACAGTATTTGTCTTTCTCTGACGTATTTCACTTAGCATAATGCCCTCAGGGCCCATCCGTGCTGTTGCTAAAGGCAAGATTTCGTTATTTTTCTATGGCTGAATAATATTCCATTGTATATATATGCCGCTTCTTTATAAAGATAAACTTCTTTATCTTTTCATCTGTTGATGGACACTTAGGTTGTTTCCATGTCTTGGCTGTTGTAAATAATGCTGCAATGAACATGGGGGTGCAGATGTCATTTTAAGTTACTGTTCTTGTTTTTTTCCTGCAGTTTTATATTGGGTGGTCTGGGTAGGCTTCATTGAGATAGTAGCATTTAAGCAAAGACTAAGGAAGTGACAAATTTAGTCATATGGTTCTCTGGGGGAGGAGCATTCCAGCTAGAGATACCGTCTGTGCATAGCCTAAGGGGAAGAAGGGGCTTGGTGTGTTTGAGGGACAGCAAGGACCTCAGTATGGCTGGATGAGCAACGTGGAACCTAGGAGGAAAGAAGGATAAAAAGGTACTGGAATCAGCTCATGTGAAGTCTTTTAGGCTATTAGATGCATTTTTGGTTTTTACTCTGAGTGAGATGGGGAGCCACTTAGATTTTGTGAAAAGGAATGGCATGATTGGCTGTAAGTTTTAAAAGAACCTCTGGGGCTGCTGGGGTGGGAATGGTCTCTAGAGGGCCAACAGTAGCTCAAGATCTGTTTAGAGGCCATTGTCATATTTCAGATGATAGATAAAGTGGTTCGCTTGAGAGTAGGGACACCAAAGATGTTGGGTAGTGGTTACTCTCCAAATATTTTGAAGGTAGAGCCAAGCAGATTTCCAGATCATCCATCTATGGGTTGTGAGAGGAAAGAAAGGGGTCAAGGATGGGTCCAGAATTTGGCTTTAGCTATATACTAGGATGTACAAGGCTGTGGGTGTAACAGGATTGGGGGAGAAAATCTTAGATATGTAACTTTGAGGTGTCAGAATATAGATATTTAAAGGCCCAAGATTGGATGACATCACCACGTGTGTGAGTGTAAAGGAAGAAGAATAAAGGTCAAAGATCTAAGCCACTGATCACTCCAACATGAAGAGATTGGTGATAGGAGGAGAAATTTACAAAATAGATTTAGAAGGAATGATCAGAGGAGTAGATTATGGTGTCCTGGGAGTCAAGTAAAGAAGTATTTCAAGGATCACCTGTACTAAATACCACTGAGTAGTCATAATGGATGAGGAATGAGAACTTGACATTGAATTTTTTTCCATTTTTATTGAGATATACTTGACATACAGCACTATATAAATTTAAGATGTACAGCGTAACGATTTGACTTACATATATTGTGAAATGATTAATAAGTTTAGTTGACATCCATCATCTCATACAGATACAGAAGAAAAGAGAAAGAAAAAAATGGTGTTTTCCTTGTAATGAGAGTTCTTAGGATTTATTCTTATACCAACTTTGAAATATGATATATAGCAGTTATACCTCTCCTCTATTGTCTGTGGAGAATTTTCTTCTGGAGCTGTAATTAGACATGTTCTAGACCTTCTCATTTTATTTCCATGCCACTGTACCTCTATTTCACAGTTCACTTTAAAAAGAAAATTCTGAGGAGCATATAGTTTAATATTTTTAGCTCTGTTTATTTTTTATCTAATTTGCTCTTAACCCGCTTGTATTAGTCAATTAGGCTACGGTATGCTGCAGAGACATTTAAATCCTAAACTCTTAATGGCTTTAAACATGAAGTTTATTTCTCATTCATGCAAATCCCTCTGACTGTCCAGCAGTTTTGTAGAACAACCCCCTTTCATGCTGGGATCCAGGAATCCAGTTGGCTTACATTTTGTGGCTTTACCATTTCAACATGCAGATTCAGGGTGTGCCACAGCAGGGAAAGAGGAAGAATGGAGAACTCATGACTGTAAGTGCTTCAGACCGGAAGGGACACATATGACTTCTGCTAATAGCCTGTTAGCCAGAAATAATCACATTGGCAACAAACTAATTTCAAAGGGGGCTGTCAAATTTAGAGGAACACATGGAATAATAATAATGACGTCTGCAAAATTTTTAAATTTCTATGTTAACTTAATGATTTGAATTGCCATATAAATGTATTAGCAATATAAAATTATATGTACAGCCTAATAAATGATTATAAATTTATGAAATGATTATAAATTTATAAATTATACATTCTCTTGTATAACTCCACCGAGGTTAAGAACATTATTAGCACTCTAGAGCCTACCGTTTGCCTCTCCTCATCATAATCTTCCCACCTCCAAAGGTAACCATCAAGCTGACTTTTACCGTAACTGTATCCTTACTGTTCTTTATAGTTTTCCACTTACAAATGAATCCCTAATAATATAGTTTTGCCTGTTTTGGACATTATATATACTATACGTTTTGGTTTTTTTTTGCTTATGTCATGTGGTTCATCTGTGGTCTTGCATGTAGTTGTAGTTAGTTGATTCCATTTGTCAGCTATGGATGGACATTTAGATAGTTTCCCGGTTTTTTGTTTGTATGTTTGTTTGGTTGTTTTGGTGTCATGAACAATGCTGCTATAACCATTGTCATATAGTGTCCTAGTATAATGAACATGAATTCTTCTTGAGTATTTATACGTTAGTGGAATTGTTAGATCATAGGTAGGGGGTATTTTCCATTCTAATAGATAAAGCCAAGCTTTTCCAAAGAGTGCGTCTTAATTTATTCTCTTACCAGCTGTATGTGAGAACATGAGATTCCTCTTGCTCTACACGCTTGCCAAATTTGACATTGTCAGACTTGAAAATTTGCCAACTGTGTTTTGGTATGTAATGGGGTATTATTACGTTTTTACTTGTTACTTCCCTGAGTACTAGTAAGATTGAACACTTTTTTGATGTATTCATTGGCCAACTGTGTTGTCTTTTTTTCCAGTTTTATTGAGATATAGTTGACATACAGCATGGTATAAGTTTAAGGTGTACAGATTTGACTTGCATACATCATGAAATGATTAACACAATAAATTTAGTGAATGTTCATCATCTTATATAGATATAAAATTAAAGAAATAGAAA
The DNA here is from genome assembly GCF_011762595.2 of Tursiops truncatus. Lineage (NCBI taxonomy): Eukaryota > Metazoa > Chordata > Mammalia > Artiodactyla > Delphinidae > Tursiops > Tursiops truncatus. Next base: position 55,337,802 of record NC_047047.1, read on the forward strand.
AAAATTTATTTCTTGTGATGAGAACTCTTAGAATTTATTCTCTCAACTTTCACATGTAGCATACAGCAGTGTTAATTATGTTTATCATGTTGTACATTACATCCCTAGTAATCATTTATCTATAACTGGGAGTGTGTACCTTTTGACCACCTTCATTCAATTGCCCCTCCCCGCATCCCTACCTCTGGTAACCACAAATCTGATCTCTTTTTCTATGAGTTTGTTTGTTTGTTTTTGAAGTATAATTGACGTACAACACTATGTTAGTTCCTGTTACACAACATAGTGATTCGATATTTCTATACATTGTTTAATGATCACCGCAATGTCTAGTTACCATCTGTCACCATACAAAGATATTACATAGTTATTGACTATGTTCCCCACACTACACATAGCCATATATATATACATATATATATATATACACACACATATATACGTATATATGATTATTTTAAGTTGCTGATCTCTTAAGTTCAAATGTATTTTAACAGCCCTGCACTTTTACCCACCCTTCATGTTTCCTGTTTTGGAAGTCATATTTTACATTATTGTTTTGTGTATCCCTTAACTACTTATTGCAGATATAGATGATTTTATACTTTTGTCTTTTAACCTTCCTACTAGCTTTATATACGGCTGACTTACTGCCTTTGCTGTATATTTGCCTTTACTACTGAGATTTTTCCTGGTGGGCAGGGCCGGGTTCCAGAGCTCATAAAATGGCATTCCAAATTAGAGCTTGCCAGCACCAATGTCCTCGTAGTGGAACAAGCTCCCCAAAATGGCTGCCACCACTGTCTGTGTCCCTGAGATGAGCTTCCATTGCCTCCTGCCTCTCCGAGAGGCTCTGCAAGGGTACATCTGACCCAGGCTCCTTTCAAAGTATTGCTTCTGCCCTGGATCCCAAAGTGTGTGAAGTTTTGTATGCACCCTTTAAGAGTGGAGTCTATTATCCCACAGCCCTCCGGGTCTCCTGAAAGTAAGCCATGCTAGCCTTCAAAGCCAAACATTGTGGGGGCCTGTCTTCCCAGTGCAGGACCCCTGGGCTGGGCTCAAAACCCTCGCTCTTTGGGGAGAACCTCTGCAATTGTAAATATCCTCCTGTTAGTGGGTCATGCACCAGGGGGCATGGGTCTTGACTATACCATGTCTCCATCCCTCTAACCCATCTCATTGTGGTGCCTTCTTTATATCTTTGGCTGTAGAAGATCTTTTCTGCTAGTCTTTTGGTTTTTCTCATCAGTAGTTGCTCTGTAAATAGTTGTAATTTTGGTGTGCCCATGGAAGGAGGTGAGCTCAGGGTTTCCCTGAGTCATCCTGGCTACTCCCCACTGTGTTTCCTTTTTCACTTTTATTTATTTATTTAGTGAACTGCCTGTTCAAGTCTTGTCTATTTTTTAAATAACTAGGTTGTCTTTTTTTATTTCAGCAGTTTAAAAAAAAATTTAAATCCCTTCTAGATATATGCCCCATGTCAGCTCATTTAAACCTTTGAATAAACATGTTTACTTAAGTGTTTTTATCTGAATATTCTAATATCTACCGTCTAAGTGGATCTGATCTTGTTGTTATTTCTACTAACTTTTTGCTCATGGTAGCTTGAGTCATCATGTGTGTGTTTGTTTTTTATTGTGAATTCATGTTCCTTGGGAGTTTGTCTGTGGAAATTCTTTCAGATTTTGGTTTTAAGACGTTTTCTTCCAAAACACTTGAGTTGCCTCCACTCGGTGCCAAGGTGTACTACTAGTTCATGACCACTTTAAGTTATTGGCTAAGGCTGGTGGGGAGCTGCAGAAGCAAGTAAATGATTTTTGCTCCAGTCCAATTGAGATTAGCCTCCTGGTTAAGAATTTTCAGGACAGGTGATCATTCCTCCTCAGCCCTAATGGAAGAGGTAATGGAAATGAAATAGGCAGATATCTTTATGTCCTTCTTGTGCAGTATCTTTAAAAAATTCCAGTTTATTCTTTCACTGAGATGTGAGCTCTAGGGGATTTTGCTTTTTGTGAGAGTCTCGGATACAACTTCCCACTTGGTATAGTCCCTACATTTACCCCTGTTCTTTAGTCACACAGCCTGGTAAGCGTGAAGCTCTGGGCCTCTAGGAGTCAGCAGATGTTCCCATGACAGATACCGACATCAGCATTTTGTTCCCTATCGGATTCTGCTTCTTGTCGCTTTCTCGGCCTCTGAGGATTGCTCTCAATTTCTCGTCAGTTCTTCTATGCAGTTGTAGAGGTTTCTTTTCTATTCTTTCTTTCTGCTCCCCTACCCCACAAGGAATCCAGCTTTTTGAACTATTCTGTACTATGAGGACTTTTCATGAAATCTTATGTTTCTTATTGTGTAAAAAAAAGTGAAGTATTTTTTTTCTTAAATAAGCTGTAGATTCAAGATAATCATTATAAAATGTCACTCTCCCTTGCCTTATGTTATTTCTTGAATGGGATGGAAATTGTTGGGGTTAATCCTAACAGATTAGAAATGTCCGTGTGAGTGGGCCATATGGGCCAGAGGGGAGAATACTTGAAAATTAATAATAGACAGCGAGGGAAGCTGGCTGAGAGGATGCTACCTTCATATTGCACTTATTTCACCTTAGATGTCATTAAGAGGAACTAGGAAGGGAAAATATTTTGATTGGTATTGCAAGTGATTTCACAAATTGCCTGCTTAGATTTAAAGATGGAAGAAATTAGAATAGAATTCATTTTGTTTGGAAATAGTGTGTTTAATATATTATTTAAGGTCGATTTAACAAATAATAAAATGTGCACAATTGTCTTACAGATACTGTTGACTAACATGTGAACACTGACTTGCCAGTACAGTGGGTCCCTAATCTATTATAATTTAATAACACATAGGAATTATTGGTCTAAAAAACTTTTATTATTAATGCAAAATGACCAGTTTTGACTTTTGAGTTGTTTTTAGCTAGTTGAAATTTATTCTTATTTTAAAAAGAACATCTCTGGCTGTTTAAATGTTGTTTAAGTTCCACTTTTAAAAATAAATCCATTAAACAGTAAAGTTCTTCATATGTTTTCATCTAAACAAAAGCATATAAGTGGAGATTATTTTTTAACATTTATGAAGCACATTTTTGAATCTAGATGCAACTGCTAAAAGATAATTCTGGTATTGTAATTTTAATTGTCCTTTTACTGATTTCTATTGCCTAAATTATATAATTTAAATGTTTAATGAATAATATACCTGATTTTTAAGAAACAATTTTATATAAGTGGAAGGCAAGTATATAAACCCTTATTATATTAATACCACTTTCATTGCAGGTTAAAAATGGTTAGGCTTGAAGCTCAAGAGCAAATCATCTTTTATAAAAGAAAAATGAATTTTAATATGATTTAATAATTTCCTTTTTAGTTCTTCATCCACAATTAAATATTAAATAAAACATCTACTTTGTAACTTAAGTTTAATTTATAAAACATGCCCATAGTATTGTTAAATTTATTATATACTTCATTGTTTTTGGCTGGGACATTCTATGACTTAACAATTATGCAGTGTTGACTTGTGTATATTATTGTACAGATTTTATGGATAGCACTATCCTTTAAAGAACTTTTTCCCTATTAAGAAGTTAACTGAGTTAAAAATGAATACTAATATTTATTTTAAAATAGCCAATAAAGAAAAATTTTCCTTTTAGTTAGTTTTTAAATGAAACTATAATTTTTAAATTACTGGTTTATACTACTTCAGCCAGGACAAAATATATTAAGAGTAGAATTTATATAACCAGTGGAAGAGACATTGATAGGAATTTTACCTTCTAAGGACTATTAAGTGTGGAGAAAACTTCCTGATTAAATGTTACTTAAGCTCCACTTTAAAAAATAAATCCATTAAGTGATATTCCCTTGGGGCAGAATGCTAATTGTTCTCCAGTAACCATCTCTCATTCTTCTTTTATAGAAGTAACATCCCCCAGCCAAAGTTGTAACTGGGCACACAGCCATACAACTTGATCACCTTTCCCAGCCTCCCTAATAGCCAGACATGAGCTGCAGATACGTCTCTGCCACAAAAGTATGCGTGCAAGTGATATGTGCAGCATTCTGGTCATATTCTCTGTAAAGGAAATTCCTTGCCCTTCATTTTCTCTTCTTCCTCTTCTGACAGTCTGACATGAAGGTAAGATGTTGCAGAGCTAGTTCTAGACATACACAATAGGATAGAACCCCAAGGGACAGCAAGACAAGAAAGAAGGACCTGGGTCCTTGGAGACCTTGTGGGACTGAACTTGCCTTTCTATCTACCAGCTCTGCACTGGGACCACCTACCAATTCTAGACTGTTAGAGGAGAAAGAAAAGAACTTCTGTCTTGACTGAGCCGATTGAGCCACTTTTTTTTTTTTTTTTTAGATGTTGAGGGTAGGAGTTTATTAATTAATTAATTTATTTTTGCTGTGTTGGGTCTTCGTTTCTGTGCGAGGGCTTTCTCTAGTTGTGGCAAGCAGGGGCCACTCTTCATCACGGCGTGCAGGCCTCTCACTATCGCAGCCTCTCTTGTTGCGGAGCACAGGCTCCAGACGCACAGAATCAGTAGTTGTGGCTTATGGGCCCAGTTGCTCCGCGGCTTGTGGGATCCTCCCAGACCAGGGCTCGAACTCATGTCCCCTGCATTAGCAGGCAGATTCTCAACCACTGCACCACCAGGGAAGCCTGAGCCACTGTATTTTTGAGTCTCTTATAAACATACCTGTTTAGTCTATATCCTAACAATACATCTGAAAATAAGCTAATACAACTTGTATGTCTGTCCTGTTTGGTAAGGTCATCATCACTTTGTGGTTGTTGAGCACTTTAACTATGGCTAGTGAGATTGAGGAACTGAATCTTATTGTATTTAATTTAATTTTAATTCATTTAAATTTAAATAGCCCATGTAGCTAGTGGGTACCATATTGGACAACACAACTCTAAAATTTTAGACATTATGTATACAACTAATAAATGAAATTTTATACATTTATCAGATTAAAGTTTTACAGGGACAAAAGCATTGCTTACAAAAATTATTTTTAAATGAAATAACAGTAGACCCTTGAACAACACAGGTTTAAACTGCATAAGTCCAATTATACATGGATTTTTTTCACTAAATACATACTACAGTACCACATGATCTGTGGATGGTTGAACCTATAGATGTGGAACTGCTTATACAAAGAGCTGACTGTAAAGTTATACATGAATTTTTGACTTGATAGACAGTCAGTGCCCCTAACCCCTGAGTTGTTCAAGGGTAAAATGGACAGTTGACATACAATATCATGTTACTTTCAGGTGTACTACATAGTGATTTGACATTTGCATACATTATGAATTGATCACGAAAATAGGTCTAGTAACCCTCTGTTTTGGTTATAGTAGCTTACAGTATAGCTTGAAATCATTGAGAGTGCTACTTCCAGTTTTGTTCTTCCTCAAGATTGCTTTGCCTATTTGGGGTCTTTTGTGTTCCCATACAAATTTTAGAATTATCTGGTATAGCTCTATGAAAAATGCCATTGGTATTTTGATAGGAATTGTATTGAATCTGTAGAATTGGATACTATGGTCATTTTAACAATATTAATTCTTCCAATCCATGAACATAGTATATCTTTCCATATTTTGTGTTTTCTTCAGTTTCTCTCAGCAAGGTCTTATAGCTTTCTGAGTACCAACCTTTACCTCCTTGGTTAAATTTATTCTTAGGTATTTTACTCTTTTTGACACAATTAGAAATTGTATTATTTTCTTAATTTCTCTTTCTAATAGTTCATACTTAGTGTAAAGAAAGTCAGCAGATTTCTGTATATTAATATTTTTATCCTGCAACGTTATTGAATTCATTGATGACTTTTAATAGTTTTTAGGTGGTATCTTTAGGATTTTCTATATATATTGTCATCTGCAAACAGAGACAGTTTTATTTCTTCCTTTTTAATTTGGATTCCTTTTGTTTCTTTTTCTTGTCTGATTGCTCTGGCTAGGACTTCCGATATTACGTTGAGTAAAAGTGGCAGGTGTGAGATGCTTGTCTTGTTCTTGATCTTAAAGGAAATGCCTTCAAGTTTTCACCAGTAAGCATGATGTTAGCTAAGGGTTTGTCATACATGGCCTTTATTATGTTGAGATGTGTTCTCTCTGTGAAGAGTTTTTATCATAAATAGATGTTGAATTTTGTCAAAACCTTCTTCTGAATCTATTCAGATGACCATATGAATTTTTTTAATTAAAAAAATTTCATAAAAATTTTATTTATTTACATCTTTATTGGAGTATAATTGATTTACAATGGTGTGTTAGTTTCTGCTGTGTAACAAAGTGAATCAGCTATACATATACATATATCCCCATATCTCCTCCCTCTTGCTTCTCCATCCCATGCTCCCTATCCCACCCCTCTAGGAGGACACAAAGCACTGAGCTGATCTCCCTGTGTTATGTGGCTGCTTCCCACTAGCTATCTATTTTACATTTGGTAGTGTATATAAGTCTGTGCCATGCTCTCACTTCATCCCAGCTTACCTTCCCCCTCCGTGTGTCCTCAAGTCCATTCTCTACGTCTGCGTCTTTATTCCTGTCCTGCCCCTAGGTTCATCAGAACCTTTTTTTTTTAGATTCCATATATTTGTGTTAGCATACGGTATTTGTTTTTTTCTTTCTGACTTACTTCACTCTGTATAAGTGTCTCTAGGTCCATCCACCTCACTACAAATAACTCAATTTCGTTTCTTTTTATGGCCGAGTAATATTCCATTGTATATATGTGCCACATCTTCTTTATCCATTCATCTATCGATGGACACTTAGGTTGCTTCCATGTCCTGGCTCTTGTAAATAGAGCTACAATGAACATTGTGGTCATGACTGTTATTGAATTAAGGTTTTCTCAGGATATATGCCCAGTAGTGGGATTGCTGGGTCGTATGGTAGTTCAATTTTTTTTTTTTTTTTTTTTTTTTTGCGTTACGCGGGCCTCTCACTGCTGTGGCCTCTCCCGTTGTAGAGCACAGGCTCTGGATGCGCAGGCTCAGCGGCCATGGCTCATGGGCCTAGCTGCTCCGCAGCATGTGGGATCTTCCTGGACCAGGGCAGGAACCTGTGTCCCCTGCATCAGCAGGCGGACTCTCAACCACTGTGGCACCAGGGAAGCCCTATTTTTAGTTTTTTATAAGGAACCTCCATACTGTTCTCCATAGTGGCTGTATCAATTTGCATTCCCACCAGCAGTGCAAGAAGGTTCCCTTTTCTCCATACCCTCTCCAGCATTTATTGTTTGTAGATTTTTTGATGATGGCCATTCTGACCTGTGTGAGGTGATACCTCACTGTAGTTTTGATTTTCATTTCTCTAATGATTAGTGATGTTGAGCATCCTTTCATGTGTTTGTTGGCAATCTGTATATCTCCTTTGAGAAATGTCTATTTAGGATTTCTTCCCAATTTTTGATTAGGTTGTTTGTTTTTTTTGATATTGACCTGCATGAGCTGCTTGTGTATTTTGGAGATTAATCCTTTGTCAGTTGCTTCATTTGCAAATATTTTCTCCCATTCTGAGGGTTGTCTTTTGGTCTTGATTATGGTTTCCTTTGCTGTGCAAAAGCTTTTAAGTTTCATTAGGTCCCATTTGTTTATTTTTGTTTTTATATCCATTTGTCTAAGGGGTGGGTCAAAAAGGATCTTGCTGTGATGTATGTCATAGAGTGTTCTGCCTATGTTTTCCTCTAAGAGTTTGATAGTTTCTGGCCTTACATTTAGGTCTTTAATCCATTTTGAGTTTATTTTTGGTGTATGGTGTTAGGGAGTGTTCTAATTTCATTCTTTTACATGTGGCTGTCCAGTTTTCCTAGCACCACTTACTGAAGATGCTGTCTTCTCTCCACTGTATAGTCTTGCTTTCTTTATCAAAGATAAGATGACCATATGTGTGTGGGTTTATCTCTGGGCTTTCTATCCTGTTCCATTGATCTGTATTTCTGTTTTTGTGCCGGTACCATACTGTCCTGATTACTGTAGCTTTGTAGTATAGTCTGAAGTCCAGGAGCGTGATTCCTCCAGCTCTGTTTTTCTTGCTCAAGATTGCTTTGGATATTCAAGGTCTTTTGTGTTTCCATACAAATTGTGAAATTTTTTGTTGTAGTTCTGTTAAAAATGCCATTGGTAGTTTGATAGGAATTGCATTGAATCTGTAGATTGATTTGTGTGGTATAGTCATTTTCACAATGTTGATTCTTCCCATCCAAGAACATGGTATATCTCTCCATCTGTTGATATCATTGTTAGTTTCTTTCATCAGTGTCTTACAGTTTTCTGCATACAGGTCTTTTGTCTCCTTAGGTAGATTTATTCCTAGGTATTTGACTCTTTTTGTTGCAGTGGTAAATGGGAGTGTTTCCTTAATTTCACTTTCAGATTTTTCATCATTAGTGTATAGGGATGCAATAGCTTTCTGGGCATTAATTTTGTATTCTGCTACTTTACTGAATTCATTGATTAGCTCTAGTAATTTTCTGGTAGCATCTTTAGGATTCTCTATTTATAGCATCATGCCATCTGCAAACAGTGACAGCTTTACTTCTTGTTTTCCGATTTGGATTCCTTTTATTTCTCTTTCTTCTCTGATTGCTTTAGCTAAAACTTCCAAAACTATGTTGAATAATAGTGGTGAGAGTGGGCAACCTTGTGTTGTTCCTGATCTTAGAGGAAATGGTTTCATTTTTTCACCATTGAGAACAGTGTTGGCTGTGGGTTTGTAATATATGGCTTTTATTATGTTGACATAGGTTCCTTCTATGCCTACTTTCTGGAGAGTTTTTATCATAAATGGGTGTTGAATTTTGTTGAAAGCTTTTTCTGCATCTATTGAGATTATCATATGTTTTTTTATCCTTCATTTTGGTTAATTTGGTGTATCACAGTGATTTGTGTATATTGAAGAATCCTTTCCTTCTTGGGATAAACCCCACTTGCTCATGGTGTATGATCCTTTTAATGTGCTGTTGGATTCTGTTTTCTAGTATTTTGTTGAGGATCTTTGTATCTATGTTCATCAGTGATATTGGACTGTAATTTTCCTTCTTTGTGACACCTTTGTCTCCTTTTGGTACCAGGGTGGTGGTGGTCTTGTAGAATGAGTTTGGGAGTCTTCCTCCCTCTGCTGTATTTTGGAAGAGTTTGAGAAGGATAGGTGTTAGTTTTTCTCTAAATGTTTGATAGAATTCTCCTGTTAAGCCACATGGTCCTGGGCTTTTGTTTGTTGGAAGATTTTTAATCACAGTTTCAATTTCTGTGCTTGTGATTGGTCTGTTCATATTTTCTATTTCTTCCTGGTTCTGTTTTGGAAGGTTGTACATTTCTAAGAATTGTCCATTTCTTCCAGGTTATCCATTTTGTTGACATATAGTTGCTTGTAGTAGTCTCTTATGATCCTTTGTATTTCTGTGGTGTCAGTTGTAATTTCTCCTGTTTCATTTCTAATTTTATTGATTTGAATCTTCTCTGTTTTTGCCGTTATGAGCTAGGCTAAAGTTTTATCAATTTTGTTTATCTTCTCAAAGAAGCAACTTTTAGTTTTATTGATCTTTGCTATTGTTTTCTTCATTTTTATTTCATTTATTTCTCATCTGATCTTTATGATTTCTTTAACTTTGGCGTTTTTTTTTTGTTGTTGTTCTTCTTTCTCTAATTGCTTTATGTGTAAGGTTAGATCATTTATTTGATATTTTTCTTGTTTCTTGAGGTGAAATTCAATTACTATAGGCTTCCCTCTTAGAACTGCTTTTGCTGCATCCCATAGGTTTTGGGTCATCGTGTTTTCATTGTCATTTGTCTCTATGTATGTTTTGACTTCTGGTTTGATTTCTTCAGTGATCTCTTGGTTATTTAGTAGTGTATTGTTTAGCCTCCATATGTTTGTGTTTTTTTTACAGTATTTTTTCTGTAATTGATTTCTAATCTCATAGCGTTCTGGTTGGAAAAGATGCTTGATAAGATTTCAGTTTTTTTTTTTAAATTTCACAGGCATTTATTTATTTATTTATTTAAACATCTTTATTGGAGTATAATTGCTTTACAATGGTATGTTAGTTTCTGCTGTATAACAAAGTGAGTATACATATATTCCCATATCCCATCCCACTTGTGTCAGTATTCTTAAATTTTCCAAGGCTTGATTTGTGACCCAGAACGTGATCTATCCTGGAGAATGTTCTGTGTGCACTTGAGAAGAAAATGTATTCTGCTGCTTTCGGGTGGAATGTCCTATAAATATCAATTACATATATCTGGTCTTTCCTTATTTATTAAAGCTTGTCTTTCCTTATTTATTTTCTGTCTGGATGATCTGTCCATTGGTGTATGTGGGGTGTTAAAGTCCCCCACTATTATTGTGTTAGTGTCGATTTCCCCTTTTATGGCTATTAGCATCTGCCTTATGTATTGTGGTGGTCCTCTGTTGGGTGCATAAATATTTATAATTGTTATATCTTCTTGTATTGATTCCTTGATCATAATGTAGTGTCCTTCCTTTTATCTTGTAACAGTCTTTATTTATAGTCTATTTTGTCTGATCTGAGTATTGCTACTCCAGCTTTCTTTTGATTTCCATTTGCATGGAATATCTTTTTCCATCCCTTCACTTTCAGTCTGTATGTGTCCCTAGGTCTGAAGTGGGTCTCTTTTAGATAGCATATATATGGATCTTGTTTCTGTGTCCATTCAGCCAATCTGTGTCTTTTGGTTTGAGCATTTAATCCGTTTACTTTCAGGGTAATTATTGATATGTATGTTCCTATTACCATTTTCTTAGTTCTTTTGGGTTTGTTATTGTAGGTCTTTTCCTTCTCTTGTGTTTCCTGCCTAGAGAAGTTCCTTTAGCATGTATTGTAAAGCTGGTTTGGTGGTGCTGAATTCTCTTAGCTTTTGTTTGTCTGTAAGGGTTTTGATTTCTCTGTTGAATCTGAATGAGATTCTTGCTTGGTAGAGTAATCGTGGTTTTAAGTTTTTCCCTTTCATCACTTTTAATATATCCTGCCCCTCCCTTCTGGCCTGTGGAGTTTTTGCTGAGAAATCAGCTGATAACCTTATGGGTTTTCCCTCGTATGTGATTTGTTGCCTTTTTCTCTCTGCTTTTAATATTTTTTGTTTGAATTTAATTTTTGTTAGTTTGATTAGTATGTGTCTTGGCATGTTTCTCCTTGGGTTTATCCTATATGGGACTCTCTGTGCTTCCTGGACTTAGGTGGCTATGTCCTTTTCCATATTAGGGAAGTTTTCAACTATAATCTCTTCAAATATTTTCTCAAATGCTTTCTCCTTCTTTTCTTCTTCTGGGACCCCTATAATTCAAATTGTGGTGCATTTAATGTTGTCCCAGAGGTCTCTGAGACTGTCCTCAATTCTTTTCATTCTTTTTTCTTTATTCTGCTTCTCGTCAGTTATTTCCACCATTCTATCTTCCAGCTCACTTATTCGTTTTTCTGCCTCAGTTATTCTTTTATTGTTTACTTCTAGTGTATTTTTCATTTCAGTTATTGTGTTGTTCATCACTGTTTGTTTGTTCTTTAGTTCTTCCAGGTCCTCGTTAAACATTTCCTGTATTTTCTCAATCTGTGCCTCCCATCTATTTCTGAGATTTTGGATCATCTTTGCTATCATTTCTATGAATTCTTTTTCAGGTAAGTTGCCTTCTTCCTCTGCAGTTATTTTGTCTTGTCGTTTTTTACCTTGCTCCTTCATCTGTAACGTATTTTTTTGTCATCTAATTTTTTTGATGGGTGGGTCTGTGTTCCTGTCTTGCTGGTTGTTTGGCCTGAGGTGTCCAGCACTGCAGTTTGCAGCCATTTTGTTGGTGCTGAATCTTGGTGTTGAGATGTGGCCCTTCTGGAGAGCTCACACCAGTTACTGGGGTTTGAGGTTTGCTGTCAGTCCAGTGGTTTGGACTTGGTGCTCCCACCACAGGAGCTCAGGCCCAACTCTTGGCCTGGGACAAAGACCCTGTAAGCCACATGGCGTGGCCAAAAAAATAAAGGCAAGAAACAAAAAGGAGAACAGTAACAAAGAATAAAAAATAAAAGTAGAAAAATAAAAACTGTATTAGAAAAAATAAAAATGAAATAACAATAATAAATAGAAAAAAAAGAAAAAAAGGCCAGAAAAGGCCTTGGCAGTGGGTGGGGGGTGGTGGCAGGGCTCAGGCCCGGGATCCTCATGGCCAGAAGAAGCCCTTGAGGGGAGCTTAGACCCAAGACCTGTACAGCCAGAAAAGCCCTTGGGGGGAGGCAGGGCTTAGGCTCAGGACCTGCCAGGCCAGAAAAGGCCTTGGTGGCAGTGGTTGGGGAGCTTAGGCTCAGGATCTGTGTGGCTGGGAAAGGTCTTGGCAGGGCGGGCAGTGTTTAGTGTCAGGACCCACATGGCCGGAAAAGGCCTTGGTGGCTGGGGCTTGGGCTCAGGACCCATGCGGTCAGAAAAGGCCTTGGTGGGCGGTGGGACTTAGGCTCAGGACCCGCACAGCTGAAAAAGGCCTTGGTGGAGCAGGGGCTTAGGTTCCAGCCCCGCGTAGCCAGAAGAGGCCTTGGTAGGTGCGGGGCTTAGGCTCCAGACACATGTGGTCAGAGGGGTCCCCTTAGGGCAGAGGTTCAGGCCTGGGATCCCAGCAGTCTCACCTGGGCCAAGTGGAGGGGAGATGCTGGCTGCATTCCCCTCCGATCCTCTGAAGGTCTCTTCCCTTCCCTTCTGATCCCCTCACTGTGGGTGGGCCCCTCCAAGTGTGGGAACCACTCCCTTCCCCCAGCTGCCCTCAGGGGCACCAGTTCCTTCCTGCCTCCACTTTTCCTTCCCCCCCTTCCCCCCCAATGTTCTACCTGGTCATGCAGAGATTCCTCCCATCCCCTTAGGTATTTGAGGTCCCCCACCAGCACCTGCCAGTTAGGTTTTTAACCTCTCTTCCAAGTTGAAAATGTACTTTTCATTTTTCTTTTTATTGAAAAGTTTTTCTTTTTATTGAAAAATTTTATTTTTCATCCATTACCATTTTGAAAGGAAGAGGAAGAAAAGTATCTGACTTCAGGAATCATAGAATTTTTCAACTGACACGGGCTTTGGAGATCATTAGTGCATTCCTTTCACTTTACAGGTAAAAATGGAATGCTCAGAGAGGAAACTTGCCCTAAGTTGTATATATGTGTATATATGTTTGTGTACACACACACACACACACACACACACACACACACACACACACCCCTTCTTAAATCTTTAAAATTATTAGTCATACTGTTACTAGAGGTGGGGGACCCCTTCCAGTGCTCTTGTCTAACACTCGGAAATGAATTGTCCGAGGAGACTCATGTACTGAGCAAGCAAAAGACTTTATTGAAAAAGGGTGCTCGAGCAGAGAGCAGCAGGGTAAGGGAGCCCAGGAGAACTGCTCTACCATGTGGCTAGCAGTCTCAGGTTTTATGGTAATCGGGTTAGTTTCTGGGTTGTCTCTAGCCAATCGTCTTGCTTGTGCCCGTATTTGGCCTGACTCAGGTTCTTCCTGGGGGTGTGCACATTTCTCAGCCCAGATGGATTCCAGCATGATGGTTTCTGGCACGTTGGCAGGACATATTATGGGCTGGCATCTCCTCCCTCCTATCGGCCCCTCCCACATTCTTTGGGCTGGTGGTAGCTTGTCAGTTCCATGTTCCTTGTCAGGATCTTCTGTTGTGAGGTAACTGAAGCAAATGGTTATTTCTGGGCCTGGCCAGGGCTGGCAGTTTCAGTCAGTGGTTTCCTAACAATAACCCTCAGAAATGAGCTTTAGTGAGTTCCCTGTAGGTATGCCAGGATTCCCCGACAGAGTTGGAGATGGATCAGAACGTCCTGGGATCTGGACTAAGACCGATGCTCTCTCCCTAATAGACTGCTCTGAGGCTGGGAATTAAATCAAGCTTCTCTCAGACAAACCTCAATCTGTTCAGTAACTGAAGGGATTATCAGTCTGCTCCATGTTTAGAGTGGGAATAAACATGATGCCAGAGGGACAGTTGAGGTCTTAGGTTAGCCTGAGCTCATACAATCTCTGTGTCTGCCATGATTGTTCTATATTCTAAGAAATTTTCAAGATAAATGGTATGCCTTATGACTGAATTCTAGCAATAGAAATATTAGGCAAAAATGAGATAATCCTGGAAATCATCTTGTTCAATTTCCTTATTTACAGGATAGTAAAACAAATCTGGTTTAAGTTTTATAGGACATTTAATTATTGTGGCAGCAAAATACATAATGAGCAATTTGTTCTAACATTTTTAAGAGTCAGAATAAAAGTAAGCAACAATGTACTTTAATTAGATATAAAGCAGTTTCTGATTAGGGTGTTTTTGGATTATTAGAGTTAAAACTTTCTACGTAATATTTTAAGCCATTTTAATTTCAAATAGATATCAGATAAACATAACCAGTATGCTGTATTCATTAAAAACACATTTTGTAATTTTGCAGCACAGTGGAAGCTGAGGGGTGAACATCCATTATCATTACCATCATATCTAATAAGATAAATTTAACATAATCTAAAATTATGATTGTTATTCCCCCATCCCTGGTAGGAGCTTTTTAAAAATTTTATTGTACTTTCTTATATTTGCTTCTTTGGATCTCTTATGGAAAGAGCATAAGGGTAAAAAAATGATTTGTTATTGGACTAAAATACTTTTTTTTGCATATATTGAAGCAACACTTTAGATAACTATGAAGTATGATAACACAGTCTTACAGAAGTTAGTGAGGCCCTTGTATTCTATGATGAATAACAAAGTCAGTACGAGTGGTGTTTTGTACAACTAGTTTTACACATCCATGATTGTTTTCAGTATTACTAAAAATCCTCAAAAATATAATCATGGTCAATTCTATTACTTTAAAAATTACATTCTTAAAGGACAAAGATGAGAAATTAAAGCTTTCCTTTAGAAGATGTCTTAAAAAGCTGTCACTGAATCAAAGAAGTAATTTGATAAAGACAGTAGTTGACTAGAAATAGAAACTGCTATTTAGATCCTGGAATAAAGCCCTGGAAACAGACAGCTATACAGATATATTTTATAGACTTTACTGGGCTATTAGCTTTACTGTTCAGAGCATATTGATTTATGCAAAAGAATCAGCAATGTTAGCTATTTTTTGGGTGAAATGAACAATTATTTCATATTAAAACTTAAGAAAAAATTACACAGCTCATTTAAATTCATGGTACTGCCTTGGTAATTTTCATTACATTAAATTGAAAATATAATAACTCATCCCTGAAATCCCCTTTTCTAGCACTTACTTCTTAGTGAAATCTAATAGGGCAGAATTTTACTAAAGTCTCATGTCATAATGATTTCTCTCCTTTTCTTGCTTGGGGAAGATTTTGTTCCTAACCTACTTTAAAGCAGTCAGGAAAACAAGTGATTAAAGCATATCTAGTGGTGCAGTGTCCTTACTTTTGTAGGATAAGCTGCTTCCTTAAGTTACGTACAAAATATTCATTGTAAATTTATTGTGCAGGGAGATATGCATCAAAATTGGCACACCCCCCAAAAAATTGGCACATCAAAAAAGAAATTGGCACACCATAACTCACGTGTGTGAAGAAAACCATCTATCTTCCTGTATTTTATAACTGATCTCATTTGTCCTCAAGCCCTTATGCTTACAAAGGGAAAGAAAAACTTAATCTGTCTATTAAAAGTAATCCCATCTTCCTTCAGTTTAAACTAGCTTTTCAGTAAGGAGATTGACAAATAGTTCAAGTCTTTTCTCCCTCCTTTCTCAGCCCTCCCCAGACGGTTCTCATCTTGGGAGATAGAGAAGATCCTATCCTCACAGGGTGTTGAATGACAGCCCGTGCATATTTGTTTTTCTTCCATTAAGGTGTTTATCTTGATGGTTTCTGGGTAACAAAATCTGATGTCCCTGCTATCTTTCATCCGTTGTGATGATGGTCCATGACAGGTATGATTCTTGGTTTGTTTTTTTCATATGGGCAGAATGCAGTGATGGCCTTTCTCTTGGGTGACTCAATCATCCCCCTGATGACTACGTCTTATCTTCAGCTCTTGTGGGCAGTGGTTTCCCTAATTCTGGCTGAGACTCCAATTTGCTCATTTTCTTAGCTAGTCTCTCTTAATGAACATTCTACTACAGAATTCCTCATCTTCTTTCTGCAATAATCTTACTAGTGAGCTCACCAGCTAGAATATTCAGCTACTTTTCACATTCTTTCTGGGACCTGCTGGGAGTTCTGCATCCTCTACATACCTGACACAGGCCAAAACACAGCGTCCTGACTCTATTTGCCATATGCTAATCCAATGCCTTCTTCAAGGTGGTCTCCTTATAGAGTCTCAAATGAGAATGATGACACAAACCCCTCTGTTTTTGGTTTCTTTGTCCTCTCTGGGCTCTTCCTACCATTTTTCCTTAGGTTTGGCCCCAGTGCTGAAGGTACCTTGGGAACAGAGCAGGAGACAGAAATACACTCATGCGTAACCTCTTATTCCTTTCTCTCTCTACTTGATTCCTTTTCCTTTGACCACAGGGCTTTATTCTTTGTCCTCTTGTCTTGTTGGGACTTCCTTTAGTTAAACCCTTCTACTTTCTTCAGTGGATTTTCCCTCTTTTAACTGGGGACAGAAAATGGTTGAGGATTGCAAGGAAAGGAGCCAAAAGGGAAAATATATCAGTAGATATTAAAAAAAAATCCTCATTACATTCTTCTTTAACCTAGAGGGGTGGGATAGGGAGGGTGAGAGGGAGATGCAAGAAGGAGGAGATATGGGGATATATGTATATGTATAGCTGATTCACTTTGTTATAAAGCAGAAACTAGCGCACCATTGTAAAGCAATTATACTCCAATAAAGGTGTTAAAAAAATACCCTTGAAATTTCATGGAATGTTATCCCTATTTTCAAAGTAAAAAGCTAGTGAGAGAAATTAAGGACAGTCAGATTCAAGCGTATAACTTGAGGTTTCCGTGCTGTAGAAATACACCAACCAGGAGTATTTATTGGAGCCCCTACATTGTGCTTGAAGTTTTGGGAATATTAATAAAGCACAGGACATTGGCCCCTATCCTTAAGGAACTTACCATGTGGTTATGGAGATTAAGACTGTGCTGTTGGTTGTAGATGGCAAATGAATGTTCAGTGAATCAGCACTATCATAGTTCATAGATAGAGTGATTGGTTCAGGCTGGGCTGGTGAAAGAACAGTTCATGGAGGGGGTGAAATGTAAGCTAATCTTAGAAATATAAGTAGGATTCATGTTGGTGGAGTGAAGGGCGGATGGTGGTCTAAGGGAAGGACATGACTATAAGAAATATATGGAGGAGAAAGACAAAAAGTTTATTTGAGAAACAAATAATCCATTTCTTTAGTCAATCATCTATGTAAGCAGTACTTAATTAGACTGAACAAGAAGTTTGGAGATGTCATATTTTAAGACATGGCTAGATTTGCCCCGATTAACAGTTTACCGAAACATGGCACTTGGGAAATGTTGTGACCTGGATATAAACTCTGTCAATGCAGTAGGGTGGCTGCTGTGAACACACACGCACGTCCTAAGGGAAATTGGTGGTCAGGGTCCAGGCTCCAAAGAGTGTGGAAACTGGTTGTTGTTTTATCAAGGCTGCATTGATGAGAGTAAATAGGGAAGGAAGCCAGGTATCTTTACAAGTGAGAATAGTACAGAATTCAGAGGCTGTAATACTTGAAGACCAGGTGGCTACAGGGGAAGTTTGTTAGTGGGTACAAAAGCTCTAATGCAAGGAAAGACTCCAGTTCTGAGAGTAGCAAGAAAAAGAAAGATCGCCATCCCTGAGGGAGTCATCAGGATAAGGACACAGGCTTTATGGACAAGGGTCACTTAAGCTCTCTGGGAATCTCTTCCAATCTCAAGGCTTATGGATGACATACTAATGTATGTGACTTGCTCCAGGCTGCACAGTTTACTGGAAAGAATAGAATTTGGAGTCACAGTTTACTGGAATCCAGACCGTGTCAGTTTCACCACTGGCTATGTGTATGATCTTGGGTCAGTAACTTTAATATCTATTAAAAATTTTTAAAAAATGGAGATGAAACTTCAAAATTAAAGACTCATGTTGAGAATTGTTGGTAGATGAGATTATAGATGTAGACCATCTGGCACATAATAGACATTGAATTAGTATTAATTTTCCTTCTACTTACTGATATCACTTTCTCATTCTCAAATGCTTAGAGCCTCTTTCACCTAGACGCCCACACACTATCTCAGATCAAATGCCTGCTGTTGCATTCATTATCTTCACTCCCAAGCCTGCTTTCTTCCTATTTCCTGTTTGCATTTTATGGCACTACCATGCTCCCTGCTGGTAAGCCTTTTACCGAGAGGCTGTAAAGGATGCAGAGTCGGGATTAAGGTGAGGCAAGAGATGTGAAGTGTGCAAGTGCAGGGTCAGATCTTATCTTTATTGAAACTTTTGATGTTCTGTTCATAACTCATTTTTTTGCAATGCATTGTAGCTTAAAATATTGCATTAAAATATTTCTTATCTTGATTACTGAAGTTTTTGGTGCTTCCTTAAATATTGTGCATGAGGTGAGTACCTTTCCTGCTTTACCCTAGTCTCGGCCTAAAGTGATGCTCTGCCTGAAGGAATATTGTGTTTGTTCTGCATATTGGTCTTTAAAATTTGAATTAGTCTACCCATGTTTAAAAATTAGGAGAAGTCACGTAAGAATCCAGATTTCCAGCTTTTCTTGAAAAATTCTAAAACCTGGCAACACTAGACCTGCATTTCCTATGACAGCAGTTGGATAGAGATGAGTAGTAGTGACCATCTGTAGAAGGTCATAAACTCTCCAGTTCGCCACAGTTCCTATCACTCCCTCTTATATGTACCAGTATGTTCCTATACTTTACCTCTGTACACCATCTTTTTCTTCTTATATTCCTTATTCTTTTCCTTCTTCTTCCTTCATTCCCTCCAGACTACTTCATTCTCCTTTATTCTTTACGTTACTCTTCTATCCTTTTTTTCTGGCCAGCTCTTCTCCATGTTATGCTGCCCTATGTCTATAGGATCAAAAAACAGTAGAACTTTAAAGGAATTTGGTGATTTTTCAGTTTCTCCCTTTGATTATAGGCAAGAAATCTGAAACACAAGAAGGCTGAGACTTGTCAAAGATCATACAATTAATAAATGAAACAAATTAGACCCAAGTCCATGTCTTTGAAGATAAACTTCACGATTTCAACCTCTGATACTAATTTTTTTTTAAAGCCTCTCCTCTCCTCTCCCCAATCCTGGAAAGCTAACTCAAACACTAAGCCATTGTCATGGCAAATTTTCACTGATAGTAAAACCATCTTTGTTTTGGGTTCCTTGTCCCAGAATACAACAATTTTGGCTAAAAATGCTGGGATGCTATGGAGAAAGCAGAGTAAAATCCCCAGGGACAGCTGGTATGAGAGAAAATGAGTGTGTTTTTGCTGCGATAAATGACAAAAAAAAGGAGGAAAGAGCACAGGCACTATTTCAGCCTGACTCTGGATGATCTTTACCTTGGGGAAAGTCGAACCAGTTTGCTGGACTAAAGCTAGGCCACACCTTTGCTTCCCTCTCCTATTTCGTCCTGTGGTAATAGCTAAGAAAAGTATTACAAAGCACCTGGAGAGTTTTCTTTCCCTTGTCATAGGTTTCAGTTGGGATAGTGTTATACTGGACACTTCCTAAACATCCTTTATGTCAACATTTGTTAGTAGGGATTGGACTCTAGGGCTAAGGGTGACCCCTCTACATTACTGCCTAAGAGTGTGTGACAAAGAGTTGAGAAGGAGGGATGTGAGAGTCTTTACCAGTTATTCAAACACTAATCTAGGTATTACTGTGAAGGTATTTTATAGATGTGATGAAAGTCTATAATCACTTGACTTTAAATAAGGGAAATTATTCTAAATAATTTGTATGGGTCTGATTCAATCAGTTGAAAGACCTAAGAACAGAGCTGAGGCTTCTCTGAATAAGGAGAACTTCTGCCTGTGGACAACAATTTATCTTTCCTGAGGGTTTTGGCCTGCCTTTCTTTTCTTTTTTTAAAAATTAATTAATTTATTTATGGCTGTGTTGGGTCTTCGTTTCTGTGCGTGGGCTTTCTCTAGTTGTGGCAAACGGGGGGCCACTCTTCATCGCGGTGCGCGGGCCTCTCGCTATCGCGGCCTCTCTTGTTGCAGAGCACAGGCTCCAGACGCACAGACTCAGTAGTTGTGGCTTACGGGCCTAGTTGCTCCGTGGCATGTGGGATCTTCCCAGACCAGGGCTCGAACCCGTGTCCCCTGCATTGGCAGGCAGATTCTCAACCACTGCGCCACCAGGGAAGCCCCTGGCCTGCCTTTCTTGACAGCCTGCCCCATGGGTTTCAGACTTGCCTATACAGCACTCATAATTGTGTGAGCCAGTTCCTTGCAATACATGTCAATACATATCTCCCGCTGGTCTGTTTCATTGGTTGAATCCTGACTGATAAGTGGGGAAACTAGAGAGGTGTCTAGATGGTATTGTTCAAGCACTGGCGTCTTGAAGATGCTAGAGTATTGGGGTGGGAAAAATGGACGTGCTTAGGTGCCAAATCTTAGTACAGATGCTTTTATAAAATCAGTCAAAGGTTTCTAACTTAGAATAAGTGGTTCACACTGACTACTAACAATGAAATAAAATTTTATAGGGTGATAGGCATGGCCTATGTTCCAACTCTCCAAAGTCATGTAGATTTTATAGTTTTCAGACTTCAACAACTGAAGTTCCTCAAGCTAATAAACCAAGGTCATTTTCCAGTTCTGGATGTCATGGAAAAAATGTCAAGCAATTGCACATTTGAGAGGCTAGAGATAGAGGTTGGTGGATTTCATTGTACTTACCCTGGAGATCTCATTAAGATACAAGAAGGGCTTCCATGGAACATTAATAATACTCAATCCTAATTATCAAAGCATTTCCCAACAAAATGCTTCCTTTCTCCAGCCTCCTGCTTTCTGTCCAGGTCCCATCCCTTCATCACATTTCTTTTACAGAAGTACATCTCAGTGTTCCTCTGCCTGGGAGAAGAATATCAGCTGAGAAGGGCTCAGGGCCTCAACTTGGGCAAACTAATTGCTATGGAAGCAGTGTGTTCCTGCTCCTTGGTATAGCTGAGTTAACAGAATTAGGTCTGTGTGACTCATAAATCATTTCAGAATTTTAGCAGAAATGGCATCTAAAAAGAAAATATAGATAAAGGGCAGAGAGATCAAAATTTAAAAGTTAACTATGAAAACGAATAGAAAATGTGTTAAAATAGGCAAAGGCTGACAAGGTACTAACAAATGAATTAACCTCATGTTTAATCACAACACTTCTGCTTTGGGCTTCATTTAAACAATGTTACGTGTAGAGCTAGAGTTCTGAATGTCTGTTTCTTTTATAATGTCTCAGAAATGTTTGAAAAGGGCTACCAATCATATGTCTAAAGTCAGTGCTTTAAAGTTGTGATTTTGCAGAAAATACTATTCAACGATCATTTCTAAAAGACATTATGAAAGAAAAGACATTCAGAAGTCCAGGCCTATACATAACATGTATACACACATATAGGGAAAGATATATATGTATATACTATGTACACACATATATGCATATATGTAGACACACATATCTCCTTATAATATATAGGTTTACTGTGAATGGATTTTATTACAGTTCTTTTTTAAATTAATTGTGGTAAGAACACTCAACATGAAATCTATCCTTTGAAAAAAAATTTTAAGTGTACAATACAGTATTGTTAACTGTAGGTACAATGTTGTACAGCAGATCTCTAGAACTTATTCATCTTGTATAACTGAAACTTTATGCTTGCTGAACAGCAACTCCCAATTTTCCCCTCACCCAACCCCTGGCAACCACAATTCTACTCTCTGCTTCTGTGATTTTGACTCTTTTAGATACCTCATATAAGTGGAATCATGCAGTATATGTCCTTCTGAGACTGACTTATTTCACTTAGCGTAATGTCTTCAAGGTTTATCCATGTTGTTGCATATGACAGAGTTTCCTTCTTTTTTAAGGCTGAGTAATATTTGCTTGTGTGTGTATACCACATTTCTTTTTTTATCCATTCATCCATCAATGGACATTTGGGTTAGTTCTACACCTTGGCTGTTGTGAATGATGTTGCACTGAACATGGGAGTACAAATATTTTTTCAGGATCCTGATTTCAAGTCTTTTGAAGTAGTATTGGTGGATCGTATGGTAGTTCTAGTTTTAATTTTTGAGGAATCTCCAAACTGTGTTTCATAATGGCTGAGCCTTTTTACATGCCTACCAATAGTGTACAAGTGTTCAAATTTCTTCACATCCTTGCCAACACTTGCTATTTTTTTTTAAATAGCCATTTTAATAGATGTGAGGTGATGTCTCATTATGGTTTTGATTTGTATTTCTCTTATGATTAGTGATGTTGAGCATTTTCTCATATACTTGTTAGCCATCTTTATGTTTTCTTTGGAGAATGTCTATTCAAGTCCTTTGTTCATTTTTTCATCTGTTTATTTGGACTTTGTTTTCTTTTTGCAATTGAGTTATAGGAGTTCCTTTTATATTTTGGATATTAACCCCTTATCAGATATATGGTTAGCGAATATTTCCTCCCATTCTGTAGGTTTCCTTTTTATTATGTTGATTGTTTCCTTTGCTGTATAGAAGCTTTATAGTTTGATATAACCCCATTTGTCTATTTTTCTTTTGTTTGTGTTTTTTGTGTCATATCCAAGAAATCTTTGCCAAGACCAATGTCCTGAAGCTTTTCCTTTATGTTTTATTCCAGGTGTTTTACAGTTTCAGGTCTGTTTAAGTCTTTAATCCATTTTGAGTTGATTTTTTTTATATGGTATAAGATAAGGGTCCAATTTCATTCTTTTGCCTGTAGATATCCAGTTTCCTTCACACCATTTGCTTAAGGGACTATCCTTTCCCCATCATATATTCCTGGCACCCTTGTTGAAGATCAGTTGACTGTATATGTATGGGTTTATTTCTGGACTCTCTAATTTGTGCCAGTGATCTATATGTCTATCTTTATGCCATTACCATACTGTTCTAATTACTGTAGCTTTAAAAATATGTTAAAATCAGGAAGTGTGATGCCCCTAGCTTTGTTTTTCTTTCTAATGATTATTTTGGCCATTTGGGGTCCTCTGTGGTTCCATATGAACTTTAGACTTTATATGTCAAAAATCCTAAAGACTCCACAAAAAAACATTGGAACTACTGTAGGAATTCGGTAAAGTTATGGATGCAAAATCAACACACAAAAATCAGTTGTGTTTCTATATACTAATAATGAACAATCTGCGAAGGAAATAAAGAAAAATCCCACTTACAATGCATCAAAAGGAATAAATACTTAGAAATAAACTGAGCCAAGGAGGTGAAAGACTTGTAGAATGAAATCTATAAAACATTGATGACAGAAATGTAAGAAGGCACAAGTAAATGGAAAGACAGATCATGTTCGTGGATTGGAAGGTACAATCTACAGATTCAGTGCAATTCATATCAAAACCTCAATGACATTATCTAGGCACTTCAGAGAGGAGCTAAAGCAGAGGATATGGGGGACAGGTTTGCCCCAGGAAGGCCCAATAGGGTCCTGCTCAGTTACATGGGGAGTTGTTTTTTAATGGATACAGAGTTTCAGTTTACGAAGTTGAAAAGTGTTTTGAAAATATGGATGGTGGTGATGGTTGCACAACAATGTGAATATACCTAATGCAACTGAACTGTACACTTAAAATGGTTAAAATGGTAAATTTTATATGTATTTTACCACAATTATAACAAATATATATATATATATATATTTAACATCTTTGTTGGAGTATAATTGCTTTACAGTGGTGTGTTAGTTTCTGCTTTATAACAAAGTGAATCAGTTATACATATACATATGTTCCCATATCTCTTCCCTCTTGTGTCTCCCTCCCTCCAACCCTCTGTATCCCACCCCTCTAGGTGGTCACAAAGCACCGAGCTGATCTCCTTGTGCTATGCGGCTGCTTCCCACTAGCTATATATTTTACGTTTGGTAGTGTATATATGTCCATGCCTCTCTCTCACTATGTCCCAGCTTCCCCTTCCCCTTCCCCATGTCCTCAAGTCCATTCTCTAGTAGGTCTGTGTCTTTATTCCCATCTTACCCGTAGGTTCTTCATGACCTTTTTTTTTTTTCTTAGATTCCATATATATGTGTTAGCATATGGCATTTGGTTTTCTCTTTCTCACTTACTTCATGCTGTATGACAGACAATAGGTCCATCCACCTCACTACAAATATCTCAATTTCATTTCTTTTTATGGCTGAGTAATATTCCAGTGTATATATGTGCCACATCTTCTTTATCCATTCATCTTTTGATGGACACTTAGGTTGCTTCCATGTCCTGCCTATTGTAAATAGAGCTGCAGTGAACATTTTGGTATATGACTCTTTTTGAATTATGGTTTTCTCAGGGTATATGCCCAGTAGTGGGATTGCTGGGTCATATGGTAGTTCTATTTGTAGTTTTTTAAGGAACCTCCATACTGTTCTCCATAGTGGCTGTATCAATTTACATTCCCACCAACAGTGCAAGAGGGTTCCCTTTTCTCCACACCCTCTCCAGCATTTATTGTTTGTAGATTTTTTGATGATGGCCATTCTGACCAGTGTGAGATGATATCTCATCGTAGTTTTGGTTTGCATTCTCTAATGATTAATGATGTTGAGCATTCTTTAATATGTTTGTTGGCAATCTGTATATCTTCTTTGGAGAAATGTCTATTTAGGTCTTCTGCCCATGTTTGGATTGGGTTGTTTGTTTTTTTGATATTGAGCTGCATGAGCTGCTTGTAAATCTTGGAGATTAATCCTTTGTCAGTTGCTTCATTTGCAAATATTTTCTCCCATTCTGAGGGTTGTCTTTTTTGTCTTGTTTATGGTTTCATTTGCTGTGCAAAAGGTTTTTTTTTTTTTGCGGTACGTGGGCCTCTCACTGTTGTGGCCTCTCCCGTTGCAGAGCACAGGCTCCGGACGCAGGCTCAGTGGCCATGGCTCACGGGCCTAGCCACTCCGCAGCATGTGGGATCCACCCAAACCAGGGCACAAACCCCCATCATCTGCATCGGCAGGCGGACTCTCAACCACTGCGCCACCAGGGAAGCCCTTTGCAAAAGCTTTTAAGTTTCATTAGGTCCCATTTATTTATTTTTGTTTTTATTTCCATTTCTCTAGGAGTTGGGTCAAAAAGGATCTTACTGTGATTTATATCATAGAGTATTCTGCCTATGTTTTCCTCTAAGAGTTTGATAATGTCTGGCCGTACATTTAGGTCTTTTTTTTTTTTTTTTTTTTTTTTGCGATTCGCAGGCCTCTCACTGCTGTGGCCGCGCAGGCTCAGCGGGCATGGCTCACGGGCCCAGCCACTCCGCGGCATGTGGGATCTCACCGGACCGGGGCACATACCCGTGTCCCCTGCATCGGCACACAGATGCTCAACCACTGTGCCACCAGGGAAGCCCACATTTAGGTCTTTAATCCATTTTGAGTTTATTTTTGTGTATGGTGTTAGGGAGTGTTCTAATTTCATACTTTTACATGTAGCTGTCCAGTTTTCCCAGCACCACTTATTGAAGAGGCTGTCTTTTCTCCACTGTATATTCTTGCCTCCTTTATCAAAGATAAGGTGACCATATGTGCGTGGGTTTATCTCTGGGCTTTCTATCCTGTTCCTTTGATCTATATTTCTGTTGTTGTGCCAGTACTATACTCTCTTGATTACTGTAGGTTTGTAGTATAGTCTGAAGTCAGGGAGCCTGATTCTTCCAACTCCATTTCTCGTTCTAAAGGTTGCTTTGGCTATTCAGGTTCTTTTGTGTTTCCATACAAATTGTGCAATTTTTTGTTCTAGTTCTGTGAAAAATGCCAGTGGTAGTTTGGTAGGGATTGCATAGAATCTGTAGATTGCTTTGGGTAGTAGAGTCATTTTCACAGTGTTGATTTTTCCAGTCCAAGAACATGGTATATCTCTCCATCTATTTGTATCATCTTTAATTTCTTTCATCAGTGTCTTATAATTTTCTGCATACAGGTCTTTTGTCTCCTTAGGTAGGTTTATTCCTAAATATTTTATTCTTTTTGTTACAATGGTAAATGGGAGTGTTTTCTTGATGTCACTTTCAGATTTTTCATCATTAGTGTATAGGAATGCAAGAAATTTCTGTGCGTTAATTTTGTATCCTGCTACTTTACCAAATTCATTGATTATCTCTAGTAGTTTTCTTGTAGCATCTTTAGGATTCTCTATGTACATTATCATGTCATCTGCAAACAGTGACAGCTTTACTTCTTTTCCAATGTCGATTCCTTTTTTTAAAAGTAAAAAAAAAAAATAAAGTGAGTCTGTTGTAGGAAGCATAAAACAAAACAAAACAAAAATCTCAATGACATTTTTTACAGAAATATAAAAAAGAGTCCTAAGATGTATTATAGTTCGGAAGGGTCATCTCTTAGTTATAAGTTATCTTGCAGCTTCTATATTTTAGTGGTTAACTTTCCCTTTGTTGAGGTTATTACTGTGGTGCATGTTTAGTGTCATGGTGGTGGCAAGGTATTCACTTGCAAATTGGAAATAAAAGTTAACCACAAATGACTTACAATAAAAAATATTATGCCAACTTTCTTAAAATCGCTAAAACTTAAGTAACTATTTAATCAATCCCCAAACTTTAAAGCATTCTGTAGCAATCTGTTGAGTCAGCAAAGTTCCTGTTACATACAGGTATTCTTTCTCATGTCATATTTGACAGTAAAAACTTAATTTTCTTCTTCATACTTTACTACTCCTAAACTGGCCTCAAACCCAGGTAGATTTTCCTTCAGTGCTTATTTCTGGATGTTGTTTTGATTTTTTTTCCCTCCTTCACCTTAGGGAATTGTCTGCCTTACTAATTCCAAAGAAATTGTGATATATTCTCTATTTTAGGGGTAAAAAAAACCCTTCATGATCAAACTTTTTGCAGTTATATATCTAATTTACAAAAAATTTTGAGAGCAGTGCTGGTAGAGCAGAAAATCTGAGAATGATTCACTCTAAATCTTCCCATCTCTTTTTTTTTTGAATTTTATTTTATTTGTTTTGTTATACAGCAGGTTCTTATTAGTCATCAGTTTTATACACATCAGTGTATACATGTCAATCCCAATCACCGAATTCATCACAGCCCCACCCCCACCCCCCTGCCACTTTCCCCGCTTGGTGTCCATACATTTGTTCTCTACATCTGTGTCTCAATTTCTGCCCTGCAAACTGGTTCATCTGTACCATGTTTCTAGGTTCCACATATATGCATTAATATATGACATTTGTTTTTCTCTTTTTGACATGACTCTGTATGACAGTCTCTAGATCCATCCACGTCTCAACAAATGACCCAACTTCATTCCTTTTTATGGCTGAGTAATATTCCATTATATATATGTACCACATCTTCTTTATCTATTCCTCTGTTGATGGGCACTTAGGTTGCTTCCATGACCTGGCTATTGTAAATAGTGCTGCAATGAATATCGGGGTGCATGTGTCTTTTTGAATTATGATTTTCTCTGGGTATATGCCCCATAGTGGGATTGCTGGATTATATGGTAATTCTAGTTTTAGTTTTTTAAGGACCCTCTATAGTGTTCTCCATAGTGCCTGTATCAGTTTACATTCCCACCAACAGTGCAAGAAGTTTCCCTTATCTCCACACCCTCTCCCGCATTTGTTGTTTGTAGATTTTCTGATGAAGCCCATGCTAACTGGTGTGAGGTGATACCTCACTGTAGTTTTGATTTGCATTTGTCTAATAATTACTGATGTTGAGCAGCTTTTCATGTGCTTCTTGGCCATCTGTATGCCTTCTTTGGAGAAATGTCTAATTAGGTCTTCCGCCCATTTTTGGATTGGGTTGTTTGTTTTTTCAATACTGAGCTGCATGAGCTGTTTATATATTTTGGAGGTTAATACTTTGTCCGTTGCTTCATTTGCAAATATTTTCTCCCATTCTGAGGGTTGTCTTTTGGTCTTGTTTATGATTTCCTTTGCTGTGCAAAAGCTTTTAAGTTTCATTAGGTCCCATTTGTTTATTTTTGTTTTTATTTCCATTACTCTAGGAGGTAGATCAAAAAAGATCTTGCTGTGATTTATGTCAAAGAGTGTTCTTCCTATGTTTTCCTCTAAGAGTTTTATAGTGTCTGGCCTTACATTTAGGTCTTTAATCAATTTTGAGTTTATTTTTGTGTATGGTGTTAGGGAGTGTTCTCATTTCATTCTTTTATAAGTAGCTGTCCAGTTTTCCCAGCAGCACTTATTGGAGAGATTGTCTTTTCTCCATTGTATAGCCTTGCCTCCTTTGTCATAGATTAGTTGACCATAGGCACGTGGGTTTATCTCTGGGCCTTCTATCCTGTTTCGTTGATCTATATTTCTATTTTTGCACGAGTACCATACTGTCTCAATTACTGTAGCTCTGTAGTATAGTCTGAAGTCAGGGAGTCTGATTCCTCCAGCTCTGCTTTTTTTCCCTCAAGACCACTTTGGCTATTCGGGGTCTTTTCTGTCTCCATACAAATTTTAAGATTTCTTGTTCTAGTTCTGTAAAAAATGCCATTGGTAATTTGATAGGACTTGCACTGAATCTGTAGATTGCTTTGTGTAGTATAGTCATTTTCACAATATTGATTCTTCCAATCCAAGAACATGGTATATCTCTCCATCTGTTGGTATCATCTTTAATTTCTTTCATCAGTGTCTTATAGTTTTCTGCATACAGGTCTTTTGTCTCCCTAGGTAGGTTTATTCCTAGGTATTTTATTCTTTTTGTTGCAGTGGTAAATGGGAGTGTTTCCTTAATTTCTCTTTCAGAGTTTTCATCATTAGTATATAGGAATACAAGAGATTTCTGTGCATTAATTTTGTATCCTGAAACTTTACCAAATTCATTGATTAGCTCTAGTAGTTTTCTGGTGGCAACTTTAGAATTCTCTATGTATTGTATCACGTCATCTGCAGTGACAGTCTTACCTCTTCTTTTCCAATTTGTATTCCTTTTATTTCTTTTTCTTCACTGACTGCCATGGCTAGGACTTCCAAACCTATGTTGAATAATAGTGGTGAGAGTGGACATTCTTGTCTTGTTCCTGATATTAGAGGAAATGGTTTCAGTTTTTCACCATTGAGAATGATGTTTGCTGTGGGTTTGTCATATATGGCCTTTATTATGTTGAGGTAGGTTTCCTCTGTGCCCACTTTCTGGAGAGTTTTTATCATAAATGGGAGTTGAATTTTGTCAGAACCTTTTTCTGCATCTATTGAGATGATCCTATGGTTTTTCTTCTTCAATTTGTTAATATGGTGTATCACATTGATTGAGTTGGGTATATTGAAGAATCCTTGCATCCCTGGGATAAATCCCACTTGATCATAGTGTATGATCCTTTTAGTGTGTTGTTGGATTCTGTTTGCTAGTATTTTATTGAGGATTTTTGCATCTATATTCATCAGTGATATTGGTCTGTAATTTTCTTTTTTTGTAGTATCTTTGTCTGGTTTTGGTATCAGGGTGATGGTGGCCTCATAGAATGAGTTTGGGAGTGTTCCTTCCTCTGCAATTTTTTGGAAGAGTTTGAGAACATGGGTGTTAGCTCTCCTATAAATGTTTGATAGAATTCACCTGTGAAGCCATGTGGTCCTGGACTTTTGTTTGCTGGAAAATTTTTAATCACAGTTTCAATTTCATTACTTGTGATTGGTCAGTTTATATTTTCTATTTCTTCCTCTCGCAGTCTTGGGGGTTATACCTTTCTAAGAATTTGTCCATTTCTTCCAGGTTGTCCATTTCATTGGCATAGAGTTGCTGGGAGTAGTCTCTTAGGGTGCTTTGTATTTCTGGGGTGTCTGTTGTAATTTCTTCTTTCCATTTTGAATTTTATTGATTTGAGTCCTCTTCCTCTTTTTCTTGATGAATCTGGCTAATGGTTTATCAATTTTGTTTATCTTCTCAAAAAACCATGATTTAGTTTTATTGATCTTTGCTATTTTCTTTATTTCTGTTTCATTTATTTCTGCTCTGATCTTTATGATTTCTTTCCTTCTGGTAACTTTGGGTTTTGTTTGTTCTTCTTTCTCTAGTTCTTTTAGGTATAATGTTAGATTGTTTATTTGAGATTTTTCTTGTTTCTTGAGGTAGGCTTGCATAGCTATAAACTTCCCTGTTAGAACTGCTTTTGTGCATCCCAAAGGTTTTGGATCATTGTGTTTTCATTGTCATTTATCTCTAGGTTTTTTTTTTTTTTTTTTTTTTTTTGCGGTATGCAGGCCTCTCACTGTTGTGGCCTCTCCCGTTGTGGAGCACAGGCTCCGGATGCGCAGGCTCAGCGGCCATGACTCACGGGCCTAGCCACTCCGCAGCATGTGGTATCCTCCTGGACCCTCCGGGGCACGAACCCGTGTCCCCTGGATCAGCAGGCAGACTCTGAACCACTGCACCACCAGGGAAGCCCTCTAGGTATGTTTTGATTTCCTCTTTGATTTCTTCAGTAATCTGTTGTTATTTAGTAACGTATTGTTTAGCCTCCATGTGTTTGTGCTTTTTACATTTTTTTCCCTGTAATTGATTTGTAATCTCATAGCATTGTGGTCAGAAAAGATGCTTCACATGATTTCAATTTTCGTAAGTTTACTGAGGCCTGATTTGTGACCCAAGATGTGATCTATCCTGGAGAATGTTCCATGCGCACTTGAGAAGAATGTGTAATCTGTGGGTTTTGGATGGAATGTCCTATAAATATCAATTAAATCTATCTGGTCTATTGTGTCATTTAAGTCTTGTGTTTCCTTATTAATTTTCATTTTGGATGATCTGTCCATTGGTA
The DNA here is from genome assembly GCF_011762595.2 of Tursiops truncatus. Taxonomy (NCBI): domain Eukaryota; kingdom Metazoa; phylum Chordata; class Mammalia; order Artiodactyla; family Delphinidae; genus Tursiops; species Tursiops truncatus. Next base: position 55,368,835 of record NC_047047.1, read on the forward strand.
TAAGTGAGGTGTTAAAGTTCCCCAGTATTATTGTGGTACTGTTGATTTCCTCTTTTAGAGCTGTTGGCAGTTACCTTATGTATTGAGGTGCTCCTATGTGGGGTGCATATATATTTATAATTGTTATATTTTCTTCTTGGATTGATCCCTTAATCATTATGTAGTGTCCTTCTTTGTCTCTTGTAACATTCTTTATTTTAAAGTCTATTTTATCTGATATGAATATTGCTACTCCAGCTTTCTTCTGATTTTCATTTGCATGGAATATCTTTTTCCATTCCTGTACTTGCAGTCTGAATGTGTCTGTAGATCTGAAGTGGGTCTCTTGTAGACAGCATATATATGGGTCTTGTTTTTGTATCCATTCAGCAAGCCTGTGTCTTTTGGTTGGAGCATTTAATCCATTCACGTTTAAGGTAATTATCGACATGTATGTTCCTATGACCATTTTCTTAATTGTTTTGGGGTTTTTTTTGTAGGTCCGTTTCTTCTCCTGTGTTTCCCACTTAGAGAAGTTCCTTTAGCATTTGTTGTAAAGCTGATTTGGTGGTGCTGAAGTGAGGTAGGCTTGTATAGTTATAAAGTTCCCTCTTAGAACTGTTTTTGCTGCATCCCATAGGTTTTGGATCATCGTATTAGCTTTTGCTATCATCGTGTTAGCAAAAGCAAAAAATTAGCTTTTGCTTGTCTGTAAATCTTCTGATTTCTCAATCAAATCTGAATGAGATTCTTGCTGGGTAGAGTAATCTTGGTTGTAGGTTCTTCCCTTTCATCATGCTAAGTGTATCATGCCTCTCCCTACTGGCTTGTAGAGTTTCTCCTGAGAAATCAGATCTTAACCTTATGCGAGTTCCTTTGTATGTTAATTGTCGTTTTTCCCTTACTGCTTTCAGTAATTTTTCTTTGTCTTTAATTTTGCCAATTTGATTACTGTGTGTCTTGGCGTGTTTCTCCTTGGGTTTATCCCGTATGGGACTCTCTGTGCTTCCTGGATTTGGGTGGCTATTTTCTTTCCCATGTTGGGGAAGTTTTCGACTATAATCTCTTCAGATACTTTCTCGGGTCCTTTCTCTCTGTCTTCTCCTTCTGGGACACCTATAACGCGAATGTTGTTGCGTTTACTGTTGTCCCAGAGGTCTCTCAGGCTGTCTTCATTTCTTTTCATTCTTTTTTCTTTATTCTGTTCTGCAGCAGTGAATTCTACCATTCTCTCTTCCAGGTCACTTATCCGTTCTTCTGCGTCTGTTATTCTGCTATTGATTCCTTCTAGTGTAGTTTTCATTTCAGTTATTGTGTTGTTCATCTCTGTTTGTTTGTTCTTTAATTCTTCTAGGTCTTTGTTAAACATTTCTTGCATCTTCTCAATCTTTGCCTCCATTCTTTTTCTGAGGTCCTGGATCATCTTCACTATCATTATTCTGAATTCTTTTTCTGGAAGGTTGCCTATCTCCACTTCATTTAGTTGTTTTTCTGGGGTTTTATCTTGTTCCTTCATCTGTTACTTAGCCCTCTGTCTTTTCATCTTGTCTCTCTTTCTTTGAATGTGGTTTCTGTTCCACAGGCTGCAGGATTGTAGTTCTTCTTGCTTCTGCTGTCTTCCCTCTGGTGGATGAGGCTATCTAAGAGGCTTGTGTAAGTTTCCTGATGGGAGGGACTAGTGGTAGGTAGAGCTGGCTGTTGCTCTGGTGGGCACAGCTCAGTAAAACTTTAATCTGCTTGACTGCTGATGGGTGGGGCTGGGTCCCCTCCCTGTTGGTTGTTTGACCTGAGGCAACCCAACACTGGAGCCTACCTGGGCTCTTTGGTGGGGCTAATGGTGGACTCTGGGAGGGCTCACACCAAGGAGTACTTCCCAGAAGTTCTACTTCCAGTGTCCTTGTCCTCATGGTGAGCCACAGCCACCCACCGCCTCTGCAGGAGACCCTCCAACACTAGCAGGTAGGTCTCGTTCAGTCTCCCCTGTGGTCCCTGCTCCTTCCCCTTGGTCCTGATGCACACACTACCTTGTGTGTGCCCTCCAAGAGTGGAGTCTCTGTATCCCCCAGTCCTGTCATAATCCTGCAATCAAATCCCACTATCCTTCAAAGTCTCATTCTCTAGGAATTCCTCTTCCTGTTGCTGGACCCCCAGGTTAAGAATCCGGACGTGGGGCTCAGAACTTTCACTCGAGGGGGTGGAGTTCTGTGGTATAAGTGTTCTCCAGTTTGTGAGTCACCCACCCAGCAGTTATGGGATTTGATTTTATTGTGATTGCACCCCTCCTACCGTCTCATTGTGGGCTTCTCCTTTGTCTTTGGATGTGGGATATCTTTTTTGGTGAATTCCAGTGTCTTCCTGTCGATGATTGTTCAGCAGTTAGTTGTGATTCTGGTTTTCTCGCAAGAGGGAGTGAGAGCATGTCTTTCTACTCCGCCATCTTGGTTTCAAATCTTCCTAACTCCTGTTTGAGTTATTTGAAGGCCAAAAACCGAGTACAATGTTAGTAGCTCTTTTCCTGTTTACCCAACAAGTATACTCAGGCCCTCAGTAAATGATTTTCCAAGTGAAGAGTCCATGAAAAAAATCAGGATGTAAGCATTGTATGCAAATATGCACATCTGTATACTCAAGGATCATGTAGGGATTAGAGATGATATAATTAACACACCATATCTTACATGCCTTAGAAACTGAGAAAAAATGTTACCTTCCTCACTTATATCACAATCACTTTTGGTGTATTGAAGAAGATAAATACATTTTCAGAGAATTTTACCAGTAGAGAGGAAACAGGATTAATGTTGCAGAAGGGATGTAGATTAGCCATGTGTAGGAATTATTTTAAGAATTTTCAGAGACTAGAACAGCTACATGTAAAAGAACGAAATTAGAACATTTCCTAACACCATACACAAAAATAAACTCAAAATGGATTACAGACCTAAATGTAAGCCAGACACTATAAAACCCTGAGAGGAAAACACAGGAAGAACACTCTATGACATAAATCACAGCAAGATCCTTTTGACCCACCTCCTAGAGAAATGGAAATAAAAACAAAAATAAACAAATGGGACCTAATGAAACTTAAAAGCTTCTGCACAGCAAAGGAGAACATAAAAAAAGACGAAAAGACAAACCTCAGAATGGGAAAAAATATTTGCAAAAGGAGCAACCAACAAAAGATTAATCTCCAAAATTTATAAGCAGCTCATGCAGCTCAATTTCAAAAAAACAAACAACCCATTCCAAAAGTGGGCAGAAGACCTGCATAGACATTTCTCCAAAGAAGATATACAGATTGCCAACAAACACATGAAAGGATGCTCTACATCACTAATCATTAGAGAAATGCAAATCAAAACTACAGTGAGGTATCACCTAACACCAGTCAGAATGGCCATCATCAAAAAATCTACAAACAGTAAATGCTGGAGAGGGTGTGGAGAAAAGGGAACCCTCTTGCACTGTTGGTGGAAATGTAAATTGATACAGCCACTATGGAGAACAGAATAGAGGTTCCTTAAAAAACTACAAATAGAACTACCATACGACCCAGCAATCCCACTACTGGGCATATACCCTGAGAAAACCATAATTCAAAAAGAGTCATGTACCACAATGTTCATTGCAGCACTGTTTACAGTAGGCGGGACATGGAAGCAACCTAAGTGTCCATTGACAGATGAATGGATAAAGAAGATGTGGCACATATATACACTGGAATATTACTCAGCCATAAAAAGAAACGAAACGGAGTTATTTGTAGTGAGGTGGATGGACCTATAGTCTGTCATACAGAGTGAAGTAAGTCAGAAAGATAAAAAATAAAGACTGTATGCTAACACATACATATGGAATCTATAAAAAAAAAAGGTTCTGATGAACCTAGGAGCAGGACAGGAATAAAGACGCAGATGTAGAGAATGGATTCGAGGACACTGGGAGGGGGAAAGTTAAGCTGGTACAAAGTGAGAGAGTGGCATGGACTAATATTCACTATGAAATGTAAAATAGATAGCTAGTGGGAAGCAGCCACATAACACAGGGAGATCACGTCCGTGATTTGTGACCACCTAGAGGGGTTGGGTAGGAAGGGTGGGAGGGAGACACAAGATGAGGAGATATGGGGATATATGTGTATGTATAACTGATTCACTTTGTTACACAGCAGAAACTAACACACCATTGTAAAGCAATTATACTCCAATAAAGATGTTAAAAAAAAAAGAAAGAAAGTAGAATCTCCACTGGGTAAGTTTAAGAATTGTACTAACTATAATTTGTTTTACATAATTTACAGAGAAACTTGGGGAATGAATTAAATGATCACCAGCTAGTTTATACTAACATGAATATGTAGTTTCTCCATTGGTACACTGAGTATTCTTCTAAATCAGAGCTCTGTGTATAAAAACCAGCACCTTTGTACTGCAATAATCATTAATTGGAATAAAAAATTATGAATTGTTCTAATGAGGCTTTGATCATTATTCAAACCTAGTTATTCTCTTTTTAGAGAAGATAAACATTTGAGAATTATATGTAGTACAAACAAAATCATTTTAATTGACTACTTTGAAATATCAAAAATAGTATTAAATAAAGGGATGGTAGGAATTAAAAGTATGTATCTGCTCTTTGCAACGCTGTATAATTAACTTTTGGTTATTCACATTCACAAATAAGAATAATAACAGCCTATATTATTTAGATGACAGTTTTGAATACATTAAATTATTTTATTTGCAGGATCCAACTTATCTTTCTCCTTGATTTGCTTAGAAGAGAATTAAGGTTAGCTTGCATTTCCTGGATACATGAGAACTCTTCTTAGGGAGAAACAACTCAGAAGCATGATAAACAACAGGGAAGAATTAAAAGTGGAATTAAAAATCATCTGGGCATAATCAAGCATCTTGTTTAGGAGGTTCAGTGATAGAATTTTGTACTTTGTTTTGTGTGCTTCACTAAGATGTTAATTTCAAGGCTTTAAAAATCCCAGAAATAAATTCAGGACAGTTACTTTTTCCTGGACAAGTAACAATTGGTGATTTGTATTAGAATGTCCTGGACTTCCCAAGAACTTCTTTTGCCTATATTTCACCTTTGATTCTCCCTTCTTTTCTTCTCCTCATTTCTTACTATTCTTGCAGGCTATTTTTACCTGCCTTAGTAAACCCAATAATTGCTTGAACCTTTCAAGTTTTCAAAATAGAGTCATTCAGACTAGGTTATAGGAAAGGAGAAATCTGAACAATTTAAACTTTGAATAATTCCCTCATAATTGTTTACTTAGATGAAAACACTTCCATTACATACATTTTAATGTACACATTCCAAAGTTCTTTCTTTCGAGGTACTCTTGGTACCTATGCTTGGTACCAAATTATTACTCTTTCCCTTGTGACATGAGATGCTTGCTGTTCCCTCTTTGTTGGGAAGCATGGTACAATACGCACCGAACAAAAGACCATGGGAAGACAAAGCCCCTGACTAATACTGCCCATAGACTTCGCCCCAAAGAGTACAGAAACCCACCACAATTCCTCAAAGTACATATCCTGTCCTAAGTTCATTTGATGTGCCAGAAAATAAAATGAAGACAGATCATAATAACAAGCCAAGTCTCTACCACTATACTCTGTCTACTTGGTTCTGAGACATTAAATTTTTATCTTTTAACGTATATAAGATTGGGATGCATCATAAAATTGATGTTTACATTCACCTTGGTAGTTTCTTTTTTCCCTTTTTTCTCCTGTACAGCTATTTGTAAAATGTTTCCTTTATAATCCATGGAACCTTAAAATTGAAGAAATATGTCATCTTAAAAATACAGAGAAGCAAACAAGACAGAAGAATGACAAGCAAAAATACTTCTTAGAAGTTTTAAGTCCTGCATATGTAGGACTAGAGAATAGTGTCACAACCACAGTACTTTAGCTTAGATTATGGTGGAATTGATTGTCTAAGAATTAATTTTTTCTAATTTAATCAGTATTTATTAGATGCCATCAATATGCCAGGCACTATAGTAGGCACCAGTCTTAGAAAAGTGAATAAGATGAAGTCTGCAAATTCTGAAACAAAACTTAAGATTTTAGTTTTTCAAAAATTGCCTCAGAGAGGGCCTTCAAGATGGTGGAGGAGTAAGATGTGGAGATCACCTTCCTCCCCACAGATACATCAGAAATACATCTACATGTGGAACAACTCCTACAGAACACCTACTGAATGCTGGCAGACCTCAGACTTCCCAAAATGCAAGAAACGTCCAATGTACCTTGGTAGGGCAAAAGAAAAAAGAAAAGACAGAGATAAAAGAACAGGGGTGGGACGTGCCCCTCTGGGAGGGAGCCGTGAAGGAGGAAAAGTTGCCACACACTAGGAAACCCCTTCACTGGCGGAGACGGGGTTGGGCAGGGGGGGAAGCTTCAGAGCCACGGAGGAGAGCAACAGGGATGTGGAGGGCAAAGTGGAGAGATTCCCACACAGAGGATCAGTGCCGACCAGCACTCACCAGCCTCAGAGGCTTGTCTGCTCACCTGCCGAGGCAGGTGGGGGCTGGGAGCTGAGGCTCAGGCTTCGGAGGTCAGATCCCAGGAAGAGGACTGGGGTTGGCTGCGTGAACACAGCCTGAAGGGGGCTAGTGCGCCAAGGCTAGCCGGGAGGGAGTCCAGGAAAAAGTCTGGAAGTGCCTGAGAGGCAAGAGACCATTGTTTCGGGGTGCGTGAGGAGAGGAGATTCAGAGCACCACCTACACGAGCTCTAGAGATGGGCGTGAGATGCGGCTATCAGCACGGACCCCAGAGACGGGCATGAGATGCTAAGGCTGCTGCTACACCACCAAGAAGCCTGTGTGCGAGCACAGGTCACTATCCACACCCACCAGGGAGCCTGTGCAGCCTGCCACTGCCAGGGTCCCGTGATCCAGGGACAACTTCCCCGGGAGAACACAAGGTGCACCTCAGGCTGTTGCAACGTCATGCTGGCCTCTGCCACCGCAGGGTCACCCAGCATTCTGCACCCTTCCCTCCCCCTGGCCTGAGTGAGCCAGAGCCCCGTAATCAGCTGCTCCTTTAACCCCGTCCTGTCTGAGTGAAGAACAGACGCCCTCAGGAGACCTACACGCAGAGGCGGGGCAAAATCCAAAGCTGAACCCCGGGAGCTGTGTGAACAAAGAAGAGAAAGGAAAATCCGTCCCAGCAGCCTCAGAAGCAGCAGATTAAAGCTCCACAATCAACTTGATGTACCCTGCATCTCTGGAATACCTGAATAGACAATGTATCGTCCCAAAATTTAGGCGGTAGACTTTGGGAGCAACTGTAGACTTGGGGTTTGCTTTTTGTATCTAATTTGTTTCTGGTTTTATGTTTATGTTAGTTGAGTATTTAGAGTTTATTATCATTGGTAGATTTGATTATTTGCTCTCCTCCTTTTCTTTTTATATATATACATATTTTTTTTCCTTTTTCTCTTTTTGTGAGTGTGTTTATGTATGTGTATGCTTCTTTGTGTGATTTTGGCTGTATAGCTTTGCTTTTACCATTTGTCCTAGGGTTCTATCTGTCCTTTGTTTTTCCTTCTATTTTTCTATTACTTAAAATTTTTTTTTATTTTTATTACTTTTTTATTTTAATAACTTTATTTTATTTTTTCCTTCTTTCTTCCTCCTTTTCTCCATTTTCTTCTGAGGCATGTGGCTGATGCTGTCTTTGTGCTCCAGCCGGTGTCAGGCCTGTGCCTCTGATGTGGGAGAGCCAAGTTCAGGACATTGGTCCACCAGAGACTTCCTGGCTCCACATAATATCAAACGGTGAAAGCCCTCCCAGAGATCTCCATCACAATGCTAAGACACAGCTCCACTCAACGAACAGCAAGCTACAGTGCTGGACACCCTATGCCAAACAGCTAGCAAGACAGGAACACAACCCCACCCATTAGCAGAGAGACTGCCTAAAATCATAATAAGTCCACAGACACCCCAAAACACACCCCTGGATGCGGTCTTGCCCACCAGAAAGACAGATCCAGCTTCATCCACACAGGCATCAGTCCCCTCCACCAGGAAGCCTACACAACCCACTGAACCAACCTTAGCCACTGGGGGCAGACACCAAAAAAAAGGGAACCACGAACCTTCAGCCTGTGAAAAGGAGACCCAATGGGAACTACGAACTGGCAGACTGCGAAAAGGAGACCCCAAACACAGTAAGTTAAGCAAAATGAGCAGACAGAGAAACACATAGCAGATGAAGGAGCAAGGTAAAAACCCACCAGACCAAACAAATGAGGAGGAAATAGGCAGTCTACCTGAAAAAGAAGTCAGAGTAATGATAGTAAAGATGATCCCAAATCTTGGAAATAGAATGGAGAAAATACAAGAAACATTTAACAAGGACCTAGAAGAACTAAAGAGCAAACAAACAAGGATGAACGACACAATAAATGAAATTAAAAATTCTCTAGAAGGAATCAATAGCAGAATAACTGAGGCAGAAGAACGGATAAGTGACCTGGAAGATAAAATAGTGGAAATAACTACCTCAGAGCAGAATAAAGAAAAAAGAATGAAAAGAATTGAGGACAGTCGCAGAGGCTTCTGGGACAACATTAAACGTACCAGTACTTGAAGGGTCCCAGGAAAAGAAGAGAAAAAGAAAGGGACTGAGAAAATATTTGAAGAGGTTATAGTTGAAAACTTCCCTAATATGGGAAAGGAAATAGTTAATCAAGTCCAGGAAGCACAGAGAGTCCAAGGAGAAAGACACCAAGACACATATTAATCAAACTAATCAGAAATTAAATACAAAGAAAAAATATTAAAAGCAGCAAGGGAAAAACAACAAATAACATACAAGGGAATCCCCATAAGGTAAACAGCTGATCTTTCAGCAGAAACTCTGCAAGCCAGAAGGGAGTGGAAGGACATATTAAAAGTGATGAAGGAGGGCTTCCCTGGTGGCGCAGTGGTTGAGAATCTGCCTGCCAATGCAGGGGACACGGGTTCAAGCCCTGGTATGGGAAGATCCCACATGCCGTGGAGCAACTAGGCCCGTGAGCCACAATTACTGAGCCTGTACATCTGCAGCCTGTGCTCTGCAACAAGAGAGACCGTGACAGTGAGAGGCCCGCACACCGCAATGAAAAGTGGCCCCCACTAGCCGCAACTAGAGAAAGCCCTCGCACAGAAACGAAGACCCAACACACCCAAAATTAAAATAAATAAATAAATTTATAAAAAAAAATGTGATGGAGAAAAACCTACAACCAAGATTACCCAGTAAGGATCTCATTCAGATTCAACAGAGAAATCAAAACTTTTACAGACAAGCAAAAGCTAAGAGAATGCAACACCACTAAACCAGCTTTACAACAAATGCTGAAGGAGCTTCTCTAGTCAGGAAATACAAGAGAAGGAAAGACCTACAATAACAAACCCAAAACAATTAAGAAAATGGTAATTGGAACATACATATCGATTACTACCTTAATTGTAAATGGATTAAACGGTCCAGTCAAAAGACATAAACTGCCTGAATGGATAAAAAAACAAGATCCATATATATGCTGTCTACAAGACACTCACTTCAGACCTAGGAACACATACAGACTGAAAGTGAGGAGATGGAAAAAGATACTTCATACAAATGGAAATCAAGAGAAAGCTGTAGTAGCAATTCTCATATCAGACAAAACAGACATTAAAATAAAGACTGTTACAAGAGACAATGAAGCACACTACATCATGATCAAGGGATCAATCCAAGAAGAAGATATAATAAAAATCGTAAATATATAGACACCCAACATAGGAGCACCTCAATACATAAGGGAAATGCAAACGGCCATAGAAGGGGAAATTGACAGTAACACAATCAGAGTAGGGGACTTTAACACCCCACTTTCACCAATGGACAGATCATCCAAAATGAAAATAAATGAGGAAACACAAGCTTTAAATGATACATTAAACAAGATGGAGTTAATTGATATTTATAGGACATTCCATCCAAAAACAACAGAATACACTTTGTTCACAAGTGCTCATGGCACATTTTCCAGGATAGATCATATCTTGGGTCACAAATCAAGCCTTGGTAAATTTAGGAAAACTGAAATTGTATCAAGTATCTTTTTTGACCACAATGCCATGAGACTAGATATCAGTTACAGGGAAAAATCAGTAAAAAATATAAACACATGGAAGCTAAACAATACATTCCTAAATAACCAAGAGACTACTGAAGAAGTCAAAGAGGAAATAAAAAAATACCTAGAAACAAATGACAATGAAAACACGATGACCCCAAATCTATGGGATGCAGTAAAAGCAAATCTAAGAGGGAAGTTTATAGCAATACAATCCTATCTCAAGAAACAAGAAACATCTCAAATAAACAACCTAACCTTACACCTAAAGCAATTACAGAAAAAGAACAACCCCCCCCACCAAATTTAGCAGAAGGAAAGAACTCATAAAGATCAGATCAGAAATAATAGAAGAAGGAAACAATAGAAAAGATCAATGAAACTAAAAGTTTGTTCTTTGAAAAGATAAGCAAAATAGATAAACCACTAAGCAGACTCATCAAGAAAAAAAGGGAGAAAACCCAAATCAATAGAATTAAAAATGAAAAAAGAGAAGTAACAACTGACACTGCAGAAATACAAAGGATCATGAGAGATTACTACAAGCAACTCTATGCCAATAAAATGGACAACCTGGAAGAAATGGACAAATTCTTAGAAAAGCACAACCTTTGAGACTGAACCAGGAAGAAATAGAATATATAAACAGACCAATCACAAGCACTGAAATTGAGACTGTGATTAAAAATTTTCCAACAAACAAAAGCCCAGGACCAGATGCCTTCACGGGCGAACATTGAGAGAAGAGCTAACACCTATCCTTCTCAAACTCTTCCAAAATATAGCAGAGGGAGGAACACTCCCAAACTGCAAGGCCACCATCACCCTGATACCAAAACCAGACAAAGATGTCCCAAAGAAAGAAAACTATAGGCCATATCACTGATGAACATAGATGCCAAAATTCTCAGTGAAATACTAGCAAACAGATTCCAGCAACACAATAAAAGGATCATACGCCATAATCAAGTGGGGTTTATCCCAGGAATGCAAGGATTCTTCAATATATGCAAATCAATCAATATGATACACCATATTAACAAATTGAAGGAGGAAAACCATATGATCATCTCAATAGATGCAGGAAAAGCTTCTGACAAAATTCAACACCCATTTTTGATAAAAACTCTCCAGAAAGTAGGCATAGAGTGACCTTACCTTAACATAATAAAGGCCATATATGACAAACCCACAGCCAACATTGTTCTCAGTGGTGAAAAACTGAAACCGTTTCCTCTAAGATCAGGAAAAAGAAAAGGTTGTCCACTCTCACCACTGTTATTCAACATAGTTTTGGAAGTTTTAGCCACAGTAATCAGAGAAGAAAAAGAAATAAAAAGAATCCAAATCGGAAAAGAAGAAGTAAAGCTGTCTCTGTTTGCAGATGACATGATAATATACATAGAGAATCCTGAGATGCTACCAGAAAACTACTAGAGCTAATCAATGAATTTGGTAAAGTAGCAGGATACAAAATTAATGCACAGAAATCTCTTGCATTCCTATACACTAATTGATGAAAAATCGGAAAGAAAAAATAAGGAAACACTCCCATTTACCATTCCAACAAAAGAATAAAATACCTAGGAATAAACCTACCTAAGGAGACAAAAGACCTGTATGCAGAAAACTATAAGACACTAATGAAAGAAATTAAAGATGATACAAACAGATGGACAGATATACCATGTTCTTGGATTAGAAGAATCAACATTGTGAAAACGACTCTACTACCCAAAGCAATCTACAGATTCAATGCAATCCCTATCAAACTACCACTGGCATTTTTCACAGAACTAGAACAAAAAATTTCACGATTTGTATGGAAACACAAAAGACCCTGAATAGCAAAAGCAATCTTGAGAATGAAAAATGGAGCTGAAGGAATCAGGCTCCCTGACTTCAGACTATACTACAGAGCTACAGTAATCAAGACAGTATGGTACTGGCACAGAAACAGAAATCTAGATCAATGGAACAGGGTAGAAAGCCCAGAGATAAACCTATGCACATATGGTCACCTTATCTTTTTTTTTCTTTTTTTTTTTTTTTTTGCGGTACACGGGCCTCTCACTGTTTTGGCCTCTCCCATTGTGGAGCACAGGTTCCAGACCCGCAGTCTCAGCGGCCATGGCTCACGGGCCTAGCTGCTCCGTGTCATCTGGGATCTTCCCTGACCGGGGCACGAACCCGTGTCCCTTGCATCAGCAGGCAGACTCTCAACCACTGTGCCACCAGGGAAGCCCCGCCTTATCTTTAATAAAGAATATATGGTGGAGAAAAGACAGCCTCTTCAATAAGTGGAGCTGGGAAAACTGGACAGCTACATGTAAAAGAATGAAATTAGAACACTCCCTAACACCATACACAAAAATAAACTCAAAATGGATTAAAGACCTAAATGTAAGGACAGACGCTATCAAACTCTTAGAGGAAAACATAGGCAGAACTCTCTATGACATAAATCACAGCAGGATCCTTTTTTACTCACCTTCTAGAGAAATGGAAATTAAAAAAATAAACAAATGGGACTTAATGAAACTCAAAGCATATGCACAGCAAAGAAAACCATAAACAAGACGAAAAGGCAACCCTCAGAATGGGAGAAAATATTTGCGAATGAAGCAACTGACAAAGGATTAATTTCCAAAATTTACAAGCCGCTCATGCAGCTCAATATCAAAAAAACAAACAACCCAATCCAAAACTGGGCAGAAGACCTCAATAGACATTTCTCCAAAGAAGATGTACAGATTGCAGACAAACACATGAAAGAATGCTCTACATCACTCATCATTAGAGAAATGCAAATCAAAACTATAGTGAGGTATCACCTCACACCAGTCAGAATTGCCATCATCAAAAAATCCACAAACAACAAATGCTGGAGAGGGTGTGGAGAAAAAGGAACACTCTTGCACTGCTGGTGGGAATGTAAATTGATACAGCCACTATGGAGAACAGTATGCAGATTCCTTAAAAAACTAAAAATAGAACTACCATACGACCCAGCAATCCCACTACTGGGCATATACCCTGAGAAAACCAGAATTCAAAAAGAGTCATGTACCACAATGTTCACTGCAGTCTATTTACAATAGCCAGGACATGGAAGCAACCTAAGTGTCCATCAACAGATGAATGGATAAAGAAAATGTGGCACAAATATACAATGGAATATTACTCAGCCATAGAAAGAAACGAAATTGAGTTATTTGTAGTGAGGTGGATGAACCTAGAGTCTGTCATACAGAGTGAAGTAAGTCAGAAAGAGAAAAACAAATACCGTATGCTAACACAAGTATATGGAATCTAAAAAAAGAAAAAAAAAAAGATTCTGATGAACCTAGGGGCAGGACAGGAATAAAGACGCAGACGTAGAGAATGGACTTTAGGACACGGGGAGGGGGAAAGGTAAGCTGGGACAAAGTGAGAGAGTGGCAAGGACATATATATACTACCAAATGTAAAATAACTAGTGGGAAGCAACCACATAGCTCAGAGAGATCAGCTCGGTGATTTGTGACCACCTAGAGGGGTGGGTGAGATAGGGAGGGTGGGACAGAGACGCAAGAGGGAGGAGATATGGGGATATATGTATATGTATAGCTGATTCACTTTGTTATAAAGCAGAAACTAACAGACCATTGTAAAGCAATTGTACTCCAATAAAGGTGTTAGAAAAAAAATTGCCTCATTTTTCTAACTATAAAATTACTATACAGTAAGTAAAAATCTAAAAGAACATAGCAAAGGCAATTCAATGGGACTTAATAAAATGTATAACAACTCTATGGTGCTCTAACTTGCAATCAGAGACATGAGTTTAACAGTAATGAATTTATGACTCATCAAGAGAGATTGTAATTTTAAAAGGAACATGATATTTAGGTGACAGTTTAAAAGGCGTCAAATTACTATGTTCAACCTTGTATTTCACAAATCTTTAAAAGGGGAACAAAAAACATTTGTAACAGTGTGACTTGTCTCATTTTTCCTATTGATAACAACTTTTCATTGCCACCCTGCTAGTGAATTAAACTATTGATTAAAGGTTATTTTAATAACAGACTTCAAAAGCGCCTTAAAAGAGGCTGATCTTGCAGATTCTATTCTATATATTTAAAATCTGTTTATTATTGCCCTTTCTTTTTCCTGTTTAGGCTGTTTGCTTTAATTTAAAGTCTTGTTAATAACCATGAGTTGTAGGAAATGAAGGCTCTGACAATGAAACTTGATAAAGTAAATTTTGACAGCCAGTTATATTTATTCAAATTGTAGATTGAGTTTATGAAAAAGTGACCACATTCTTTACATCTTGAATCTGGACTAGCGAGAGTACCCAGGGATAAAATGAGGGGTGGTGACTTTTGATCAATGGTAACGTATGAGAATCCAACCACGAGAGGCAGAAGGCCAAGGGAAGTGTTGGTAATGTGTGTAGAGGGTTTCTTGTATGGCTGACCCCTTGGAAAGAATGTCTGTCCACTTCATGCACTTACACACACCCAGTTTGGGCTGGACCAAGGTCAAGTCTGCAAAGTGTCACATTATCCTTGAGTTTATTATGATGTGGACTGGGGGACCAGTGACTGCTACTCCTAGTTCTGTGGTTTTCCAAAATACTCCATTAGTCTGGGGTTTGTTGTGGGTGCAGCAAAGTGCTGCCATTAGGTGAGGTGGTTGTCTGGGTCCGGGTAGACTTTCTGTCAACACACACACATGAAGAAACAAGTTTGTCTCACAGACGGGCATGGTGCATGGACCTAGGTGGTGCATTCACCATTTTGGATGTAGCAGGAAACAGGTGATGAGGCTGTGTTGTGCTGGTTTCTCTCTACCTATGTTATAGGGAAGATCCAGATGTCATATTTTGAAGTAACATCATGGAGACAGGGGTTAGAGCTAGGGTGATGATATTAAAGTAGGTAGGAAGAGGGTGGGACACAGATGTGCCGGTCTTTGTCTTAAATGCAAGTGTTTTTTTTGAGGCTGGAGGATCAGAATTCAATGAGACCTTCCATTTCAAACACTTTGCAAAACACAAAAGGTTTTGATAAAGGTTGGGTTAAATTCTCTTCTCCTTTCTCTCCTCTTTTTGACTTCTCTTACCAGTGTTTCTCGTCCATACGAAATGCAGATTTTTAATCTGGCAATAACAGTTTCCTCTAGATTTATGTCTATCTCTAGCTACATCTTTATCTCTACATATATGTGACTTAATTTTTTTTTTTTTTAGGTAAAACAAAGACGACCTTTGTTTAAGGAATGTGATTAGATGTTACATTTGGACAGAGGGGCTGAAAATAGACCTAATATGTTATTTAGTCAGGGATGATGCTCTATTGCAAGAATCACAAAAGTATTTTGGGGTGAAAGTATATCCAAGGAAATACTCTAAACCATTATCCAAGTCAGTTAATGATAAAAAATAAAGTATACATTCTTTAGAGAAAACAATCTCTCTCTGATAATTCAGTGGCAGATGCATTCTGTGAACTGCTGTTTATGTTTCTTTAAATAGCGGCATTATTGCAATGAGATGCAAGTTATAAATCAACTCTGCCATTTTACAGTTTTCTGAATATACACAATATTCATACATGTAAAAAAGAAAAGAATAGTACAAAAGTGTTAATGCACAGGGTCAGGATTAGAGGTAGCAATCTCTCATGATTGATACTGTTAACTCTTGCTCTTTAAAGAACTGTGGTCAAATATATGCAACAGAATATGTACCATTTCAACCACTGTAAGTGTACAATTGCGTGTGAATACATTCACAATGTTTGATGATGTTACAGTTTGAAAATTAAAACTTTGTAATTAATTGCTTCCAAATCAAAATTTTGTGTTTCCGTCTACTTGTAGAAGGAAAAGATGGAAAAACAAGATTAAAAAAAAATGGGTGGGAGATTGAGGAATATACAAACTTGATTAAAATTTTAGATGAAGTTTTTTGTTTTGTTTTTACTGACACTGTACGTTTTATTTTTTTCTGTTGGTTTCATAAAATCCTAAAACACTATCCTAAAATCAGATGGAGTGAAAAGCAATTACATTTTGTAGATGTAAAATGCTTTTTGAAATTGATATTTCTTCTCTTTTATGACTAAGCTCTTGGCTAGAAAAATGTGGCAATAACACATCAGAAATATGTTATATTTAAAAGGAGAGTTCATTGTTGTATCAAAGCTTATAATACAGTTTTAGGCTTTAGACTTGGAAGATACGTTAGTGATCACCAAGTCTGAATCCCTCATTTTATAAGCAAGGAAAATGAGGTCGGTAAGGATTTATCTACCCATCTCTTCACCTAGAACCTGATTTGTTCTACAAAGTATTTTAAAGTGGTTTACAAGGATACATAAAAGATAGAAAGGTAACATTGGAAGTAGGTGAAAAAGGCAAGGGGGAAAAAAGAGCAGGATCATAAAAAGTGTAGCCAGAGCTGAAACTAACTCAGAAATGCACGCTGTTAAATCCTAAGCATTTGGTAGGGCATAACCTCAGATTAGACTCTAAGTCTTCTACTGGTCAGTGTATAGAAGGAAATCTGATTAGCTAAGCAATTCACCACCTAATTGTTCAGAAGATGGACCACAATTTACAACACAAGGAAGCAATGTCTCTTGAGAGTCTTATGAAGAGGGCACATTTTCTAAATCAGTAGCTTCTTCACGGACTTCACTGCAGGAGACAGAGTAACAGATTCCTAGGGCTGTTTCTCATGCAGCCTGACTGGGTCTCACCTGGGTGCAATTCAGTAAAAGTTCTCCTTGAATGATCTGAGGCCTTCTCCTTCAGTCCTGGGAAGGACACTGGCGTGTTGAGTCCCACACAGGGCAGCTGGAGCTTCTTTCTCAGTCAGCCATCAGGGACTCAAGCTGTGATTTTCCAATTGGTTGAGAAGAGCCTATGAGTTGGCATCGTGAGACTTCCTGGAATTCAGGTTTCCTCTAAATCAGTGTTTTGCAAACATAGTTTGGGCATGTGAATCTTCTGGGATGCTTGTTAATGCAGATTTCTCTACCTCATGTACGTTGATGATTCAGCAAGTCTAGGCAGGGCCCAGGAATCTTTGTGTGACACAAGTGTGAGGAGCCACACTTTGAGAAATGCTGGACCATCTTTTCTTGGAAAGGGGATTGGTTACTTGATCATTGAAGTGTGGTGTATCTATGCTGCAGCTGCAGTCTTTATAGGAGTTTTCTCCTCCCTGTTTTCTGCCTTCCCAGCTTCCTCCCTCTCCTCCTCTAACTCCATATTGAATGCATTTTAAATAATTGCTACTTTCAGAGCTCTGGTTAGAACTGAGATTTCCTGAGTTACCCCAGGCAAATGCACGGCATTAGCAATTTTCTTAATGTTTCTTTGCAGTGTTATTGAGAAAATGGGGAAGGGAAAAGTAAGGGATTTGCTCTGATCCAAGGAGAAATCTGACTTCACTGGGATTAGGAGCTTTTGACTCCTAATCAAGCTTTCTGACTTTGTGTGACTCTATTTCTCCAAATTTTTATGGCCATTACAGAAGGGAGGCATAACAATGAGAAGTGGAGTAGTGTAGAAGAGACACAGACTCCTGGATAGGAGGAATGTTTCATCCCTGATAATGTTTTAGAATTGTCCACAAGGTGATTTTTTAAAAAGGGAACAAATTTTAGTCAGGTTTCTGATCGTTTTTAAATTCCTTACAGATACTCCCTTATTGCCTCTACCCAGGGTGGACAGCTTTCTTTCCTCTTCCTATGGTACATTACACTTGAGACCTTATTATAGGGTATGTGTGTTTGGGAGCAGGGGGCAGGAGGAGAGAGAATGAAGCAGGGAGAGAAGTCTTCATTCTATTGCTTTGTTCTAGCCTTGCTAATCAGACAGTGGTCTCTATACCAGCAGCATCTGGACATCACCTTGGAACTTGCCCAAAATGCCGAATCTCTGGCCTCATTCCAGATTTACTGAATCAGAATCTTCATTTTAATGAGATACTGAGTCATTCTTGCACATTAAAGTTTGTGAAGTGTTAGGATAGCACCTCTCAAAATCTTGTGAGCATTAGAATCACCTGCAGGGCAGAATGCTTGTTCAAACACAGATTGCAGAGATTCTGACTCAGTAGGTCTGACGTGGGACCCATGAATTCGCACTAACAAGCTCCAGGTGATGCTTGCAATGGCTGTACACACACTGAATAGTGAAGGTCAAAAATACTGCTTCTTTTTCTTTGTTTTTAGGAGACTTTATCTTTTAAAGTGGTTTCGGGTGAACAGCAAAATTGAGCAGAAAGTACAGAGATTTCCCATTTACCCCTTCCCCCAGGCACAGATAGTTTACCATTATCAACTGCCCCGCCAGGAAGTTACATTTGTTACAATTGCTAAACCTACATTGACACGTCATTATCACCCCAAGTCCGTAGTTTACATTAGGGTGCACTCTTGGTGTCCTACCTTCTATGTGTTTTGACAAATGTATCATGATATATATCCACCATTGTAATTTCATAAAGAATAGTTTCATAGCCCTAAAAATCCTCTGTGCTCCACCCATTCATCCCTCCCTCCCCCGAATCCCCGGCAACCAATGATCTTTTTTACTGTTTATTTAGTTTTGCCTTTTCCAGTGTCATATAGGTGTCTGTTCAAATCTTTTGCCCAATTTTTAATTGGATTGTTTAGTTTCTTATTGTTGAGTTACAAGAGTTGTTGAGTGAAAAAAATGCACAACGTGAGAGTAGTGAGTTAAGTTTTATTTGGGGCAAAATGAGGACTATAGCCTGAGAGACAGCCTCTCAGATAGCTCTGAGGGGCTGCTCCGAAGAGGTAGTGGGGGAGGTCAGTATATATGTGATTTTAGTGAAGGTGGATACCTGCAGCCAAGCACATATTTTAGCAGAAAGCTGATAGTCATGAGGGGCAGATGTCTCCGATAATGATTTTAGTGCTTTTCTAGATATGAGGAGATGCGAGAATTTGGGCTCATAAAATGTTCTGAAAATATCTGTCTGAAAGCCTGTTCTGCTAGTTTTTCCCAGAGCACAGAGTGCCTCATTCCTGATCTCTGCCCTGAACTCGTTTCAGGGTGTATTGAAGGTCAGCGACTGCAGTGGCTAGTGACTTCATTCTTGTAGAAACAGATGGCAAGTGATAATTTTCAGTTGGCAGAGTTCTTTGTATATTTTGGATAACTGTCCTATATATCTTTGGTAAATATTTTCTCCCGGTCTTCTCATTCGCTTGACAAAACACTGCTTCTTAAATGGGCCACATAGAATCACCCAGAGAGTTTCAAAAGATACTGATTTCTTGGAACTCATCCCTACAGATTATGATATAATCAGTCAGCATAGGGCCAGGGAATCAGAATTTTAAAAAACCTCCTCAGGGGATTCTTATGTAGTTCAAGTTTGAGAAGCACTCCCCTAGAACACTGTTGCTTAAACTTGGGTATACAGTGTAATCACATGGCAAGTTTTTGTTTTTTAAATACTGATGCCTCCGTCTCACATCCAGAGATTCTATTTTTTTCTTCTTCATGTTTTAGACACTGTTTATTCCATGTGTAGAATATAATTGCCCTTTTAAAAACTCATCTCAAAGAAGATGAATTGAAATGTAATTTTTTTTTTTTACAGCTACCTTAACCTTCTTTTGTTTAACATATGCCTGGTATATCTTTTTTTTAACATCTTTATTGGAGTATAATTGCTTTATAATGGTGTGTTAGTTTCTGCTTTATAACAAAGTGAATCAGTTATACACATACATATATCCCCATATCTCTTCCCTCTTGCATCTGTCTCCCTCCCACCCTCCCTATCCCACCCCTCTAGGTGGTCACAAAGCATCAAGCTGATCTCCCTGTGCTATGTGGCTGCTTCCCACTAGCTATCAATTTTACATTTGGTAGTGTATATATGTCCATGCCACTCTCTCACTTTGTCCCAGCTTATCCTTCCCCCTCCCCGTGTCCTCAAATCCCTTCTCTAGTAGGTCTGTGTCTTTATTCCTGTCCTGCTCCTAGGTTCTTCATGACCTTTTTTTTTTAGATTCCATATATATGTGTTAGCATACGGTATTTGTTTTTCTCTTTCTGACTTACTTTACTCTGTATGACAGACTCTAGGTCCATCCACCTCACTACAAATAACTCAATTTCGTTTCTTTGTATGGCTGAGTAATATTCCATTGTATATATGTGCCACATCTTCTTTATCCATTCATCTTTTGATGGACACTTAGGTTGCTTCCATGTCCTGGCTGTTGTAAGTAGAGCTGCAATGAACATTTTGGTACATGACTCTTTTTGAATTATGGTTTTCTCAGGGTATATGCCCAGTAGTGGGATTGCTGGGTCATATGGTAGTTCTATTTGTAGTTTTTTAAGGAACCTCCATACTGTTCTCCATAGTGGCTGTATCAATTTCCATTCCCACCAACAGTGCAAGAGGGTTCCCTTTTCTCCACACCCTCTCCAGCATTTATTGTTTGTAACATCCAGAGGTTCTGATTTGATTAGCATGGGTTCAATCTGGGTATTCAAGATTTTTAAAGGTCCCTGGGTGATTTTAATGTGAATCAAAGTTTGAGAACCACTGCCCTAGAGTGAACTCTTCAGTAATGCCAGAACTATCAACACTGACAAGTGCCTCTGAGAATAACAAAAAATTCTCCATTATGTGAAGGAATTAGTAATAATTTGTCTGTTTCTCAGTGCGTGCCATGGCATATTCTTGGGGAGCAGAGTGTGGGCTCTTTGGCCAAGTGTTGTTGAGCTTTAAGTTCACACTGTCATTTGGCTACCAAATTGCTAGTCACCGGGATAGAGAAGACAAGGTAGTTTCACCTCTTGGTGATGGTACAAAAATGATTACCATGTGGGGGTAAATTGTCCTTCCTGTACTCCACATGATAAGAACAGAGAACAGTTCGACATTACCACTTGGTTTCTTCCTTTTCAGCTTTGAGGAGACCCAAAGGGCATAACCATCCACATGGAGGACTGTGGGCGATAGAGGATGTGCTGGGTTGAGAGGACAAGGGGAGATGTGATGGAGGCATGAGATGATAGGGACCTGAAGGTCCTGAGGCAGAAAATGTTCATAGGGAAGAGAATGTGAGGCTCCCAGGGATGGCAAGGTGTCAGAAAATATAAGATCAATGAGAGGAGAAAAGGGTTGATGATAAGATCTATAATGACCACAAAACACAGAATCAAGCCATTTATTTGGAAATGTATATTTTGTCTTTTAGTACACATTTTCACGAAGGATAGTGTGTTGAAATTAATGAATAAAATTTTATCTAACCTCATGAAATGGGTTGGCATCTTTGCTTGATCTCCTGTTTACCTACTACTTCCTGAAATGTAGGTCCTTGGAGAATCTCATGAGATGAGTACTTTTGGTGTTATTATTGTTAGTGGTTTCCAAAATTTTATTGGAGAAACCATCCTGGAAAATAAATTGCATTGTTACATTTGATAGTTTCTATTAACATTTTAATTTTTGATCTCATGTTATCTGGAGGAGATTTTAATTTTTAATCTCATGTTATCTATTTTTTTGTTTCCTGGAGGAAAAAAAAAGCTAAAGAGAAATAAAGCATGGGCTTTAATGATATGTGGAAATAGTTGAGAAAATGAACTTCTAAGGTCAAATTTTCCTCAGCTTCCACAGTGGAACCAAGAACTGAACTTGGAGATAGATACTCAAAAACACCACTCCCACCTAATCATCTGGGATTCAGGGCTGTCTCTGTGAAGGCTCAAAGAGAGCGAGTAGGCTTATAGTTGAAGGCGAACTTACAGGTGCTTTATTAATGAAGGAAGAAATTACAGTGGAATTGAAACGCTGTATTTCCCATATGAATCTGAAAGGAACAGTCTAAGGGGAAAAAGGAAATATCCAAGGGCTGAGTACATTATGCTTTTTGAGTGTGTTCCAGTAGAAACATGATGTCATAGTATATTGATTTAATGACCAAATCACTGAATGTAGAAACTGTAATTAAATATACTCTTGAGAACATAATTAGGCAGGTAGTACTATTATTCAATGAATAATGAGAACTAAAAAATTTAAGTAATAAAAGCAGGGAAAAGAGCCTTTGGACAGGTACTGTTTAAGAACTAAAAAATTTAAGTCATAAAAGCAGGGAAAAGAGCCTTTGGACAGGTACTGTTTTCTAAGAATCCAAATTTCCTTTTATTAAAAATACTTCTCAAAGTGAATCTCCTGATGTATTTTCCCATTGAGAGCTTTCCCTCCTCAGTTTGCCTTGTCTTAGAAGCTGTTGAGTTTTCTTTTTTTAAAATCCCTCTCATCTTTTCACTAAGGTTTCTATACCAGCCTCTTTGTATCCTCCTGGACTTTACATCTGTCCTATTGTACCGTCTGCTGCCTCCTAGTTGAGTCAACAATGGTAATAGATGTGAATTCTGCATTCAAGATAATAGCACATTTGGGGGCATGTCTTCAATCTTATTCTTTTCCAAATGTAACAGATTTTGATAGCCACATGCTTCTGACCTGACAGCACTGCCCTAATATTTGAAAAGAAAACAGTGAACAGTTGTTCATTATTATATATCTTTGGCATCTGTATTATTTGATATAGAACATAATTTAAAAAACTGGACTGTTGATATTCTTATATAGCTAACTATGCATTCATATGATTTTGAAAATATTTTGATGATAAGTGAAATAAACCCTCAAGAAGGATATACAATCTTTCTTCAAAAACACACAATTTTAGTTTCTAGTAACATCACAAATAGGAGTGGCAAAGGAAAAATTGTGCACATTATAAGCTAAGGCACTGTGCTTTAATTTTTATGCCCTTGATTTTTCAGGCCAAATCAAGGGAGAAAATAGCACATTTCAAAATGCCTGAAAATATTCACATGGTAAGTTGTTTATTTAAATCAGGGTAATTTAGTGTGTTACACTATGTGTCAAGAGCCACATTACAATGCCATAAAACATCTCATAAATCACAAAGGAGGTACCAAGAATGAAGGAACGGCAGAGGAAATTTTAAGAGACATTGTAATAGCACAATTGGCAGTACAGATTGTTGAGTTCTTAACAGACCAGAATGATGCAGTTTTTGCCAACAATAATAGGGAGGAAAAACACTTTCCATGGTAAATCCAAGTACTAGAAGAGTATGGTTGTATGGCTATTAAAGAGCCCATGGAGACAACTTAAAAGAAAGCATGCTTTATTAGAGGTACTTTGCAAAGATTCACAGATATCTACAAATTACTTAAATGAATGACCAAGGGCTAGTAGGCATGATGTTTATTTCAAAGTTTGATTCAGGTTTATGACAATGGATAAGGTAAATTATTTTTAATTTATATGCCTCAAGGAACTTCACACAGCAACACTTCCAAAGATTCTAAAATTTATAACAGCTTATGAATTTTCTAAAGGTGGTATATTAGTTAGCTTTTATTTTCGTAACACAACCCCAATAGCTCAGTGGCTTATAAGAACAAACATTTATTTCTAACTTGTATTGCAAGAGGGCTGCAAGTCGACTGAGATGTCTTGGCTGGGCTCAACTGGGATTATTAGCTCCATCTATCTTCCCATTCCAGGACCCAGGCTGAAAGAGCAGCCCCTAGCTGGTTTATGCTAATCTCACAGCAGAAGGCAGAACACAGGAGAGAAAGAGCCTATCCATGAGAGCATAATCTATATCTCTGATAGGTGGCATAAAGTCTGCTCCCATTCTGTTGGCCAAAGCAAGTCACAAGGCCAAGTCCAAAGTCAGTGAGGTTGGAAGTACATCCATCCTACAGTAAAGAATGGTGAAGGTGAGGAGGAAATGAGTAACTGAGAACAGATAATACAATCTAACACTGTTGGTAAAAATTAACATTTTGGGGAGGTTTCTCTAATAAAAATCTGTCAGTGATCACTGATAATCTCCTGTAGTATAATCTACAATTTATTCTAAATCCTTATTGTATTCCCCTTTCCTGAAGCATTTGACAATTACCTGTTTGAAACTTTTTCTTCTTTTTGGTTCTATAGTATTTTTCCTGGTTCCCTTCTTACCCATCTGAAGACCTCTGTATGCCTTCGTTAGTTATCTTTCTTCCTGTGGTTCTAGAAATAAGATTTCCCACTTGACCTTTCATTGGCCCTCTTATTGCTAAGCAATTCCAACACCAAAAACTCTTATGATTTCAGTGAGCTTTTCTATGTGGAAATAACTCAAATGACTTTCTGCAGCCCTGACTTTGTACTTCCACCTGCCTTCTGGGATCTCTGTTTGAATGGCTTTTGACACTTTGAATTCAATATTGTCATATGTCATATATCAGTATTGTCACTCGTCATCTTTACATCTAGATGTGTCCTTCCTGATCTCCTGATTTCTAATGTCAGCACCATTTTCCAGGTCATTCTGATTCAAACCTATGAGTTGTATTTGACTCCTCCCTCCTTCCACATCCAATCAATGAATGCTAAGTCATAGGATATTTCATCATCACAGTGTTTCCTATAACTATCCACTTATTTTTTCCCACCACCTTCATTCTTCATTCTAGCCCAACCACTTTAAAATAATTGTCTCCTCTCCTTCTTTGTTCTACCCCCTTTAGCTTCTTATTTGTCACCAAATAAGTTCTATGAGATCAGAGCTCATAGAACTTTCTAGTTACCCTCTGTGTCTAAATCAGTCACACATTTACACTGAAATACAAGAATTTTCACAGTATGTTTCTAACGCAACTTTTTGAGGTTATCTTCTAAAAGTTAATATTAACTGAAGCTCCTGTCAAAACAGGCAACTTGATATTACGTGAACACATCCAGTATTTCCCACTTACTTATCTTTAATCTGCTGTTTTTTTTTTCTTTCGGGTATATACTCCTGGCTCCAATTTTTGTTCAGGTGCTACATGTACTTTTTTTTTTTTTTTTAAACATCTTCATTGGAATATATATTGCTTTCCAATGGTATGTTAGTTTCTGCTTTATAAAAAAGTGAATCCATTATGCATATAAATATGTCCCCATATTTCTTCCCTTGGCATCTCCCCCCCTCCCACCCTCCCTATCCCACCCCTCTAGGTGGTTATAAAGCACTGAGCTGATCTTCCTGTGCTATGAGGCTGCTTCCCACTAGCTAGCTATTTTATGTTTGGTAGTGTATATATGTCCATGCCACTCTATCACTTTATTCCAGCTTACACTTCCCCCTCCTCGTATCCTCAAGTCCATTCTCTAGTAGGTCTGTGTCTTTATTCCCGTCTTGCCCCTAGGTTCTTGATGACCATTTTTTTGGTTTGTTTTTTAGATTCCATATATATGTGTTAGCATATGGTATTTGTTTTTCTCTTTCTGACTTACTTCACTCTGTATGACAGACTCTAGGTCCATCCACCTCACTACAAATAACTCAATTTCGTTTCTTTTTATGGCTGAGTAATATTCCATTGTATATATGTGCCACATCTTCTTTATCCATTCATCTGTCTGTGGACACTTAGGTTGCTTCCATGTCCTGGCTATTGTAAATAGAGCTGCAATGAACATTGTGGTACATGACTCTTTTTGAATTCTGGTTTTCTCAGGGTATATGCCCAGTAGTGGGATTGCTGGGTCGTATGGTAGTTTTATTTCTAGTTTTATAAGGAACCTCCATACTGTTCTCCATAGTGGCTGTATCAATTTACATTCCCACCAACAGTGCAAGAGGGTTCCCTTTTCTCCACACCCTCTCCAGCATTTATTATTTGTAGATTTTTTGATGATGGCCATTCTGACTGGTGTGAGGTGATATCTCATTGTAGTTTTGATTTGCATTTCTCTAATGATTAATGATGTTGACCATTCTTTCATGTGTTCGTTGGCAATACATATGCCTCTTTGGAGAAAAGTATATATAGGTCTTCGGCCCATTTTTGGATTGGGTCGTTTGTTTTTTTTGTTATTGAGCTGCATGAGCTGCTTGTAAATTTTGGAAATTAATCCTTTGTCAGTTGCTTCATTTGCAAATATTTTCTCCCATTCTGAAGTTTGTCTTTTCATCTTGTTTATGGTTTCCTTTGCTGTGCAAAAGCTTTTAAGTTTCATTAGGTCCCATTGTTTATTTTTGTTTTTATTTCCATTTCTCAAGGAGGTGGGTCAAAAAGGATCTTGATGTGATTTGTGTCATAGAGTGTTGTGCCTATGTTTTCCTCTAAGAGTTTTATAGTGTCTGGCCTTACATTTAGGTCTCTAATCCATTTTGAGTTTATTTTTGTGTATGGTGTTAGGGAGTGTTCTAATTTCATTCTTTTATGTGTAGCTGTGCAGTTTTCCCAGCACCATTTATTGAAAAGGCTGTCCTTTCTCCATTGTTTATTCTTGCCTCTTTTATCAAAAATAAGGTAACCATATGTGTGTGGGTTTATCTCTGGGCTTTCTATCCTGTTCCATTGATCTATATTTCTGTTTTTATGCCAGTACCATAGTGTCTTGATTACTGTAGCTCTGTAGTATAGTCTGAAGTCATGGAGCCTGATTCCTCCAGTTCCATTTTTCTTTCTCAAGATTGCTTTCGCTATTTGGAGTCTATTTGTGAAATTTTTTGTTCTAGTTCTGTGAAAAATGCCAGTGGTAATTTGATAGGGATTGCATTGAATCTGTAGATTGCTTTGGGTACTACAGTCATTTTAATAATGTGGATTCTTCCAATCCAAGAACATGATATATCTCTCCATCTGTTTGTATCCTCTTTAATTTCTTTCATCAGTGTCTTATATTTTTCTGCCTACAGGTCTTGTCTCCTTAGCTAGGTTTATTTCTAGGTATTTTATTCTTTTTGTTGCAATGGTAAATGGGAGTGTTTTCTTAATTTTTCTTTCAGATTTTTCATCATTGGTGTATAGGAATGCAAGAGATTTCTGTGCATTAACTTTGTATCCTGCTACTTCACCAAATTCATTGATTAGCTCTAGTAGTTTTCTGGTAGCATGTTTAGGATTCTCTATGTATAGTATTATGTCATCTGCACACAGTGACAGCTTTACTTCTTTTCCGATTTGGATTCCTGTTATTTCTTTTTCTTCTCTGATTGATGTAGCTAAAACCTCCAAAACAGTGTTGAATAATAGTGGTGAGAGTGGGCAACCTTGTCCTGTTCCTGAACTTAGTGGAAATGGTTTCAGTTTTTCACCATTGAGGATGACGTTGGCTGTGAGTGTGTCACATATGGCCTTTATTATGTTCAGGTAAGTTCCCTCTATGCCTACTTTCTGGAGAGTTTTTATCATAAATGGGTGTTGAATTTTGTCAAAAGCTTTCTCTGCATCTATTGAGATGATCATATGGTTTTTCTCCTTCATTTTGTTAATATGGTGTATCATGCTGATTGATTTTGCGTATATTGAAGAATCCTTGCAATCCTGGGATAAACCCCACTTGATCATGGTGTATGATCCTTTAACTGTGCTGTTGGATTCTGTTTGCTTGTATTTTTTTGAGAATTTTTGCATCTATGTTCATCAGTGATATTGGCCTGTAGTTTTCTTTCTTTGTGACATCTTTGTCTGGTTTTGGTATCAGGGTGATGGTGGCCTTGTAGAATAAGTTGGGAGTGTTCCTACCTCTGCTATATTTTGGAAGAGTTTGAGAAGGATAGGTGTTAGCTCTTCTCTCAATGTTAGATAGAATTCGCCTGTGAAGCCATCTGGTCCTGGGCTTTTGTTTCTTGGAAGGTTTTTAATCACAGTTTCAATTTCAGTGCTTGTGATTGGTCTGTTCATATTTTCTGTTTCTTCCTGTTTCAGTCTCGGAAGGTTGTGCATTTCTAAGAATTTGTCCATTTCTTCCAGGTTGTCCATTTTATTGGCATAGAGTTGCTTGTAGTAATCTCTCATGATCCTTTGTATTTCTGCAGTGTCAGTTGTTACTTCTCCTTTTTCATTTCTAATTCTATTGATTTAAGTCTTCTCCGTTTTTTTCTTGATGAATCTGGCTCTCGGTTTATCAATTTTGTTTATCTTCTCAAAGCACCACCTTTTAGTTTTATTGATCATTGCTACCGTTTTCTTCAATTCTTTTTCATTTATTTCTGATCTGATCTTTTTGATTTCTTTCCTTCTGCTAACTTTGGGGTTTTTTTGTTCTTCTTTCTCTAATTGCTTTAGGTGTAAGGTTAGGTTGTTTATTTGAGATGTTTCTTGTTTCTTAAGGTAGGATTTTACTGCTATAAACTTCCCTCTTAGAACTGCTTTTACTGCATCCCACAGGTTTTGTGTCGTCGTGTTTTCATTGTCATTTGTTTCTAGATATTTTTTGATTTCCTCTTTGATTTCTTCAGTGATCTCTTGGTTATTAAGTAGTGTATTGTTTAGCATCCATGTGTTTGTATTTTTTACAGATTTCTTCCTGTAATTGATATCTAGTCTCATAGTGTTGTGGTCGGAAAAGATACTTTATACCATTTCAGTTTTCTTAAATTTACCAAGGCTTGATTTGTGACCCAAGATATGATCTATCCTGGAGAATGTTCCAAGAGCACTTGAGACGAAAGTGTATTCTGTTGTTTTTGGATGGAATGTCCTATAAATATTAATTAAGTCCATCTTTTTTAATGTATCATTTAAAGCTTGTGTTTCCTTTTTTTTTTCATTTTGGATGATCTGTCCATTGGTGAAAGTGGAGTGTTAAAGTCCCCTACTATGATTGTGTTACTGTCGATTTCCCCTTGTATGGCTGTTAGTATTTGCCTTATGTATTGAGGTGCTCCTATGTTGGGTGCATAAATATTTACAATTGTTATATCTTCTTCTTGGTATGATCCCTTGGTCATTATGTACTGTCCTTCTTTGCCTCTTGTAATAGTCTTTGTTTTAAAGTCTGTTTTGTCTGATATGAGAATTGCTACTCCAGCTTTCTTTAGATTTCCATTTGCATGGAATATCTTTTTCCATCTCCTCACTTTCAGTCTGTATGTGTTCCTAGGTCTGAAGCTGGTCTCTTGTAGACAACATATATGTGGGTCTTGTTTTTTTTATCCATTCAGCCAGTTTATGACCTTTGGATGGACCATTTAATCCATTTACAATTAAGGTAGTTATCGATATGTATGTTCCTATTACCATTTTCTTAATTGTTTTGGATTTGTTACTGTAGGTCTTTTCCTTCTCTTCGTTTCCTGCCTAGAGAAGTTCCTTTAGCATTTGTTGTAAAGCTGGTTTGGTGGTGCTGAATTCTCTTAGCTTTTGCTTGTCTGTAAAGGTTTTAATTTCTCCATCAAACTGAATGAGATCCTTGCTGGGTAGAGTAATCTTGGTTGTAGGTTTTTCTCCTTCATCACTTTAAATATGTCCTGCCAGTCCCTTCTGGCTTGCAGAGTTTCTGCTGAAAGATCAGCTGTTAACCTTATGGGGATTCCCTTGTATATTATTTGTTGTTTTTCCCTTGCTGCTTTTAATATTTTTTCTTTGTTTTTGACAGTTTGATTAATATGTGTCTTGGCGTATTTCTCCTTGTATTTATCTTGTATGGGACTCTCTGTGCTTCCCGGACTTGATTAACTATTTCCTTTCCCATATTAGGGAAGTTTTCAACTATAATCTCTTCAAATATTTTCTCAGTCCCTTTCTTTTTCTCTTCTTCTTCTGGGACCCGTATAATTCGAGTCTTGGTGCATTTAATGTTGTCTCAGAGGTCTCTGAGACTGTCCTCAATTCTGTTCATCCTTTTCTCTTTATTCTGCCCTGCAGTAGGTATTTCCACTATTTTATCTTCCAGGTCACTTATCCCTTCTTCTGCCTCAGTTGCTCTGCTATTGATACCTTCTAGAGAATTTTTAATTTTATTTATTGTGTTGCTCATCACTGTTTGTTTGCTCTTTAGTTCTTCTAGGTCCTTATTAAACATTTCTTGTATTTTCTCCATTCTATATCCAAGATTTTGGATCATCTTTACTATCATTATTCTGAATTCTTTTTCAGGTAGCCTGCCTATTTCCTCTTCATTTGTTAGGTCTGGTGGGTTTTTGCCTTGCTCCTTCATTTGCTGTGTTTCTCTGTCTTTGCATTTTGCTTAACTTACTGTGTTTGGGTTCTCCTTTTCACAGGCTGCAGGTTTGTAGTTTCTTTTGTTTTTGGTGTCTGTCCCCAGTGGCTAAGTTTGCTTCAGTGGGCTGTATAGACTTCCTGGTGGAGGGGACTAGTGCCTGTGTTCTGGTGGATGAGGTTGGATCTTGTCTTTCTGGTGGGCAGGTCCACGTCTGGTGGTGTGTTTTGGGGTGTGTGTGGCCTTATTATGATTTTAGGCAGCCTCTCTGCTAATGGATGGGGTTGTGTCCCTGTCTTGCTAGTTGTTTGGCATAGGGTGTCCAGCACTGTAGCTTGCTGGTTGTTGAGTGGACCTGGGTCTTGGCGTTGAGATTGAGATCTCTGGGAGAATATTCACCGTTTGATGTTACATGGAGCTGGGAGGTCTCTGGTGGACCAATGTCCTGAACTTGGCTCTCCCACCTCAGAAGCACAGCCCTGACAGCTGGCTGGAGCACCAAGAGCCTGTCCTCCACGCGGCTCACAATAAAAGGGAGAAAAGAAAAGAATGAAAGAAAGAAGAAGATAAAATAAAATAAAGTAAAATAAAATAATTATAATGAAAAATAAAAAATAATTATTAAAAATTTTTTTTTAAGTAATAAAAAAGAAAGAAAGAATAGATTATCCAGGCCAAAAAACAAATCCACCAGTGCTAACAAGTGCTAAAAACTATACTAAAAGAAAAACAAAAAGCAACAACAAAAAAAGGACAGACAGAACCCTTGGACAGCTGGTAAAAGCAAAGCTATACAGACAGAATCACACACTGAAGCACAGACATACACACTCACAAAAAGAGAAAAAGGAAAAAAAATATATATCGTTGCTCCCAAAGTCCACCTCCTCAATTTGGGATGAATCGTTGTCTACTCCTGTATTCCACAGGTTAGGGTACATCAAGTTGATTGTGGAGCTTTAATCGTCTTCTCCTGAGGCTGCTGGGAGAGATTTCCCTTTCTCTTCTTTGTTCGTACAGCTGCCGGGGTTCAGCTTTGGATTTGGCTCTGCCTCTGCGTGTAGGTCACCTGAGGGCGTCTGTTGCCGCTCACCCAGGACGGGGTTAAAGGAGCCGCTGATTCGGGGGCTCTGGCTCACTCAGGCCGCGGGGAGGGAGGGGTATGAAGTGCGGGGCGAGCCTGCGGCAGCAGAGGCCACTGTGACGTTGCACCAGCCTGAGGCGCGCCATGCGTTTTCCCGGGGAAGTTGTTCCTGGATCCTGGGACCCTGGCAGTGGTGGGCTGCACAGGCTCCCCGGAAGGGAGGTGTGGAGAGTGACCTGTGCTCACACACAGGCTTCTTGGTGGCGGCAGCAGCAGCCTTAGCGTCTCATGCCCGTCTCTGGGGTCCGTGCTGATAGCCGCGGCTCGTGCCTGTCTCTTGAGCTCCTTTAAGCAGCGCTCTTAATCCCCTCTCCCCGCGCACCAGGGAACAAAGAGGGAAGAAAAAGTCTGGACCTGCCAAAGAGGCAAGAGACTTTTTCCCAAACTCCCTCCTGGCTAGCCTTGGTGCACTAACCCCTTCAGGCCGTGTTCACTCCGCCAGTCCTCCCCCTGAGCTTCCACCGAAGCCCAAGCCTCAGCTCCCAGCGCCGCCCGCCCCGGCGGGGGAGCAGACAAGCCTCTCGGCTGGCCGGCACCGATCCTCTGTGCGGGAATCTCTGAGCTTTGCCCTCTGCACCCCTGTGGCTGCGCTCTCCTCCGTGGCTCCGAAGCTTCCCCCCTCCGCCACCCGCAGTCTCCGCCCGCGAAGGGGCTTCCTAGTGTGTGGAAACCTTTCCTCCTTCACAGCTCCCTCCCACTGGAGCAGGTCCTGTCCCTATTCTTTTGTCTCTGTTTTTCTTTTTTCTTTTGCCCTACCCAGGTACGTGGGGAGTTTCTTGCCTTTTGGGAGGTCTGAGGTCTTCTGCCAGTGTTCAGTAGATGTTCTTTAGGAGTTGTTCCACGTGTAGAAGTATTTCTGGTGTATCTGTGGGGAGGAAGGTGATCTCCGTGTCTTACTCTTCCGCCATCTTCGCTACATGTACTTTTAAAGTTCAGTCTCAACCAGAAGATTCCTTCTAAGAACTTTGTTCAATAGCACTTGGTTTGCATCTCTCTAGTACAGAGATTTGCTTTGTGTTCCAGTGATTTCTAAAATTATTCCTTCAATGAGACTACTGTTTTGGGAGGGACCACAAGTGGGTATTACTCATTGTAATTCCTGTAGCATCTAGCTCAGAGCTCTGTATATAGTAAATTAATAAATTAATAAAAGTAATAATTTAAGAGCTTGAACTGGGAGGCAGACTGACTCTCTAGCACTGTAAATGTTAATTATAATTTTTTTGTCATTAAACCTTTATTTAGTGCTCATAGAATATGGTTACATTTGAAACCGTTTTATATTATTTTCTACCTTGTTTGTAAAGTAATTTTAAATGAGAACAAGCACAATTTACACAGGGATAATTGAGAAATTATTTATTTTCCTATTTACAATGGACATTCATTATAATCCTTTTTTGGGGCAGTGGGGTAAAAATCCATTCTTTGCACAAGTTAATTTCTCTTTTGGGTGTTTAGGCTTAGCCTATACAGCAAAGAAATTTCTTGAAACAAATTATCTCTGCATCCTGCAAAAGATCATTAAAATAACTGTGAATCTCCTTAGAAGGCAAAGTTACCTACCGCATTATTGTCTTGCTTCACAGTGAACTCAGAGAGTTATTCAAAAATAGGTCAGGGAGTATCAGTACGTAGGTGGGAGAGTGAGGGCTGATCCACTCTCAGTTTCAGTTTCTAAGATATACATTTTAACTTCTCGTGTTTGCTATAAATAGTGATTAAATAATATAATTTTTGGAAATGCTAATATCTCAGAGTCATCACACCACGTTAATACAATTGGGAAATACTAAAATGGTTTTGATGTCTGAAAAAGAAGTGAATGTGCGCTTAAAAATTTGTTAAGAGGGTAGATCTCATGCTAAGTGTTCTTACCATAGAAAAAAGAAAAAAATGAAAACAAAATGAAAAAAGCCAAAGGGATGAAATAAAATTTTGGAGGTGATGGATATGTTTATTAATTTTATAATGGTGATATCATGGGTATATGCATATGTCTAAACTTATCAAATTGTATACATTAAATACATGTAGCATTTTGTGTATCAGTTATACTTCAGTAAAGTTGTATAACAAAACAAAACAAAAACATCTTGCATAGAACCTGAAACATTTTCAGGGTATAGTAACAATTTCCAGAAATCCTGAGAAGCCAGTGAAGGAAAAACCAGCATGATGACCTAAAATGAGGGCAGGCTTTGGAATAACATTATGTACACTTCCAATTTAAACTGTGTGAAGCATAGAAAAAGATAAAAGTTTCCCAATTCATTTTAAGCATAACCTTGACTCCAAAACTTTCCAAGCCTGAATAAAAAGAAAACCAGAGACCCATCTCATTTATGTGTATTGTTGCAAAAATTATTAATAAAATGTTGGCATGTTAAACTGAACACCAAAAAAACAAAGATTAAAAAATCATTATACTCCAGTGTGTTTTATTAACTTTGAACTTTTTTGGAAGAAATATAAAATTTGTGAATTTCCCACTGGATTTTCTTGTTATTAAACTTTCAAAATATTTTTGCAGTTACTGTCAGAAATAAAAGTACCACTTTTGTTTTTGTTCCCTCAATCCCCTTGTCTTTGGCGATTACTACAAAGAAATTTAAAATTACATTGAATCTCATTCCTTCGACCTCTAAATAACACCTAAATTTTGTATGCAAATATCTCCTTAACATAGTGAATTTTAAAACTTCCTTAAATACAGAGGTTTTGCCTTGTTCTTTAAAAAAATCCTCAAAACAAATACACAAATTAATTAAAATAAGGATGAGTAGGTGGTTAGATGTTTATATATTTAAAATAGCTTGTATTTACCTCACTTATAAAAACAATCGATCTTCAGATGTTAGGATTGAGAAGTATTTTTGCTTGTTCAAGTTGTACAAGAGGCAAAAACAATATAAATTTAAAATCACTTGTATAGGTATAAAATATTAAGTATAGGTGATAATTCACCCTTTATTGGCAACTAGCCATTTTCCTATATTATAGTTATTTAGCCACTTAGGGTCTTAAATTTCTTATCCATAAATGAAAGATGAGGGCTAGATGGTCTTTTAGGTTCCAAATCCTAACTTTTTTTAAACCCCAAACCAAAATTATTCTATGAATAGGACCCATAGATGGCAGTACCATATAATAAAAACAGTGGGAAAAAAATGATGTGTTTTGAACTTGTCCAGATTAGGAAAAACATAAAATTAAAACTCATCTATTTTGGGGTTTCAAATGGAAAAGAGAAAGCAAAAGCAAAATGGCCGTCATCATTATCACTTAATTTCTAGCTCCATGAGGTAAAGATGGGAGAAAAACTAAAGTTTGCCCATTTCTATATAAAAAATGCATTGAAGAGTAAACAATTAGGAGATTTCTAAAGGACTTAGAGACTACAACTCTGGTAGCAAAAAACTGGATTTTGAAAAAGCCACTGGAAATAATGCACCTACTGAAAGTAAAGGAGAAAACCAAAAACAAACAAACAACAACAAAAACCCCCGAAAAACTTAAACTGAAACGACATTTAACTGTGCAGTAAAAGCTTATTACTTTAGGATGATTTATAGGTAAAAACATGTACCTGACCTAATAAAAAATCTGCACTGTGGGATATTTTGAAATTAACATTCTTTTACTTCTGAATGGCATAAAGTATCTTAACCTAAGTTTACATTTTTTTTTCTCTTGGAGGACAGCGCAGTGACTGGCTTTGAAAATGACAAGGGATTGTTTATACAGCATTTTACATATCCATGGTAGAGTGGATGATTTTAGGAAATTTGAAGACAAATATAATCTGACCATGAAGAATGAGATTTCCAAATAAAGTCACAATTCAACCCATGCTTTTATTACCAATAAAATCACCCAATTCTTGTGGATTTGGAATTAACAAATTAAAATTTCATTAAGGAAAAATTCCTTGAAAGCTGTATTTGAATGTGCTATTAATATCTTACAGTGCATGTGAAATCAGGACATGTACAATATGTAAGACCAGGAAAGAGTTTTTCTCTTTCAAAGTGCTTTGTAAAGAACTTTCTCACATTATAAATTACCATCACCGTGATGAAACCGGACAGATAGCCAAGAAGCAGTTACTCACAAAGTATGAATTGTTCAGCCCTTTTATTTAATACTACTGGCCAGGGAAAGTGACTAACGCTCTTCACTCTAATAGGCATTAAGGGGCTGCACAACAAGGAGGAACTTCATTCAACTTTATAAGACATCAATGATGTTATGCTGTAAGAAAATGCAATACATATCTCATCATCAAAAGAGGTAAAGTAAATAATTATTATCCATGCAATTCACATTCTTAACAATTATAACATCGGTGTTCGGGGCTAAAATGTCTGTAATTCATACATTCAACAGGCATTCTTTCAGCACCATCTGTTCCTGTATGTTGGAACAAATGTGAAAATTTTATGCAGGGCAGTGTATTGCCCTCCGATTGCCTACAGTCTCATCGTCAGGCAGACACGTACACCTTGAAATAGATATAAGTGCAAGGCACATAGTGGAACATCAGAGTGGAGCTGGGGAGTTTCCTGGAGGTGGTGAGTTCTGGGCATCACGTGCAAAGGCAGGGAAATGAGAACTAGTTGTCTAGAGGGATGGCAGTGGGAGAGGCAGTGTTCCCCAT
Source organism: Tursiops truncatus (assembly GCF_011762595.2). Lineage (NCBI taxonomy): Eukaryota > Metazoa > Chordata > Mammalia > Artiodactyla > Delphinidae > Tursiops > Tursiops truncatus. The sequence goes on from NC_047047.1 coordinate 55,404,805, forward strand.
TGAAAATAGGTAACCTTCATGGCTCCTTTCCTAGCATGAACTTGTAGTGGACACCTTAACAGGCTTTATCCCTTCTAAGGCTACCTGTTCCAGTCTTCCCGTTCCCTGTTGCTAGTCATCGCTTAGGGGTCTGGTCCGTGTTTTCTGTCAGCTACATTGGGGTGGTTGTTTCTTAGACCTCACTCATACCTACAGATCTCTTACCATCCCCACTGCTCAGCATCCTCCACCCAAGACAGTCAGGGGGTCAGGGGGCAAGCATCGTGTGTGTGTGTGTGCATGTAGAACTAAAAAGATTTGCTTAATTAACAAAGTAGCACTAAAATCAATCAGGGTTGTGAGGTAAACGTAGGAGAACAGTAAGATCTTAAATGGACCAGAAAATACACCTGGATTTGGTGTGATAGAAAATAGTTGCTGAAAGATGCCGAGCAAAAAAGTGATGTAATGAATGTCATTTCATCACAATGTCTATTATTTGTAAGTAGCAGACTGGATAGGAAACTTGTCATCTGGATTAGACTGTAAGGTCCTTGAAGGTAGGATTCTTCCTTATGCTCTTAGGGGCCTCCTAGGAGGCCTGAGTTCCTAATCACTCAGTAAATACTGGCTGATTGAGAGTGAGGGAGTTCTTAAACTGTCTACTTTGAAATCATTTTGTCTCTTATGAAATATTTTGTATTAGCGTTCCCATTTTTATTTCCAGTCTTTCTCTGAAAGGGCGAATATGTTCAGACACAAAGTTAAGCAGAGCTTACTCAATGCTTTTTTTTTTCTGTATATCCTATTAATTTTTAAAAACAGTTAAGACATACACTCCTATTTGAAGTAGGCCTTTGCTATAGAACTGTGATTAAATTTTACTTTCTTCATCAAGAGTTTTTCATTTACCATTTTTTCTCACATTTTAATCTGCACTGGAGCACTCCACTTCTGACTGGGGAAGAGGGCCTTGGGTGAGCTTGCATTTCATTTACCTAATTCAAATCAGGCATATAAAGTGTCTTGATTTTCAAATATAAAAATATAATAGAGAGAGTACCATAATCAGCAGTAGAAGGTAATAAAAGCTCACGTTAAAAACTTGCAAATGACTCTGCTGGGCTTTCTTTTTGTATCATGGAAAGCTTGCTACTTAAAAATATAAACAGTGGCATGTTTTGATGTTAGTATAGTGTAGTGTACTTTCAGTATTTTCCTTCATTTTAAGGTGCTAATATGACCATAGGAGAACCTGCCTATTGTCAATTGACAGCTGTTACAGAGGCGTAGTCTACTTTATTTTCCTCTGAATTTTTTAGCTTTTATTAGATTTGATGTTTAAACACCGCTATACAAGTTCAAATATTACCACAAAATCAGGTAGAATAGCAGTAGTTAAAAAATATTTCAACTTTACCTCTGAAGACCTATTCTTTGTTACCATGCCTATACCAATACAGAAGTAGCTGTGGAGAATTTCCCTGTTTTTCCAAATTCAGAGGATAAGTAAAGTGGCTTGTGTTAAAGACACTTAGTTGATGCAAACAGTTATGATTTAGGAATATCTAAAGTTCTAAAATTAACTAAAATCATGGATAAAGGAGAGTAGAATAATCTCTTTTAAATTTAGATACAGTTGTCTCATTCATTCTTTGTTTTCTCCTCTGTTCTCCCCACAGTGCTTAGCACAATGGCTACATATAAAAAAAAGCCAGAAACATTTAGTAGAAAAATACACATGAAGTTAAAAAGTTAAGGTCAACATCAATTCTCTTGGGTCACTCATTATTGATGTCCTTTTATTTTTTAAAGACTTTTTTTTTTTAAACAGTTTTAGGTTTAGAACAAAATTGAGAGGTGGGTACAGGGTTTTCTCATATGTCCCCTGCCCCCGCCCATGCATAGCCTCCCCCATTATCAATATCAGTCGCCAGAGTGGTACATTTTTACCAAAGATAAACCTCCAGTGACCACAGTTTACCTTAGGGTTCACTTTTGGTGTTTTACATTCTGTGGGTTTGGACACATGTATAATGACATATCCATTTTGATAATGTCATACAGAGTATTTTCACTGTCCCAGAAATCCTCTGTGCTCTGCCTGTTGCTCTCTCCCTTGACCTCACTCCTGGAAACTACTCATCTTTTTATTGTCTCCATAATTTTGCCTTTTTCAGAATGTCACATCGTTGGAATCATATAGTATATGGCCTTTCAGATTGACTTGTTTCCCTTAATAATATGAATTTAAAGTTTCTCCATGTCTTTGCATGGCATAAAAGCGCCTTTATTTTGCGTGCTGACTAATATTCCATGGTCTGGGTGCACCATCCTTTATTCATCTATTCACTGAAGGACACCTTGGTTGCTTCTAATACTGATGCACTTTTCAGAATAAACCCACACATGTTACAATAGTATAAGAAAAGAATATCTGGTATCCAAAATGCCTTTTCTTCTTTTGTCTGGTTTCCAAATTAGTGATTTCATTCATTGTATCATAGCATTTTACAGTGGGGTTGAAGGGGAAGGTAGAGATGGTGGCAGACCTGTGATGAGTTTAGATATCATCTATTTTGAATCCATCATTTTAGTTGAGGATTACTGATAGTGTAAGAAATACAAAGCATCTGCTAGTGCAGACACATGTAGTCCTATTAAGACCCATGCCACTTAGCAGAATGGATTCATCTTTCTATTTCTGAGAGCTTTGATACAGCAAAGCATAGAGAGGCTGTTCAGGACCGTGGATATCCAGGCAGGTTTCGAAGAGGGTAGGATTTGTATCATGGAGAGAGAGAGAGAAACGAACTAAAAAAGGGGAGGTTGAGCACAAAGGATGGCAAACAGTTTTTCCTCCATGACCTACCTTTGTATTTACTGTATATAACCTGTCTTTATATTGAGTTCTATGGATTTTGTCCCCTTCTAGCTACTGTCTATTTCTCTGCTTCCCTTTTGAGAAGCAGAACTTCAAGAAAAATTTTCCATGCCCATTATCTCCAATTTATCTTTTCCCATCCTTGAATCGACTTCAAACAAGCTTTTATCCCTCACCACTCTAATGAAATAGATCAGTGGGCTTTATATTGCCAAAATCAAAGGTCACCTCTCAGTTCTTATCTTCCTTATCAGCTTCACTCGACACAGGTGATTATGCCTTCATTTTTTGGAACATTTTTTACATTTGATTTCTAGAAGTCTACTCTTCCCCATTTTCCTCCTACTTCACTGGTTACTGTCTTTTATTCTCCCTTATTCCTCATATTCATCTCAAGCTTCTTAAATTTGGAGGACCCCAAAGTTTAGTTTTCAGACTACACTCTTAACTATATTTCTCTAACTGCACTCACTCCCATCATGATCTCCCCCAGCCTATGGCTTTGAATATCATCTATATGTTGACCATGCCCAAATTTATATTTCTAGTGCATACCTTTCCTCTGAACCCTGGACTCAGATAACCAACTATATAGCAAACATCCCTACTTGGATGTCTGATTAGCCACTTCACACTTAATAAGTTTAAAATAGATACATGAGTTTTCTTCCCAGCCCTATTACTTCCTAGTATTCTGTATCTCGATAAGTGGAAACTTCATTCCCCCATTTTCCCTGATCAAAAAACCTCAGTCATTTTTTACTCCTTTCTTTTTTGCATATGCCCACATCCAATGAGTCAGCAAACTCTGTCAGAACACTTCTTTCAGATAAATAAAAATGACCTCTTCTACTGTCACACTGATTCAGGCACCATTCTCTTTTGCCTGGATAACTTCAAGTCTCTTAATCAGTCTTTCTGTTTTCACCTTTGGCCCTACATATCCTCCTACATAGCACTCATGCCGAAAGCCTGATGCCGAAAGCTCGGCCTCTGTGCACAGGTGCCGAATCGAATCTTGGGGACAGAGTCTTGGGTGAAGTTGAAAAGAATAGCTTTATTGCTTTGCTAGGCAAAGGGGGACCCAGTGGGCTCATGCCCTGAAACACTGTGTGTCCCGACCTGGGAGGAATCACTGAGAAGTTTTTATAGCAGTGGTTCAAGAGTGGGGTTGCTGATAAGATCAGGGTGTGCACAGGGTCCTTTAATCTAGTCTCAGGTAACCTCTTGATGTGCTTCTCTGGTTCCTTTAATCTGGCCTCAGGTGGTCTTCTCTGGAATGAAGAATGCTGACATCTCTGTAAAGAGTTCTAAGATATTGTTGTGTGTGTCCCTTAAGGCAGAACCAGGACCCTGCCCCGAGGCTGTACTATTGTTTCTTGGCCGCTCCTCCTCTGTCTCTGTGTCCCCTCCCTTCCCTGTTTAGCAACTGTTTGAATCTGCCCTTTGGGGCTCAGGGAAGGTCATGGAGGCTTCCCATGCCGAGGAGCCCCACAAGGTCCTGCTTGGTTTTACTCCCTCTGAAATATAAATCAGATCATGTTATTCCTCTGGTCAGAAACTTCCATTGGTTTTTCCACAACCCACAGACTAAAACCCAAATTCCTAACAGGGGCTTTTGAGCCCCTGTGAAATCTAATCCTGTATTCCCTCTCTGACTTCACTGTGTACGACTCTGCCCCTCCCTCACTCTACTCCAGCCACTCTGGTTTCCTTCTACCTCAGAGCCTTTCAACTTTGCACTTTCTGTTCCCTCCCTTATGATTCTCTTCCCTCAGGTACCTGCTTGGCTTGCTCCAATGCTTCATTCAGGTATCTACCCCAATATAAAATAGCAGTTCAGTCACTCTCTTTCCTCTGACTTTGTTATCACTCAATATCCCCTTTTCCCACCAGATTTATTTATTTGTTTATTTCTTCATTGTTTCTCTCTGTTTGGAAACAAATGCCGTAAGGGTAGGGACCTTGTCTCTTTTCTTCACAGTTATATGCATGCTTTTGGAATAGCACCTGGTATATAATAATATTAGTGTTTATTAATATTTAATATGTATTAAGTGAATCAATTTTAAGGGATTTAGGACAGAGACGTGTGAACAGTAACACAGTGGGAGTAAACATGTGGAACACAGCACGATTATAAGTGGATTTCGTGAAATATAAAAAAACTCTGGTAAAAGTCAGCTATAAATATCACTACCTGAGAAATAAGGGCTCAGAAGAAAAATGATCTACTGTCAACCTCCAGTAGACCAAACTTCCCTACTTTCTTACCTAGTCATGACCTCTCTTTTGACCTCCTTCTCTGCCTTTTTTCCTTAGAGGTATACCCAGAGGAAAAAATTAAAAATAAAATCTTACTGTCTAAGTTTTTGATTTCTTAGTATAATTCATTCCATCTGACATGTTTCATTGCCCTATTAACTTTGGCAAATGTCCTTTCTTACTTGAATATAACCACAAAGCAAGCCTATAACCAGTTAATGTTAAAATTTTTATTTAAGTATTTATTACTCATTTGGTTTCAGAAAATACCAGAAAGGCAGCACAGTTACATAACCATAGCCATATAACATGAATATAAGACAGTAAGAAAGAACAAGGAGACAAGTGAGTTAAAGGAATTAAACAGAGTCATGATTAAGACTTTGTTACAAAAACATGCCATAGAGCAGGGTCAACAGACTACAGCCGGGGGGCTAAACTCAGCCCAATGCCTGTTTTTGTAAATAAAGTTTTATTGGCATACAGTCACACCTACTCCTGTGTTCATTGTCTATGGCTGGTTTCACACTACAATGGCAGAGTTGACTAGTTACGATACAGTCAGTATGGCCTGCAGAGATGGAAGTATTTACTCTCTGGCCCTTTATAAAAAGTTTGTTGATTCCTGCCATAGAGTCCCTTATACTCACAGAGGATGGGCCCCAAATTTGCTTCTACTTTTTCTAGTTGCTAATGCAGAGATCTAACTTTCGCCACTCACGAGGGCCTCAGTTTCTGTAGGGCAAAATCAATTCAGCTTTCCAGGTGAAGAGCAAGTGTTTCTGATGCTGAACACCAGAAAGAACTTCGGTGAAGGATCCCTGTCAGTAGAACCTTGACTAATGTGACAGATAATGTCCTTGGTAAGATGCTCAGACTAAACATGCTGAAGGACACATTCCATTGGGGTATTTCTTAAAATATCCCTTCATATAGGCTGATATCATCATGCCAAAGTTCAGTTCTCTCGACATAGGAAATCCTATGTAGGAACCATGGCATATGATCTCCTGCCTAAGCATTTCCATTCAAACTTTATAACTATTCCTTTTGATGATTTTTTTTTTTTGTCATTTCTAGTGTCTTATTATCATGTCAAACACTCAACCTTTGTCTGATCTTGGGCAAATTTACTTTTCCTTGATTCATTTTGGAAAGAGTGAAAATTATAGTTGGGCAGCACAAACTACACTTCCAATGGTGTGGAGTCATTAAAGGGTATGCCACATTTGTGGATTGTTAAAAGTTTGTGTATGTGTCGTAGTAAATGGCCTGAGATAGTGTTGATGGGTCAGGTTGTAAAGGATCATGTTAAGTAATTTGGGCTTTATCCATTGGGCAGTGGTGTTCCCACTAAGATTTTCAAAAATCATTTTTGATGTACTTGTTTTAGCTAAATACTGAAGAAAATAAAGTTATTTAAAAAGCGAAGCATGAGGCCATCGTGCTTTGTCTTCCCCCAAAGCAACTCCAAACAGATGTTCTTGCCTACCATGGCGTGATAAGGGTCTGAGGAATTGCTTCTAGTAGATTCTTCCACATTCCACTGCCCCTGGCTTTTTAATATTACCTCCTTAGAGTTCATGGCTGTCTTCTTCCAAGGTCAAGGCTTTTCTGAATCCTCCCAGTACCCATTTCCTGCAGTGTTTTTAACACAAACACATGCTCTGTCTGTCAAGTACAGTGTAAAAATGACTTTGCTGGAAGGCGTGTAGATTTTTGGGCATAAGCCACACATGGAGCAAGCATTATGAGCAGATGGCCTCATTACTAGATACAGCCCAAGCCAGATAGAAACAGGGCTGGGGCTTTTACAGAAGGAGGCAGCTACGGTCCTCTGATCTTCAGCTCTGTGCTTTGGTCTCAGGTCTGCACTTAGGTTCAGTTCAAAACAATTCTCTTTGGAACTTCCACTTTATATGTCTCCCCCTTGTTTAGATTCCACTCAGCATTATAAAAAAATCTAAATAATATCTCTCCTCTAGGTGCTCTCTGTATACCTGGATAATTTGACGTTCTGGTGTTTTTCGGTCTGGTCTTCTCCAGTTCCCTTAAGGTCTATCTCTATTCTTCAGTCTCACCCAGTCAGCCTGTCTCCTGCTTTTTCAGTTTTCTTAAGCATCTTTCTTCCATCACCGTCCCTGGATAGCACTCTGATCACGTGAGCATTTCTCTGTCTAACTTTCTGTTGCCTGTCAATCTGTTTTAAAATTAGTATGCCAACATTTCTCCTTTTCTACAGAAAAACATGGTTATAAGACAATTCACAATAAAGCCAGGACAGAGTGAAGGGTAAGAATATTTTTACCCATTAATATTTAAGAAGGTGAGCTGATGGGGAGAGATAAGTAAAAAAAATTGAGAGACAAATGAAAGCCTAAATGCCTAATTTATGCTCCTTCAAACTCCCTTTCTCCAGTTTGGGCAGCTTTTCTCTCAGTAGAACAGAGACAAACACTCTGGTCTTACTTTCTTGACTCCTTGTAGTGTAAATAGGAGATGGTAGTTTTCCAGTTTCTTTCTTTCACTTGAGTATTATTCTCATACTTATTATTGTTTTCTCAGATATATTTCAAGCTTATTGAAGGTAGGGGTCATGCATTTACTAGAGTGTATCTCCCTCAGCACTCAACACGCAGCTAGGAAAATCTCTTGCTTTTTTAAAAATTCCATGTTGACTTCATCCTTAGGTTCTTGGTGGGGGTAAGCTGGTTTCCAGTTGGCTCTACTCTTAACATCTTCCCAAGCCCAAATTCAATAGAAAAGATAGTATCTCCCAAAATAGTTCAAACAAAATATCTGGACTATCATTTGTTTTAGTTGAGTCATGTGTTATCCTTGAAGAGTTACCGTGGCTAGAGTGATGCAGTGGCCCAGTTGGTGGGGGGGAAGGGTGCAGAAGCTGGACAAAGAGTCACCTCCACTCGAAGCACAGAGACTTCAGTGGAAGAGAGATGATCCTCAAAGGAAAGCTGAGTCTGTGTTTCCAAAAGATGGGGAAATGGTTGATAGTTATGGAACACAATAAATGTTCACTACAGTGTTCTTATTTAGAAGATTATAAGATTATAAGGTACTATGCCATTGTAGCTCCCATGAATCTTGAGTAACAAATACTGAATGATTCTTTGAGAGTTATAAGTTTCCCAAGAATGGCTCAGGACAGATCTGATGAAAATTTGGAAGCCACCAGAGGCAACGTGAAAGCTACAAGGTGTTGCTAAAAAAGATAGTTCTCTGAGGATCAGAGGAGACCTCCTATTGCTTATAGAATAAAATACAGAGCCTTAGCTTGATACACAAGATCCTTTACAATCTGATCCCGATTTACTTCTATTTCATCTCCTGCCAACTTCTACCGTATTCTCTATAATCCAGCCAACTACGGTTTCTTATCAGCCTCTCAACAGCACATCATGCTGTTTCATGACTCAGTGACTTTCCCCCCACCTTTGCCCTTTATTTCTTAAATGAACTTTATATTAAAGAATACATAAAGAAAAACGCCCAACTCAATGACTTTTTGAAAATCTTGTTTCGTTCTTGGAATTCTTTCACACTCTTTTCAAACTGGTACATTTCTATTTGTTCATGGATGAAGCTCAAATATTATTACTTGCATAAAGGTCTCAGAGAGAGTTAGTCACCTCTGACTTGAATGCCTGGGTAGGTGGTGTCACTATGAATCTAAAGAAGGATTACGGAAGAAGGAACAAGTTTGACCGGGGGGAAAGGGAGGAGGATGATGAATGCCATCTTGGGCAGGTAAGTCTGAAGTAACTGCACAGGGGTGACTGGCCGGTATTTAGGTGCACTGGATCTAGGTATTCAGCTGAGTGGCCTGATGTGAAGATACTGACGTGTTGCCACATAGAAGTGCTGAATGAGATTTCTCCGTGAGAAAATTATCCAGGGTGGAACCTTGGAGAACACAACATTTAAGAGGAGGGCTGAGGCACTGAGTAGTCAGTAATGGAGATGAGAGAGAAGGAGCAGAGAGATATGAAGAGCCGAGAGAGGATAATTTCAGCAGCTAAACAGTGACCGAGGAGATAGAAGTGCTTGGTAGAGGCAGCTCAAGGATGATAAAGATCAATAAGTGACTAATGCCTTGGAAGTCGTGGGTGATGAGTTTGAGAGACTTTGGGGCCTATAGAGGGGACTGCGGAAAGAGTACCCTTTTTGGGTGTTAATGGTGCTAAAAGGCAGCTCTCCTGAGCATCTTGTGATAGGAGCTAGAGATAGGAAATCTTTTCCAGAATGCATAAGAGAATTGGAGTTACAGCCTTAACTCTCTTTCCTGCATTCGGTGAAGGACATTAATCACAGCATTGTAATGGATTTCTTTGTAGAATGTTTCCTTTGAAGAGAGAATTCTTTTACATGAACATAATAATCGAAGAATATAACTTCTTAAAAATCACATCAATACCTCTTTGGGGACAAAGCTGACCAAATATATCATTACGTGCTACCACATAGCACAAAAAATGAAGTCCACTGATCTAGATAGAAAGGAGCAGTTAGTACCTTGTTCGTCCTAAACAAACGTTATTCTTTAGTTTATCCTCAGGACCTCTGTTTTTCAGGTGAATAAAAGTTTATAGTCACTAAATCTCTCGTTGCTGGTTCCCTGGTGAGAAAACAGTAATAAATATATAAGGAAAAATGTACCAGAATATGCGAGCTTCTTTGAGATTCATTGTTGACATATTAAAACTCCAGGTTCATCGTTTGGTGGTGAGAGGCTCTGTGGTTGTAGGGTCACGGTTGGTGGTCAGAACAGGTCTCAAAGACATCAGAGGTTCATTTTGTTGTTGTTATTGTTCCTGGGTTCACTCCTTCAGTCCAGTAGGTCTGGAAATTCAATTAATAACTTACTCAGGGAAATTCAAGCTTTGAGAAAAAGGACCTAAAGGATTTATTGCAGATCCGTGAGAGATTTTTAGCCAAAGCAATAATTGACGTTAAAGTATGTATCTTTCCAAACCTCTATGTGGGAAATTAAAGCAAAAATTAGAGGGTTGCCTGATGAGTAGATGGAATCAGAGAAATATCTAAGTAATCCTGTCTACTAATCTGTATTCCTTGATCTAGCCAGTGAAGCAGACGTATGGCCCATTTTCCCCTATTAACTTTGGTTCTTAGGCCTCTTTGAGGCTCTGGTTAACGCCACGGAGTCTCTCTCTAGTCAAACGCTTTTTCAAACATTTCAGTGGTTCCACAGAGTCCTAGAAACCGAGACTTAAAATCCCAGATCAAAAGCTCACAAGCTAGGGATGCACAAGCTAGGGATGTACTTTTTCAGTGCTTAAGCATGTCTTTTCCATTCCTGCACCAACATTTAGATTAATCAGCCCTTGTTTCCTTCAGGCCAAGAAACTCTAGCACTTCCTGGCTCATTTCCTAATTGACTCAAACAAGGAGGTTGGTGTGTAGGTATCTTCCTCAGCTAGGTTGTAAGCACACCGATAGTCCTTGAATTCTGCCTGTTTGGTAGAATCAGTAGAAATTCTTCCCACTGCGTTTTTTCAGATTGAGGAGATTCTGAGACAACAAAATTATAGAGTTAATGTCAACCTCCAGGCAACATAAATTGAGTTAGTGTGCTTCTTTTGTGATGCCACATAATCCCTCCTGTATTGTAATTCTCTTTCAAACTTAACCCTATACCCTGTCTTGAAGTGTGGGCAGTTGAAAGGATAGCTTGTCAAAGATATTTTCCTTTAATGGCTGGAGCTCATAGTGGGTCTGTTCTTCAGTCCTACTGTGGGTTAGATTTGTTTGTTTGCATTGTTCTGACACAAAACATGTTGAGGCAAAACCAGAGTATCAGTCATCCTTGAGTCCTGTATCTTTGCTGATTTCATTGTAAGTGTGAATTGATAAGAGAAATACAGAAACAGAACAACAGTAGTGTCTTTCAAATCCTAGCCCTTCGTGCCACTATTGGAGGCTATCTGGTCTCAAATCCTTGATTAACTCACGCGGTTGTTACATCCTAACGTGTGAAATGGCATGGCATGGTAAAAAGAGATTTGGTAACTGTGTTAGGGTCCCAGCAAAAACGAGATAGTACATTCAAGTTAGAATGATCTGAGAAGGGTTTAAAGAGGGACAGTTTCCCAAGGCAAGGGCAGAACATAGGGGATCATAAGTGAAGTGCAGTACCTTGGATCTGTTACCACGACTCGACCCAGTAGGATAAGGAGTAGGATCATAACCTGGAAGGAAGAATTGTGTGGGGAAGGGGCATAGCCAGCCCTACGTGAACCGGAAGGGAAGGAGGCAAGGACATAAAGACCTCATCTGTCCTCACTCCCTTTTTTCCCTAGTATGTCTTTCCGGCTTCCCTGTTGGCACGCTGATGTAATCATACAGGTCAGCCTCCTGGATGGGGCAGGGTGGAAAGAATAGAGAATGGGTCTGGAGGGCCAACAAGAATATTTACCACACGTCCAACAAATTTGGGTCCAGATTCTGGCCCTACCATTTATCAGCTCTTCATCTTCGAACCAGACTTAACTTATCTGATACTCAGTTTTCTACCCCTCAGAATTTCTGGGCACATTAAATAGATAATGTAAATAGAAAAATGTCTGCTATACATCACATGACACATAAACGCTCAAGAAATGCTTATGGAATGTTTACTGAATGAATGACCACTTGATTAATTAAAAATGAAAGGTTGGTAAGGGCAGAGGCTAAGAAATGGTTTCCTTTTACAATTTATGCAGCATAAATAGAATGTTTGATGTGTATCCATCTGAATAACATAATATAGATAATCAATATTTTTCTAGGCAATACGTTTAGGGAAATATGCATAAAAACAAATAATCATTACTGATAATGTGTGACTATTGTGTTCTGAATAGTTAAAATTTAATGTTTACATGCCTTTGCTGAGTCAGGATGGCTTTCCAATTGTCTCATTTTATGAACTGAAAGACTTAAAACTAAACATCTCTTAAAAACCATAGAATTTTAGAACTGGAAATGGCCCATGGAAAATCATCGGTTTGTTTTTTATTTTGCAGTTGAAAAACCTGAGGCCCAGAGATGTAAACTCATCCAAGCCTAATAACCTTGATAGTGGCAGAGTTACAACTAGAGTCTAGGAGTTCTGGCCTTAGTCTAAGCCATCTCCTTCTAGATTTTGATTAATAACATCCTAAAGCACAGAACTGATGAAAAGTTCCACACCTTATAAATCAGCATGAAGCTTGCCCAGAGGGTAGAATAGCTTATGAATTCAATCACCATCTAGATGCCAAGAGAGAGGAGTAAATGAAAACAAAGCATTAATGTTTTGCAATTTATAAAAGAACCTCTTGCCATAAGTGATCATCCATATTATACTGCTCTCAGATGTGGATACAATTTGGCCTGAGGCCCTCGTAAGTAAATTATATATATTTCCAGAAAACTTGAAATTCGGTTCTGCGTCATAGGGAGAAGCGGCAGATAAATGCATCCACTTGATATGAAGGATAACAGTAGTCCTCACACAATCCAAGAAAAATAATCTAGTTCTGTGTGTTCACAGTAAAAGCTATCTCACTTAAGTTTTTGGTATATGATAGGACTGTTTTCTTTAATATTTCACAAGAATTTGAGAGAGAAAGCTTGAGGATCATGATTTAGAATATTATGTGAGGGGTTATTTATTCTTAGAAAAGGGAAAGTGAAAATTCTAAAGAAAACAGAACACTCATATATCCTCCAGAAAAACAGATTTTTTTGGAAGGCATATTATCGATCTTTCTCACTATGTCTCTTGTAAGAGGAACCGCTATTAAGTCTGTTGAAGCATTCTGGGACTCTGAAAAGAAAAAAGAAACTTCTTTAGGGACTAAGGTTAAAATAATGCTGGTCTCCTGCCATGCCACAGGGAGGGACCGTGGAATAGCTCCTGAGATGCTTAGTTTCCTTAATTAGGACAAACCCCACTTCCAAATGCTCTCAGATAAAAAGCCAACATATGCTCCAGGGGATCGATCACAACTTCAGACTTTCCAATTAACTTCCCTTTTTATTACCCCTAATCAGTGATAGTCTTTGAGGTATGTTTCAATTAACATAAAGTTTAGAATAAGATTTCTAAACTTCTGAGCTTCTAAAATACTATGCACATTATCCAAAATGATTCCTATGACTAACTCAATAAATATAAATTATTATTATCCTCTACCAAAAAAGATACTCTTAAGAGACACTGTGCAACACGGTGGTATGAACGTGGGACTTTGGGTCTCTGGGCATCTTGGTTCCCTCAAGTATTAAATGGGAAAATAGCATGACTTACTTCATATAAAGTTGTTATGATTCCATGAGGTAAACTGTGAATGCACTTAGAATAGGGCCTGATACACAGTATGGACTATACATTTTAGAGAACGTTACGGTTGTTATTGCTATTATTATTACATTTAAAAAAATTATTAAGCCTGAATTATGTTGTAGTCCTTGTTCTATATTGCCTCATTTAATCCTCACAGCAACCTTGAACTGTATGTAGGTATCATTAGTTCCTTTGTACGATGCAGAAGACCAAAGTTGAGAGAGCTTAGGAAACCTAATTAAACACAGAGTAAGAAGCAGAGGTACAGTTCCAAAATAAGTCTATCTGACCTCAAAACCCATGCCTTTAAGCACTGCACTGTATTTACTTCCAGCTGATCTATTATATTTGTGAAATTTCTCCTAAATCCTGATCATCCTGTAGAACCATAGGATTGAGTAAAAGAATAGGGACCCCTATTCTCTTCTGTTGTGGACTAAGGTCTGGCTGTGTGTTTTTCAAATTAAATGTGGCTTGTATTGTTTATTCTTTTTACATAAGCAATATATGCCTTTTGTTGAAAAATTAGAAATTTCTACTAATAAAAAGTAAGAATACCTATTGTCTGCACCCAGAGGTAACTACTGTTAAGTCCTTGGTTGTATATTCTTCCACTGTTTGTGCTCTGAATTTCATCTAGTGCAGTTATTTCTTCTTCATTGGTTGTAAAATCTTTACAACTTACTAATAGTATTTCCATAGAATAAATAAGGGTGAAGACGATTTTCTTTTCTACTATGAGTAAGATATTTTCTTTCTATTAAATCTTTCAGTGGCACAAAGCCTAGACTGTGGTTTACCAGTGGGGTTTAGCCCAATATTTTTAATGACCAAAAGGTAAAATAAGGACACGAAAATGAAATGTAAGAACATTAGAAGTGCTGTAGGAAAAAAAACACAATGGTGGTTGGGAGTTCTTTGCTTCTTTGGCTTAGCTCTCAGTGTTATTCCATTTTAATAAGCAAGTGATAATGGGCATAATCTATGTTCTTTCTCCAGCTCAAGTCCCCATCCTGAGTTCTTTGTGAAGTGCGGGATTTTTTTTTTTTAACCAAAAGAAAAATAATGATAATAAAAAGGCTTCCTTAACCTCAAGACATTTACAGTTCACTCCTTTGCCAGTGAATTTAAAGAAGGTGGTCATAGCAAAAGATCAGTTTGTGTTACCTCAAATTTTAGGACTCATGGAAAGGCTGCATGTATTGCAGATGATTCTGCTCACAAATTTTAAGGACGTTTTATGGACTGTGCCCAGGCATCTAGTACCATTTCTGCTGGAATAAAACAAAAAACAAAACAGAAGTTAAATCAAATTACCTATAGGTAGAATAGTGATAGTACTTTCCCTTCTTATCTACTGTTTTACTTCACTTTTGAACTTCCTAAATTTTTCAATAAATTATTGCCACTGTTATTCTTCAGTGTGGGGTGCCTATAATGAAATAAAAAATCTAGGGTAGATTAAAGAAATGACAGAAGTGGAGGGCACAAAGGAAATAGACTTTTCAAGATAAAACATAGAGTGATGTCTAAGAACAATAACTTCTTGGTGGCAATCTTAATATTCCAGTTTAATCTACAGCTGTTTTTCATGGGGTCAGAATAAAGAGGCCACATTTGATGCCTGGATGCAACTCAGTTTATTTTTAAAATTTATATCAAACATTTTGAATTCTATTAGTTTTGTGTTTTTAAAAAGAATCTGTTAGGGCTTCCTTGGTGGCGCAGTGGTTGAGAGTCCGCCTGCCGATGCAGGGGACGCGGGTTCGTGCCCCGGTCCGGGAAGATCCCATATGCCGCGGAGCGGCTGGGCCCGTGAGCCATGGCCGCTGAGCCTGCGCGTCCGGAGCCTGTGCTCCGTTGCAACGGGAGAGGCCCGTGTACCGCAAAAAAAAAAAAAAAAAAAAAAAAAAAAAAAGAATCTGTTACATTGAAAAGAAATCCAATAGTTTTAGAAAACTAAGTAACCTGTAGTTACTTAAATCACAGGTAATTGAATGCTTTTCTTTTTTGGCATCTTTAGTGCTTGTTCACTCCACAGTTTTTATACTTTTAGATGCACCTGCTGGAACAACAAGGAGTAACTTTTGCAGGAGATTTGACACTGATAGTCATGGATAGTTATCTAAAAATTATTTCTCGACTCCAGTTTAGTTTCATTATAATTGTACTGCATTGATGCATAGCCAGGAGAGATGAACAAAACAGCCATTCTGCATAATATGGACCAGTCCTCTTCACTGTGTTATTAAGAGGGATTTGACTTAGATACCCATATGTCTGCATTTAGAATCTCAGCATCAAAGCCCTTTAAAGTCCCTGTGCCTCCTTAGTTACTACATGACTGAAAGTACCCTTTTTTAGTTTTAGCGATATTTATTAGAGATTTTAAAAAAATTAACTTGTATTTTATATTCCAGGCCTCTGCTGTGGATGAAAAATACATTTGCCATTTAAGTCATTTAGACAACAACTGTAGCCATATTTGATGAACAGAAGAGACTCCAAATCTACTTTCATATTTTCTCAGCCTTACTTATCTGACAGAATGTAGCTGACTTCTATTGTTTTGAGGGCTGTTCTACCTCTGAGATCTTATGATTCGATGCTCACGCACAACAGGTGCCTGTATGTGTCAGGGCACAAACAAAGCCTGCAGCAGTACGGAAATCCTCTCTCGGCATATCAGTCACTGGCATGCTTTGCTGTTGTTGTCAGTTTTCAAAATGGTTCTGCAAAAACAGACCTGCAAACTGGGACACAAGGAAAAAGGGATGGAAAGTTAGAATAAGTGACAGCTGAGAGAGGCTTTATTTTTTTCTTCTCTGCCAAGGAAGAATTATATAGCCCGTGCCTGTTGGAATGGTGTGAACATGGGATTCCTGCCCATTTGCAATTCACGTTTTCAGTAGAGCACATAAAATTCCCATACACACTAATACTGAGGTTCTGAGTGTCCACAATTATCAAATATGCCACAAGCTATCAGAAACATCCCATGGACTATAGTTCAAAATCCTTCCTTTATCCAACACCTTAGACCCCTGTCTCGCAGGCTTCGGGAGAGGTTGAGATGTTGCAGTGGTGTCACGTGTAATTGGGGTGACATCCTCAGACACTGACAGTTTTCTCTGCCTTTGGGTTAGAGCACAGTTACTGGATCTGAAATCAGTTTTGCCTCTAAGTGTTAACATTTGGCTATCGAGTGTGTGTATGTTCACTATAGAAGAATTCATTTGGGATGTTTTGATGTTCAATCAGGAAAGGAATGTCCTGGGAAGTCTGCCATACCCTGGTTGTGATCTTAGTTACTTTACATAATCTCTCTGAATGATGAGTGTACAGTGAGTCCTGCCCTATCACTATTTATTGGACTTTGTCATATTTGTGCTTACCCATCATCTTCTGTTTAGTCTTTCTATATTTGCGAAAATCCTCAGGTTATGAGGCTAGTCTTACGAGGCTAGAAGTCAGAACCAAAATCCCCAGCAGCCTTCCTGGTACCTAGGATACACCTGGGATTCACCAGTCAAATGCACCAGACCTATGCTTCAGTTATGAGCAATGGGAAGAGTTTGGTGCTCAGTTCTCTTTACCTGGTGGGGAGGCAGTTGAAGCATTGTTGTTGGAGAAAACCACTACTTATTAAAAGTACATACAAACTATAAATGTGTCCTGATTTTAAAAGTTCAAAATATGAAAAAATATTAGCATTTTTAGAGTAAACACAGTACAATAATTTGTACTGTACTGTGAATGTTTAATGGTTTTGAGCCTTCCCTGGGATTGGTTCTGGTTTTAAAAAGAAGCCTGCCAACTCCAATCAATTTTTAGTAGCATATTAAGGAGGGAGTTCTCACCCAAGCCTTTAGTTCATCTCAACTGTGTTACAGTTACGTATCCCTTTATTTGTCCAAAAAACTTTGAGTTTATAAGGAAAAGATACTAGACCAGTATCTTAGTCAGTTTGGGCTGCTGTAATAGAATACCATAGACTGGGTAGCTTATAAACAATAAAAATCTATGTCGTATATATGGAATCTAAAAAAAAAAATGGTTCTGATGAACCTAGGGACAGGCCAGGAATAAAGACACAGATGTAGAGAATGGACTTGAGGACACGGGGAGGGGGAAGGGTAAGCTGGGACGAAATGAGAAAGTAGCATTGACATATATACACTCCCAAATGTAAAACAGATTGCTAGTGGGAAGCAGCCGCATAGCACAGGGAGGTCAGCTCGGTGCTTCGGGACCACCTAGAGGGGTGGGATAGGGAGGGTAGGAGGGAGACGCAAGAGGAAGAGGATATGGGGATATACGTATGCATATAGCTGATTCACTTTGTTATACAGCAGAAACTAACACACCATTGTAAAGCAATTATACTCCAATAATGATGTTAAAAAAAAAAAAAACAAACTACGTCTACCAGTTCTGGAGTTTGGAAGTTCAGCCTCAAGGTGCTGGCAGATTCGAAGTCTGATAAAGACATGCCTTCTGCTTCATAGATGATCATCTTCTCCCTGGGGCCTCACATGGCAGAAGGAAGGAGTGAGGCAACATTCTGGGGCCTCTTGCATAAGAGCACTAATCCCATTCATGGGGGCTCTGCCTTCATGACCTAATCACCTCCCAAAGGCCCCACCTCCAAATACCATCACAGTGAAGATTAGGTTTCAACATGTGAATTTTGGGAGGACTCATTGTCTATAGCAGTTGGTAATGTCTCATTTGGGACCTGATCTGTATTCACTTATATGATTTTATTTATTTCAAAAAAACCCTCTCCTTTTAGACTTTATCTCTTCCAAGGGAAAAAAAAAAATCCAAATCGTTATTTTTAAATATAAAGTATTCCATTCTCCGAGGAGTTTAGTCAGAAATATTCTGCATCCTGCTGGATGCCTAATGGAAGTAAACACCAGAAGCCTCCTGTTATTTGAGATGTTAAAGATAGCAAGTGTTTACATATCCTGGATGTATGCTAAGAACTGTAATTCTCTTGGGAAAAAATTCTAAAGATAAAAGTTTGAGATAAAGTTAAGCTTTCTTCTTCTTCATGATCAGATCAAACAATCTTTAAAATAAGGTACTTAACCAAGATCTATGTAGGATGGCCCTTTACTTTTGGATCAGTTTCTATGACTAACTGGGGGCATTGGAGAAGAGAAAATCATAATATATTCCAACTCAGTGACTTGCTGGTTTTATGGTTGAGATCAGCATGGAGCATCTAGTCAGAATTGTATCCAAATGCACTTCTGTAAATTTGCACAGAGGTCCCTTGGAACAAGAATTATTATCTAAGGGATAGTCATGTCACAGATGAGTCAGAATTCCTCTCTCTCCTTCTAGTTTGTTAGCCTTGTCACTTGAATCATCCCTATTAACCCAGGAGAAATAAACTTGATTTTTCAGTAATGATTGCAAGGACATTTCTGCCTTCTTGATGGTATGTCCAGGTAGATGCTAACAATAATGGTCCACACATAAAGATCTTGTTCTTTAGTTGCTGCATGTTTTACACATGTATAATTACCTCTTAATTAGCCCTAAGGGAGAGGGATACCTTTAGGTATTGTTTGGCTTAAAAGAAATTTTTCTTTTCAGTAAAATAATAGAGATATCCTGCCCAGGGTTTTTGTATTATATACAATTAGAGAGGTTACTCATTAATTTGGAATTTTTAAAATGTCTACAAGGAAAGTGAAACACCAACTGACTGGTGGGAGCTTTTTCACACATACATGGAATGCCTCTACTCAAAGAGAATGAAATTGATACCACATTCAGGTTACTGGCCTTCTGGTTATAATTGGTTTATTCGAATGAACATTTATTATCTACTCTATTTCAGGCCCAGTGTTGGTACTTTAATGAGGGATACATGGTGTCTGCCCTTAAGGTCCTCAGAGTCTTGTGTCTCAGAGACTCAGCTGGGTTAACACTGCAAGGATTGCTGAGTACTAATAAATCCAGGATGAAAATTACTTTGATTAGGAATTTGCTTTAGCGAAGGGTTTTAAATATCTTTTAGGTTAGAATCTTCATGGTAAAATCAATAATGTAATACATATCTAGCTACTGTTCACTCTTCTCAAATGCCCATAAATTATATAGAAGGTGCTGTTCAAAGAAGCTATCAAACTAAAATAGAGTCAACTGTGCTTAGTACAACTAAATATTATCCTTTGTTTTGAACACAGGTTTAAGAGTTTATCATAATATCAGCCAATGTTAATTAATGATCTGTTACGTCTCATTTGAGTTTCACAACCCTGTGAAGTAGAATTCATTAGTCAGAGGTTTTAGTTGCAAACAGTAAAATCCATCCTGGATAGTTTACCAAAACCACCGATGTATAGAATAGTATTACAGAGAATCTTTGAGAGGGTTTGCGAATCAGATGCAAGGCTATGTATCTAGGAACAACACTCAGTACTTATCTTCAGAACTGGCACAATGAAGAGACTACCTTTGTGCCACTGTCCCAATGAGGATAAAGTGCCAGGAACTCAAGTTTACCGCCACTATTATGGCCATCAGCACCCATTCAACTTTTGTGTCAGGAACTCAACTTGCAACCAAATTCACTGGTGTGTTTTACAACCACTGGTAGCATGTAATTATAGGAATAATACAGGTACAGATCCTATTGACAGTCTTCCTTTTGATTCATCCACTTTCTCCACCTTCTACATTCTTGACAGCTCTGAGTTCTCCAGTCAGTACTCACCACTCCCAAATCATGAGCTTTTTCAGGAGAAGGTGGTTATGATTGGATATTGGGAAATAGGTTGGCTGTTTGGGAGTCTCTTAACATTCAGGGGGAGGGTGGTCCTAGGTAAAGAGCTGGGGGCGGACCAGAAAAAGTGTGAAGATACTGAGACTTTTGTAAAGCAGGGTCTGCAAGCTGATGGGTAAGAGGAGAGGAAAGGGGTATGGGAGTACATCAAATGAGAACGTTTTCTTAAGACCCTTGTTGTGGGGAACATCTACACAGCACTAACAATCACCTCATGCCGCATTTAAAATCATTCAATCAAGATGGTTATTCTTGAAATAATGCCATTTGCAGCAACATGGATAGACCTCGAGAATATCATACTAAGTGAAGTAAGTCAGACAAAGACAAATACCATATGATATCACTTATATGTGGAATCTAAAATATGACACAAATGGGGCTTCCCTGGTGGCGCAGTGGTTGAGAGTCCGCCTGCCGATGCAGGGGACAAGGGTTCGTGACCCGGTCCAGGAAGATCCCACATGCCGCGGAGCAGCTGGGCCCGTGAGCCACGGCCACTGAGCCTGCGCGTCCGGAGCCTGTACTCCGCAACGGGAGAGGTCACAACAGTGAGAGGCCCGCGTACCGCAAAAAAAACAAAAAACAAAAATAAAATATGACACAAATGAACTTATTTATGAAACAGAAACACACTCACAGACATAGAAAACAAACTTAAGGTTACCAAAGGGGAAAGGGGGTGGAGGAGGGATAAATTAGGAGTTTGGGATTAGCAGATACAAACCACGATGTATAAAATAGATAAAGGTCCTTGTGTACCACAGGGAACTGTGTTCAATATCCAACAGTAAACCATAATGGAAAAGAACAGAAAAAGAATATATATATATGTATGACTGAATCACTTTGCTGTACACCAGAAACTAATACAACATTGCAAATCAACTATACTTCCCTTAAAAATGGCTATTCTTGAGTGAAAATTAATGTTGCCATGTCTTTAGATAAGAGACTGTATTTTTTTAAACAGAAATGACAAACGTAATACTATCAGAAACTTGTGGCCAAGAATCAGATTTAAAACAAGCAATTCCTGCTAATTACAACTTCATTGATTTTCTTTTGCCAAAGTCTTTCATTTATGACGCATCCGTATTTGTCTATTTACTTGAGAGTTTCCTCCGAGGTCAAGAGGCTACACAGTGATTCAGGCAGTTTAAAAAAATGGAGAGAAAGGCCTCTTTCACACTGCAAGTCACAAAGCTCCCCTGCCACTTCCCCTCCTCTGCTCTTGGCAAAGCAGGTGATCTTGGCAAAGGCCCCACTCCTTTCACATCCTCTGCCCAGGAGACTTTCATGGGACTCCATTTTCCCATTAAAGCTCTCATTGATATTATTCAGGGGATAAAGACAAAGGAAAAAGAAGAACAAAAGGATCCGTTTGAGGGAGTTTCTATAAACTTGTAAACTAAAGGCCTTATTGAAAAGACTTCAAATATGTATATGCTTCAGTGATTATTTTTGAAAAGAATGGTATCAGTGAAATGATACCATTTGAATTCTTCTGCATGTTACAAGACATTACCAAGGGAAAAAAACCATGTGACTTTATGAAAAGGAGGATTTGGTCATCAAAATCATGCCTCCCAAAACACATCACCCTTAAAAATCTAAAAAGACAAGAAAAATATCATCAAATGTGTTTGTCATGAGCATATTTTTAGATAGGTAAAATTTATGGTTAAAGTATATATACAGCTGTTTACATGCACTGAGGCTTATATAATCATTTGGAAATTTGTATTTATATGCGTATAATTTATGATTTTGGGGAAGTATTAACTAACACTAATTTAAAATTCTCTTTCTATCTTTGACTTAATAATATGACCTGATTATATATTTTGGTCATAGCTATAATTTATTTGATGTTGGTCCTTGGTCAGGGATGCAATCCCCCAATTACAGTGTTGTTCATATGGAGAAATGTGGTTCAATCAATGATGACTTAGTTTATGACAATTTCTAGAAGAATACTGTAATGAAAATTAGAAGCAGAATATTTGCATAGTTCACTTATAGCTTCCTGTAAGGGTGTCTAGCACATACCAGGTGACAGGTTCAATAAATAATTCAAGGTATATTAAGCAAAAACACCAAACAAACCACATTTCTGACCAGCAAGTATAGGATATTTACATGTGTGCAAAATGGAAGGGGACAGATAAATACATATTGGTATTTGGTTTTTGTGTATATTAATATTTTTTGGAAGGACACACAAACACAAATGCAATAATGGCAGTTATCCTGTTTGAAGTTGTGGAAGGGGCTGGATAGACAGAGGGCCAGGCTGGGAGAGTGGCTGTCACTGTGGACATTTTCAAACTTTTTTGATTTTTGAACTCTGTGATTGTACTATTTGTTCAAAATTAATTAAAATAAAATAAAAACAATTAGAAAATTTTATGTTTTAAAAATGAGTTATTACTCTTGTGAAATCTTTCTTATAAGCAAAAGAGCTATAATTTCTTTTTTGATAATCTTTCCTTTTAATCTTGTTCTTTTTACCCAAACTGCAACATCTGGGACATAAATTACAAATACATTTTACTGTAATTACTTTTTGGTCGGCATGTCATTTGAAAACTGTAAATTTGGGGGGACTATTCATATGTCAAATTTTACAGTCTATAAATTTGATGGCTTTTTCAGAAACTATGGCATTAATTGTCCACAGTGGGAAAAAATATAGAAAAGATTAAGAACTACATAAAATGGAATAACCAAGTACATGAGCCTCAAATGTAGACCTCAAGTTTTCATAAATGGGAAGCTTTCTGGGTTGCTGGATGGGAGACAGAGAAGAAATATGTCTATGAAAATCATGAAGGCTTCTTAGAGCTCATATTGAAAACCACTGAACTATATAATCTGAAGGTTCTTTCCAGCTCTACCAGTCATTCCATTGCAAGAAAGACATAGAGAAGCAAGAAAACAGTATGCAAGATGAGTCCTTTAAGAGCAAGCTGAAATAACTTGGAGTTTATTGGTATGCCTGTACTGTATCAGTACATACTTTGACTCCAGTTTAAACAAGAAAAATGGTATTAAACATAACAAGGCATAACTTGTGTAAACAGAAGGAAGAAGTTCTTGATGATAAAAGTGTTAATTAATAAGACAAATCTTCAACCCTATAAATATTAACAAAATCAAAAGTTCCTTAGGTAATTTAGGCATTTTAAAGTGTTGTTTTTGAGCCTTGAGTAAAGGTCTCCACAGACCATTTAAGAAGTGTTACAAATAAATTATCACTTGGTGAAATAATTGTTTTTTCTTTATTATGTAACTAATTCAATGTTTAGGCAAGATTACTTGTTTAAGGTTTTATATTTTCAAGTTGTATACCCAAATGGGACATTTTTTTGTAGATTGTTTAAAGCATCAGCTGTTTTAATCACTACAGCTTTTTTTTCTGTTTTTTTTTTGATGGTTAAAGGAATGACTTATTTGATGTTTATATTTAATGCAAATGAGAAAGAATTTACAAAATGAGAAATTGACACATTTAAATTTGCATTACATTTCATAATTTCCCTTGTAACCACCTCATTCTTTCACAATATTTTTTTGCCTTTTTTCAGACTGGTTGGCTATGTGTTTAATTAATTTATTTAATATATCTTTATTGGAGTACAACTGCTTCACAATACTGCACTAGCCTCTGTTGCACAACAGAGTGAATCAGCCATGTGCATACATACATCCCCATATCCCCTCCTTCTTGATCCTCCCTCCCACCCTCCCTATCCCACCCCTCTAGGTCATCACAGAGCACTGAGCTGATCTCCCTGTGCTATGCGGCTGCTTCCCAATAGCTAACTATTTTACATTTGGTAGTGTATATATGTCGATGCTACTCTTGCTTTGCCCCAGCTTCCCCCTCGCCCCCGTATCCTCAAGTCCATTCTCTATGTCTCCATCTTTATTCCTGCCCTGTCACTAGGTTCATCAGTACTTTGTTTAGATTCCACATATATGTGTTAGCATATGGTATTTGTTTTTCTCTTTCTGACTTACTTCACTCCGTATGACAGACTCTAGGTCCATCCACCTCACTACAAATAACTCAATTTCACTTCTTTTTATGGCTGAGTAATATTCCGTTGTATATATGTGCCACATCTGCTTTATCCATTCATCTGTCAGTGGACATTTAGATTGCTTCCATGTCCTAGCTATTGTAAATAGTGCTGCAATGAACATTTTGGTACATGTCTCTTTTTGAATTATGGTTTTCTCAGGGTATTTGCCCAGTAGTGGGATTGCTGTGTCATATGGTAGTTCTATTTTTAGTTTTTTAAGGGACCTCCATACTCTTCTCCATAGTGGTTGTTTCAATTTACATTCCCACCAACAGTGCTGGAGGTTTCCCTTTTCACCACACCCTTTCCAGCATTTATTGTTTCTAGATTTTTTGATAATGGCAACAAACAAAAAGAATAAAATACTTAGGAACAAACCTACCTATGGAGGCGAAAGACTTGTACTCAGAAAACTATAAAACACTGATGAAAGAAATCAAAGATGACATAAACAGATAGAGAAATATACCATGTTCTTGGATTGGAAGAATCAACATTGCAAAAATGACTATACTACCTGAAGCAATCTACAGATTCAATGCAATCCCTATCAAATTACCAGTAGCATTCTTCACAGAATTAGAACAAAAAATTTTACAAGTCATTTGGAAACACAAAAGACCCCAAATTGCCAAAGCAATCTTGAGAAAGAAAAAGGAGCTGGAGGAATTAGGCTTCCAGATTTCAAACTGTACTACAAAGCTACAGTAATCAAGACAGTATGGTACTAGCACAAAAACAGAAATATAGATCAGTTGTACAGGATAGAAAGCCCAGAGATAAACCCATGCACATATGGCCACCTAATTTATGATGAAGGAGGCAAGAACATAAAATGGAGAAAAGACAGCCTCTTCAATAAGTGGTACTGGGAAAACTGGACAGCTACATGTAAAAGAATGAAATTAGAACACTCCCTAACACCACGCACAAAGATAAACTCAAAATGGATTAAAGACCTAAATGTAAGACCAGACACTATAAAACTCTTAGAGGAAAACATAGGAAAAACACTCTTTGACTTAAACCAGAGCAAGATCTTTTTTTTTTTTTTTGTGGTATGCGGGCCCTCACTTGTGGCCTCGCCCATTGCGGAGCACAGGCTCTGGATGTGCAGTCTCAGCGGCCATGGCTCAAGGGCCTAGCCGCTCCGCAGCATGTGGGATCTTCCCGGACTGGGGCATGAACCCATGTCCCCTGCATTGGCAGGCAGACTCTCAACCACTGCGCCACCAGGGAAGCCCACAGCAAGATCTTTTTTGACCCACCTCCTAGAGTAATGAAAATAAAAACAAATGGGATCTAATTAAACTTAAAAGCTTTTTCACAGCAAAGGAAACCATAAACAAGATGAAAAGACAGCCCTCAGAATGGGAGAAAATATTTGCAAATGAAACAATGGACAAAGGATTAATCTCCAAAATATACAGACAGCTCATGCAGCTCAGTATCTTTCACAATATTGTATGTTTGTAAAATCTTTATTTGCCCTGATTGCTTTTATGGTCCCTAACATATTGCCTATATATTGGGTAAAAATTAATCTTGTAATCAATGTTAAAATTCTCAAGTTCTTCCAAGAAGGCATAAAGTGTATGCTAAAACACAACTTTCTTAGCTAACAATGTCTTTAGCATGAAATTATTCAATAATCCAGACTGGCCAGAAATTGATTTTTGGTTTGGGGAAAACATTATTTCCCTAATCCATTGGTACTACAATTGGCTTCTAACTTGAACTACTCTGAGAGATATTTAATATTAACACAATTTAATTATCAGGAGTCTATTGCATCAGTGTACTAAACCACATTTTGAAACCTGAATATAGTTTCACAGACCCTCAATAATACATTAATTTGCTGTATTATTATTTTGAATTCTCAGCTAATTATAAGATAATAAGTGGCCTTGAAATAATTTTTTTTGAATTTTATTTTATATATAGCAGGTTCTTATTAGTTATCTATTTCATACATATTAGTGTATACATGTCAATCTCAAACTCCCAATTCATCACACCATCACACCACCAAACCCCCACCACCACTTTCCCCCCTTGGTGTCCAAACGTTTGTTCTCTACTGTGTCTCTATTTCTGCCCTGCAAACCGGTTCATCTGTACCATTTTTCTAGGTTCCACATATATGCATTAATATACAATATTTGTTTTTCTCTTTCTGACTTACTTCACTCTGTATGACAGTCTCTAGATCCATCCACGTCTCTACAAATTACCCAATTTCATTCCTTTTTTATCTGTATATCTCTCTCTCATTCTAATTTGCAACCATCACTACACTTCACCCTTAACTACTTCTGCTTGTAAATCCTAAGAATAAGAACATTCTCCTACATGACTACAATGCCAATCTCACACCTAAAATTGACATTCAATATATTACATAGTGTGCTATCCACGTTCAACTGGGAAAATGTCTTTTAAAGCTACTTTTAAAAAGTCAAGGGCTTCCCTGGTGGCGCAGTGGTTGAGAGTCCACCTGCTGATGCAGGGGACACGGGTTCGTGCTCCGGTCTGGGAAGATCCCACATGCCGCGGAGCGGCTGGGCCCGTGAGCCATGGCCGCTGAGCCTGCGCGTCCGGAGCCTGTGCTCCGCAACGGGAGAGGCCACAACAGTGAGAGGCCCGCGTGAAAAAAAAAACAGTGAGAGGCCCGCGTGAAAAAAAAAAAAAAAAAAAAAAGGCAAGATCCAATCAGAGTTCTTACATTACATTTGGTTGTTATGTCACTTTAGTCTCTTAATCCAGAACACTCTGCTTGCCTTTTTCTTGTTTGTTTTTAATGACACTGTCTTTTTCTTTGAAGAGCATAAACCTATTGTCTTGTAGAATGTCCTACGTCCTGAACTTTAAAAATATTTCCTCCTGGTTAGTAATCTTGTATTTAATATGTAATGTGTAGAATGATTTGGAAGGTTGTATGAATATCTTGTTACTCCCAAACTTTTCACCCAATGGTTTTGGCAACTAATGATGATCTTTGTCTGGGTCAGTTATTACACTGATGATAGAAATGGTATTTTTATGATTTAGTCCCTCTCTATCTACATTTATCAGCTATATTTCTACATATGCATTATTACTATAGTTGAAGTTAAAATTAAAAATGAGCCTTTTTCCTTCAGTGTGAATAACTCATCAGAGTGATCAATTAAGTTGGTTGGCACAGTTGGTCAGTATGTGCTGCTGAGGAAGCCAAGGCCATGGTTTCAGTGATCATATGGGGCCAATTACCTGGGCTCTGTTTCAAGGCCATGGGTATAATTTTCCTCTGCCAACTCATGAATGTGTGCCAGCAGCCATCTCTGAAACAGGGTATGTAATGGGGCTAGAGCTGTACAAATCATCTTAATTCAAAACACGAATTCTACTAATGGTGGATCATCTTTTTACATGAAAGATGACAATCATTACTGTATAAAAGAAGTCTATGTTTTCCAATTCATTTTTTTAGGTCCTGTTTTATGAATATTTAAAGATTTCTGTGACTTGTTTTTCTATTTCTGGCAGGGATTAAGGACCAGCTACCCTAAATACTACTTCTGCTGAAAGAAACTAAAAATGATGTAAATATTTTTACAGTGAAAAATGATATAAAATATATATTCTAAAAAAGACATTTGAAGATTAAAAAAAAGAGGATGTCTACTGTTAGAAAATTTATTCTCATAAAACCTCCAAAATCTAAAGACTATTTTCAAGAAAAAGCAAAAATGATCACAGAAATAGAAGAAAAAAATTGTTGAACAATTCAAACATTGTCTGAATAAAATAATGACAATAGTGTCTAATGGTATATAAATTGGGAAAGGAGATGATTGATACTAATGCGTTTTAAAGCCCTTTTACTGTTCAGTTGTAGTTTAATGTTAGACTTTGTTAAACAAGCAAGTTAAAATGTTAAGGGTAATCACTAAAAGGATAGAAAGAGTATCTGAGAAAAAAGTGCATTAAAGAAAAAAAGAAACTAAAAACTCAATAAAAAAGCAAGACGACAGGAAAAAAGGATGGCGACAAGTGAGACTAATAAAAAATAGAAAATACAGTAGGAAGAAGTTCGAATAGGTCAATAATTATAATAAATGTAAGTGAAATTAACTCACCAGTTGAATGACAGAGATTGTAAAGAAATAAATCATTCAGATAAATGTTATTTATAAACAACACATCTAAAGCGTAAGGACACATAAAGGTTGAAAGTGAAAGGGTGGAGAAAGTTTTATCAGGCAATTACTAATGAAAGAAATCTGGTGTGGCTATATTAATACCAGAAAAAAAAAAAAGAATTTTAAGGCAAAAAAGCCTAACGTATACAGAAGGTCAGAACACAATGAGAAAAGTTCGCTTTCACTAGGAAAATGCAACAATTCTAAATAAATGTACCACTGATAAAACAGCCTGAAAATATATGTGAACTCAAACCCAGCACTATCACAGTGAGAAATTTCATACCGTTGCCCATTATTGATAGGAAAATAGACAAAAAATAAGTGAACTTTTTATAAGATTAGAATAGACAAGTGCAAACTTGATTTAATGGACATATACAGAATTCTGTATCCAACATTAAAGAATATACATTCTTTTCAAGCTTTTATAAGTGGGGCATTTATAAAAATTGATTATGTACTGGGCAATGAAGCAAATTTCCATCAAATTTCAAAGTTATTGTTCTGGCCAAAACCTCAGACCACAATGTAATTAAGTCAGAGCTTAAACACAGAAGGATAAATAAAAATTTTCTTAATATTTGGAAATCAAAAGAAATTTTTAAATTACTCATAAAACAAGGAAAATCATAATGGATATTAGAGATAAATACTAAGGAATGAAAGAAAATAATACTTTATAAAACTTGCGGAAGGCAATAAAAGTAATGTTTTGAGAAAAACTTTAACCTTAAATGCTTATATTAGAGAAAAATAAAAGTTGAAAATTAGTGGACTAAGTAAACAACTTAAGATATTAACAAAAGCATAACAACATTAATCTAAAGAAAGTAGGAGGAAGGAAATAATGGAGATGACAGCAAAAAAAAAAAATCAATGAACAAAGACAGTAAAGATAGTCAACAAAGAATTGAATTAAACATAAGAAAAGCATTTGGCAAAACTGAGCAAGAGAAAAGAGGGAAGACAGAAATAAATAGCATATTAAAATAATTAAAAAATAAAGGAATATGATTGGAAAGGAGGAAATGACAGTAATTGTACATTAATTAAAATTTCCAGTTAAAAAGCAAATATTTCAGATTACATAAAAAAATACAGTCTGTTTTCAAGATACACATAAGGGCATGAAATGTTGGAAGTAAAAGGTTGAAAACGTGATACAGGAGGTTAATACCAACAAACAGAATGATAAAGAAGCTATCTTAATAGCACAGCAAGTAAACTTTAAGAGACAAAGTTCAAATAATGCACTACGAGAGACAAAAAATTACTACTTAATGAAGTCTGAAGTTGTAAGAGTTCAAAACTTCTATGAATATAATAAAGACACACGCACACACACACACGACAAAACTACAAGTAGAATTTGTCAAGTTCACTATCACATATTTTAACACATATTTTTCAGTAATTGACAGACTGAATATGTTGATAAAACCTCTTTGAAAAACCACGCAATATTATCTTGTAAATTTAAAGACTTGTGCTAACCACACAACCCAGAACTTTCACTTCTAGGCACATGCCTAAGAGAAACTCTTGGACATGTGAACCAAGAATGTTTGTATCTGTAATGTTTGTAATTGCAAAAATTTTAAGCAACTCAAATGTCCACCTGAACTGACAGTGTATTCTGTGGTAGAACAAAATGCAGAACTGATAATTAATGAATTTCAGCTGCATTAGTCAACCTGTATGAATCATCATTTTAAAGTAAATAGGCACTTTTCAGAAGAATTATGCCAGTTGTATAAGGTTCAAATAATGCAAACTAAATACTACATTGTTTTGCTACAAACATATGTGATAAAACTACAAAGAGAAGTATGGGATTAATAAACACAAAATTCTTGGGAGCAAGGCTGTGAGCCACACACCAGGCAGGAGGTCACATGAAAGCACACAGGAGCATCAAAATGACTGGCCATGCTTTATATTTTAAGCTAGGGGCAGGTAGCAGCCTGAGAATTCATATGTATTCTGCATATGTTATAAGTATTCTTTTGCGCTTATTCAATCATCAGTATAAATAATATGATATAAAATAATGTAAATAAGTTTGAACAAAGAGAAGTAGATCTTTCAGAGTCCTTAGATAATTTTGCTTGGGGAAGATCTGGAAGGTATTGAATAAAAAATCAGATATATTAATAAGATAATTAATCTTTTTCCAAATGTAATACAGATTCAGACAATGTTTAAAAGAAAAACAGAAAAACATCCATGAGCCTCTGCATCTTCATGTCCTTGTTGTTTGCAGTCAAACTTAGACCTGCCATGATGGGTTTATCAGCCCTAAATATATGTGTTAATAATTTATTTTTTCCTTTCCTAAGCTCATACTTCTTCTCTCTTGTGTCATCCTGATTTCTGCAGTTATGCCTTTTATAAGCTCACATAGTCAACTGTCAACAGTTGAGTGAGTGGGGTGGGACGATTCAGCCTGTGTTTCCCCTGGAGTGGGGAAAACACTCTTATTTGTGGCAACGCTCAGGTCCCCAGAACAGATGGAACTTATGTCCTGTAAGAGTTCAGCAATGAGTCTCAACTGGATAGTTGAAAGGCTGGGTGGAAAATTAGGCCTGAGGTATGGAGTCAAAAAGGGGGTGATGTGTAAGAGTGTGTATAGGGGTGGGGGGCTGCAGGGGAACTGAGGTGCTAGGAAAGCTTAGAGTAAGAAGTAGAACAGTGAAGTGGAAACTAACTTGGACAAATTTGGGGAAAAAAAGGCAAATGTGAAAGGTTTTTATGAACTCTGTACTGTTTGGTGGGTAGGAGTTGGTTTCAGTAAACAGGAGTTGGAAAGGGATGCTTTATCTTTCTGCTTCATCTTTTAAAAAATTGTTTGTTTTAGATTATTCCATCAAGTCACTTGTTTCTTTTATTTACCGACTTATATACACATAATATTTCACTCATTTCTTAACAGGACGTTGAGCTTCAGCAATAAAAGTGTCACTGTTGCAGAGGGTGGTCAGTGGTATGTAAACGGGTAATTTGGGCAGACTACAAATAACATCCTAATCATTGATCATCTTGTGAAGAGGAGAAAAATTAATTTAGTTTCAAAGGAACATTTTAATCATAAAGCAGTGAGTAAAGGTTGCATTTGAATGAAAGAACCAAGACATTAGTTTGATTATTTTTGGATTGCCTGATTGCAGTCGTTTCAGTTCCAGCCCCTGTATCACTAATGTTTTCCCAATCACATGCCTATTGATTCCTAACTCTCAAGCCAAGGAAAGGTAATAAAACAGGTTACCTTTTAAAATGAGTAAAGAAAATAGAGCATGCATACTTGCCCTACTCAGAAATGGGGAGAACTACTTTGGTCACATTCCTTTTCCTGCAAAAAAAAAAAGTTACAGATTACCTCCTAGTGCCTAAGAACTTTCGGTCAAATGATTAATATCACAGAGACTCTTGAAAATAAATGTGTCTCACTCAGACAATTACTAAGTGTCACTGAGGCTAACAGAAAAATAAGTTATGTCTGTTTTCTTCATTCCAAAGTTAAAATTGAATGCCTGTTGGATCAATAACACGTCTAAGAGTGATATTCTAACTGAATCAGAGTGTGGGATGAGAACTATGACAATTAATTGTCGCTGTCTAAAAATGCTGTCTAGGCCAGAATCTACTGCCTTTTCCCTCCCCCAACGCTTCTTCTTCCCCTGATATTACATTAGGAGAAATTTAGTAGTATAAAAAAAAAATGGAGAAAGTGTTGTCTTACAGCAAGAAAACAGCCTGTCCTAAGAGCCTTATCTTCATGGTGGTTTACACTCTTGTCAGTATCAGAAGTCAGCTCTCAGGTGAAGAGTTCATGAAGGCTTGGTTGGCTCTCAAGAAGTGTAAACATTGATTATGATAAAGTTGACCTCTGGAAAACTTAAAAAATTATTTCATATGCACATTTTTCTTAATGAAGCCCAATTTAAGCAAGCAAACAAACAAGAAAAAAACAAACAAGCACATCAGATTTTGAAACTGCTGTGTAACAGTGAAATACATGAGGTTTATCCAGGACTCAGGAGTGACCGTTTAGTTTAACTAGATGCTGAAATGGATTATGGGTAAAACAGAATTTTTAAAGGGCAATATGCACGTAAACAATCATATCAATATAATAGGGTTATATTTCCTCTGCCTCCTTGCAGAGGTCACTGTCATCTGATACTTAAGAGATAGGTCCTATGTTATATAGCCCTGTAATAATGAACCCCTACTTGTACATAGGAGAAAAAAATGATTTCTCCTAAGTGGTTGCATAAGGGCTCCCTTGCAACTATTTTGAACATGCTCCATCCATCTGTCCACAGCATGTTCAAAGATACGTTAAAATACCTTTCTGGATGTACAGAAATCATGATTTAAACTGATGAGTAAAGTCGAAACAGTAGTACCTCACCTTACGGTGTCAAAAAGAACAAAAAATGTTTCATATCTTGGCTATTGTGAATAATGCTTTTTTTTTGTTTTAGAAGTGAGATCGTTGACAAACTTAATGCCTTATGATCGATATAATTTACATGGTCTCTGTTGGGGTCTAGAGTTTAAGTCCTCCCTAGGTCATTCTAATCAGTACCAAGGTTGAGAACCACTGTGTTAAACCAGTGATGTTTCCTGGAGGGCTGTTTGACTGTCTTCATTTCTCTCCCAGGTGAGAAAGCAGAAAGCAGTGATTCTCTTAAACAAAGGGAAGTGTAGGAAATCTCCACCTTCGAATCACCTGGGGAGCTTTACAGATACCACCGCCTGGGCCACTGGGTAGAGAACCACAAGCATACAAAATATAAGAATGAAAGAATAATATTAGTATAGATTTAATCCTTAATCACCCTGATTTATATATTGAAAGTAAAGCATCTTAAAACTAGTATTAGATTGAATCATATGAAAATGTTTATGAACATACATAAAAATGGTCAGACATCAATCTAATACCATTAAAAAATAAATTACTCATGCTGCATGTTCTAAATGATTGTCATGTATTGGTACCAATGCTAAGAAAAGCTGCTCTAAAACTTAATTTATTCATTTGTAAAATGAGAGACTGTCCTGGGTGAGGAGGATGATGGTGCCTGTGCTCCGCAACGGGAGCGGCCACAAAGGTGAGAGGCCTGCGTACCGCAAAAGAAAAAAAAGAATAGCGTAAGTCAGTCAGATATTACTATTATTATTGGAATCACCAGGAATTCTCCGGGTTTCTTCCTCCTGTTTAGGGGGTGCCAATGTACCTGACATTGGATTAGACATTGGTGTATGGTTAGGCTATTCAAGATGGCTGTTTTCTTGCTCTCTAAATCCCCTGCTCCACCAGTTGCTGCTTCAGTCACATGACTATCCAATCTTCTTAATTATAGAGCTTAATTAGCCCCTGGTAACTGATGAGCACACCTGACGTCAATTCCTTCCTATAAATGGTAGCGTCCTCCCCCGAGTAGGAAAGACGGCCGCCATGTCTTGCCTGTTGTCCTGTTGCTCCAGGGTCCTTCGTGTAAGGTCACTCCGTCCAATAAACCATGGGTGTCTTTGTCGCTGTCTCCAAGCTCTTTCTTCAGTCTGGAAGCTGGACAACTTGCAAGCCTGCGGGGTGCAGCCCAACAAATGGTAATTCAAGATTAATTAAGCACAGTTCTTGTCCTCATGGAGTCTCAGTCAAGTAGGAAAGTCAAAAGGTAATAGGACTAGGCTGCCCCCGCTGCCTCAGGCGCTCGTAGGCCTGCCCTGGGGGCCTTCCACGTCTTACAAGCCCCCAGACCGAAGTGCGAGTTGCCGGAATGCTGCGTTCATCCTTGTTGAGCCACCACGCTTTTCCTCATTATCTGCCTTGGTACCAAGGAGCTGCTCCCGCTTTTCTGCCCGGGCTGGGACCTCCAGTACCATCATCATGTAAAGTGGTGAGAGCTGCCGTGCTTGTCTCTTTTCAGATTTCAAAGGAGACTTTTTCAACTTTTCACCACTGTGCCGTCTCAAGACGCCACTTGTCTGTAGGAGGGGAACTTGGAGGAGGAAGGGATGGCTCCAGGGCTGCTGAAAACCTGATCAAAGGACTCGGTGACCTTCGGGGACGTGGCTGTGGACTTCTCCATGAGGAGGGGGCATTGCTGAACCCTGCTCAGAAAATCCCGTACAGACATGTTGCTGGATAACTTTCGGGACCTGGTCTCAGTGGGGTATCTCCATAAACTGCTCACCCAGGCAGAGCAGGAAGAGCTGAGGACAGAGGGGAGAAGAATTCTCCAAGACACCGGTGCAGACCAGAAGTCTCAACTTAAAACCAAAGAGACCACTGTAAAGCAGATTAAATTTGGGGCAGACCATCTACTAGCAGGAAAAGGTGCAGACCTTCTATGGGGGAGAATCCCTGTCTTGCAAAGAAAGCAAGAAAACCTTTAGTTATCCCTGATAATATTCTTAATCAACAGGCATCAACTCAACCTGGAGAGAAACCCCATGAATATAATCAATATAATCAAAGCCACCGGAAGGAATTCTAACCATTTTATGCCCAAGAGAAATCACACAGGAGAGAAATGCAGTGAATGTAAAGAATATGGGAAAGTGTTTGGTTATCCTTCATCCCTTAGGATCCATGTGTGATGGATCTCAGCTGGTGAGAAGGCCTATTTAATTAATTAGTTAATTTATTTTGTGTGTATGGATGGGGCAGAGCTCGGTTGGGGCAGGGGAGGGGGCTAGCAGACCCTGACCACAAAACTGAAATGCTGGAAGGACACCTGCTTGGTGGCTGTGAGGGGCTGCATGTCCCAGGGTGGGCTCAGCATGGGAACCTCCCCTGTGAACTCTTCCCAGCCATGCTTTGTGAAGCGTGGGCATGAAGGGCAGAGGCAGGTCATAGGGCATCCCAGGACAGTGTCCTGACGAAAGGATGTTTTGTTTTTTTTTTTTTCACATCATCTGCATTCCTCTTGCTGGACCCTAAGCTGGCGAGTTACCTCCTCATATCTGAGTTTGGAAAGATCACATTGTAGAAGATGAACTAGTTTTCTTTACCTAACATTATGGTGCATTAAAAATAGATGTCATTATCGTTATTATCATTTTCAAATGTTAGAACTAGGAAGGCCTTGGAGATGTGGTCTAACACTACCTAAAGCCATAGAGTTTTATGTTATATTTAAAAGAACCTAGGTTGGGGAAAAAGAGGTAAAATTCGATATCAGTTTCCTGCATAGTTGGTGTAAGGAAATACAATGATATTGCTTGAAGCAAAACTGTGTTGCATCATATTGTACTTAAATTCAGAATGTTTTTTAAGAGGTAATGAAAGCTTGAGATGTCTCAGGTGTTAAGTCATAAGAGGATTTTCCAGTTTTCAGGGAGATTTTAAGCAACTCAGGCATAAATCAAGATCCAAAATATGTTGATTACCTAGTTGTTTGGAAAATAGATTTTGCATAAAAATTGTTTAACTTCACAGACAAATCCATAGGCGTTTAATTCATAATATAGCTGAAGGTAGCACTCTTTTGGATGTCATTCATACTAGTATAGGTAAAAATGTGTGATCATTGCAGGGGGCTTGTGGATTTAATGGTTCACCAGCCCTGCCAGGGCTGAGACCATTATCTGTCTTGATCACTATTGCATCGCCAATGCCTGGCAAAGCGCTTGACATATAGTAGGTGCTTACTGAATATTTATTGAATGAATGAAATAAACCAACCACAGGAATGTCAGTGTTTGACCTGGACCATGGATGGCAGCCAATGATTTGAATGCCTTCAGGATTCTCTTTCTTAGCATTTCCATAATCTGCCTCTTTGTGTGTTGGCTTTATTCTTTCAGACCAGGTCATCCTTGTGGATGGAAACTTGGTCATGTGGAACATTTATGTCCACATCTTGTAGGTTTTGCATTAAACAAAAACTGTCTCTACTTTTAGAATTCAAACTCTAAGGGGATGTGTTCTGATTGGCCCAGGTGGAATTCAGCACTTACTATTAGAACAATCAGCCAGGGCAGGTAGAATCATGTAAGAATGTGAAAACCTCAGGAACTGCATGGTTGGAATGAGGAAAGAGGCTTTTGCCAGTTTCCTCTCTGCAAACTTTATTATCTTTTAAGAGAAGAGGCTTATCCAAACTAATGGGTTATAAAGAGAAAAAGGAGTTGGATTCCTTCCTTCTAAAGTGTATGTTCTTTATCATGATTCATGATGACACGATCTGAAGGACAAGAGCCTTCAGGTGTGCAGAACACTAAAGTGAAAACAAGTTACTATGGTGAAAACACACAAAGAAAAGTCTAGGAGAACAACTGAGAAGTAATGAGAAAAAGCTTCCCGACATATGTCTAGAGAAGAGAAATGTTATTTCATTCAGCCAGACGTTTCTACAATTGTTGAGCAGCTACTGTGTGCCAGGTTTTGCAAATGGACTGTATTTAGGTCAGTAAGATCTGAGGGGCAGAGTTTTTGCCCCAGACAAGCTGGAATCCACCTGTGTGAAACTTACTCTCTGAAACATTCATATGAAACCAACAGTGGGAAACCACAAAATCTACTTAAAGAATTATGTAGAGCTCCTTCACACAATGTTTCTTCAAGTCAAAGCAGTAAGGTTGGCATTAGGAATTCCTCTCTTCATTTTCACCAACAATTCTTTTCCCTCACCTGATCTATGATGTAGCTATATATCCTTATATGTATGTTGGATATACACTGGTTAATAACAAAGTCTCCAATCTTCTTTTTTGTGTTGTTTAGAAAATTTTCTTACTCCTATGCTTCTGAGGACTATTTCTTTCCGTCTCTCTCTCACACACATACCCTTCTGAGGTGTTTCTGATAAACCCACTTAGGGAGGAGGCTACATGGTCTCTAAGAACCTATTATTCCCTATATTTTCTACATCTTACTTTGAGTCACCTGCATAAAGAGCTCCCTGGGTTTTAAAGCCGTATTGTTGCAACTTGACTTAAGAAAAAGCTAGAATGAGAGGTAAATTTTAGCCCAGTTCCACAGTTATCCAGCAGAGCTTCAGTAAGAAATTGTGCTTCTATTAAATCCTGTTTGAACAATTTCCTAAATACTATATAAGTATGTGAAGTTCTGTTGCATGTACATCAAGTGAACTAATGCCAAAGAGTAAGTTTTGTTTTCCCTCATGTGTTGTGTCTTCTATTTTTGAACACCTTAGGTTGGGAATCTCTTCAGACTTGCCTTCTGCAAATCACTGGGTATGGAAACCTTACTGCAGATGTGGAAAAACTGCACAGAAAATCCTGTGATTCTGATAGTGCCCAACGTGAAGAAATGCTTTTGAAGGTTAGTCCTTGAACACATGTTAACCCTTCACCTAGGTCAGCTAATGTTTTCCAAGTACCTGCTGTGTGCTAGGTACAGCTCCGGACATTAATGGTACAAAGGTGAATAAGACATGGGTGCTGTAACTGGTTGGTAAAGCCTCATTTTCTTGCTGGTTCAGATGTTGGAGGTAAATTTCCATTAGAAAATTCATGTGAGAAGTTTAAGGTAAAGCCAGTTTTTGAGGTGTGATTGACATGAAACGTTATATTATTTTCAGGTATGCAATGTAATGATTTGATATTTGTGTATGCTGCAAAAGGATCACCACGATACGTCTAGTTAACATCCAGTCTTCTTAATGATTAAGCCAGCAGGCAATAAAGCCAGTTCCATTGCACAGGTTTCCCCAGTTTGTCCTCTGTTGGTGAAACAGAAGTCACCTGAGTAGGTCTTCCCTCCATGAAGGGTAAAGTGGTGGTGCAGGGGAGGCCTGCCTTGCTTCAGGTCTCACACTTGCTGTTGGTTTAGCATTGGGCTTCACAAACTTCAGGTGCCAGCTGTGTAATTGGATATCAACTAGACTAAGCAGGATAAAAGAAAGGGGGCAGGGATCTCTCTTTTCCTTTGAGGTTCAGGCACAAACACTGGGCTAAACCACCCTTTAGAACCCTTAGATCTGATGGAAGTTCTCACCTTCCTTAACCCTTGGCATCATTGTCTGCTGAGAATGAGAATCTTCAGAGGAACCACTATCTCTTTATGGTAGAATTGTTGTTGATGTTAGGCCTTACCAATAGGCACCTAACTGGGAATCATTAGAGCTCCAGAAGTCTGCTTTTTTCCTGTATGTCTTCAGGCCCATCTCAAGACCCTGCCTGTGAAGTAAAGTAGCTCTCTAGTTACAACATTGTCAGGGACTTGTTTTCCTGAGCTTGACCTGAGCTTCAGAACTGTAGCAGGATGGGATGGGTTGCCTGGAAGGAGGTTAATATGGTGCCCTTTTGGAGTGGTTTGGGTATGTGACAGGAGAAATTTCTGTATGGAGTGAGTGGCTAGCTTGGAGGTTCATCAAAGTTCACTCTAATTTCTAGGTCAGCAATTCTATTGCAGTTATTATTCAGGTGGTAAAAGCAGATAATGTCCATCCCTTGAAGGCTTTTATTTTAACCAGGCTTGTATCTGTCTAGTATTTTTATAACTGGTCTATAAGAGGTTTATCAATGGAATGGGGAATTTGAGGAGAGGACCATTATAACATTTGAAAAGTATTTTTCTTGTACCCCCCCCCCCCCACTGCAACAATGATCTCAATCACTTATTATTTTATATCTTCTAGACTGTTGCTTGCCTAAATGTTATTTACATGTAGCTGGTTAGAATAGCAGACTTTGTTTCAACAAAGAAAAAATAGAGGTTTTGGAAATAGTTTCCTGTTTCTATTACAAATATAAACTGTTAAATATTTTAAGCTGCTAAGCAGTACTGAATTTTGCTGTTTTGCTGAAAATGTGATCAAACAGGGGAAAGATGCCTTATTCATCACCTTTCTTATGTTCTCTCGGGGTTGCCAGCATAGCAGATTATCAGAATCTTGATTATGTTTTGAACTATGTACAAACAAATCTTGTTTCCTCGGGTGATTTTAGAAGGCAGATAACTATGAGTTGCTAACCAAAATCAAAAGGGTAAATAATTGAAAATTAACCAGAAAAGGGGCAGAGTTGTTGTTTCATTTAACCGTCTTAGGAGACCTACTTAACCAAAGCACTTATATAACATATTTGAATGATACTAAGTATTATATAATTAAAATGTCCAGGAACTGCTCAATTTGATTAAGAACTATGAATTCATATGCAGAGCATTTATCAAACTGTTACAGTAACTGAGGTCTAGAGAGGTAATTAGCCTAAATTTTCATAGCTGGAGCCAGGAGCTAACCCCAGGTCTGCCTTCACTACAAAATGCATGCTTTTTTCAGGGCATCAAAACACCCTGTCTTTGGGTCGGCATGATTCCCTTCACATACATGCATGCCATTATTTTTTAAGATTGTTACAGGCTTCCTGAGAAGTCTCTTGAGAGTATGACTGTTTGGGGTGGGGAAATGATGGGAAAGAGAGAGAGAAGAGTGCTAGCAAGAAGGTTGGTTCTATTCGATTGGGGGTGTATGTGGGACAGTATAATACTTGTAGCTTTTTTCCCTGACTCTTAAAACCACAGAACAAATGAAAGTAACCAAAACAAAATTAAGTATAATTGTTCATTTTGTGGTGTTAAAATCCTATTCAAACATTTTATGATGTTTTGTTCGTTCTGCTAAGTGAGTTTCTTTCCAGTCTGTTTCTTAGCTGTCTTGTGAGTAACAGAATTTGGTATTTCATTTCCCAAGTTGTATACTTGACCCAGTGGTAGTGATGGTGAGCTGTGTGTGTGTGTGTGTGTGCGTGTGTGTGTTGGGTCATGGTTAAGGTTACAACATTTCTCCTGAAACCTAAAGGCTTGGGACCATATATAGGTAGAGTTTATGACTACCTGTATAATGTGAGAGGTATTGAAAAGAAAATGTATGGAAAAGAGTATTTTCCTTTTAAATCTAGACTAGACAACAGTACTTAATGAAGATTTGTTGTTAATATTTCTCCTATAACAAGAGTTGTGGGTGGCTGTGGTCCAAAAATATCAATACAGTGGTATACACCAAATTGAATATTGGTGATTCAAAAGCCAAGAAAGGCATGGAAAGAGACTGCATACCCTGGAGCAGAACTAATCTTGGGGTTGGTTCCAAGTTCCTGATAAAGCCAAAACCCAGGGGATCTTGACCCTTGACCAACCATGAATTTGATTTCTACCTCATAAAGACGTTACTGTGAGACTCATAAGGACAAGAGTACAGTGAAGACAGCAAAAAAGAGTTCATAGCACCCACGTCTAAGATAAACCTTTAATACTTAACCAGTTTTTGACTGAGCACAGCTGCCTTGATGCACCGCTGGCCTAGTGGGAGCCTGTCCTAAGTGAGACTGGCCTGGAGACTTATTAGTGCTAAACTTCGTGCTAATTGAGTAGGAACAGGAAAGATGATTTTTCTTATCAGGGTCATTTCTGGAACCTATGGACCTGATACAGTGTTTCAGAATGTTTTCAGAAAAATACCCTTTGAAAGTGCAAATATGGTTCTTAGACTGGCTTTTCAGAGAAGGGTTCTCAACATTTATATCAGAAAGGTTTTCCTTTTCTCAAATCTTTTGTCCCCTGAGAGTAGGGGAGGCAGATGCAGAAGATGAAGATAGGATTGTTACCTGGGAGTTAGGTTACCTGGCGGAGGCGTCCCATGGTTTGTTCCCCTCTCCTTGCTTTCGAGCATTTGAGATGGATTTGAAGGAGAGAAAGCATGATGTTGGAAACTGGTTAGGAAAATGAAAATGAACAGGTAGGGCTTTGAGGTCTACAGTCAGGTTCTAACCAATGGGTCAGACACTGTTAAATTAAACCATTGATATGAATTGGTGAATCCCTGAGTCACCATTAATGCATAAGACATGAATGTAGGATGCAGGCTAGAAGTCAGTCTTTGCTGGACACTAAACCAGGATCATGATCTTGAGCACTTGTCTCAGAAAACTTGATTCATTTCTAAAGGTCAGATTTGGAAAATAAAGCTTGATTTTTGAGTTCTGGTAACTAGCCTCAACTTCAGTGCAAATTTGAAATGACTTTACTTTGCTGTAATCATTGCCCTCAATTCTGTTGATTTTAATTTTCTTTTCTTGCGGAGTAGCCTCTTAAATGACATATTGGACAGCATCTGACATCTCCCAGTCACTTCTAGCTTAAAAAAGTCCCTCCAGAACACTCCCAAACTCATTCTACAAGGTCACCATCACCCTGATACCAAAACCAGACAAAGATGTCCCAAAGAAAGAAAACTAGAGGCCAATATCACTGAAAATAGATGCAGAAATCCTCAACAAAATACTAGCAAACAGAATCCAGCAGCACATTAAAAGGATCATATACCATGATCCGCTCAGTATCATGCAGCTCAATATCAAAAAAACAGCCAAATCCAAAAATGGGCAGAAGACCTAGATAGACATTTCTCAAAGGAGACATGTAGACTGCCAACAAACAGATGAAGGGATGCTCAACATTACTGATCATTAGAGAAATACAAATCAAAACTACAATGAGGTATCACCTTACACCAGTCAGAATGGCCATCATCAAAATATCTACACACAATAAATGCTGGAGAGGGTGTGGAGAAAAGGGAACCTTCTTGCACTGTTGGTGGGAGTGTAAATTGGTACAGCCACTGTGGAGAACAGTATGGAGGTTCCTTAAAAAATAAAAATAGAACTACCATATGACCCAGCAATCCCACTACTGGGCATATACCCTGAGAAAACGATAATTCAGATTGCAGCTCTATTTACAATAGCCAGGACATGGAAGCTACCTAAGTATCCATCAACTGATGAATGGATAAAGAAGATGTGGCACATATATACAATGGAATATTACTCAGCTATAAAAAGAAACGAAATTGAGTTATCTGTAGTGAGGTGGATGGACCTAGAGACCATCATACTGAGAGTGAAGTAAGTCAGAAAGAGAAAAACAAATAATATATGCTAACAAATATATATGGAATCTAAAAAAAATAAATAAATAATGGTTCTGAAGAACCTAGGGGCAGGACAGGAATAAAGACGCAGACATAGAGAATGGACTTGAGGACACGGGGAGGGGGAAAGGTATGCTGGGATCAAGTGAGAGTGGCATGGACATATATACACTACCAAATATAAAATCGATAGCTAGTAGGAAGCAGCTGCGTAGCACAGGGAGATCAGCTCAGTGCTTTGTGTCCAGCTAGAGGGGTGGTATAAAGAGGGTGGGAGGGAGACGCAAGATGGAGGAGATATGGGGATATATGTACATGTATAGCTGATTCACTTTGTTATACAGCAGAAACTAACACCATTGTAAAGCAATTATACTCCAGTATAGATGTTAAAAAAAAATGTAATTGAACAGTAGGCCTCTATGGACAAGTATTATTTTAACCTATTTATGCATATAAATATTTTTTCTTCCTTTTTGTTAGAAAAAAGAGATTCCATTTCCATAGTATTATATATTTTTCTGACTAATATTTTGTGTACATGATTTACTTAAATAGGTAGTGGAGTAGAAGGAACTTGAAACTAGTTTCTAGCTTAGTTTTTTCTAATGTGTAATAATAAGCTGAACATCCTAGAATGTCACTTTATCTTTCTGTCGTTCAATTTTCAAGACCAAGTAGGCTTGTCATAGTTGAAAACTCTTTGCTTTGCAAAGCATTTCATAATCTTTTTCCTATTTTAGTATTTTAAATATCTCTAGACAAGAACATAATATTGTTGGTTTTTTTCCAGTGGGAAACTGAAGCAGAGAGAGGTTAAGGCATTGTCTTAAGCTACCCAGTTATAAAGGGTAGGAACATGGAAAGTGGGTCTTGTGGTTCCCTTGCATTGTCATATTCATATAAACCCTATGATAAAAAATGGTGTTCTACGTCATAGACAATAAATAGTTTATGGGTTGTTTTTATATACACTAAGGCATCTAATTGTTTCAATAACCCTATAGGCAGAGATGATAAACAGTTTTTTATAGATAGGGAAATTAAACTCATAGAACTGAAGTGACTTGTTCAAACTGTCACAGAGAGTGAGTGATAAAAAGGGAACTTGAATTCCGTGTTTCCAATTTCTGGATGATTACAAATTACTGTCCATTACAAGTCAGTTGTCTCTTTGATTCAGTCTTGGGTCTCAGCTTCCTCTTAGAAATGGGCTGCTTGCTGATGCTAACCTTAGCAGTGGTGTACAGAGAAACGGAGTTCACAATTCTGATTCTTATTATTTTCACCCACCAGAACTTTTCACCATCTTTTGTTAAATTTCATGCCCATTAGTTGAAAACATTGGATTAGAAAAAAATTTTGAAATATTTAGATGATCGAATTCCTTGGACACTGAATTTTAGTCTACGGAGTAAGCCCAAGCAAACCAGCCCTGAAGAACTAGGTCTTATTCGGTTAACATACTTCCTCTGACTTTTAGCTCAAATTCTTGCTTTCCATAGGTGCATATGTTTACAGTATGCAATAGGATTTTCTTTTTCTTTGTTTTTGTATTTTCAATGGTATAAAAATCTCTCAAACAAAGATTATAAGGTGTCAAATTCCATCACAATGTGTTCCAGGGATAAAATAAACAGAGCCACCTCCCCATGCCAGGCACTATGATAAGAATTTGGGAGGAAGTACAGAAGAGTAAGGCATGGTCTGTCTTTGGGCCTAGGGGGAGAGAGAGAGAGACGTATGAACATGATAATATTACTATGCAAGTGCTGGAGTGGAGTTGCTTATGAAAAACCAAAGGAGGAGAAGGTGATATGTGAGCAGGACTTG
Organism: Tursiops truncatus; assembly: GCF_011762595.2. Classification (NCBI taxonomy): domain Eukaryota; kingdom Metazoa; phylum Chordata; class Mammalia; order Artiodactyla; family Delphinidae; genus Tursiops; species Tursiops truncatus. Next base: position 55,449,115 of record NC_047047.1, read on the forward strand.
GAAGTAGAAACTGGATAAGCAGACAAAGGGAGAGAACATTAGGATTAAGACAACCTTAAACCTAAATCTTTTGGGAAAAAAAAAAAAGATACGGTATCACTACAGCCATGGAATAATCATTGTATATTTGAAATTCAAAAATAGTAGTTGTTGAAAAAAGTATTAAATTTAATATTTGCACTGCAGTTTTCCTGTATATTTTATTTAGTGTAAGTTATTTTAATCTCAAAAGTTGCCTGTTCATGGTATAAACATTCTTACATTTCAGAAGAATATAAAGAGACGAAGTACCTCTCCCTTCCCTAGACACAGGCACTACTACTTCCTACTTACCATGGACTGTTTGTTTTGTATCTTTCTGAACTTGTCTTCAGTATACATTCAAATACATGGCTATCTTTTTTACCATAATTGTCTTTAAAAATATTCATAGAAAAATTCGTTTCATGTTAAGAAATTTCTGAAGAGTTCTCCTAATGTTTACCAGCTATAAATTCAAAGACTGACATTAGGAATCATTTAGTTCAACCGTATCACTTTGTCATGGCAGACACTGAGGTCCTGAGGGATTACATGTTGGTGCGGGTCACCCATGCAGTTAATGACACACTCCTTGTCTCTTGATGACCAGGACCATGATTTGACAGTCTTCACTTCATGGACTCAGGCTATCTCAACCAACCATCCAAACAAAAAACAAAACACTCTCTAAGTCTTTCAGGGTATTATTAAGATTTTTCAAACATGCAGATAATGAAAGCAAGGCACTGGTGTTCTTGAATTTATGCCTATTCCCTAAATTCTTTTTTTTTTTCTTTCTTCAAAACTCTATCTGGTGGAAATGGGCACAAGTCTCTCTGAAATGTAGTGGTTTCTAGAAATGTTTCTATTTTTAAGACATATTAAAATAATGAAACTACGAAATTGGTGACAGATTATTCCCAATAGAAATGGGGATGGGGGATAGCGACTGTGTATATTGAATAATTAAGGCATTAATGACTCAGTAAAACTGATCATTGGAATCCCTGGAATGAATGCTTCTAGGTAAATTTCCTCAGATTTCCCCATCATTAGAATAATATGCCCAAGAAGCATTTTAGACTGTTTTGCATTCATTCTGTATTCACTTTGAATAACAAGTAATTCTTAAAATGGCCTTTTCAGGTGAGGAGACGTTTGTAGCTGCAAGAACATCATTAGCAATTTATTTCCCTTCAGGAAAAGTAAGATTGGCACATATTGATGTTAACTGTAACCTCTGAAACATCTGTTCTGCTTCAGGGGCAAGCAGCAAAACTAAATTTATTACTTTTATGTGGCTTTTATAAAACCCCCACAGAGCCCAGAATAATGGATTTCTTTAACTAAAAGGAAAACAATTATTGTGAGCATAAAATACCAAGGTGAGTTGTGGAAAATTGGTAAAATAGCCCTAATGTCTGTCTCTGGCTGAATCCCATCTATGAGATGTGACATTCTATCCCAAGATCATAATGAACTCATTCCAATTCTTGACTAAAAAGAATAAACTTATTTTCACGGTGGCGATCATGATGCTCGCAGCAAGCGAAACCTCATCTTTGCTGCTTATTCCCTTTAAAAACCCAATGTGTTCATTGATCAGAAAAAAGAATCCATCATCTAAGGAAACTGTTGGTCCCAGTGAGTGCCCACACCATATAATAATTAAACAGTGAAAGCCCTTTAAAGGACAGCAGAGGTCCAAGGTGCCAGCGAATGACAAACGGTTACTTCTTCCAACAAGTACTTTATGTACCTAGTGGAGCATTTCTGCATAGACAAGATTATGGAAACCAGTGTGTGGAAATGCTTCTGCTATATATTTATAGTTTATATTTTTGAACTATCAATGAAGAATTCTGATTTGCTTTAAAGGTGGTATAGTAATACCCAAATGATCCAAAACTCAGGTTCCGTATTGATATTCTTGTTGTAGATTTTCAGTTTTACATACTGTGATTTTTTTGACTCAGTTATTTTATTTTGTCTGAGTGTTTTCTTTGAAATATATACAATTTATAAATTGTATATATAATGCCATTAAATACAAGCTTTCTGAAAAAAAACAGCCCATGAAATATCATTATGAGAAGTGTCAAAAAGGATGTATTTGGTGGCCATGAGCCTGAGGAAGTACAGCATTTTGCCTGTGTAATATCTTGTGCTTCATTTTTTTTACAATGACTTGCCTATAGCATGGTTTCATTTCAGTTAATCCTATTTCTTTTAGAACTTGCACCTCTGCTAATTGTCGTGGCTGATTAGTCTTACAGCAAAAGCAGGCAACCAACAGAAGAAATGCCCTTTCAAAGAAAAGCTTTGTGACAATATATTTTACTATACAGTAATGTAGTTGACAAGTAAAACAGTCTGGCAAACACTGAGTACTTAGTCTAGACGTGTCACATATCTTGACATTAACCTGTATATCATACCTTTTGTATGTTGGACAGGACAGATTTTTCTTTAGCATTTAATATTGTTAGAGAATACCCATATCAGATGAGCTAACGTTCAAAACAACTCTCCCTTTAATAAGAAATAAATAAGTAATAATTTAAAATAATATACTTTAAGTAAGGGTTGATGTACATAAAATTTGCTGGCCAGGTTCATCCCCCAAAGAGGCCTTTTTGGGATGGACAGGGATCTCTTACCTTTATCCTCTATCGTAAGGGGAGAAAAACCTCTGAATAATAAATTCCCTGTAGGCATGCTTGGAGTCACTGGGATTACAGCCTCACAAATTGGATTCAGCTGGTACTGTGCTTGACCTTGAGTCACTGTGTGTGCACGAAAGCTTCAGTCGTCCAAGGTGCATTTAGGAGGGAAAGTGAATAGGAAATCTCCCAAACCTTGGACTCCCAGAACCAGGGAATACAACCTGTAAGAGCACCAGAGCAGTGGCCTGGGTTGCAAGTTCTCTTGGGGGACAGCTGCTGCTGTTGCAGTTATTACCCTGTTACCATCACATTCTCTCCTGGGTACCAGCTCTATGCCAGGCACTGTAAATATAGCAACCCTTTATATCCTTAATGACTCGTTTTGGAAAATAAAAATTGAGCCTCAGAAAGACTGTGATTCTCTTAAGGCCACAAACCTAGTAAAGGAGCAGAAAAGCAAAGTCTGTCTGTCTCCCTAGTTTATCATCAGACAGTGGGTATCACAGGCTTATTTACTTGGAGGAGGAGAAATGAGACAGTAAGATTTTATTTTTTTCCCCATAACAAGGGCTTGGAAGCCTTTTACTGTGTTTCCTGGAGTGTTTTTCTTCCAGAACGAATGTGTTCAACAATTCTACTTCGACACCAATGATATATCTGATTTACTCTAATGAAAGAAACATAATAGGAAGTGGGTTTTCTGCTTTTAAACTCAGATATTTTAATAGCTGAGTTTTCTAAAAGCGATTGCTATGCTAGTTTAAAAAAAAGAATGAGTCATGTAAACAGCGCATTTCCTGAAAAAGGCCATTGTAAACGGAGTACAAAATCACATGTAATATGTCTATAGGGAGCTTTTTTGTGTGTAGCCTGAAAAGGCTTCTTGCAAAGACAATATCTGCAGTGACATATTCCTAAATCTGTTTTCAGAGCTACCACATGAAACTCTGCTGTGGGAACTGGGTTTCTTAGCAAGGTTTAATGTGGTTTAGTGCCAGGCACATAGATCTGCTTTGCGGCAGTTTCAGAGAATGCGCCCTTGGTGTTCTGTTTCCTAAGGCTGATGTTCTTGACCACAAGGTGTTGGCTTTTGGCATCATGTGGTAATCTGGCAGGCTTCCCATGAGGACCAGTCATTTTATACAGACTCAGCATGTTCTCCTCAGTGCCTCTGCCTACAGTGTAATCTTCTTGTGAGCCTTTGATAAGGTGCCATTCTCCTTCAGCCAAATGAAACATCCCAGTGGGAGAGAATTAAGAGGGAGTAGAACATCACAAAGAATTCTGGGAGCTGTGGGGAATATTCTGTGTTCTCATCATTGGGGTAAAAAAAAAGTGCAGGAGGAAGAATATGCCAGTTTATTAAAAGGATTCAGAAGCTTTAGGATATGAATGAAGTATCAGTTTAGTATGAGAATAATTTACTTCCCGTGGAATATGGGGCATATAGAAATTCAAGATCCTACTTGAATTGGCTCTAGAGGAATGATGTGAAGTGGCCAGACGGATTGGTCCTGCCCATACTTACCCCCAAAACTGTCCACTCAAATGTAAGTTCCTTAGAATCAGGGGGCATATCTTGTTCTCAGATGTAGTTCTCCATTTTTTTTAGCACAGGGCCTGGCACGTACTGGGGACTTAAGAAGTGTTTGTTGAAAGAATAATAGAACCCTAGTATAGAATTTAGACCCTTGAATGTTAAAAACACAGTATTTCTACTTGCCAAACTGCTTGGTCTCTTAGTTATCTTATGGATAGATGTTAACTAACTATCTTATAAATGGTTAATTTTTCAATGGAATATTTGGGTATTTCTTAGTCTTCGCCCTATGTGTATGTTTTTAACCTCAGATTCTTTTGAAGACTTGTAGTATGACCTCCAGGTATCTTGAGAGAGGAAAAAAGACAATACTCTTAACTTCTATTTTGTTTTCCTCTTCTCCAGCAAGAAGAAGGATTTTTATATTGTAAAATTTAGAATAAACCTGACTAAGGGCCAGTGAAGTACAAGAGAGGTGGAGCAGTGGTAAGCAAGGACCTATACATAGGTTTTTTCCAATGATTTCCAGTCTGTACACACAAATTCATTGCATCTGTAGATAGTGAAACAAAGTTTGATATAATTGGGCAACTGTTTTCAGTAATTTTAGAAAAATCACACAAATGGAGCCATGCGGGGAGATTGGAAATAGCGTCTTAGTTTTGATTCTCTCCCAGAGATAAGGATATGCATGCAAGTCGGTTTTGGGGAAGTGATCCCAGGAAGCACAGAATGGGAGTGGGAAAGTGAGCCGAAGTGGGGAGGAAAGCCAGCAAAGGTGCATTGATTAGTGAATTATTCCTGTTGGAAATTAAGTTCATCTCATTTTATGTCCTGAGAGACTGCAGGACACGTCTCAGTTGTCTTACTGAGGAAATTCATCCGGGGTTTTTATCCGTTAAACTTCATCCCTCATTAGGAGGCCCTGGGGCATTAGCCCTCTGGCAAATGCTACTCTGCTCTGGGGTCTAGCAGGCTTCTTTGGCAAAAAATGCCCTCTGGCAGATATGAAGGAAGTATGCGGTGACCTTCAGAGAAGACTGAAGGGGTAATGAGTGGGGTTCTGTTAACAGCTGCTACAGACAGATAAAAGTAATCTTAAAAGTCATGGATAGAAGGAAAATTCCAGAATCTTTATACCAGTCAAATGGATGTTAATTTCCAGGAAAAAAATTTCCTATTGTTTTTGAACTCTCAGAGAAAAAGCAATTAAACTAAACAGTGCCAAATTAGCCTTATTAAAAAAAAAACAACTATTAGAATGGTTCATCAGAGGTCTTGATTTAGAAGCTTATACAGTCAACTTTTTTTTTCTATATCCTGTAGACAAAAATGGATGAAAGTACAGATGGACAAATTCACAAGTAATTGATCAACAGTACCTAGCATGTTGGCGAATTATTCTTTGTCATTCTCGGTCAGCACATCTAGTCCTTTAAAGCTAATTCCTTTTATTTTGAAAAAATATAAAAATATCTCATGGCCACACAGGGATTTTGATATGTCCTTTTACTAAGGCAAGCCTTTCCTCTCAGTCATGAATATCTTTGACCTAGATGAAGGTGTCTGGTGGCAGGCCCTGAAGCTCTGTCCTGCACTGTCGTTATTTCGTTCTTTGTTTTTATAAATGTTTTGAGTGAAGACATGGAAGGCATTTCTGAAAAATTTCCATCAGATGGCTCCTAGGAAAGATGACACGGCTGGGTTCAGTAAAGCTCTCAACGGACTGGAATGATGACCTGAACCTCCTGACTGATTTTATTAGGGAGGAAATGTAAAATCTTGCACACAGGTTCAAAAAATAAAAATACACCAGTATAAGATGAGGCGTAATCTGGTGTACAGTAGTTCCTATAAGAAAGATCTAGGGCTTTTAGTTCATTACAGACTGAAAATGAGCTAATTTATTTCAGCTGTCAAAAAACTTAATGCAGTCTTAGATGAAAGACATAAAAGTTTATGTCCAGAACAAGGAGGTTCCACTGCATGTGTCACTAGTTCAGTTTTATCTGGTGGATTGTACTCTGTTCCAAAAGCATCCTTGAGCTGGTGAGAACATTTGAGACCACTCAGATACATGTTCCATAGCCCGAGTGTGTGTTCCCATGGTGGTGTGTAAGGTGTGCCAGGCACACAAGAAATCTGAGGATAAATATGTCAAATATTCCAGGAGCACCAGTATCACTTATTTGGTGAGGGAAAGGAGATTAAAGTTACTTGAGTTGGATAGTTTGAAAAACGATTTCCAGCTTAAGCCACATATTTTGATATAATTATTAATCCACATATATAATATTACAAAGTAGAATACAAAGTCCACATCACATTTTAAGTTAAAATATGAGACTCCAAAGAAATTTCAGCTTGCAGAAGGTGACTTTTGACAGATATTTCCAGAACTCTCAAAGCCACGAGTTCAATTTCCTCTGCTGGAACTTTTATTCAGCAAATGTTTGCGGAATACCTGCTATGTGCTAAGCACTGGTCTAAGCTTGAGATACATCAGTGAGCAAGATGAATGCCGAGTCCTGCTTTGATGGGAACTCATAAGTAGAAGAGTTTGAGAAGTACAGCTTATTTTACAGGCGAAAGGGTCAGGAAACACAGTGTTAGTTCTGAGTTACTGTCCTAGTTCTACCATTTGCTGTCTCGGTAATTTTGGTCGATTCTTTGATTTCCTTAAGTCTCAGTTTTCTCATCTATATAATGGCAGAACAAGGCCTATCGACTTTATTGATGGGAGTGTTCAATGAGATAACGTGAGCAAAGCACTCGGGAAAGAGACTAGAGTACACATTCATTAGGTCAGTAGACAATGGTCTTATTACAGAGGTTAGGTGACTTGCTTAAATCCGCACCATTAGACAGCTACAGTGTCCACAGCACTCAAGCTCTGTCTTCCGACTCCCACTTCTGAGCGCGTTGTGTGACAAAACAATTCTGGGTGTTATAACCTATAAAATAAACAAGGCTTATTTTTACTTTTTCTATTATTAAAATAATTCATGTATAGTGAGACAAAAATTAGGAAAATGCATAGATGCAGAAAATGAAACAACAGTAAAACAAAAACACAAAAAGAAAAACTTTATAACCATTCATAACCTCTTAATTGCAATTTTGGTATAATCTGTCAGCCTTCTCTTTATTTTTTATTTTTATTTTTTTATTGTAGTTGATTTACAATGTATTAGTTTCAGGTGTACAGCAAAGTGATTCAGATATATTCAGATATATCTATATATAATGTGTATTCTCTTTCAGATTCTTTTCCATTATAGGTTATTATAAGATATTGAATATAGTTCCCAGTAGGTCCTTGTTGTTTATCTATTTTATATATTTTAGTGTTTTTATTTTATATATAGTAGTGTGTATCTTTTAATCCCAAACTCTTAATTTATCACTCCCTCCCCCTCCCTTTTCCCTTTGGTAACCATAAGTTTGTTTTCTATGTCTGTGAGTCTATTTCTGCTTTGTAAATAAGTTCATTTCTATCTTTTAGGTTCCACATGTAAGTTACCTCATATGATATTTGTCTTTCTCTATCTGACTTACTTCACTTAGTATGATAATCTCTTGGCCCATCCAATAATGCATTTGTTGCTGCAAATGGCATTATTTCATTCTTTTGTATGGCTGAGTGAAATTCCATTCTCTCTATCTCTCTATCCCACATCTTTATCCATTCATCTGTCAGTGGACATTTAGCTTGCTTCCATGTCTTGGCTATTGTGAATAGTGCCGTCAGCCCTCCTTTTAATGCAGAGTTTTTAGCAGTTATATTCTGTCAAGCTTACTATCCTGATTTTTTTCTATTTATTATTAAAGCATATGCTTTGCCCTATGTAATCAGAAGCTTTTTTTTTTTTTTTTTAATGGCAGGGTTGGACTGGACCGTCTGCAGGGTTCTTTTTCCTTTTTTTTTTTTTTTGTTGTTGTTGTTGGCTGCACCATGTGGCTTGTGGGATCATAGTTCCCTGACGAGGGATTGAACCCGGGCCCTTGGCAGTGAAAGCACCGAGTTCTAACCATGGGACCACCAGAGAATTCCCTCAGAAGCTTTTTATTGCCATTGTGTTTAGTAACTGCAAAATGGTCTTTTGAGTGTGTGACAGTTTTCTTAACCATTTCCTTTGGAGTGGACATTTAGGCTGTGGTAATAAAAATCTTGTGCATGAATAGACTTCATGGCCATAGAGTGCCCTCCTTACCAACAGGCAAAGCCCACACTTCTGCAGGCGGTGGTCCTGCTTCATGTATTGGCGCTTCAGGGAACTCAAGCCTGAGCCTTCTCTTTACCCTCTCAGATTTGTTTAACCTACCCAGGCAAAAATCTTTCTTTTTTGGACATGGTTTTTCCCCTGGTTCCCCCTGTCTTGGATAACCTCTTTGGTTCCCAAGTCATTGCTGTTCTAGAACATTCTCTCTGAAGCTCCTTTCCTCCTCATTTAACAACCACAGATTTATCCTGCCTCCACCTCTCTCTCTTGGTTCTTAGAAGTTACCCATGAAATCCATTGGCAAGGTGGCTGAAAGAGTATTTAATGATGTGTGTGTGTGTGTGGGGGGGGGTGCTCGTGTGTGCATGTGCACCTGTGTGCATGTTCAAGTGTGCAACGTGAGTTGTAGTTTTGGACTACGGTTGTGAAGAGCCTTGGAACACTTTGAACTTTATGGCTTGTTAGACTCTGTAAGAAATGATCTGTGTGAGTTGCTTTGGGTTAGGTGTTAAAAAAATATACTGCTGGGGGTGTTTATTGGGGGAAGTTTTATACAAGGGAAAAACATTCCCTGCCACTCTGATATATACTGTACACAAAAAGATGATCAATCCAGATGTTCTCTAATGTAAAGAAAATATGACCCATAGCTTTTGGTCATACCATTTCGACTCTGCAGCTCAAAAATTGAAACAAATTTTTCCATAAAACACTGGAGAATGATGCAGGCCTCAGGCAAGCAAGTGTACACTGGTCTTTTGTTCTAGTGCTTTATGGTATAAATGTAAAACAGTACTGATGATTCATCTGAAGATCAGAAAGTGTACACAGTTAGGGTTATATGAGTATCAGGCTTTCTGAATTAAGATTCAGAATTCATACCTAAAACTTGTGGCTGTGTACTGTTCCACATGACTGACTTTTTTCAAATACATCAAATATTCTTTTCCAGTACAATTAATACCAATCTACTGACATCAGCAGAATGCACATGAAATTCTAAACGGATATGCCTTTCCACTTAACTCTTAGTTCTTACCTAGAGTCAGGGAATAATCACAAAAACAGAAATAACCTTCCATTATACCAGGAGCTGTCAATGCAGCATATTTGGAACATGTTGAATTGTAGAGGAAAGGCGTTTGTGTATTCTTCAAGATCAAATGTTTATAAATCTGGAGGCCAGGAATGGTTCAAATTTGAATGTTTTTTGCAGAATTCTGTTAGTAAGGTATTAGAACGATGTATGATCACTGCAAACTAATACAGGTTCTGATTTCTAATTTTGTCCAAATTCCTTTGCAAGTTTCCCTTTTGATATTTTTGTAGCTCTAACACCTTTGGACACTTGACTGAGGTAGTTTTTAGACTCACTGATGGAACAATTGGATGTTTTCTCAAAATAATCATACAACTTCCTGACCCCGCAGTGAACATTTTTTGGACATCTTTTTTTTTTTCCCTTGTCTTTATCTCTCTGTGCTCTTTCTTTTTGTCCTCACAAATTTTGTGTGTCTGAGGCCAGGAGTCAGGAGTTAAATAGAGCCAGGACTTGGGTCCCCAGCCATGGCATCCCTGGGGCCTCACGGACCCTGCAGTGGATAACCTCCACTTCTAATAAGCTCCAAGTCAAAGATTTTCTTTCCGTTTGCCTTGTCACTTCTAAGTTTACTAGGTGACTGGAGCGTGTTTCGCGTCCCCTTGGTTTGGTTCTAAGACAAGACCTGCAGACGGAATGCAAGAGCACTACAGACCCCTGTCTCTTGCCTAACTACCCTCCAGTGGTTGCCAGTGGAGGGAACAAAGGCAAGGGAGACCACAGTCCTTGTATAGGACATGTGATTTTGAGGAAGAATTCTAAGCTGGATGAGGGAGGGGTAGGAGACAGCTGCTCTCCATTTCTCTCTTAAGACAGCCAAGATAATGCCTCTCAGGGTACAACAATCAACCATTTCTCTATTCAGATGATATGTATTTAGTCTTGTAGATGCCATTGTGGTAGGTTCTAAAAATGACATAAAGCTGAAAAAATATGTCTTCAGGGCTTCCCTGGTGACGCAGTGGTTGAGAACCCGCCTGTCGATGCAGGGGACACGGGTTCGTGCCCCGGTCCGGGAAGATCCCACATGCCGCGGAGCGGCTAGGCCCGTGAGCCATGGCCGCTGAGCCTGCGCGTCCGGAGCCTGTGCTCCGCAACGGGAGAGGCCATGACAGTGAGAGGCCCGCGTATGGCAAAAAAAAAAAAAAAAAAAAGTCTTCAGTGAGCTTACAATTTAATAGGGTGTGAGGAAGGTGGGAAGTGAAGGGTCAGAGAGGAGCATAACCTTGATGTGAAGTAAAATGTATGCAAGGTGCTCGCTGAATACTTGCTGGAGGAGTGACCAGATGCATGCATGGTTAGTGTACCACTGGGGGTCAGAGGCCAGAGAAATCACATCTGTTTTGGGGAATCCTTTCCAGAGGTGGTATTTTGAATTGGTCTTTAATATAGAAATAGGATATTAAAAGGTGGCTATGGAGGGAAATCTGGGTGTAGGATATGGCAGAAGTGAAGAGCAGCGGGGAAGTACTGTGATCTGTTCAGAAGACAGTGGACCATTTCTCAGGCTGGAGTGAATGTGTGGTAGGGGTCAAGGAACAGGAGATTAAAAAGGCTGGCCGGATAGGCTTGGATCCCACCATGAAGAACTTTGAATACCCAGCATAGGAGTGTGGCTTTTATTTTTTGAGCCATGGAGAGCCTTCAAAGAATTTTTAAGGAGGGCAGTGGCCTGATTAGAGGTTTACTTTGGAAAATCCCCTGGTAGCATTTTATTAAATATATTTGAAAGAAGAGAGCCTAGAGGGAGAGGCATGCCAAGAAACTACTACAGTTGTCTAGGCTGTAGAGGGGGAGAGGAAAAGGGAACAAGTGCCATTCAAGGGGAGTTGATGGGGCTTAATCATTGATTGAACTTGGGAAGGTATGAGAGAGGAGGCATTAAAGATAGCTTTGAGGATTTGAGCCTGAGTAACCAAGAATTTTGGTGCTCAGAAGAGAAATTGTGGAGTCGTAAAGGAAAATTGATTTAGGGGAGAAGGAAGAAGATTGGCTTGTTTACTGATACATTGAGAAACTAGCACAGAAAGGCAGATGGGGGGATGTCTATCAAAAAACATGTAGGCATTAAACACAGGAGAGAGAGAGCAGGCATTGGGAGAAATGTCTGCAGAGGGAAGAGTGTAGAGAGATGAGAAGAGGGATATAGAAGGGGCAGGTTGGAGGTGGAAATGAATCTATGAGAGGGGCAGGTGCTAGTAGCAGAGGAGAGGGGCAGGGAGAAGGAATTTTAAAACTGTAGCTGTGGATTCTCCTATATTGAAGTTCCTGTTACTTTTTAAGCTTCCTGCGGGCTGAATATTCTTGAGACACTCACCACCCCCATAAAACCAAGTGTTCTTTTGGGATCCGGTCATATCATCAATTGTCTCCTGAAGTGGTCCAACCCCAGCTGTCATTTAACAAATAAAAATTGCTGTGCCTTCTTTTTCTTTGTGTTTTTTCTTTATATTCTCCATGACTGTCCTAGCTCATTTATTTGTTTCTTTTGGTTTCCTATACCAGTCGTTTGATGATGTCTGTCATTTTTTTATGATTCCTCTCTAAGTTTTCAATGTTCTCTAGTGATAAAACCTAGGTTGGGCTTCAGTTATAACAAAGGCCTGGCTGTTGCTTTAAAATCAACAAAAGCTGAGACTTTGGAGGTCTCTGTGGTACTCTTTGCTTTCACTGCTTTACTGTTACTGTCTACAGAAAATAAGAAATTCAAGACTTCAGTCATAGAACACAGAGTAGAGACAAACTCGTGTATGTGCACATGCTCATGTGTGCGTGAAGTTAGCTCATCTGATGATGTAATCCGTACCAGTACAATGAGTGACACTATCTTAGAGTCCCATGAATGATGGGGACTCATGATGAGTGATGCCAGTCTCCCATGCCATCTGGGCTGACTCAGCCTTAGAATTTTGCTGTCAGTAATAGTTTACAAAATACTTCACACATACACCACGTCTGGCTCCAGCCTCTCTCTAACCTCACTTCCTCCTTCTCTTCCTTTAAGTAATTTGGCTGCAATAGCTCCGGCTTCCTTGCTGTTCCTGGAAAGTATTTACTAAGCACGTGCCCACCTTGGGGCCTTCCCTTGCAGTTCTTCTGCCTGGAACGTTCTCGCAGGTGATGACACAGTTTACTCTCGCACTGCACTTAGATCTCCTCTCAGAACCTCAGAGAGAACCTGCCTCCCCCCGATCCCCAATGAATATAGGACCGCCCTGCCATTCTCTGTCCCTTTACCCTGATTGACTCTCCTTGTGAGCACTCATTAGTCCTTGAAGTTATACATCCATCTACTTATTTGATTTCTGTTTGTCTTTCTCACTAGAATGTAAACTCTAAGAGGGCTGAGACTTTGCTTTCTGTATAGCTGTATCACTGATGCCCAGAACAGTGACATTCAAAAAGTATTTGTTAAAATAAATGTTTGAATGCATGAATTTGATTCTTAAAATAATTTTGTGAGGTAGGCTATGGTAGATAGCCCTATTTTACAGTGTAGAGACTGGGGCGAGGAGAGTTTGAATGACTTGCCCAAGGCAAAGACTTGAGATCAAGGTCTCTAGGCTCCAAGTTCACATATGTCATACTTGATCACTTACATGCCCATGAAAAGGGTACCTCCGACAACTTTTTAACCTTAGGCTTTTGAACGATATTTAATTTCATGCGTACTTTCTGATACTTTGTTTTTTTTAAGTCAAAGCTTTCTGCAACTATTAAAAATTCTTTTGAAATTTTGCTTTCTTCTCTGGAGAAATGCAGTGAAAAAGGGATGTTTTATTTTTGCTGTGTTCAGCAAGTCTCTAAGGCACGTGTTTATGAAGAGTAGAGCTGCAGAATGGCTTTGTCTTCTGTAGCATAAGGGAAACAATTCTTAGTGTTGAAGGAGAGTAAATAAGATTTCATGCTCCTCCCAATTCATTCTGCCACCAGCTCAGAATCTAGAGAGAATTCTGTGCTGTGATCAACTATCTGAGATTTAGGAGCAAGGCCAAAATAGAGTATGCATAGAACGGCTTCCTATTAGTTGCCACTGTGGCAGTTTAAGCCATTTGTAGGCTGGAAGAGAAGGTTGGGCTTTTCCTAGGCCCTTAGTACATCTCCTCTTTTCATTTTAGGAGTCTTTTTCTTTTCCTATTACATTTTCCTTTCACCTCCCAACACCTATTTTTTAATATAAGAAAAATGTCATTTCATTTTTATTTATTCACCAAACATTTATTCAATTTGTTTACCAAACATTTCTTAGTTGCCTACCCTCTGCCAGTTATTATATTAAATTCTGGAAATTTAAAATGTAATGAGGATACAGCCCCTGCCCTTACTTGACTATCCTGCCTTTTTAGAAGGCAGGATAGTCAAGTAAACTGCTAACTGTACAGTACATGCCATTGTACAGTTCATGCTCTGAACGCTCTGATCCTCTAAGCCCAACATTTTCTAGGAGCCCAAGCAGCGCCCTTCCTCCAGATTCGGGGGGTCAGAGGAAACTTCCTGAGAGGACAATTAATGCTTGAGATGACTGTGACGAGGAGAGAGATAAGAGCCAGACTACATAGATATCTGTATGCCATATTCTGTTTGCTTACTTGTTTAAAAAAATATCGTTGGCCTGGGAGGGATATTAAGTAGGAAGTGATGTGGTCAGATCTTTTTCTTAATAGATAATACAATAGTTAATGTAATCTAGGAGAGAAGTGTTGATGATAGCAGTAAGAAGGATGGGAGAAACAGTCAGACTTTCAGGGATACTAAGGAGAGAATTTATTGCCAAGATACAGTGACCGATGGAGGGAGATCAGTGAGGAGTTGGAGTCCTGTGTGACGACCCTCAGGTTCCTCCCTCAAGCTATATGTGGACAGACAGCTTGCTGTTCACTGAGAGAGGGGCTAGAGGGAAAGCAATTTGGGTGGGATGAAATGACAGGTTTATATCTGGTCATGTCATGTTTGACATCTAGTTAGAGGTGTCCAGAAGTTAGTTGAATTCCCTATCAGGAGCTGATGATGAGATACATATTTTGGGAAGTTTATCACTGGGGGAAAAAGGAGTTGATACCTTTAAGGGAGAATCTATAGAATGTGAATAGAAGAGTACTGAGAGTAGTTTTCGGGAAAACAAACATATTAAAGGAGAGAAGAGGGAGATGGGTGATAAACGGTGATCAGAGAGTAGAAGATCAACAGTAGGTGGCTCTTCATTCTTCCTACAGTGTTCTAATTATCTGATAGTTTTTTCTTTAAATTGGCTCATTTGAATTTTTCAAGACATGGCCCTCTGTATTCTTACAGGGTTTTTAAAAAATCACCCAACTTAATTATTATCCATAAGAGAGGCAAAAGGCATACATTTATTTTACCTAATGACAAATCAAGAATATCTGAATTTAGACAGGTAAGAAATCATCTGTCACCATAAAAGGAAGTTTACCGTTACTCTGAGTAGTTGCAGTTTGAAACATTCACTTGTCTAGAATTGAAGGTGGCATTTTCAAAACTGTAACAACATGACACCTAGAGTTTAGCTGCCATGTGGTGTCACAGCATTACATAGAATAAGACACATTAAATGGATCGTGGATCAGAACAGTGCGCACTGTGCAAAGTGTAAGACAATATAATGGTGAGTGACCCCTTTTTTATTCAAGGACAAAACATATAAGCATGGGAAAAAACCCAGGAAACTGGCAGTCTTAGTCAACCAAAGGTAAGTTTTAGATCTTTACAGTTCTAATTTTGTTGATTATGGTCTGTTCGTTCTCTTTATCTTCCCCAAATCTTATCTTCTCTGTGTATTTTAAGTTTAATAGTTGCATAAAATGACTGGGACCCTGAGCTGACTGTAGTTGTGTGGGGAGGGGGCAACAAGGTGGCAGGAGGTCAATAAGGGAGTGGGATAGGAAATGAGAGCAAATATAAGGAATGTGGAAAAGCATATGCATTTATTTTCATTCATTCATTCATTCATACAGTAAATAGATATTGGGGACTTAATATGTGCAAACGCATGTCAGCTCCAAGGGCACCGATGTAGTCAAGTAAGTGATGCATCCATGTTCGTAAGTAACTGGAATACCAGTTAGATCAAGAAGCGGTAACAGGCAAGATACAGGTGGTCATCTACACAGGTTACATATACAGGTGGTTATATATACAGGTAGTTTGCAGGACAAAAACATCTTTACGCAGAACTATACTTTAAGAGAGGCTTAAAGGAGTGGCTAAAGTTTGAGCTGTATGGAGTCAGACTTAGGAATGGTAGTTCTCAATTCTGGCTGATCAGCAGAATTGCCTGGGGAACTTTAAAAAATTATCAATAAGTAGGTACCTCACCAGATCATCTGAAACACAACCTATGGGTGAAGGGTCAATCATTAAAAAAAAAAAAATTCCCCAGGTGATTCTCCTGTGCATTCAAGATTGAGAACCACTGACTTAAGTTAGGGGAAAGAAAAAGTTTCTATTAACAGTTCTTTTCCAGTCTGTGATTCAACTTTTATTAACTAGAACACACTTAAGTAAAATACTTATTCTTTTATAACCAATTTCTTCTTCTATGACTTATAACTCCTTATAATTTAGTTTTTAAAAAATTTCTTTGCATATAACATTTAAAAATAGGTAAAAATAACAGGAAGTCAAGAAAGCAGTTGGGCTTTATTTAAAAAAATCTTCCAAAATTATTCTGAATTTATTATAATTCACCTCAATTTCTAATGCAGTGTAGACTTACGATTATCTCTAATTATGAAAGAACTAATTCTTCACTCTTCAGACAGAGTATGGTCACTCTGTCTTAAGGAAGGCAAGTGCAGAAATACATTTTTTTAAATTTTATAAATTTTTATTTATTTATTTTTGACTGCCCTGGGTCTTCCTTGCACACGGGCTTTCTCTAGTTGTGGTGAGCGGGGGCTACTCTTTGTTGTGGTGCGCGGGCTTCTCATTGCGGTGGCTTCTCTTGTTGTGGAGCACGGGCTCTAGGCACGCAGGCTTCAGTAGTTGTGGCTCGTGGGCTCTAGAGCACAGGCTCAGTAGCTGTGGCGCATGGGTTTAGTTGCTCAACGGCATGTGGGATCTTCCTGGTCCAGGGCTCAAACCCATTCCCCTGCATTGGCAGGCGGATTCTTAACCACTGCACCACCAGGGAAGCCCCCAGAAATAGATTTTGAAAAAGAGATGTTTACTGTAAGGTTTGAGAATTAAAATATTCTAAATTATCCAGGGAAGCATAACTAATAAAGAAGCTATTTTCCTAGAGCATTCTGCATCATTGTGGTTATTATTATATGTGTCATTCAAATGTCCATAGGGAGAATCATAGTATTCTGATAAATAGAGCAAATGGAAAGCTATAGAGAGTTTAAATGCTTTTATTTTTAGAGAACATAGGTGTCTCATAATTTTTAATGATATCTCCACTCTAAGTAAATTAAGCAAAGCTAAATGAATAAAGATCTAGACAACATCAGTTTAATTGGTCCAAGTCCTACTGTTATGAAGATGAGGAGGGAATATCTGTCAATATATTGGCAGAAAAATTGGTATAAAGTAATTGGTAATATTTGCTTAATCTCCATTCCTAAATAATTTAGAGATAGTCATATATGGGGTCAACCGTCTTCAAGGAAGTCCAGTGGAGCCACCTTTCCAAATGGATTTGCCTTACAAAGACTGTCAGATTTTTGAAATTAGCAAAAAAAATTTACTTCTGCAGCTACCGTAATATATTTTATCTGTTTTTCGTTCTTGAAGGCCTACTTTTTGAGTAGTTTCTTGTAGTCTTACTGTACTTTTGCTGAAGTTTCATAGTGAACTTTGTTAGAATATTTAAAGTGATGGTGACTTTAGATATATTCTTCAGCTGAGGCCTCCTGCAGGTACCCAATTCCAAGAAGTTAGTCCCTGAACTTGATGGGAACGCTATTTCCCTTGCCTACCTCCATAAATAAGATTAAACTACCTGTTACTGGCTTCCTTGCTATTAACCCTGAAGGAAGTTTTAAAAAATTTATATGATTATATAATCAGAACATTGCATTAATTGTATTGCCTTTATAACGTGTTAAATAGGTCAGATTGTTAGGGAGAAGAATGACTGATTATTTATTGAGCTCTAATTCACATACTATAAAATCCATCCATTTGAAGTATACAGTTGGTGGTTTTTAGTATATCACAAGATTGTTCAGCTGTCACCACAGCCTAATTCTGAAACGTTTTCATTAACCTATCAAGAAACTCTGTACCCATTAGACTCCTCCATTATGGTTGCTATAGTACCACTTATAGTAAAAACGGTATCCAGCTTTCCCACTATCTGTTACCTTCTTCATTCCTGTGAATCTATTCATCTTTCACAATTAATAAAAAAATTGATCTTCAAAATGATAATCTCAAGATTTTGGAAGATTTTGACATGTTTTATCGTCAAAGAAAAATTGTCTGTGTTCAATATCTGTTTAGTGTTAAATTCAAGTGTAAACTGCGTATATATGTATATACATATATAAATGCATTTATGTATATAAGTATAAATATAGATGACATTTTGTTAATTAGAATTTGTGGTTATGTAGAATTCCCCATTCTGTGACATTCACTTAATACTGTTTTTGTCCTTTCCTGGTATAATCTGAAACTCTGTAGTACCTTGTGACTCAAACAGGTGTGCATGACCTAACAGTCTTGTTTAAATGTGATATTGTAGAAAGGCGTAAGAATAACAGATACAAAAGAAATATTTATCTAGGATATTTTATTTCGGCTGTAATTTCACAGAGAGAGTAACCTAGCAAGCTTCTGCTAAGCAAACTAGGTACTTAATATTTTGTGAAATGGGGGAAAATGGCGAAAGCAGGCACTCTTTAGTTTCTATCCAGACTAATTTTGGTCCTCAGTTAACATCCAGTTGAGCATCTGTTATATGCATGACCCTGTTGTATGTGTTATGGCAAACTAAGTATTAATTTTCAACTGAAAATTAGAAGGGCTAGTCTATTAATTGTAAGCATCAGCTTCTAACCTTCCAGGTAGTATTTGAAAATGAGTTCTCCTGGAGTCTGATAATTGAGTCCTTTGCAACAGCTTCCTAATCATCAGAACCTGCTGCAAAGGACAAGGTTAAATTTATTTATTGTTTCTCTCATGCAACCACAAATTGGTGTGACTGATTTTTCTTTTGGTCAAACAAATACATTGTTTACTTATTCAGTGACAAGATCATTTGTTTTGCCATCTAGCCATCTTTTGCCGTTTAGCCTTTTAACAACTTAGCTGTGGTTTCCCATGTGATACCCTAGCAGTTGATGCTTTTTCAGGGGTGGCCCAGGATGGCAGTTCTGCAAGCACGTTACGCAGCCAGACAAACTATGGTTAAGAGCACCAGATGCAATTTGGTGTCTAAAACTAAAGTGTGGCCACTGATAAAGAATGGGTTGGAAATGAAAGGGCAGTTCTGGAAATTCCAACAGAGAATGAATAGAAACGGTTCCTATTGAAAGGCCAACAGGGAAATAAAAATTGTTTTTATCGAACAGTTATTTTTAATAGTATGTGTCGTCTTGTGGATGTTTTTGACCTATTTCTATAGTATCTGTGTTGAGCCTACACTTTCTTTGTCATATAATCCATTGTTTCTAGATAAGTTACCTGATCATTGGTTTGATCTGATTGATAGCACAGATGTACTAATTGACTGCTCATGAACTAACCATGACATCAAAAACAAAACCAGAAACAGATCAGTTTAGCCTGGTGGGGATGGTGGTGGATTTCATCCCATTTACCATTGGCATGAATATCTATTACTATTTGTCTAGAAACATTTATGAAGATTTTAGATATAGAACTTAAAATACAGGAAATAGTATCTAAGTATTTCCAAAGCCACAGTGGAGTATATGCATTAAAAAATTCTAGGTCTAGGCTGGTTAACAAAGAAGGGCACCATCTCCTGAAAAATGATCCTAATTTCAGCATTTTATCCTTTTGCTAATTGGAAGTCTAAACCGCTTGAGAGATTGTTTCTTATTTTAGCTTATACCTACGTCCCCGAAAATTGCCAAAGAAACCAATTGCAGTAAACATAATATAATGGATTCTGTCAAAAGGTAGTTAAATGTGTATACAGGATATAGGGAAAGAAGTTATTAGAACTGGAAAAATGTACATAATTATTAGCATAATTATACAAATAAGATTCTGATGGCATTACACAAATAGCTCTGAAATCACTGGTAGTTTAATTATTTTTTACCAGAGCTTATGTGGGGCTGGTTGGCCAATGTGCTGATACGTAAATCATCATGTGGTCTTTTATGATAGAATCTCAGTATAATTTATTAAATGAATCAGGATAATCTTGAGAGTGGAAAGTGGGGCTATTAATATCTGTTTTCCCCCAAAGATACCCTACTTTGTTCATCGTAATTGGTGTTCTATACATACAGTTGATTTGTATATACCATTGCAATTAAGAATTGTCTGTCCACATAAAGAATATGTATTTATCTGTGTTTGGTGGTTAGGAGGCGTGTAGCAAAATATGTCACAACAAATAGGTTACTTGTCGTGGTTGCTATGCGCTTACTATTCAAGAATTGCACGTGAATAACCCAGGCCCCTCTCTGTATGTGAAATGAAGGCCCATGAAGGTAAAGGGATTTATCTGAAGAGGCGAGACCAGAATTAGAACCCAGTCGCCTAGCCCCCAGTTCAGTGCTCCTTCATCATCTGTTCATCCAGCAAGTATTTTAGAGCATCCATTCTGTGCCACATACTCTTCAAGTCAGTTATTATGTTACCCACTCCAAACACATGCCACCCAGCTTGCTGTAATTTCCCATCTTTTCATTGTGTCTGATCAGATAATAGTTCTTTATTTTACCCCACTCAGCAACCATGTTAATACGGAGTTGACTTCATTTCTGCCTAATTAGCCTATAAACTGTAAGCCTCAAGGTAAAATCTTCCTTTGTTATGTATTTTAATTAATATGATCTAGTATGGAATGAAATAGAATGTAACAGAAGGTTCATAAATCAACAGTGCATTCATTAGTAGGGCTTTTGTCCCATGTAATTGCAACTGTTTTTGATATGAAGAAAAGTGCACTTTTATGCCTTTTTGTATCCTTTGGGCATGGTAATAAATACAGCTGGCTATATGTTTGATCATAATGACATTATGAGCTTTCTGACCCCAAGGAGTTTCAGTTCACTTGGGAGACTATATTCACTTACAAGATGCACAGATGGTTAAATCAGTAAGTTAGATATGTTAAGTAGTAAGTCATAATTGTAAGCAATAGACTGTGAATTTCATGCAGGTAGAAACCGTATCTGTCCTGTTTACCACCCCGGAGTCTAGCATGATGTCTGATACAAAATAGGTGGGCTTCATAAACATTTGTTAAAGGAGTCATTGAATAAATATATGAGAAACTGCTTGTTATAGTCAATAAACTGAAGGAGTTCAAAGGAGAAAGATGGAAGG
Source organism: Tursiops truncatus (assembly GCF_011762595.2). Classification (NCBI taxonomy): domain Eukaryota; kingdom Metazoa; phylum Chordata; class Mammalia; order Artiodactyla; family Delphinidae; genus Tursiops; species Tursiops truncatus. The sequence goes on from NC_047047.1 coordinate 55,470,160, forward strand.
AGAGAGAGGAGGGAGGGAGGGGGAGAGAGAGAGAAAAGAAGAAGAAAAGGAGAGATTGATTGCGAGAGCTGGAATGATCAGCAAAGGCTTAAGGACAGGTAAAGCTTATTAGAAATGGTTACCTCAGTGATAGAATCACATTGATCTAAAAATTTTCTTCGTATGTTTCTGAATTTTAACAGTCTTAGCACTGAACATGTATGTAAGAATTAAATTTATTACTTAAAAAGATGCTGGTCCTGCACAAGAGCTGTGAGGATGAATAGGGTTTGGATGAAGAGGAGCAAGGAGAGAATTTTGGTTGGGATGCATGGCAGTAGCCAAATTACAGAATAGAAAAGGACAGCTGATGTTTGGAAGGGCTGGCTCGAGGGGAGAGAAGTAGGAGACAGGCAGATGAGCTTTGATGGGGCAGTTACTGGACCAGAGTCTACCTTAGGCATGCCAGAGGTACCGTCTGTGCAGGTTGATTTCAGGACCCGAGACAGGTCCTGCTTCTCTGCAGGTTACCCCTACCTACTGACTGATTTCTGAAAAAATACAGAGATTAATACTTTAAATCGCTCATCCTCGTAAATCTCTTTTAGATTTGTCTGCTTGTTGTGAGTCATTTGCATTCTAACATGAATGAAGAGTTTGAGAGCAGTGGCTAGTAATTGTGTGGGCCAAGAAAATATGAAAACAAAGGAAGCGTGAAGGTATCGCTGGGTAGGAGAAAGATCCAAAAGGGGGCTGAGGGAGGTACCCCGCATAAATTACCTCCTTCACAGTTCTGTCCTGCAACCTTGGTAGCAGCGAGGATCAGCAGGTCGTGCGAGGTCGCTTGGAGGGGCGCATGGGCTCATTTGGGAAGTGAGGTCGCTTGGAGGGGCGCATGGGCTCATTTGGGATGTGGGTTCTGCAGAGATCCATCTGCTTCACTCCCTCAGAATGTAACATCTCGTTTCTTTACTTTTGGCTTTGACTGTGCTTGATGCTATGGAAAGAACTCAGGCTCTGTATTCAGGTCTAGCTGTGACTGCAGAGGCACCTCTGATGCTGACTCGTTTTATGGTAATGATCAAGTTCTGTACCATCTCTTGGCCTTAGTTTCTCTACCTCTAATAACGGGAAAGTATCCTTCACTGATAGGGTTTTATATGAATGAAATGACATAGCTCTAAGAAGTGCCTGACGTGTAATCATTACTATTTTCCTTTTCCTTTTCCTTTTCTGAGGTTGGCCTCTATGGGCTTATTTCACCTTGGGGGTTTGTTTTTCCTTGTCTGTTTCAGCTTGTTGAGAACTCATGACCATTAAGAAAGATCATTTACAGGACTACAGCCATAAACGTGTGCCTTTTAAACAACAGGCATTAGGAAATATCAATCACTTCATGTTCCAAACAAACAACAGTCAGAAATATTGTCTGTGACACAGCACTTTTCCCTTTTGCTAGGCAACGATCCATAATGTTTCACATTTACATTCAGTACAAATAGACTTGCGAATTCTTGGTGCAATCACTGAGTGCTGCAAACCAGGATTGATTATCTCTCCGCTCTTTGCAGACTGGGTTTCTTCTGCATTTTATAGATATCTTTACAGTCAAACTTCAGCGTAGTCCAGCTACACTGTCCGGTGGGTGGGTTTCCTTGTACTGTTGGTACCTTACTTCATGAAATGACGTGGCTTAAAGTGGCAGGAAGAATGACCCGAGGCCTCTCCTCATGCCAGGAGAGTAGGCTGTAGCTAGCCTCAGCTATGATGTATAGGTATTGAATGAAGTATCCTTAAACACTACAGGGAGAGTGAGGGAGCCTTAGGTCACCTCAGTCCAGAGAAGTCCCAGTTCCCCTGAGCTCTCAGCCCACTGGAATAGAAAACTTGGTGTGAACCACTTCTCTGGTCACAGAAGCTGGAAGCAAATTTAAAAATGTAAATCAGGGCTTCCCTGGTGGCGCGGTGGTTGAGAGTCCACCTACCGATGCAGGGGACGGAGGTTCATGCCCCGGTCCGGGAAGATCCCATGGCCTGCGCGTCCGGAGCCAAAAAGGGAACAACAGACCATCTCATTTGATGTTTACTCACTGTGGAAATGGAATTAACTTTATTCTGTAGACCTCACAGAGAATAAAGAAGATGGCAGATGTATAGAGACTTGCCATTCCTTTTTAGAGGGTTTAATTTAACAAAAATGAGACTGTATTTTAAAACATTGGCTTCTTAAAATAGGTGAAGAATCTGGAATGAGCATTGAGGGAGCATAACATTTACTTGTGACTGATATACAAGCATGTCAAGACCACTGAAATCTAAACTAAAATATGAAGGACAATTAATTCCTCAGGGATGTTTTACTTTCGCATACCTACATGTTATGAGTTTTGTGTGCACTGTATGAAGTAAACATCAATCCTTTTTTCCTGTCTTATTAAAATTTAACTTAAGATCGGGTGCTGTCATTCCAATATATTTAGGTCTAGTGATTCTCAAAGCTATTTGGGGATTAATCTTCAAATATTACCCTGCAGTAAGAGTTAAGGATTGCTCAAAAATGGGCAGAAGACCTAAAAAGACATTCCTCCAAAAAAGATATACAGATTGCTAACAAATATGGAAGGATGCTCGACATCACTAATCATTAGAGAAATGCAAATCAAAACTACAATGAGGTATCACCTCACACCAGTCAGAATGGGCATCATCAAAAAAATCTACACACAATAAATGCTGGAGAGGGTGTGGAGAAAAGGGAACCCTCTTGCACTGCTGGTGGGAATGTAAATTGATACAGCCACTATGGACAACAGTATGGAGGTTCCTTAAAAAACTAAAAATAGAATTACCATATAATCCAGCAATCCCACTACTGGGCATATACCCAGAGAAAACCGTAATTCAGAAAGAGTCATGTACCACAATGTTCATTGCAGCTCTATTTACAATAGCCAGGACATGGAAGCAACCTAAGTGTCCATTGACAGATGAATGGATAAAGAAGACGTGGCACATATATACAATGGAATATTACTCAGCCATAAAAGGAAACGAAATTGAGTTATTTGTAGTGAGGTGGATGGACCCTAGAGTCTGTCATACAGAGTGAAGTAAGTCAGAAAGAGAAAAATAAATACCGTATGCTAACACATATATATGGAATCTAAAAAACATGGTTTTGAAGAACCTAGGGGCAGGACAGGAATAAAGATGCAGACGTAGAGAATGGACTTGAGGACACGGGGACGGCGAAGGGTAAGCTGGGACGCAGTGATAGAGAGGCATGGACATATATACACTACCAAATGTAAAATAGATAGCTAGTGGGAAGCAGCTGCATTGGAACAGGGAGATCAGCTCCGTGCTTTGTGACCACCTGGAGGGGTGGGATAGGAAGGGTGGGAGGGAGGGAGACACAAGAGGGAGGAGAAATGGGGATATATTTATATGTATAGCTGGTTCAGTTGGTTATACAGAAGAAACTAACACACCATTATAAAGCAATTATACTCTAATAAAGATGTTAAAAAAAAAGAATTAAGGATTGTTGAGTGTCATTTGTATTCTGTTGCCTTTTTTTTCTCCACCACTGAGCAACTGAGATTTTCTAACCTACTCTTATTCCATTTCAGCAGGATTTATGTTTTCAGAAAAATAGTTTAAAAAAGGAACTCTCAGACTTAATTAAATTAAACGATGCATTAATTTGATGCATTAGGAAAAAAAGCAAAAGACTAGCTATTCTGTCTTTACTACCTGTAATTCATCTTTTTTATCCGAAAAGAATCATTTTTTTTGTACTTCCATTTTTATCTTTAAGTTTATAAAGTGAATACTTAATATTGAAGCTTATAGGTTACTCGCAAAGCCTCCTTTTCTTCTTACAATGGACTGTTTAGTTTGGTTATTTGGATGATGGCTTTGATTTGGAGAAAGAAAGGCCCCGGTACAGAGACAAGTCAACATTTCTTTACTTCCCCCCATCCTGATGAAGCATCTCAAAAATGAGTGCCCTTGTCACAAGGTGGAGCCACTGCAAGATAATTTCAAATAATACTATTAACTGCACGTAGTTGATGATTACATACTTGATGGGAAAAATTATTTGTTTGATTTGGAGCTTGTAGACTGCAAAGGCTTGAAAGATTCATGGAACCATTTGATTTTTAGATGTAGTGCATGGCTGGCATTGTGGGAAACTGTTCACGTATATTTATTTCCTAACATCTCTGGAAGAGACACTCCTTGAAAAACAGACTTTATGTTGTGTTCAGCAAATCTCTTACGTGAATAACTAACGTGGACTCTAGTACAGGGTTTATTATTCTTTTTTTAGGAAACAATGGCAGAAAGTAAGGATTGCTTCCTGCTGAAAGAGTAACATAGCAGACAGGTTTCATGCCTTTTGAACCGATCCCAGCCCAGGCCTCAGATTTCAAAGAAAACGTCAGTATCACTTTGTGGAACCTGTATCAAGAAAATGAATGGATTCCTGCTAAAAAAGTGAACATCCTGATAGAGTACAAATTATTTCAAATTGTCCTCACTTCAGTAGACAGTATAATTGGGAATTTTTGAGTCTTGGGTTTCTACTTTGTAGCCTATTCCATCTTGCAAGTTCTAATGCTAGGACATTCCCTTAATCTTCGTATCTGACTTACGTCCTGATAATACCCTATTCAATATGGTGACCTTGATGCCCTGTTCAATAGTACAGTCACCTCGCATGTCTGTAATGGAGCAATCACATGTGTGAATTAATGTATTAGTTCTTAATTTGCACTTAAGGAGAAATCAAGGACCTCATAAATTCAGTCCAGTCTATAGTCCGTTGCATACAGGAACTTAATCTTGGCCAGTGGCTTAAGTTCTGACGCAAAGTTTTCTCATCCTTAAACTGCATCAGTTTTCCTAGAAGGCCAATGTTATTTCTCCCTCCCCAGTGAGAAAGATAACAAAAGAACAATAATCTCTTAACTTCTGCTCTTAAATTGAAAAGGGGGATGTCCCCATTCTCCCACAACATCTCACCCTGAGATAGAAAAGTTGCAAATCATACGATGTACCTAGTGATAAGTTCTTGGCTGTAATAGATCAGTATGGCTCACAGCATCTCTCATTGGCTGTAGTTCTCATAGGGCTAGGCAGCTAAGTGGAGCCTGTTTCCTTTGGCAGTGGCTCTCCTGGTGCTCTGTTCCCTCTACTGTCGGCCAGCTCCGAGTGGCTCTCTCCTCCCTACCCACGAGAAAGTTATTTATAGTAGTGCCCCTTCTGAGGAACCATTTCCTTAAAAATGAAATCTTTCCAGACACTCTTGAGATGTACCGGGGAAGTATATCTCTCTATCAAGGAAATAAGATACTTACTTAGAAGAAATAGAAATTCCATTAAAATAGTGTAAGGGTGTTTTATTATGTAGAAAGAGGGATATTTCAGAGGAACAAAATCACAATATTCAACTGAACATCAAGAAAAATCAGACCCAAGAGCAGAAGTGTCAGCAAAAACCAAAAAACTTTCCTCCCTTACCCGCTCTACTTTCATAGGCTGTCCTTTGCTACAGATGCAGTCTTGTTGGTCATCAGTATACATTGTCTGGGCATGGTTGCCCCAGCTTCTAAGTTTATGAGAACATCTAGATCCAGAGGCTATTTCCAACTGCTTTCCAATTTACATGTCTTAGTTTGAAAGCCTGAGAAGAGAGAATAAGTCTCGGCCCACAGACCAGAGGTCTGAACCTTAGCTTCATCTAGTGTGGTCAGGGTTGGTAGAACGTGATAGAAACGTGGCGTCAGGTTCCAGTCCTATTAACTGAGGCTGTCAGTGGGAATGGCGGTTTACCAAAAAGCAAATGTAGGGCAGACAAGCTTGCTGCTTCACGTGTGTACTCCAACTGTAGTTTAGTGTTCTGATCCTTGGTGCCTGTTAATTATTTTATTTCAAAGAGGGACTTACATCTGGTGAGTTTCATTTGCCTTAGGGGGAGTATGCCTAACTGGTCAAGGTGGCTAAGTTGTTCTCATCCTCCTGTCATTTGGATATGAAGAGATCTTGGCAACAGCTCCAAATTTCTCTTCAAACATTCAATCCATAGGGTCAAGGATACTTCCATTTAAGGCAGGGTGTCCCAAAGTAAATCTGCAAACAGAATTATAATAAACAACCATGTTAGGTCTGTAAGGAATTCATAGTTATACAGCTTGATATCAGGTTCTCTGCCTCAATATACTAGAGGTATAATTACTTTCTTCTTCTGAGCATACCAAAGGAAATGGTATTTATTTCCTAGGGCTGCTGTAACAAAGTGTCACAAAGCAATGGCTTAAAACATCAGAAATTTATTGCCCTCCAGTTCTGGATGCTAGAAGTCTGAAATCAAGGTATTAGCATGGTTGGTTCCTTTTGGAGGCACTGAGAGAGTGCAATGGACTGCATTGTATACCCTGCCCCCTAATTCATATATTGAAGCCCTAATCCCCATTGTGACTATATGCATATATAGGGTCTTTGGAAGGAAATTAAGGTTAAAGGAAGTCATCAGGGTGGAGCCCCAATCCCGTAGAACTGATGGCCTTATAAGATAGAGGAAGAGAGAGAGAGATTTTAGATTTCCCAGCCTCCAGAACTGTGAGAAAAAATTCTGTTGTTTAAGCCATCCAGTCTATGGTATTTTGTTATGGCAGCCCAAACAGACTGATCCAGGGAGATTCTGTTTCTTGCTTTTCTCTTAGCTTTGGCATTTGCTGACAATCATTGGTACTGTTGGTTCGTAGATACATCACTCCAGTCTCTGCCTTTATCATCATGTGGTGTGTTTCTGTCCCTCTCTTCAGACAAGGATACCGGTCATTGGATTATGCTTCACCCTAATTCAGTGTGACCTCATCTTAACTTGATTACATCTGCAAAGATCCTGTTTTCAAACAGAGTCACATTCACAGGTACCGAAGGTTAGGACTTATGCGTATCTTCTTAGCAGACACACCTACAACAGAGATCCTGCTTCAAGGGCACGTGCATTTCTCTTGCTTGTTCGGAGAGTCAGTCCACCAAGGACCCCCGAATATATGAAAATACAAGGCCTAACGTGCTCAAATCCTGAGCCATTTCTGTAGCTGGTTGGGTAAGCAATTAAGGCAATCCCAATGCCATGACTATCATATGACCGCTCTGCTCGGGGGAGGGGGACTGGCTTGTTTACTGCTTGCTATAAAAGTTGCTGAGCCCTTAGCCCTGAGTTCCTCAACTGCTGGGCAACCCACTGCAAGTGTAGCTGCAATCTAGGACTTCACATCACTCTGTGGGATTTGAGGACAAGGGAGACGGTGCTACCACGCTGATACTGCTGCTTGTCTGCTGTGCCGTGAGTTACGAACTGTCTTTCTCTGATCCACTGTTTCATGGTTTACTTTTGACAACTCTGGTGTTATGGCCGGCCAACCTGCTTGTGTGCTTCATCGTCTCCTTTGGAATCTTCCTACTCCTTGCCATCCTCGACGAGACTGGAGTTCTTCCCTACGACTGGGCTTCTTCTTTCCTGCCATTCACTCCTTTGGCATTCTGAGCCTTTACACACACCATTTCTCCACCCAGGATGCCCTCTCCCAGGGCACTCATGGAGTCCTGCACTCAGAAGGGCCCCGCACTAGCTTTAATGCTCTGCTCTTCCTGTCGTGAGTTCTTAAGTTTGGAATAAGGTGCTCAGCATTCTTACTTTGTACTGGGTCCCACAAATTATGTAGCTGGTCTTGCCTTCTTTTTGGTCAGGTTATGGATTTTCAAGGCTCAGCTTAGAAATAATGCTTGATTGCCTGTCCTCCCCCGTTTCTTGCTCTTGTTCTACTTGCTAGACAGATTTGCAGCTGTCCTATGGAAATCATATTCATTTTAATTCTAAAGGCCTCAGTTGGCAAAACTCCAAAGGTAAAATAAATCCGCTTGCTTATGAGGCATATGTCTGTTTTGGCTTCCATATTAAGAAATCTTCACCATGAACTCAGGCACCTCTCAACACATGAATACATACTCAGTTGAGGAAGGGGTCTTGCTAAGGTGTAACGGCTGAGTACCTAGGATGGATCAGTGTTTCACTTTATTCACTGGCAGAAACTCTACGTTTAGATCAAAGACAGTGTCATGCACTTTCTACATCTTACTTATTTTGATATACATATTTTTTACCTTTTAAAGTTCTATTTGCAGCTATTTTCTTTTCTACCCCAACCTACCACCAACTTGTGTTTTACACTGGCTCTGCCCGCCATGACTCGGGGAGTGTCTTGTTGGAGGATTCGATGGCTTCAACTTAGTTTTACTAGGCTTGTTCTGAGGACCAGCATGCACCTTCGGCACCCAGGCACGGACGTGTGATCCACAGATCTTTCTGCATTAGTGAACAGAAGAATGAGGCAGCTGTACACTGCTTATATCACTGTGGCCATCACCTACAGAACGAGAGGAAAAAACCGACACTTGCCAAAATATGAAAGACCTGACAAGGGGAAAAATAAAGTTTTAATAAACCAACTGGATTGGAAGATATGATTATTCAAAATGGCCAGGTTTGTAGGTTGTAGAAATCCTGATAATTATTCTTGTTAACTTTGCCTTAACTAATATGAGTTTACTCACAACATGCATTGTGAGGTGAAGCAGCCTACATCATCTCTACTTTATAACGTTAGTGATGTAAGCTGTTCCCAGCATCACTGTTTTCTGAAGGGATACAATGGGATACCTCTAGCATTATAAATTTACTTCAAATAATGAAGGCGCTTGAAAAAAAGATAACACCCACACTCTTTATCTTTTATGGAATATTCCTTGTAGACTCTTTGATGAACTTCTTATTGAGTGACTTCGTATATCTATGGAAACTTATAAAGAGTACATTTTTAGTTTGAAACTTCATAAGAAGGTATTCCAAGCTCGGTATACTTTATACCAATTGCTGTTGGCATTTTATGCTTCCGTATATATATATTTTAACTGGCTCATGTTCTTAGCATTTTACTTTCAAAACTTTCTTGCAGGTGCCAATTTGACTTCCATTTATTTCTGCTTTAGTAACACTGGGTTTCTGTTTTAAATAGGACCCACTAGAAAGAGGGAACTGGAAATTTTAGCAGTTGGCAACCTCTGTGTGAAAAGAATCACGTGCTCTCTGTCTAGCACTTCTGTTCCATGAGAATGTTATTACCTTCCCTTTCTTGCTTCACTTCCACCTCCCTGTGTCCCAATGAGGCTGGTGAATAAGTTGATAAGGTTTTCACTGTGTTCTCTCTAGGGGAATTGAACGCTCCCAATGCATAATGACAAAGTGATGAACTTGATACACCAGTTGTGCCTTTTCTGTATAGGTGTGGAAAGAATTTCTATTGATGGAAGTTTTCACCTTTTGGGGATTCTGAGCTTCAGGAACCTGAATTCATTTCTCTTGAATGTGACATTTAGAGTCGGTATTGTACCTGTTGCAGCTCCACAAGTAAGAATAATCTGGCTTATTTAATTGTTAGCTTTTACTTTGACACATGCACAGAATAAATTTGGCATCATTAAAGTCGCTTTTGAAGTAACAAATGTCAAATGAGATTCCTGGAATCCCCAAAAGTAGCCATGAAGATAAGTATTTATTAGTTATTTCTCCATGAACTAAATATAGTTTGTTTGGGCCTTGAAGAAATCCGAATACAGGAAAGTAAATAGTTCAATAGTAATCAGTGTGTGATCCATAATATTTGAACAACAGGCACCCATTGATCACTTTTGCCGAAGCACCATTGTTATAAGAGAGATATTATGGAAACAACTTGTGAGCATTTGACCAGCTACCCACTCTTGTGGGCTGAGAATATATGTAAGTTTAAGAAAATGCTTAATAAATTTGAAAGTGAAACGTGACTAAATCATAGCTCTTGGTTGGACTTGAGACCCCACATAGCACAGGCCATCTCTCTGTATCCAGATCAGACCTGAAACCCTGTGGTTTGGAGAAGCCATTTAGTTATATGTTTTAGTACCCAGTACTGGCTATTCTCAGAAGCTTTTTTATTATACCAAATTGCATTTCCCAGAGTTATGTACTAAATAGAAAGACAGATCAGAGCAGCAGATCAGAGCCTCTTTATGGGACAGTCCTTTCTATAACCAAGGGATTGATTGTGTCTATCCGCAAAGAGTCAATTGAAAAGGTAGAATATCTGCTTTCTACTTCTTTTCTACTATGAAAACAAGCTGTGATTCGTATGCTGTGGTTCACATTCTTTAAGTTTCACTTTGAAAATGGAAACTTCTTTTTTTTCTTTTCTCCTAATGGTACAGTGCAAACGAATATTTTACTTTATACTGATTCTCACTAAAGAATTTCAATATTTTGTCCCAGTGTGGTCATTTAAACTAGAAAACATGTCAGCAATTTTTGTGAACTTGATCATCATCAACTGCGTGTGCATGACTAAAAAATTTTGCTTTTACATTTGTGCTTGCTTTTCTGAAATAATTTTCTATTTTTAAAAATCTTTAAATTCCATAATGTCAACACTGTCTAAGATCACATTATTTAAAGAAATTTGAATATATTGCCCGATAGGACCAGATCATTAAAAAGATGACACTGCAGTCTTTTGAAATGTATGTAAATGATATTTCATAATCCTACATAATGTCAAAGTGAGCTGATTTAGTCAAGATGGGACTTACATTAGCTTAGATTGAGTCCCATTTTGTAAATAACAGCAATTCATTTTGTCTCTAGGGGAATTTGCTGTCAGGGATTTTGACTTTATCTTTGTTTAGCCAGCAAAGTAAAGGAGCTTGGCATGCAATCAGATAATTGAAATGCAATGTGAGTAATGTCCCCAAAGAATTGTAGAAGCATGGGAGAAGGAGTTGTTAATATAGTAAGTCATTGCCCACCCGCAAAAATATTCTCCTGAAATATCCCTAATAGGTGAGGTGAATCAATAAACACAATCAGAGAAACTTGCTTGACACAAAAATGAAATACTTCGAAATCTCAAGTTTAATATTTAAAAATCATTTATATTTTGCTGTATGCTATACTTCATAGTATGTCCATGTTTGTTTAGATAAAGACATTTTGCTATTGCTATCAAGACAAGGCTTGATTCTCTAGGAATTTGCATCATTATTTATCCTATGGTTATACATACTTTTTTGGTTTAACCCTTGTACACAGGAGTGGTTAGCACACCAATTTAAGAAACAGGGGTATAAAAATAAGTCTTGGATCCAGGCATTTAAAACTCAGGCAAGGTCTAGGTACCTGAGGTCACAGTGAGAGAAAATTCTAAATAAAAAGTATGGACTTTAACAGGAGGTAGCCTCTCACTAGGAATCCGGACTTTTTCTCATCCAGGACCTGGCTCCTGTGAAAGTAGCTGCTGATCTCCAAGCATGGCTAGCCAATGAGGACACTCAAGCCTGCTGGGGAAGATCATAATAGTTAACCTTGGGACATCAGAGTAAGAGGCAATGCCCAGTCACCTTTAGTCACCTGAGATAATTGCTCTGTATCAGTTTAGAGAGAGAGACAGAGAGAAGAGAGACTATGATTATAATATGAATGGGCCAGAGAGGGCATTGGCTTTACAGCTACAGTCACGTGTATTGTAGAGTACCAAGTACTTTTATCAGGAATCATCTTTTTAATTGCTTTATTATCTAGGTTCAACTGTAGTTTTATCAACAGTAAAATTTTAAAATTAAATTTTCAAAAGGTTATAATTGACAGAGTAAACATGTAGTAGGTACAAGTTATAATGGGTTCTGAAGTATGTGTATTCCAAGTGGAAATGCAATTGTTTAACTGAATTTCACACCCAAAATATTTGTCATTACTCTTTTTATCAGCAAAACACCCACTGAGCCTGACTTCATGGAATATAATTCTTGAGTTAGAAATATAGGCTTGGTCAGAAAGCAGTGAGTGATGGGAAAACATAATCCTTCAGTTCCTCAGCTGACATTTAGGATTTGGTTTGCTTTTAAATATACTTGATCGCTAAAACTGAATACTTTTATTTTCCTATTAAAATAAGCATAGTTAGTACTTTAGAATTAAAAGGAATTTAGAGATAAGTTAATCTTACATTTAATGGATGAGGAAACTAAGGCCAATGGACTTTATGTGACTTGTTTAAGGTGACACAGCTATTTGACAGTAGAACTTGGACTTGAAACAAGTATTCTGATTCCTCATTCCATATCACGGTACCATACATTTATCCTGGATGAGGAACCACTTAATTTATAGAGTGAAAGAGAAAAATGTGTAATGACAGATCCAGGCAACCTTCTGAATACTTCAGCTAGCTTTGCTTCTATTTCTCTGAACTATCAAGATCATTGTCAGACAAACTTCAAACAAGATTTTCAAACCATTCTACCCTGCCATCTTGATAATGACAGAACCATTGAAGAAAATATTTTGCAAATGAATGTAGTTTTTTTAAATGCCAGTCTTTCTTCTTTTAGATAGTTGGAACAATAGCATTGATTTCTCAAGAAAGTGCTACGTTTTTCTGGGTGGTGACTATTCAAATTACTGATTAAAGAATTTTAACTCTAGTGATACCCTAGTGTGATACCCTAGTGTGATACCCTAGTGATACCCTAGTGATACCCTAGTGTGTTATAATGCAGATTTTCTCTGTAGTCCTTGCAGACTGTCGTAAGATTTTGCGAAACTGCAGAGAAACTCTTTTCCCCATTGTCTCCTGGGGAAGTTTATCACCACTTACAAGCCAGTGCACAGTAACACACTTGGATTATGGCTATTCCAACCGTATGGCGGCGTTGTCCCAATTGAGTTCCTGAAAGTTAGTCATGGGGATTTGTAAGCTACTTTCAGTATTCTAGAAAGCCTATTGGGAATTGAAGATGTGTAAACTTGCACAAACTGACTGAAATGCCAAGCAGGTTCTTTGCTTTTGTATGGATTACATTAATTCGGGGTGATGATTCATGCTCATCGGTGGTTCTGATTGGCAGCCACAAAGGCTTTTGATGAATAAAGATAGGGAAAGGAATAAATTAATATGTAATGAATGTAAGTTTTTAGTAGACAGTGATCTCCAAAATATAGGTGATGAAGACATCATAGATGAGAATCATAGGAATAGTAAATCTGTCTATCAAAAAGGTATGTAAGACCGTATTTTATCCCATACACAAAATAATAGATCTCTGCTTTTCTACTTCCATTTTGCCTCTATGGAATCTTTAAGGTATTTTTATTTCAAAGATGAATGTACTCTTAATTGAGTTCAATAGTATATTTAAAATGATTTAAAGTAGTTGACATTGTAGTAAGTAAAAGTTACTATGAAGGCATTTATAGCCTCTGTTTCAAATTCCAGAAAACCATATTCTCCCAGGTAATAGATGATCAGAGGAACAAAAATGGACATTCTTCCTGCCCTGAATTCATTTCCTTTAAAAGGTAGCTGCTTTAACGTACTCATTTCGATGCTGTCACTGATACAAATTCCTTGTTTTCAGAATTTTAAGGGAGTGGTTCCTTGATTCCTGATCCTTGCCCACTTATTCTAACACCCACACTCCTCCAGGTTTAAAAACTTGCTTAACTAAAAGAGATGCTTCTAGGGCTTCCCCGGTGGCGCAGTGGTTGAGAGTCCGCCTGCCGATGCAGGGGCACGGGTTCGTGACCCGGTCCGGGAAGATCCTACATGCTGCGGAGCGGCTGGGCCCATGAGCCATGGCCACTGAGCCTGTGCGTCTGGAGCCTGTGCTCCACAACGGGAGAGGCCACAACAGTGAGAGGCCCGCGTAAAAAAAAAAAAAAAAAAGAGAGATGCTTCTATAAGACTCCTTAGTACTGACTCTTACTCCCATTCTGTGTTTAAATTCCTGGATGTCTGCTTTAGTTTTCTGTGCTACCTTCTTTGCATGTCAAGATACTTCCGTGTGCATATATTCCAAATTTGAGCAGATGTTCCTCTGTCCTTATCTTTTAATATTCTACATTAGAATGTTAATATTACATCTCAAATGTTAATATTTTCATTATAAATGTATTCATCTGTTCTCATAAATCATTTGATTGATTGGTGGTATTAGCTGCTAAACATTAGCACATTTAATATTTTTATTTGTAATTTTCCATCATATGCTGATGGCAGAGGTTCAGTGTTGTGGTTCCCCTATTGCTCTCTTTATGCTGCCTCCTGAGTATCACCCTTGGCTTCTCCCTTTCTCTCACCCACCCATCTCCAGTACCTCACTAAGTCCTGTGGATCCTCTCTTATAAATGTCCCTCAAATATGTTCTCTTCTCTCCATCCCACCATCTCCATGTTAGCATCTCATATTTGGAGTACTGAAATCGTTTCCTTCCAACTTCATCTTGTGCTTCTCCTCTTTTCTCTCTTTGATCTAGTCTCCATACTGTAGTTATTAGAAGATTTCCTTTGCAGACCACCTTCCGGTGACTTTTCATTGCCTTTCCCATAATGCTCAACCTCTTTTCGTGGCTGACTTCGTCTCCTGCCTCATCTGTTCTTTTACCTCGCGCTTTCTGCTCTAGCTTTATAACATTTCTGCTAGTTCCTCACACATGTGTGAATCCATCTTCCCGCTCTTTACCAGGCAAATTCCTACTCGTATTTCTGGGTTCATCTTCATCTTCTGGTAGGTGGGGCTGGATTCGTATGTGGCTGGCTCCTTAGCTTGCAGGGGTCTTGGGACTGTTGCCAAGTGGCTGGTGGGTGGGTAAGCCCCCCTCTGCTAATAGACTAGAGGGAGGATTCCAAAATTTTGTTTACCAGCACCATTGTCCTGTGGTAAAACAAGCTCCCCCAAATGGCTGCCACCAGTGTCTGTGTCCCCAGGGGGAGTCCTAGTCACCTCTTGTCTCTCCTGGAGGCTCTGTGAGATCAGCAAGTGGGTCTGACCCAGGCTTTTTTTTTTTTTTTTTTTTAATTTTTTGGGTGAGTTGGGTCTTCGTTGCTGCGTGCGGGCTTTCTCTAGTTGTGTCGAGTGGGGGCTACTCTTCGTTGCGGTGCTCAGGCTTCTCATTGTGGTGGCTTCTCTTGTTGAGCACGGGCTCTAGGCGTGTGGGATTCAGTAGTTGCAGCACGTGGGCCCTAGAGCACGTAGGCTTTAGTAGTTGTGGTGCGTTGGCTCAGTAGTTGTGGTTCGTGGGCTCTAGTGCACAGGATCAGTATTTATGGGGCACGGGCTTAGTTGCTCTGCGGCATGTGGGATCTTCCCGGACCAGGGCTCTAACCCGTGTCCCCGGCATTGGCAGGAGGATTCTTAACCACTGCACCACCAGGGAAGTTCCGAGGCTTTTTTCAAATTACTGCCTCTGCACTGGGTCTTGGAGCATGTGAGATTTTGCATGTGCCCTTTAAGAGCGAAGTCTGTTTCTTACATCCCTCTGCCTCTCCCAGATGTTCTGGGGGCTCTGGCAGCTCCCCTAGGCTGGGGAGCTAGATGTATGGCTTGGACCCCTCACTCCTTGGGGAGAACCTCTGCCATTGTGAGTATGTTCCCATTTGTGGGTCACCTACTGGAGGTGTGTGTCTTGACTGTACTGCGTCTGTGCCCCTTCTGCCCATCTTTTTGGGCTTATTTCTTTATATCTTTGGTGTGGGAAATCTTTTCTGCTGTTCTTCAGGTATTTCTCATATTTCTCATAGATAGCTGCTCTGTAAATAGTTGTAGTTTGGTTTGCCCGTAGTGGGAGGTGAGCTCGGGGTCTTCCTACCCTACCATCTTGGCCAACATCCTAAGTCATATTCTTTTTAATTTATTTGGGTATTAATTTTGTTGGAGGGAAAGGATGGGATCTTTAAACTCTAAACTACATCAAGAGTTCTTCCTCTTTAGCTCCACACTGAACAGGGAATCTCAAATCAATTTAATAACAAGAGAAAAGCAATATTTTTAATTGAAAAATCTAGAAAAGTTATAACTCTAATTTTGAATTCCTGAGACAATATGTAAGAGAGAATGGAACTTTTGCAAATACTACCCACGCAGTAGTACATCAGCAGAGAAAATGCTGATGCAATAAAATGGGTAATTTTAATGCAGAAAAGTATTTGTTTCCCAGAGTTTCTGGGTTTCAATTGATTGAATATACACAGAAGAATGCAAGTTTTTCTTATTTTTCTTTGAATCAGAATTCATAGCAGGTCATTCATTCATTCATTGACTATGTATTGAATACCTATTGTGTGCTTGGCAATGTAGATAAGTGGACTCAATAATTAAAAGAAACTCGAGTTGCTTATAGTTTTATAGGACAGATAAATAAATGAGCAGGCAAATAAAATTCTGTCTTCTAAGTGCTATAATACGGGTATACAGAGGTGTTGTTGGAACTCACAGGGGAAATAGCAGTCTTGAAGAGTTTAGGGATGGTGTGTGAGTGATGGAGACACTGAATATTTAAAGCCAGGGATGACACGTTCTGATTTTCATTTTAGAAAGTTGACACTGAACGCCAACTGGAGAACAGACTGAAAAGCAGTGAGGCTAGAGGAAGGGAAACCAGTCAGGTGGCTGTTGTCTTGTTAATAATAGCTCACACTTAATGAGCGCTCACCATGTGCCAGACGCTCTCCCAAAGCACTTTACATATGTTAATTTATTCAATCCTCACAGCAGTATTATGAGGTGAGTTGCGGGTTTTCTTTTTCTCATCTTTGCTTTGTAATAGAATAGAGAGATTAATAGTTTCCCAAGGTAGTACAGTTGGTAAGAGGCAGAGCTGGGATTTGAATGCAGTCAATCTGGCTCCAGAATCCATGCTTTCAAACTTTATGATATGCATCTGCCTCAGGAAGTTATCCAGAAGAGAGATTAATGATGTGAAAGAAGTGGCATTGGGGCTGGTAATGAGAGGATTCTTGGAAAGATACTAAGGAGGTAAAATCAACAGGGCATGGTGCTTGATTAGATTAGGAGGCTAATGGAAAGGAAAATGTCATGAGACTTAAGTTTTTGGCTTGGGCAGTTGGGTGAGTGGAAATTCCATTCATTGCAGTTGGGATCCCAAGAAGTGGCTGGTTTTGTTGGAAAAAAAATAATGAATTCTGTGTGTGCTGAGTTTGAGGTCTCTGTGGAATAGTCTAGTGGAAACATTAGAGTGTTGGAAGTATGTGGAGATTGAGATGTGGGCTGGAGATATATATTTGAGAATTCTTGGCGTATTTATACATATGTATGTATATATATACATACATACAAGCATATATACTATAGATATGTATATATATGGTTTAAAATGGGTAAGGTCATACTAGGAAAAGTTTTAGAGTAAAACGAGAGCTAGAGAGAGAACCGTGGACAACTCTGACATTCAAAGGGAAGGGTAGAGGAGAAGATTCCACAAGGATACTGAGATGGATGGAACAGAGAAGTAGGAGGAACATGAAGAGAGCCACAGATACAAAAGAAGAGTTTTAAGAAGGAAGAAATGGTCAAAAGCGTCAAGAGAAGCTAACCTGAAGTCAGAAAATTCTCCACTTATTTAGCAATGAAGGCGTTGGTAATTTTGGTGAGAATAGTTTTAGTAGAGTAATGATTATAAAAGCTCCAAACTGCACTAGATTAAAAAGTAAATGGCAACTGAGAATGTATAGACAATGAATGTACATACATCTTCAGGAGTAGTTTTGTAAATTTTTAGATGTTAACCTTTATTCGAGTTGCTGAGTCATGTCTTATGAAAATAATTTGCAACCCTAGAGAACCAGACAGGATTATTTACCTACTGGGAATGAGCAGGTATCCTCTATTTAGTGAGAATTTGGGGTACCAATACTTCTTTCCCATCAGCATATCACTGGTACATGAAACTACCAGTGACATTAATATTAATCTATTATTAATATTGCATGGCCTTGAGCTCATGATCCTGGGAAGAGATAAAAAACTAAGCTTCAAGAGATAAAAAATTAAGCTTCAAGTAGTTATAACCCTTACATGAAAACACATTTATTACATCTTTTCCTGGAAGTGGTAAGCAGAGAGCAATTTCATACAGGTAACCTAAGATGAAAGTCAGTGAGGGAGGAGGCATAGAATTGGGGGGAAGCAGCTGGAAGTTAGTGCATGGAGGGAGTATGTGAGCAGAATAATAGCCCTAGGTGTGTATGCACGTATTTGGGTGTAGAGGAAGATGGGTAGCAGGTGATAGTCCAGAAGATAAATTGCAATTTCTTCAGCTTCAGCTTTGCATAGAGCTCACCCTATCTGCAAGACTGTACTGCCCTGGCTGTGTGTAAATGACCACAGCTAATTAGTGCAACTTGTTAGTAGCAGTACCCTTCATTAAGCATTTCTGAATACTCCTCAAGCTTCTCTTTGTGTCCTTAAGGGAGCAGTTGTTAAAAGGCATGTGGCTTGGTAAGAGTGGCTTCCTTAGACGCAGTTTGAATGATGATGAAGCAGCAGGAATACTGGCTATTTTGAGGGACAGGAATATAACAAATGACGAGATAGTTATAGAAATATCTTTCATCCTCTTTATGAGTTTAGACAGTATTGACATTCAGAATGAATGCTTATCAACTCTCTGTGTGTGTGTGTGTGTGATTTTAAAGGTGTACTGTCCCCAGATCCTGGGTGTTTGTTAACAGACATTGCTGATGGCCAGTTGAAACACCTCCAGAAGCACTTTTTAAAGGGTAGAGTTTTATTGTCTTCAAGCTTATATATCTTGAACTTGATAAGTTCTCAGACAAATAGAGTTTGACTACTGCAAAGCTTTAGGAGACCCGTTTTAACCAGTGGTCTAGAACTTCTAGTTAGAACATTATTTGTTAATATGGACATGCTCAAAACATTGTTCTGTGACATGACTTTGTTTAAAAGATAATAAAATTTAAAAATTGGTAAGAAATGATCAAACTAACAGTACAGTATGAAAATATATAATCGATATTTACATATCCCCCTCTCTATTTGAAGAAATATTTAACCATATCATATTTGCTTCAGATCTCTGCCCTCTGTCTTCCTCTGTCCTCTCCCTCCTCCCTTGCCCCTTCTCCTCCTCCTCTTTCTTTCCCCACCCGCATCTCAAAGAATACAAATTACAAATACAGCTAAAGCACCATCCCTCTTCCTTCTTTGTCTCTCTTCTTCCCCAGAAGTTGGTGTGTATCCCAACATCATGTTGTGGAGTGAAAAGCAAGTTGCAAAAGGATACGTATAGTTCATTCATATCTGTGTAAATTTTAAAAACACAGAACAATATTATGCATTGTTTGATTAAAGGAATTTTTTTTTTCTTTGCGGTACGTGGGCCTCTCCTGTTGCGGAGCACAGGCTGCGGACGCGCAGGCTCAGCAGCCATGGCTCACGGGCCCAGCCGCTCCACGGCATGTGGGATCTTCCCGGACCGGGGCACAAACCCATGTCCCCTGCCTGCATCGGCAGGCAGACTCTCAACCACTGCGCCACCAGGGAAGCCCTGATTAAAGACATTTTAGTAAGACTCTTTCCCCATAATAAATAGAAAAGAACCAGTTCATGAGGATTTATATGTCAAAAGCAATAAACAACTTGCAACAAGTCAGGATATACTGAACTGACATATCCACTCAAGGACATTTTAGTATTCTAAATTATTAGTCAATAGTAATCTGTCTTGATACATTTAAGTAATAAGGATACTTTTAGTTCTAGAGCTATAACCGCTCCCATTTTATCAGTTACATATCTCTTTCAGTATATAAACCTAGAGCCTTATAGATGTGAAATATACTGCATAATAAAATGTTTTCCTTGGTTGGATTTAGCTAGTAAAATAAAGTAATTAAATGCCATGGCTTAGAGTTCCAACTGATTTACTTCAGTAGAAATGGCCTCATAAAATTCTCACCCAGTTGTGCAAGCAAAGTCTACATTTTGTTGCATTTTAAATGATTTATAGGGACGTTAGGGGTCTGGGAAAATAGAAACAGCAGAACTATATAATATAGCAAGGTTAGCTCTGTAAATAATTGGTCAAGGTATATGTACTTAATAAACTTAAAGATAATATTAACTATCTAGCGAGTCTTAATTTTCTCTATGAAGCATGCCTAAATGCATGACCCCAATGAACTCTTTTCTTCTTCATAGCATTGAATTACATTATCTTTTGTTTTGCTTTGTTCACTGTTTTCTGTGCTTACTTTTACTTTTCATATACCCATGGTACTTAGCGCAGTACTAGGCACAAAGTAGGTGTTGATGACGAATTCTATTTTGCATGGTTTTAAATAGTTTAGAAATAAAAGGATTTGTCTTTAGGCGTAGGATTATGTAAATAGGAAGCACAAAGGTTGTGGTCCTTTAGGAGAGTAAATTCCCTCCACCTGATCCACCTGATTCTTCATTCCAGTTGTTAAGATACTAAGAGAAAAATTGTAGAGTAATCCTAAAGAAAACAGGATCCAAAAAAAGAGACTATAGGGTCTTTTGTATTGTATTATAATTATAATGCTCTTGGTTATTATTTGTGGTAAAAAAATGTTCAACTAAAGAACTGGAATCCATGATTCATTGAATAGTATCAATTCTTTGCCATTACAAACATGAAACCATTCTTATTGTTATTCTTATTGTTTCCTATCATTTTCAGCTATGGTCTTCTGACTTTCCCTTTCCTGTTTCTCAACAGAACTCGGTCAGATTGTGTAATTTCCTAGTCATATTAAGTATTTAAAGGTTTTATCCAGTTTAAATCTCACTCAAAGTTCTACCTCTTCCCTTTTCCACATACCAGGCCCCAGAGTGTTAGGATGGCAAGGAAGGAGAAAGTGTCTTTACACAGGAGATCACTATGGTAGTCTCCTTCCTTTGAGTTACTGCTGCTTCTCTGGTTAACAAATATTAGTCATCTGTACCCTCTGCGTGGCAGGTGTCCACATGCTGGCTGCCCCGTGTGCGTATAAGCGTGTGAGGTGGGTCAGGGGCTTGGAGGAGCTTTGGGGCCTTCTCGCTGCACAGCTTCCTACCTTGGCAGCTGTGACTCCAACTTCATCACTTCTACCCATTTTATTGCTTTAAATTGATGCCACTGATATGCACCCCACAGCCTCTTGCACCTGTGTGTATATGTGTATGTGCACACACGTGTGTATTTGTGTGTGGTGTGTTTTCATCAAGCGCTGACATTTTTTATGGTTGTACTAGCAAAATAGCCCAGCTACCATCCATCATGTCCATTTGATGTATGGGAAACGTACCCACCTTGAGCACCCCAAGAGTAGAAGTGAAGATTGCTCACCTGTGGGGCACCCCACACCCTCTGCCTGTCATCTCTCTCCAGCTTCCTTTTCTCTTCCATAGGCACAGGGGTAGATCAGCAACTCCCGTTTCTTGGCCATAATTCCACTACTGAATCGAATGGTGGTCCCCCTTTCTTGCAGGCATCCCCAATCTCTGTGGTGATTCCCTTGGCATCTTCCCTCCTACCTGGCTTGTAGAGTTGTCTGCAGATGAGGATAGGAGGTAGGAAGAGTAGCCTCTTCCTCCTGTTGCCATCCCTCCTCAGCCTCCTTTCTTAGAGGGAGGTGGGTAGGAATAGATGCCTGTGATCGTAAAACCATTTCTGTGGTCTCCTTGTGATCCCAGGGAAACTTTCTGACTCTAACCTTTGGTGGTTCTCTTCATATGTGGACTATGCATTTAGTGCCTCTTAGTCCTCAGGTTTTGGCCAAATTTGTTTACAAATTCTGTGTTGTAGACAGTTTCAAAAATAGCTCCCAATGGTCTCTTCCTCCTTTTATTCATGCCCTTGTGAACCACCCTTTCTTTGTGAGCGGACTGGACCTAGTAACTCACTTCTGATGCATAGCATCTGGCGAAAGTGATGGGATGTGGCTCTGGGAATTAGGTTATAGAAGCCTGGCACTTCCATCTTGTTTGCACTCTTTCTCTGGATCTTCTCACTCACTTGCATTAATGAAGCAAGCTGCCATGTGTGAGCTGCTTTATGGAAAGCCTCACAAAGCAAGGGACTGAGGGCAGCCTCTGGCCAACAGCTGTGAGGAAGTAATTCCTGCCAACAACCATGTAAGTGAGCTTGGAAATGAAACCTTCCCCGGTCAAACCCCAAAGAAAACCTTGATCGCAGCCTGTGACACTGAAACAAAGAATCTACTTAAGTGGCACCTGGACTTCTGACTCGTTTATTATCCTGTGAGATAATAAATGTTGTTTTAAGTCACTAAATGTTGGGGGGGGTTATTTGTTACACAGCAGTAGATAACTATTACACAGTGCTACTTCTCTTTGTATCTTCTTTACTGACTTTTCAAGGGGTATAAATGTTTTAGATAACTGCAGGTATGAGTGTTTAATTTGTACTCATCTAATATTCAATTGTTCTATAACATAATGGTTTAATAAAGCTTATTTCTTAGGGATTTTCGAACTTCTTGTAGAAACTTGAAGTTTATTCTCCTCATTTTCCTTGTCTAGCAAATATCTTAGTTATCTTTCTGGCAAGGCAAGATGGCATGTGACTTTGCTTCTGAGTTCTTTGATGGTAAGTCCAAGTAGTTCGGTAGATGACAAAAGTTTGACTAGAGGAAAGTGTTTTTCTTTAAAGCTTAATAGGTTCATTAGGAATACCAGGCTTTAACCCAATAATTGTTTTGAGTATAGCCCATCATTACAATACAGAGTTCTACTTAACAATTTTTTAAGAAATATTTTCAGTCCCTTTTCTCTAATGCTATTCAAGAAAGGGGCAAGATGAGAAGGAAAACAGGTTTTCCCTCTTCCTAACCTAATGTACACACCTGACTTTTCTCCTTGAAGTGTCTGAAATATACTGTCCTTGAAACAAAAAACGTACCAGATTGAGTCTCTTGGGAATTTTCCCAGTTTGTTCTGCTATAAAAATTTCCCTTGCTCCAGATGTCATGAGTATATATTTAAAATTACTATTGTTTAGAGCAGGCAGGCAACATACATTCTTTTTTTTAATAAGTGTTCTGTCTTTTCTCGTCTTTTATTCTGTGTGTGTTCTGTCCAATAATATGTACATTAGATAGCACATCAGTCCTCCCAGGATCCTAGGGCTTGAGGAAAAATTATGTCCTCTAGTCCATTTAATGGTATTCAGACTGTATTTCAGAAAACAGCCATTTAGTCTTAGTTTTAAAACTCACGTGAGACATCTGTTTACGCTACATTGGTAATGTACTTCTGTATTTAACATCGTATTCCAGTACTTCGGGTAAAGGAAACAAGGATAATTTAGTCATTTGTCTAAAACAATGTCCTGGCTCTTCTTCTGGGTTATGTGCTTCTCGTCACAATTCTGCTCTCAGACCTGAGAGCATCTTTCATTCGATCTATCTTTCCAACTTAGGAGGAACTCCCTTTTCTTCTCTGAATGGTGGTTGTCAGAACTCAGTCTAAGTTCCTCCAAAAAGCCTTTTAATATTCTTCCACTCATCTCTTCTCTCTGATTTCCTACTGCTGTGGATCTTTTCCTATAGAATCTTATATTTATTTGTTCATAAATTATTTCAGATTTCTGAATGTTCGTATGTCCTAACTTCAGCATTGCAGTCAAAGCCCATGCCTCTTTTATGTAGTTATTTTTCTCTAGACTAAAAGGGACAAGGAATTGGTAGAATTTTAAGTATTGGAAAGTTGATGGGATGGGTATTTTGGAATCAGGCTATCTGCCCAGTCTCTCAAATAACATCTCAAGAACAAAGTTATGTGTGGGTGAGTGTGATTTCAGTAGGGAACATTTCCTACTTTCTCATACCCTATATGTCCCTGCTGGACCCCGTTATACTTCAAGATTTCCCCTTACCAGTTGATTGATTACTGAGCCAATCAACATAATTTTAAAATATAGTTCTGATCTTAGCAAGATTATTGTGTATGTGTTATATTGAATCTATAGAGTACTCAACTTCTGTTCAGTTGTCAGTTTTTCTCTTCAGCGTTCTTTGGTAGTCACTCATGGGTCCAATCTATACATAGCATCTTAGTTATAACTTTTTAAAAGACCTTTGAAAAGTCACAGGATATAAAGATGGCTATCTGCTGCAACTGAAACCTATGGGTGCTGGTGACAGTTCACACAGAAGAGGAGGACCAGGTTAGGCATCCCTCCAAATGTTAGCCTAAATGAGATTTCAGTAGTTCAAGCTTAGAGGGTGTATGTGTGGGTGTATGTGGGGTGGGAGAGAGGGAGAGAAAGGGAGAGAAAAATTGAGATGCAATGTTATCAATATAAGTTAGTATAGTGTGACTTTTCTGGAGCTGAATATTCAAATATAATGATAAATGATTCATGAAAACTGAACTGAAAATATTGACCAAATTTGCTGACACCAAAAGGCATAAATGCAATCATTTATTTGACATGAAAAACTATTTTTCCTTTAGGAATTGGAAATATACAAAGACTCCAAAGTTGGTAAAGTACTGAATATTTAGAGGGAGTGAAAAAAAATGTCCATCCAGATATTTGCAAGTGTTTGAATAATTAGAATTGCGTAGACAAGACATCTATTTGAATTTTCAGGTTAGATATATTTTATTATTATGTAACCGAAGATCTGAGACTTAAATCCCACAAATATTTATTAACTGCCTCTGATAATTATATGCTGAGGGAAGATGAGAGAGATGATAGAAGATGAAGGAAGAAAGGTCGCCTTGAAGTCTTAATTTTATTTTTTATAAAATGAAGAATCTTAAAATGTCTTGAATAGTAGAATGATATAGAATATACTTTTAACATTTTATTAAAAAAAAATTTCCTACCGTATAATTGGATTTTCTTGTGTACAGTTCTGTTCATCTTAAAGCGTGTATAGATTAACGTAACTCACCACAATTAGGCTACAGAACAGTTTTGTCACCCCAGAACTCCCTTGTGCTACCCTCTTAGAGTCACAGTGTTACCCACACCTAACCCCTGACAACCACTGATGTGTTTCCAATAACTGTAGTCTTTTTTTTTTCCTTTTTGAGAAGGCACTGTAAATGGAATTATAGAGCACATAACTTGTAGGGACTGGTTTATTTCACTCAGCATAATGCTTTTGTGGTGTGTGTCAATAGTTTGTTTCTTGTTATTGCTGAGTAGTATTCTACTTTATGGATGTACCACTGTTTATGAATCTACTGTGTACTGAAGGATATTTGGGATGTTTTCCGTTTTGGTGATTATGAATAGAGCTACTGTACACATTCTCGTGTATAGATTTTCCTGTGAATGTGAGTTTTCATTTCCCTAGAGTAAATCAAAGAGTGGGATTGCTTGTAAGTATATATACAACTTCATGAAAAATTATAAGAAACTGCCTAACCTTTTTTTCAGAATAGCTTTCCTATTTTGCATTCTTACCAGCAGTGAATAAGTGTAGTTGCTCTGCAGTCTCCCAAAACTTAATAGTTCAATAAAAAATTAGCCATTCTTGTAGATATATAGTGATATCTCATTTTGATTCTAACTTGCATTTTTCTAATCGTTAGTGATGTTGAACAGATTTTCTTGTGTTTATTTGCCATCCATCTATATCTTCTCGGGTGAGGGTCTGTTTAAGCTTTTTGCCCATTTAAGATTGGGTTGATTGTTTCCTTACCATTGAGTTTTGAGGGGTCTTCATATTTTTGAAAGCTCTGACATTGGTATCAATGCAGACAGTAGATCAGGCAAAAATATCTAAAGGCAGAGAAAGAAGGAAGGGAGCTGTAATTGATTTTCTACTAAGTATGGCTTCTTATATTGTGAAACGTTCTTGTACATCTGTTAATATTTTGGATCAATGCTTATTTCTTGTCTCTGAGTGTCTGCTTGAATAGTGAATGATTGATTTACTGCTTTTGATAGACTGCAGCTTAATGATAGCTTATATACTTGATTCTCCCAAAAACCCAGATATTACCACTCACATTTCACAGGTAAGGAAACTGAAGGGCTCAGAGAGACCTGCACTTGTCCAAGGTCACTTAGATGGGTGAGCTGGAACTGGAACCCAGCAATGTGGTTTCCACACCATGTCCTCTTTCCATGGTCCCAGAACAGCTTGAAAAGTAAAATTTATTCCATTATCATCTGGTCAGTTTGGGAGGGCAGAAACCATGTGAGCAGACCATTCATTAACCATTTATCTGCAGTACATGTATGTGGCATATAGTTTTGGTGATGGTCTAAGGTTCTTGGGTATTTTTGTGTTTGAAACGCAAGACCTGATCTTCAGTATTCAGCTCCAAACTCACATGATATCCCCAATCCTATTTGAACCATGTGCTATTTAATAGCTATTTGCTCTTTTACAATTAGAACTTATTCGTAATTTTTTTCCATTGAAAAGTGCCAAAGTAAATTTATTTAATTTTTATTAAAAGAGATAGAAAGTTCTGTACAGATTAGTAAAATTATATGTAAAACTGGTTACAGTTTAAAAATAAAATATAGCTGGAACCACAACACAGCCTAATAAATTGGAACATTATTCTAAGCTTGGATGTGAATTACATAAAATGACTTGAGGAAAATCATATTTTCCAAACCTAGCAGATGTTATTATGCCTCTCAAATCCATTTCCATTTTTTTTACTCCTCTGAATACAGATTTCCCCAACTGGTGTTTATGGTCTTTGGAAAGTCATTTAGCTGTTCCCAAGGACAGAGATGGTATTAGAAACTTTGTATAGTGGTGTACAAATAGCTAAGTGGAAGAGCTGGGAGATTACCCTCCATGACTAACCCCTGCATTGGGTTAAACCTCCATTCTTTACGGACCAAGGAAAAGTATTTTTCCCTGTCCCTCACTGGAGAATTGTGGAATTATAGAGGAGGCTTTGCACACGATTAGACCACGAAATTTGAAGGAGGGCTATACTTACCTGGGCTTAGGAAAGCTTTTCTAGGAATATTGCCCTGGCAAAGGTGAGGTATTCTCATCAGATTTATTAGCCAAGAGAGAAAAGCTTACTTTAATGTTCGCAGTGGCCCCGTAAGTTATTTCTCTCTATCTGCCGTGGAGGAAAGTAATTAAATTATTGATGTTTGTTGGCCCCTACATGCAACTCCTTTTTCATTTATGTTGTTCATACACCCAATGTAAATATTCCAGACTTCAAGTAAATCAGTGACTCAGGACCAAAGATATATTAGTTTGACTAGCGATGCCAATGTTTTCATTCCCTCCAAGAAAAGTGGTATGGACTGATTTTATCTGCTGCCAACATTAATCCCAGTGTGATTAAGTTCAGAATATTTAAGTATGTATTTCCAGGGTTTGAAAATTCCCCTCCCTAGGATTGCTTCAGGAATGTAAACCAATCTTTCTTTAATTACCACGCTCTAAACAATATTGAAGGGTAAATACAAAGGCCCTCCTATCCCATTACTGACCCTGTGTGCAGCCTGCCTGGCACAGAGGGGGAAATGGGGTGGCCAGGAAGAAGGACTGGAGATCTGTGTTCCTGAAGTCACGCTCTAAATGTGATCTTGGAAAAAAAAAGTCTTATCTCTCCATTCCACTTCTATTCTGGGGCTCCTTGTTCTGGGGTCAGATGAGTTCCATCTGAGAGTCTATACTAGGCTGATATCATATAAAACATTATTGGGCATTTTGCACTCTTCTCCTCCCCCCAAAATACTTCATGATCCAAATATTTGGTGAAAATATTTCCAGATTATATTGAAAGCAATAAAGTGGATTAAAAACAAAGAAATCTGTTGAAATAAGATTTAGAAAATGTCATTCTGGAAACTTTGGAGAACACCTCAATGAAATTTTAATAAGAACATTCTTTGGTGTTCCCTTAACTGACAAAGCACTTAGAGATGATCCTTCTTCTATCTGAGATATTAGGGAAAGAGCACAGGGTGTTGGTTTCCACAGATAACTGTTCATTTCACTTTGCAACCTTGATAAACTTTGCAACAGAACTGCTAAGAAGCAGAGAATCCAGTGATTTGAGATCTCTCTGAAGAGAAAGTATAAATTGTGCTTTGCGAGCCACTGATGGAATAATTTAGGACAAATCCTTTCTTGTTCCGGTTTAAGATGGCGGCAAAAAGACATTTTTCAGGGGCTACTGCAACATACTTGAGTGGCTTTGATTTGCAGTGTGAAGCTTGGAGATCACACTAACCTGGACAGGGGGAAAGCTTGATGTTGCAGAGAAGTTGTTTTACTTCTTGGTACTTACATGTGTAGTACAACACGGCGCTTCCAGTGTTCTTAATAAAGGGCTTCCTCAGTGAATTAGTTGGGTGGGGATCTCTGTTTCACCACCAAAACTTTTAAACTATTTACTCCTTCGACAAGCTGTAGCAAAGTAATAAAATAGTCCAACTGGGAAAACACCCAAAACAGCATGTCTGCTTTAACGAAAATATTTTGGATCTTTTAATGATATGAAATTGCTGTTCATCTCCTTTTATTACTTAAAAAATGCTTTAGGGTTTTCATTTTCTTATGGACAAAAGGGGAAATAGCCAAATATAGTCATTAAAAAATTTTTTTATTGGAGTATAGTAGACTTACAATGTTGTGTTAGTTTCTGCTGTACAGCAACATGTGTCAGTTATACATATACATATATCCACTCTTTTTTAGATTATTTTCCCATATAGGCCATTACGGAGTATTGAGTAGAGTTCCCTGTGCTGTATAGTAGGTCCTTACTAGTTATCTATTTTATATATAGTAGTGTGTATATGTCAATCCCAGTCTCCCAATTTATCTCTCCCCCCAGCCCCCCACCCCGCTTCCCCCCACCTCCCCAGCAACCATAAGTTTGTTTTCTACATCTGTGACTCAATTTCTATTTTGTAAATAAGTTCATTTGTACCATTTTTTCTTTTAGATCCCACATATAAGTGACATCTTATGATATTTGTCTTTCTCTGTCTGACTTACTTCACTTAGTATGACAATCTCTAGGTCCATCTATGTTGCTGCAAATGGCATTATTTTGTTCTTTTTTATGGCAAATGTCATTTTTGAGGAGAATAAAGGGGCATGGGTCATTGCATAATTCCAAAACAAATGACACATTGTTTAATGCATGCAAGGAATGAGATAATGGGAGAATTTAATTACTTGGCAAAATGCTTAATGTAATAAAATAAGAGGAGAGAATTGGCTTTAGGATGAGGACATGTCCACAAGTATCGTGGTGCAAGTGGTTCATGCTGTCTGTTTTTGTCCAGTGTTTCAGGGAATTTACAAGCAAACTGACAGTTTTAAATTTCTGCCTTTCCCCCATGTCCTACTACTTAGTCCACACAAATGCCTCCCAGTCTTGGTGTCAAATAAAGGCAGTCTCACTTGACTCTGGGGGATTATTAAATAATCTTTCCATACGTAGAGAGCTTGCGCAGAGCCCCCAGGCCTGGAATCTCTTTGGTTTACTTCATGAAAATGTTTTCTTCCTCCTTTTGAGCAAGATAGGCTTTAGCCAGTTTGAAAATAGTTTTGCAGTTGGTTTGTAATGTCTTTTTTATTCTGATGGATTAGGAGACATACAGACACATACGTTTAGTGCGTGAATTCTTTCTACTTCTGGACATTACATCATTATTATTATTATTCGGTATTGGTAACATGGCTGTAGTCAAATGTATACACAGAGGAAGTAAGTATTAAAAATGAATTTAGAATTTTATGGGAACATTAGGGTGTTGGTGAGGATGCTGCAGGGAGATGCCTTCTATACTGTGGATCACATTTTCCTGTTTCAGTTTGGGTTGTATTTCCAATTAAAACAGACTCCTGAGCTTTGTTAAGTTTGTGTTTAGATTCTGAGCCTGGGTTTGGCTAATTTTTCTTGGTGACAACTCTGCTATAGTCCCTAACATTTGATTTTAGCCACCACCAGCTGTAGTGTGAGCTGGCAACCTCAGCATTGGGACAGTGCACTGAGACTCCTTGGCTCAAAACATGTATATAAATATTTACACAAATATTTCAGATTTCCAAACTGCTGTGCCTACCTTACCCTCTTTCCCCAATTTCCTACTACTTTAAATATGTTCTTTCCTGGCAAAACAAATTTTATGAGGGCAAGATTTGGTTTCTCTGCTAGGCTTTCAGAAACTTTACAGAGAATAAAAGTTTAATGAGTTTTGCTCTTTATGAGAAAAATTCCAATAATGGAAATGGCAGGTTTCTATAGTTACACATTACGTTTTACACATTTAACAAGAGCAAAGCTCTTAAGCGAGAAGGAACATAAATTGTTTTTATTACTATTCATATAATATTACTTCCCACTCACAATAAAACACATTAAAGTTTAATTAACTAGTTAGCAAATGCACCTAACGATAATTCTCCAATCATGCTGTTCATATTTAGATCTCCACTCTGATGTTTCTTTCTTTGTTCAGAGGCTAAAAAAACGCCTTCCTTCAACATTGTGTCGGTGTACCGTTTTCACAGGCTAATACCGTACAGAAAATTAGTTCCCATAAATTATAATTAAATAGTTTTTCAGGCTTCTTCTGCAATCATCTATAATTAATATGCAACATAAATTTCAATGAGTAGAATAGTAAATAAGTTTTAATACTCAAACTATGAAATTGGGGCAAAACTTTCCGTATGTCCCTAAAATCTTAGGTTTTCAGTCACTGGTGGATTTTGTGAACTATACCTTTATCAACAAAGTAGAGACTTCTAATCTAGGATAATGGTTCTCAGTCAGAGGCAATTTGGCCCCTTGCCCAGAGGATAAGTGGCAATGTTGGAAATTTTTTGGCTGTTGTAACTGGGGGGTGCTACTGGCACCTAATGAGTAGAGGCCAGGGATGCTGCTAAACATTCCTACTAAGGCACAAGCCAGCCCTGCCCCCGCTTCCCAGCACAGAGACACACACACCAAAAAATCCTTAGGTCCAAGGTGTAAATAGAGCCATGATTGAGAAATCTTCATCGAAGACAATATCACAAAATCATTTTGTAATAAATAAGTTGGGCAACCAAGATACGTTAACTTAAGTATTAAAAGTTATTCCTTCAGTTTTGGAACCAAGTAAGATACTATTGATTGTATATGAATTTTAATTTAATGTCTTGGTCAGGGAGGAAAATGTGGAACAATGAAGAAAAATAAATAAATAACCGTAGCATTTTGTTTACATTAGTAGATCAAACTTGTTTTCAAGTGTAAATTCTCCCAGGGTTCTTTGAGTCAGCTTGAGTAGATACCTAAGTAGAAGAAAATGTCTGTAACTCTGTGTGACAGGCTCTTGAAAGCTCTGTTGAAGAGCTATAACTGAAGAGAAAATGTGTTGTAACATAGGTTCTTGGAATAGAAGTAGTTGTCAAGACTGAAAAGGTTATTTCATTAAATCTTACTCATCCTCAAAGGGTTACAGATTTCCTCTCCTTCCCCAAATAAAAGTAATAGATATCTTTTTTCCCTAAAGCTCTTAAAGAGCAAAGTATTTTAACATTTCTTGATTGTTCTACATAATCATTATCAATACGTACTTAAATGTTTTTAAGAAATTGTACTTTTAAACAACTCTGAAGTTTCAGATAAAATGCTCCTCAGATACAGAATATTAAAACTCAGTTTCCTCACAAACAAATCTAATTCCATAGAATACATTCTGCATGGAGGCAAGGACCTTGGCTGCCGTGAAATTAGCTTTGGTTCCCAACACCTGGAGCAGTCCATCGTGCATAAAATGAATTCAGGAAATATTAGTGAAATTAACACACTGAAACTAGTTGTGCCAGTCTGTGGACTATTCTGTAAATGTGCCTATATTTAAGCAAGTAAAATATGCATTCAGAAGGGCTACTTAGAATTAGAAGCAGTATCAAAGAGCCTACAGATTTTGTTATATATTCAAAAAGCCTAGAATGAGCAAGTCTAAGGTAGTGGCTTCCCTAACCTGAAACTTTTTAAAGTGCTAGTGGCTCGTATTTGCCGTTGAGACCACTTTTTCTCACTTCCTTTACCCAGAAATGTCGTGCGGGTTGTAAGGCTGTAGACATTACTGCAGTGACGTAACAGCATAACTTACACTCGTTGCTACAACATCCCCACCCGGTGTACTGTAGAGTGACAGCTGCCACCAGCACGGCATATGCTTACACAAAACAAAGCCTCACCCAAACCAGAAACACGCTAATGCCTTCAAAAGTATTTTATCCAGGGCTTCCCTGGTGGCGCAGTGGTTGAGAGTCCGCCTGCCGATGCAGGGGACACGGGTTCGTGCCCCGGTCCGGGAAGATCCCACATGCCACGGAGCGGCTGGGCCCGTGAGCCATGGCCGCTGAGCCTGCGCGTCAGGAGCCTGTGCTCTGCAACGGGAGAGGCCACAACAGTGAGAAGCCCGCGTACCGCAAAAAAAAAAAAAAAAAAAAAGTATTTTATCCATTTTAACATTTATTCCTTTGGCTCTTTTAAGAGTTTAATTTAGGTATTCAGTTTTGAAGTGCATTTAATTAATTTTATTTTTCCACCTGCACAAATTGTAACTCAAAGCAGACTAGGAGCAATTAGAACTTACTTGGGTACTTCATCTGAAATGAGTGAATGGACAATACCTTCACTCCTGAAGTTATAACTTCTACCTATACTCCTACCTTTTAACTCCAGTCCAGCCTTCTCAAGCAGCTCTAATGCTACTTCTCTAACTTTATCCTGGAAAACTCGATTTGGGTCTCCATTGGTTTCCAGTTATACTTGCCTGGAGGTAAACTCACTGTATTTTCCCCCACCCAAACCTGATTTTCTACCTTTAAATTTCACCTAAGTGAATTGATTTTCTGTTTCTTTAAATGGCAGAGCCTGCAAATCACAATTCAGTATGTATCCACTATTCAGCCTTGTTTCTCAGCAGATTACGATTTCCATCACTAAGAAACAGATTAAGTTTTTCAGGACTCATGCTTATATTCTGTTACTCATGTTACTCATGTCACATGGTTAGCAATTGGCCATTTAAAAAAAATTAGGCAGGATATAAAATTAATGCACAGAAATCTCTTGCATTCCTATACACTAATGATGAAAAATCTGAAAGTGGAATTAAGAAAACACTCCCATTTACCATTGCAACAAAAAGAATAAAATAGAAATAAACCTACCTAAGGAGACAAAAGACCTGTATGCAGAAAATTATAAGACACTGATGAAAGAAATTAAAGGTGATAAAAATAGATGGAGAGATATACCATGCTCTTGGATTGAAAGAATCAACATTGTGAAAATGACTCTACTACCCAAAGCAATCTACAGATTCAGTGCAATCCCTATCAAACTACCACTGGCATTTTTCACAGAACTAGAACAAAAAATTTTACAATTTGTATGGAAACACAAAAGACCCCGAATAGCGAAAGCAATCTTGAGAAAGATAAATGGAGCTAGAGGAATCAGGCTCCCAGACTTCAGCCTGTACTACAAAGCTACAGTAATCAAGACAGTGTGGTACTGGCACAAAAACAGAAATATAGATCAATGGAACAGGATAGAAAGCCCATAGATAAACCCACACACATATGGTCACCTTATCTTTGATAAAGGAGGCAAGAATATACAATGTAGAAAAGACAGCCTCTTCAATAAGTGGTGCTGGGAAAACTGGACAGCTACATGTAAAAGAATGAAATTAGAACACTCCCTAACACCGTACACAAAAATAAACTCAAAATGTATTAAAGACCAAAATGTAAGGCCAGACACTATCAAACTCTTAGAGGAAAACATAGGCAGAACACTCTATAACATAAATCACAGCAAGATCCTTTTTCACCCATCTCCTAGAGAAATGGAAATAAAAATAAACAAATAAGACCTAATGAAACTTAAAAGCTTTTGCACAGCAAAGGAAACCATAAACAAGATGAAAAGACAACCCTCAGAATGGGAGAAAATATTTGCAAATGAGGCAACTGACAAAGGATTAATCTCCAAAATTTACAAGCAGCTCATGCAGCTCAATATCAAAAAAACAAACAACCCAATACAAAAATGGGCAGAAGACCTAAATAGACCTTTTTCCAAAGAGGATATACAGATTGCCAGCAAACACATGAAAGAATGCTCAACATCATTAATCGTTAGAGAAATGCAGATCAGAACTACAATGCGTATCATCTCACACCAGTCAGAATGGCCATCATCAAAAAATCTACAAACAATAAATGCTGGAGAGGGTGTGGAGAAAAGGGAACCCTCTTGCACTGTTGGTGGGAATGTAAATTGATACAGCTACTATGGAGAACAGTATGGAGGTTCCTTACAAAACTAAAAATAGAGGGCTTCCCTGGTGGTGCAGTGGTTAAGAATCCGCCTGCCAATGCAGGAGACACGGGTTCAAGCCCTGGTCTGGGAAGATTCTACATGCTGCGGAGCAACTAAGCCCACGAGCCACAACTACTGAGCCTAAGTGCCACAACTACTGAAGCCCGTGCGGGTAGAGCCCATGCTCTGCAACAAGAGAAACCACCACAATGAGAAGCCTGCGCACCACAATGAAGAGTAGCACCTGCTCGCCACATCCAGAGAAAAGCCCGTGTGCAGCAATGAAGACACAACACAGCCAAAAATAAAAAACAACAACAACAAAACCCAAAAAAACTAAAAACAGAACTACTATACAACCCAGCAATCTCACTACTGGGCATATACCCTGAGAAAACCATAATTCACAAAGAGTCATGTACCACTGTGTTCATTGCAGCTCTATTTACAATAGCCAGGACATGGAAGCAACCTAAGTGTCCGTTGACAGATGAATGGATAAAGAAGATGTGGTACATATATACAATGGAATATTACTCAGCCACAAAAAGAAATGAACTTGAGTTATTTGTAGTGAGGTGGATGGACCTAGAGTCTGTCACACAGAGTGAAGTAAGTCAGAAAGAGAAAAACAAATACCGTATGCTAACACATATAAATGGAATCTAAAAAAAAAAATGCTGATGAAGAACCTAGGAGCAAGATGGGAATAAAGATGCAGACCTACTAGAGAATGGACTTGAGGACACGGGGAGAGGGAAGGGTAAGCTGGGACAATGTGAGAGAGAGATAGTGTATATATGGACACATATACACCACCAAATGTAAACTAGGTAGCTAGTGGGAAGCAGTCGCATAGCACAGGGAGATCAGCCCGGTGCTTTGTGACCAGCTAGAAGGGTGGGATAGGGAGGGTGGGAGGGAGGGAGACACTAGAGGGAAGAGATATGGGGATATATGTATATGTATAACTGATTCACTTTGTTATAAAGCAGAAACTAACACACCATTGTTAAGAAATTATACTCCAATAAAAATGTTAAAAAAGTAAAAAAAAAATAATAAAATAAAATTAGGAAAACATTGGCTGTCAGGTAAAAGATCCCCTAGATCTTTAATATTGGTTTATGAATATTTGCTGCTATGAGGAACGTTATAGGAAAGCTAAAGTTCTGCCAAGTTACTTTCAGTTAAAGTCCATGCGGACAAAATATAGTCAATAATAATACTTGACATTGGTCCAGGATAGTTTCCCATTAATTTTTGAATTGCAATATACTCTGAGAACTACGGTGAAAAACTTAGTTTAATCCACTTTACACGTTTGGAAAGGCAGGTACGCAAAGACTGTGCTTTTTTTTTTTTTTTCCCAGAAGAGGTGTTTTTTCTTTATTGGGAAGTCAGATGATCAGAGGTCCTCTGTCTCCAGTGAAATACTGAGGCTGAAGGAACATGCCATACCACATTTCTTTGCATCCTGTGCTCTGTCCCAAGGTAGAGGGAACCCACAAACACCCACCCTCTAGCCCTCCCCACTGCCAGTCTTAAGGCCTTTCCCCAGTACCCCCCAAAAGATGACGCCCACACCACAAAGTTAGGCCTGGCAAAAAGCCAAGCATAGAAAGCCTCAGTAACTCTTGGTGGAACCAAAGCCAGAGAAGCCCATCACAGCTGCCACCTCATCATTCTCCTCAAATGTCAAGTCCTCCTCAGCCCTCCTTTTCTTCTTCTCCTTCTGTTTCTCTTTCTTGTAGGCTTTGGCCTTTTCCTCCTCTGAGTTCCTTCACCCTTTCCTCAAAATCATAATCCTTCTGCTTCTCTTTGTTTTCTTCTTGTGGACTTCAAAACGTTTCGTCACCTGATCCAAAGTGGAACGTTCCACACGCGTAGACATGCCCAGGTTTCGCTGATGTTTCTTTCCATTAATGTGATCCAGGAAGTTGATGGAGTCTTTCACCACACAGTCACAGACATTGCAATAGTATCCTCCCATCTCAGACTGTGGGGTGGTCTTGGTAATGACGATTGTCTTCCCAAGTTTGGATTCCAGGTCCACCTTGGAGTCCCGATGCCGGAGAAGCTCTCACGTGACTGGCTGCACTGGTTTTCCATCCTTCTTTTCTCTCTCTTCTGTGAGCCTCTTCTCAGTGAGCTTCTCATATTCATCTTTGGCCCACTCTCGGCGAAAGTCCAAGTTTTTTGTCCCACTGCCCGACGCCATCTTCACTGCGAATTCAGACTGGTTTTTAAGAGTCGTCCAACAAATTGAGAGGAAGAACCAAGATTCAGTTCAATTCAGTGTCTCTTCTAAATCCTATTGCTTTCCATCTTTGAAAAATTGTGCTGAGTGGGAATTTAGGATTAATTTTGTTTTTATGTAGTCCTCTGAATATACCATGCTCCTTCCTGTCTCAAAGCCTTTGCACGTGACATTTTCCTGCTTGAAATGTTCCCTGCTTTCTCCCAGTCTCATTTCCCTTCAGCTAATCAAACTGCCTTCATTTTCAGATCCCGGTCCCAGCATCTTTTCTTTAGGGAGCCTTCAGTTACATCCTGTATTAACTCAGATGCTTGCTGTAGATATCGGTAATATTTTCAAAACATGTCACAGTGTTCTGTTTTTCAGTTTGTGTGTGTGTGATTATTTGTGTCATGACTTTGTTTTCCCCTTAGACCGTAAGCACTATAAGAGCAGAGCTTGGGTTGATTTTGTTCTCCATTGTATCTGCAGGGGAAAGTATGCCTAGTACATACTAGAAAAATTAAATTTATAAAGGTATACGATACTTGAATAAAGATAATATTCTAAAGGAAATTGTATTTAAATTGTAGAAGAAACATAAATAGAAAGAAATAAAGAATATAAGAAAAAAGTGTTATGAGCGGAAATTAGCTCCTAAAAGTCCTGAGACCAAAGGAATTCCAGGAACCACCTCCATTGAAATTTTCTTAAACCTGGGAGTGGTTCTATAAGTTGCTTTCTGTTATTTACTTATATGACTACAACAGTAAATGTTAGAGCGTGCTTACCATAAGTTTTAGCATCCTATGTCTGCCTGGAGATTGTGATCACTAATTAGTAAATAATGGGTGCCTTTGGGGTACAGGGCACTAAGTGAGGCATTTTATGGAAATCAGAGTAGACACTCCTTTAGCATGAAGTTGTGCTCTGCATCTCTGGGAATGTACACCGTATACTAGAAAAGAGGTGAGGGGTGAAGAGAGGGTCAGTAAAGGATTTTAAAAAATGTTAAAGAACTGTTTACTTAGATTAACTTGCCCTGTCACTACCATATAGTTTCCATGTTTAATTTTTTATTTCCATCAATGAAATTCTCTTCAAAAAGTGTCATTTCTTTCCCCAGTTGACCTGAGTAGAATTCTCCGACCAGTGTTTATTGAGTGTTTAGTATGTGCGAAACACTTACTAGGTCATAGAAAGATAAGACACATTCCTATCCTCCAGAGAGCTTGCAGACTCTGAGAGACAGAGGAATAAACTGTGGCAGCGTGATAGGTTTTGAGACATGGGGGCGCCGTGGGTATGATGAGGGCACAGAGGAAGAGTACTCACAGTGATTCTGTGAGTTTCCTAAGGAAAGTGAGGATTAAACTTATTCTTGAATAACTCACAGTGATTCTGTAAGTTTCCTAAGGAAAATGAGGATTAAGCTTGTTCTTGAATAAC
This sequence comes from Tursiops truncatus, assembly GCF_011762595.2. Classification (NCBI taxonomy): domain Eukaryota; kingdom Metazoa; phylum Chordata; class Mammalia; order Artiodactyla; family Delphinidae; genus Tursiops; species Tursiops truncatus. Next base: position 55,508,074 of record NC_047047.1, read on the forward strand.
CAGCAAGAGTTGGGCACGTGAAGAAGGAAGAAAGAAGAACAGGCAGTTTAGAAAGAGGGAAAAGTATGGGCAAAAGGACGGAGGAGTGAAAGACTGAGGAGTAGAGTGTTTTTTCAGGGGGTAGCAGGGCCATTGGGAAGCATCTTGACTGTCTTCATAGGATGGTTGGATTTTATTCTGGAGGTGGCAAGAATCATCTGAAGAATTTTAAATAGCGAGTGAGGGAGATACGTCATCACTTGGTGACTGATTAGACAGATAAGATTCAGGACGGATTGTAGAATAATTCTTTAGATTCTGATTTGGGCAAGACAGCACGGAAGGAGGAGTAGGTCTGATGGGTAGATAATGAATTGTTTTTTCTCATTAAACTAAACCTGTAGCATATCCAAGTGGAGACCAGGATAAACAGATCTGGAGACCAGGAAAACATTTAGGGCTACAAACAGACAGATATTTACAAATAGATTATTATAAAGGTGGTAGTTGAAAACAGAGGTATGAATGAGATGTTCTTAGCAAGCACACCCAGGGAGAGGAGAAATTATCCCCATTTGTGTCTTGTGTTGAGAATATTTTGGTTTTGCCATGCAGCATTTATTCATCTTACTCCTTGAAAAAGTACCTGTATTTCCTTTGGGTTGCTACATCTATCTAACGTTTATTGCAAATGCTTGAGGCTAATCCTGTGATCAGCTCTAGCGGTGGCCATGTAAGTAGGCATAAGTCAATTGGCTAATTCCATTCCTCTGGCCTCAGTCATTGGCTCATTGATGGGAATGTGACTGAAAACAGGCAGAAACAGGACATATTTGAACTATTGGTGGTGGTAGGAGGATTCTCTCTTTTCTTCTGGACTTGAATCTGGAGGATGTTGATCTAGGAGTTCTTGATCTAGGAGTTGTCGGGGGCTACCTTGAATAGCGTGAGAACAAAACCAACACCAAAGAAGCCAGAGCCAGGAGACGGAGAAAAACAGTCATGACCAAAACCTCCCTACCCTGCTCTACTTAAAAAGTACTTAATGACATTCCATTAGAAAAAGTCTCAAGCATTGTTAATGTGGATTACAAGATGCTGCTTGATCTTGTCCCCGGCTGTCTCTCCAGCCTCATGTTTCTCTCATCTCCTTGTAATGTGCCATGTTCCTTTCCATATAGGACCTTCGCATATGGCATTTCTCTGTTTAGAGCTTTACCCTCCTCTCTTTGCCTAGTAAATACCTGCTATTCCTGAGACCCGAGAGCCAGTGCTCTAGGAAAGAAGGCCTTTCCTGGCCAGCATATGCCCAGTCGGGGTTACGTGTCTTATTATAGACTAGGAGTGGTAAACGTTTTTCTGAAAAAGACCAGATAATAAGTATTTTAGGCTTTACATGCCATGTGGTCTCTCTCTATCACAACTACTCAACTCTGTTGCTCTGGTGTGAAAGCAACAATATGTAAATGGAGAGACATGCCTGTATTTCAATATAACTTTATTTACAAATACAGTCAGTGGGCCATAGTTAGCCCACAGGCCACAGTTTCCTGAGCCATTTCTATAAGCCTTTGTTTCCTTCCGAGCCACGAGCCCAGTTTGTAATTAAATATTCATCATGGTAATTATTTGATTAATGTGTGTGTCTGCCACCAGATACTAAGCTCCATGACATCAGGAACCATATGTTTTTGCTCACCACCATATTTCCAGGATTTAGCATGGTGTCTGGTACACAGTAGAATTTCGTGCATGTTGTAGTTTTATGTTTAAAACATAATTAGAGGAGAAGGAGCCCATGAAGAAGACTGAGAAGGAATGAACTGAGGTAGTTGTAAAATATGGATGAAATGGAATCCTGAAATTTTTAAGGAGAAACTTTAAAAAGAAGGGCCTAGTCAACAGCATCAAATGCTACAGTCAAGTGACTAAGACAGGAATGGAAAAATTTCCCTTTGGCAGTTAGGGAGATATGGATTAAGCACGGAGAAAATACCTTCACTGGAGTCGTGAGGATCGGCAGGGGCAGTCAGAAGTCAGATTATTTCTGAAGAAGAGAAGATGGGAAATATAGACAAGTATTTTGTGAAGTTACTGTGAAGGAAAGGAGTGGGAATTATAGCCAGAGGGAGATTTAAGCCACTTAAATTAAACCAAAGTTTCTGGAATAAAACAGAGCAATATTTTCTTGACATTACAGTAGGTAAAAAAGAGGTCTTAAACAGAACACAAAACCACTAAACATGAAGGAAAAATGTGGTAAATTGGACCCCATGAAAGTGGAACACTTCTGTTTACCAAAGGACACTATTTAGGGTATTTAAAGACAAGTTACAGCATAGATCTTTTATATAGGTATAATATATACTAGGTATGCATATATTATGTATTAATGTATTTATATATTATATAAGAATATATAAGAATTTATACATAAAATATATTTATATTATGTAAGTATATATATGCATATATATATATGAAAGGGACAGAGAGAGATCAGGAGAAACATATCCACAATACATAAAGAGAAACAGGAAATAGGCACCCCAAATAGAAACATGGACAAAGCACTTGAACAGATCCTTCCTATCTGAATGGCCAGTTAACCTGGGAAAAGTTGGTCAATGTCATTACTCATCAGGTAAATGTAAATTAAAACCATAATTAGATATCTTTACACCTGTGCCGGAATAACCACCACTACCAACAAAATTGAAAATACCAAGTTTTGGAGAGGATATGGAACAACTGGATCTCTCCTATATTGCTGCTGAGAGAGTAACTAGATCCATTTACTTTGGGAAACTGACAGTATCTGCTAAAGCTGAATATATGCACACTCTATGATACAGAAATGCTACTCCCAGGTATACACCCCCCAAATGGGTACCTATGTTCAGCTAAGAATGTTCATGGTAGCCCTGTTTTACAATTCCTATTTAATAGAAGGTCCACACTGGAAACAAATTAAATCTATCACCCGTGGATGAATTTGTAGATTATTCCTACAGTAGGATACTATACAGCAATGAGAATGAATGGGCAAAGCTACATGCATGACATAACATGGATAGGTTTCACAAACATAATATTGGTCCAAGAAGCCAGACACAAGAGAATATATGGATTAATTCAATTTAGAGAAAACTGTCAAATAGGCAGAATTAACCAATGGTGTCAGAGGTCAGGATCGTGGCTATCTTTGAGAGAGGGAATTCCCTGGTGGGGGAACAATAGAGGTTTCTAGGGTGCTGGTAACATTCTACTTGTTGATATGGATGGAGTTTACAGAGGTGCATTTACTCTGAAAATTCTTCTCTTACGATGTTTGCTCTTTTCCCTGTGTGTATCCTATTTCAATAAACAAGTTTATTAAGCAAATGAATGCTTAGAGTTGTTTGCCACCATTTGTATGTTGATTGGAAAGGGCCAGTAAAAGGGAGAGAGAGGAGGAATTTGATGGGATGCTGCCCTGAGGAGGTGAGTAGGATGAGGTGAGGGCACAGGTGAGGGGGACAGCCTACCTCCTCTAGGATAGAAGGGAAGGTAATATGTACGTTTGCAGGGGTTAGAGAATGTTTTCAATCACACAGAAAGTCTCTCTTTTTCTTTCCTTAACGTCTTTTATCCTAAACTTTGTCTGTCTCTATCTCTCCCACGTTCACCCTTTTGGGTAGTTCACATTTCTCTGAAGAATTACAAAGAATTGCCTTAATGTGAAATTCTTAGAAGTGTTGAGGCTGTTTCTAGAAAGGTTTCCCAAGGGTTTTGTTCTTCGTTAGACCATTCTTATATTGATTAGTAACTAAGACAGATTGTGTTTTCTTTTTCTCTTCCTTCTGTGCATGTGAGAATAAAGATTTGATTGGGAGCTCTGGTGTAGGCACTTATAACAGGATTAAGTACAGAATAAAAATACCTTCTGCATGAAATTAAAAGATAATAAGGCCCTAATGTTTACTGAAAGCAATTTATTACGTTCTACCAGCTTGATTATCTCCTTTGGAGAGTGTGAACACTTCTGCCTGCTTCTTTCCCGTCACTGCCCAGACTTGCCTGGAGTGACTTACCACCTCACGATCGCAACTGAATTATCCTCATAATCGCTTCAGTTTTCCACTTAGCTGAAGTGATGGGGGCTTTCTTTCAGAATTGGGCCAAATCAGGCAGATTTCTTTGGAATGACTATACAACATGGTGTACAGAATATTTAAGGGCAAGATTTGCAGAGGAAATGAAGGTAACTTCTTGGGAATTAGAGCTCTGTAATCTTTTGAGGTTTCTGAAATGTTTTGACTGGCACAGTATCCCTGCATTATTAGACCATTTTCTTCAAGAACTTTATAGGTAATCTTTCTTTCTCACCAGTTCTCTCTTAACTAGTGGAGAGTGAGGTTGTGCAGGTTGTTTCACAGAACCTTTGTGATTAAGTCACTGAAGATCAAATAGAGGGAAGAAAATAGTATCCTAATGTATCCCAACTGTTGTGGCTCCTAGCTTTGTTCAGTAATGACACAAATCGTCTCTATATTATTTCTTTCTCTCATCAAGGGAATCTAATTTTTTTCCTTTCTGGTAAAAGACAAGATATACCTAGCTCTACGTACCCAGAACAAATTCTACAACATTTGAGGTTCAGTTTAAGTTCTATATCTACATGAATGCTTCCAACATTACCACAAACCTTAACTATCTTTATTTCTGTGAACATATAAAATGTACACATACTCTATCATACAATTTATTGTTAACAATATAACTGGTTTATCACATGTGCTTGTCTGGTATTTCCAACTATATTAAAGCTCTCTGAAGTTAAAAATCATGCATTGTGCTTCTGATTTGTAAACTCAGTGAATGGTTTCTGTTTTTTCATGGCATCTTAAAAAAAAGTTCAAGAACCCTATTAATATTAAGAAAGAAACCTACATCCTCAAGTCAATTTCATCAAATTTCAAATTAGATATTTTTGCAATAATTTACTTCTTGTTTGGAGTTCTTAAGAAAAATGAGATAATAAACGAGAGTTGAAGTGCAAACCTCAACCTCGGTCAAGATGAAAATGAAAAGAGAAGTAGGGAGTTATGAGTAGCTTGGCTGTTCAGGTATGGAAATAATTTTTTCTTCAATTATTTGGAGCATAGCCACACACATCTGCTTATGTGCCAGAATTTGGGTTTACACTGATGGAACTAATTTTACTAAAAATATCTTGACTCAACAATTTTATAACTTTAAAACCAAATGTTACTTTTATGGAGTTTTAGCCATTTCCTTTTTTTTTTTACTCTTTCTTTTTTCAAAATGCTAGAACTAAGGAAACACAATGGCAACTAACCATCAATGGAAGCTATTTTGTTATAATGACAAGTGACAGTTGTTTGTAATTATACCGTGAATTTCCATGAAAAAAATTAAGCTTGGCACACAGAACATCAATACCAAAGTACAAACACTTTTCAGCTTTTCTAAGCACCAGTTTTAATTTTTTAAAGATTGAGCTTTAATGTGTATAAAACTTTATTTTTATTTTTTATTTTGCTTTTGATTTTCTTAGGTCCTGTGAATGGTCCAGGATGCAGTCAGCAGAGTACACATATTTGATAAATACTAGTGAGATGAATCAATTTCATGACCACAAAATGCAGCTATTATCCCAGTTGGCCATTACAAAGATGTTTTCTAAGGCCACAACAAAGGTCAGACCAGGGCAGAATGGCAACCAAGGGTCTCCAGGTGGAAGAGGGGAATTGATTTGGGGGTGTTATCGAGTCAGAGAGGATGAGATGGCAGAGCTCAGCGACATTAGATAGAAGCCATTGCATTATGACTCACCTGGGAGACTGAGGTGTTGTGTCTTAGTTCCCGAGCCTCCTTCCCGCTCCCCATTCTCTTGTTCATCTTCCGTTGTTTCTCATTCAGTCCTATTTTACACCCCAGTTGGTCAAGAATCTTCTGTTTTCAATCACTTCCTATTTTCTTCACAAATTTTGTTTTGTTTCTAGGTTTCAGTCCCAATCAGTCCCTCCTCTCCTTTTGCTCTGTCTCTGGTATTGAGTATGTTTGTTGTTTGGTTGTCACTTTCTTTCCTAATTCCTGCAGAATTGGATCTCAGTTTCTTGTTCGTCCTCAAGGACCAGAGAGTCATTCTTCATGTAGAATTTTCAAAAACATGATTGATCTTATTTTTACAACAGACTTTCTGCTTCTTGACCAATTTGTGCCTTGGGTACTACTTCCTTCAAAATCCACAATGCCCTAAACCCACAAAATAACTCCATAGATGGAGTGCTGTAGGTCCGACAGTGGTAGCAGTAAGGAACTCATGATGTGTGTGTGGGAATTGGAGAGAGAGGATTGCAGTAAACCCCAGACAGAGATATGATACGGGGTATGTGATTATGAAGTGGAATTGCATCTGGGGAAGTAACAGAATTGGAGGACTGCAGGGGCTGAGAGGACTTTGGAGGCCCAATTCTTTGGCTGTGAGAGAAGAAAGATGAAAAAGTAGGAAAGGGAGAAATATGACATTGTGTATCGTGAGGCAGATTTATTTCCTTCCAATATGCCTATAGAACTGATAAGAGATTGTGGTGGCAGAATGAAGCGGTCTGTCAGTCAGGAAGCCAGATTAGCAGTGCACAAAGACAGCATAACTTTAGGAAGGGGCTGCTGTAGATTTCGGTGCAACCCCCCAGACAGTTATTAGGAGGTTGAGGACAGTTCAATGTCCGTGGTGCCTACTGCACCATATTTATTTCTAATAAGTAAAATAGAACATTTCATTTTTGTTTAATTTGACAAACATGTACTGAGGACTTATGATGGGCTAGGTAGGCCTGTGCCATACACTGACGATAGTAGAGAGAAACAAAAGAAGAAAGGAAGAAATGATAAATAATAAAGGGAGTAAGGAAGGTAGAAAAGATGGAAAGAAGGAGGAAGAAAGAAAGAGAATTGGTTCCTGTCCTCAGGGGATGTATCTTCTCATAAATTTTGTTGTCACTCTCTTAGGTTGCATTGATAAAGTATTAATAAATTAGAATGAAGTCACAGCATAATAAATATGAATGTTATAGGTTGCTTTAAGTGGATGGTCCACCAGCTTTCACTTTCTCCAGATTGTGTATGCCAGCCCTAAAATAGCTGAGTGACTGCTTCAGCTCAGCTGCTTCATCTTACGTATGGAGAACCAGGCATGGTGCCATTATTTATAAACGTGCCCTCATGGTGACAACTCTGGTTTTTGTTTCGCTTGTTTCAACATTAACAGATATTTGATACATGGTTTTTCTGTACTACAGATTTTGGTCAGATGGTCAAGTGGATATGAAAAAAAAAAATCAGGTCAGTGGCATCTATCATTTTCATGGTTTGAAGTAAGCCTGGGACAGAGACAGAGTCCATTAAGTTAAAGATTAAAAAAACCTGCCTTGGGGCTTCCCTGGTGGCGCAGTGGTTGAGAGTCCGCCTGCCGATGCAGGGGACACGGGTTCGAGCCCTGGTCTGGGAGGATCCCACATGCAGCAGAGCAACTAGGCCCGTGAGCCACAACTGCTGAGCCTGTGCGTCTGGAGCCTGTGCTCCACAACAAGAGAGGCCGCGATAGTGAGAGGCCCGCGCACCGCGATGAAGAGTGGCCCCCGCTTGTCACAACTAGAGAAAGCCCTCGCACAGAAACGAAGACGCAACACAGCAAAAGTAAATAAATAAATTAATAAACGCCTACCCCCAACATCTTAAAAAAAAAAAAAAAAAAAAAAAAAAAAAAAAAACCTGCCTTAAGATGGTAAAGTTAGGAGGTGCCAAGTAAGAGCATCTGTTTTGCAGAAATTGAGAACTAAAGCCCGCAGCGAGAACAAAAGAGTTTCCCTACTCCACATTTTAAGTTTAGGGGGCCCATCAGCTGTTGGGCTGTCCACTTCCCTACAGGGATGGCTAAGGAGTGCCTTTTCATCAGAGGTAGGCCCTCTCAACCTGGCTTCGCCTCTTTGAAGTCATGTAAGACAGAGGCTGGAAGTGAGCTGGGTTATGCTTTTTGCAGAGAGTGATTTTTCATGTAGAGAAGGTATCGCCTTCATTCTCCTTTCTGTGGGAGATGAGAAGGGGTATCCAACTGGTTGCTGTCTCTCAAGGCAAGGGAAAGGAATCACAGAGTTGGGGCAAGTCTGCTAGAGGGGAAAATGACCTCCAGTGTCCTGCAGGATCTCTGCCAAGCAGCTAAGCTTGCTCATCTGTCCTGATAAAGCTGAATCAGAGAGTTGGCATGCTGGTGTGGTTCCTCACGTTCTAAGCCCCCAGAGTTAGGGGGAATGGACTGATCTATGCCATTAGGCTCCAGAGTTGAGGGCTGTGGTGGGTATGTGGGATTGGGGTTGCCAGTTTTCTGGGGACTGCTACAGTAAGGAGTGGATGCTTATGTGCCAGAAGAATGCTGCTTGATGCAAGCACTTGGGGGTGCTCAAAACAAGAAGAGAGGAGTAATCTTGCCATTGGCAGCACATAGCAAAATATTTGTTTTCCTTCTCCCTTCTTTCTCCAGTAGTATCAACGATAACCCAAATGAAGGGGTCGGGAACCAAAGACTAGGAATAGTGTTGGTGCAAGAACATTCTCACCTATTGTGTGTTTAAAGAATTTTCTCCAATTGTGAGATTAAGTATTTTAATGAGCAGAATAGAGTCTTAAAAATGAAAGTGGAACTGCAACTAGTGCATGTTAAAGTTTTTGAAGAAGAGATTAATATGTCGTAATGAAATTCATTGCCCAGAGAAAAGGGGAGCTCAAGACAGTATGTTGGTTACAATTATTGGCAAAAATAAAGTTGTTTTATATTTATACCACATGACTTGATATTGCTCACTTTCAATAGTTAGAGTTGTGCTCAGTGAGCCCTGCAGGAGGTGGATAGCCCCAACAGCTGGTGGTACTTGGACTCTTTCATCCTTAGCTGTGAGCTTTAATGATTATCTCTGGGAAAAGAGGATATATTTCACTAAGAATTACACACTATCCTATTACACTAAAAATACCCTAGATAAAAACATGAAGGACAGACATCCTACTTAACAGTGACACTTTGAGAGTTTTCTCTTCATTGCTAGGTGTAAGAAAAGAGGCCATTGATCAAAAGTTCTCTTCAGCAGTTTATTGAAAGCCTTAGGCAGCAAGAAGAAAAGATACAAAAGATAAAAGGATTGGAAAGGAAAGGAAGATACAAAGTTGTCATTATTCACAGATGATGTGATTGTGTGTATTAAAAAAATCTTCCTAAAATCTATATATTAATTATTACAATAACAGTTTACCAAGTTTCCTGAATACCAATTAGTGGACAAAAACACATGGAATTTTCTGCATATTAGGACTACATATTTAGAGAATGATGCCATTTAAATAGCTTTAAAAATATCAAATGGGAATTCGAGGTTCCCATAGGATTATGGTAACTACCTAAATCTGAACTTCCTCCTGTATCTTCTGAAAATATTAAGATTAACAAAAAGAAGAAAAAAGCACACCCCTAATTCATACCTATAGCATAACTAAGAGACAGAGAATACTACAAACTTACTTGAACTTGTAAGTGGGAAAATCAATATCCAAAACCATCAGAGTCAACTCTTTATCCCAATCCAGGACAGAGTCAAGTAGAGACTGTACAGGAACAGGAGAGGGGAGAGGGTATTAGCAGGAGTGAAGCACAGATGAAATCACCCTCTGAACAAAGGATCCCACTCTCAGTGTAAATACTGAGAATCAATGTGAACCCTGGTGTAGGAGAGTGCCAGCTACTGGGGAATGAAATGGAAGAGGCTTGAAAGTTTATGAGACCAGAAGCGACCAACTTGAGAAGGCACCAGTTCTGGGGTACCAGGATGCAGTTTGGAACGAAGGAGGTTTTCTTTGAAGGCTGATTGGTAAAGGGAATTAAGGGAACAAGCAAGATATAAAAATTAAGTGCCTTACATGAAAGAGTATGATTAAGTCCCAAGAAATATCAGACATCCCCAAAGGTACATCTATTAAAGAAGCTCAGCTTTTCTGTACCAACTAAGAACCATTAATCCACCTAAAACCTTCACCTCAGTCTCTTCCCATGGAGAAACACCTGTTATTTATGATTCAGGAAAATTCAAAACATTTAAAATTGAACAGAAAATGTCAGGTAACACCCACACAAAGCTACTTTAAAAGGGAAATTAGAAGTGAAAAATCAAAGTTTTTCACACGGTAAAAACATTTCTCATCTCCCACACCACTAGAAAACAACTATGAAGCAGGGGGCAACTGAAATACATTTCAGCATTCATTAAATATCATTAAACAAGTATTTTCACACATGAAAGAACACTTTGAATCAGAAATCCAAAAACCTAGAATGGAGAAGAACAACAGCATAAAAAGAACAGAAAAGAAAAAAGTGGAAGATGTGAGACACATGTTGATCAAATAAACTCAGGAGAAACAGGTGAGAAAATTTTTTTTTATAATTTCAGAGACGAAGATGAAATTACAGCTTACTCAAGGGAGAATAGGTAGATGGACTGAAAAACGTGAAGGGGAGGCATGGAAATAGCCAAGAGTAGGAAAACCAAATTTAAAAAATAAATGGATGAGAAAGGATTAGATATAGAAGATAGGCAAAGAGAGTCCAACATACAAGTGATCGTGCTCTCCAAGGAAGTACAAAGAAAGTGATAGAAGTAATATTTAAAACTAATCCAATAAAAACAATTGTGGAAATTTAAAAATATACTTACATATACATGTTGGAAGGGCCTACTGTGTACCTGGAAAACTGACCGTAAATGTTACCTCTGAGACATATCCTAGTAAAACTTTTAGACTTAAGGAAAATCTTGAGATAGGCAAAAAGACCAAGTCATTTACAAAACAGGAAATCAGGCTAGTTTTGGAATTTTGACAGGAACACAGCATAAAGCAACAGTGAAACAGCATTGTCACAAAACTCAAGGAAAGAAAACATAAACTAAGGGTTTGATGTCCATTGAAGTTATTCTTCAAGTATGAAGGCTGTAGAAAAACAATTCTAAGCATGAAGAATTCAAGAAATACCGAACTTAGAAACCTTCTTGTGGAACCTCCTAGAGGATAAGCTTCATTAAATCAAGAGATGATTGGGGATAGCTCAAAGGCATGGTGTTGAGTATTTAATATGTTTAATTGTAGATCTAAGACCAAAGCAGGCAGGGGGGCAGTATGTGAATGTTATATGTTCTCATAAAATAGAAATAACACAACTAAAAAAAAAGGGTGACAATAAGTGAGACAGGAAGGGGAAAGTAGAATAAGCTCATTAATTACCATATAGGTAATAGGAAGAATTAAAGCTATAGTCGAAGGTTAAGTAAGGGAAATCAGGCTTAGGAACATGACAAAAGGTATTAGTATAAATATCACCATTAAAACAACAATATCACATTTTCTAAATACAAAAAATAAATGCTTAAGACAAAGGGAATAGAATACCTAAAAATATATTAGCAGAAGTACATTAAATACAATACAAAATAATACGGGGTAGAGACTAAATATTTTAGTTATATCATTAATTCTAACTGGGATAAACCTCACCAGTTAAAAGGAAAGTATTTTCAGATTGGTTTACAAAGAATATCTAAATTTGTCTAAGACAAATACACCATTTGCAACATGGAGTATTCGACAGCTTTACAAAAGAATATGGAAGATTCCTATCTGGAGTGAATTTCAGGGTGTCTTAGGTTTAAAAAAGTGGAAAACATTTCAAAGAATGTATGTAGTATGCTATTTTACAATTTTCTGTTTTCCTTTTACCCACCCCAACCCCAACCTAGTCTTTTAAATTGTTTACTAACAAATCACTAATTGCTTGAAGATGGTAATCAAAAATTTAAATAAGGGCCACTAAAACTTGAATATCAATTAAAAAGTGTCATCTTAAAAAAGGCTATAAATCGATGAGAATGTAGTATTTAATTCACAGAAATATACTGACATAGGTGTTTTGAGGAATACATGCATTCCATGGGAGATACCTGTATCTGATTTGGGCAGACATTATTTCTTAGATAAATTTGTTAGTAGAGCAAAGCGTTATTACATCTACTGATCATGCTGATAAAAAAAAAAAAAAAGATGACCAGTTAAAAAACACTCTTCTTCTTGAAGAGCAGATGAACAAACCTGTGGAAAATATGATAGCCTGGATCATTCCACATCTATTCCAACTCTTTGTAGTATTCCCTTCCATAGTACACATGTTGGAGAGCTAAAACCATCATTTCTCAGATGTCACTGTGGCCCAGATTTTGGATGTAATTTAGGTTCTACCAATGAGATGCACACATGGAATTGTGAAATCAGAACTGAATTAAATGCAGGGAGAGGCAATGGTAGGCAGGGATCCATTTTGCTGGCATTGCTCTAGCATAAGGGGCATGGCATTGAAGTCAGCAGTTCCGGCAGCAGCATCTGGACATCCAGGTCGTGACCTCGGCGGTGTGATGCTGGAAACAGCAGTTGGTGCAATGACGCAAAACCTCTGCACTTCTCTGGCAATCACAGATAGCTGTTTCCCTGTTGGGCCAGTTCTGGGGGTGTTCTGGGTGTCAACTCTGGAGCATAAGCACACTGAGTTCTCTGTACTGAAGCTCTTTACTCTTAGAATAGCTAGAGATATTTCCCTTTTCCTAAAACCGAATCCTAACTGATAAAATATCCTAGAAGGGGAAAATAATATCCTAAGGAAAATACCTTGAAAATTTGATGTGTGTTTTCTTGAAGTTCCTAAGCCATAGAATTCATTATTGAACACCCTGAACTATTAAACTACCAATAAATAGCAGCCTTCAATATGCGGAGTAACCTGGCCATTCATCCTCCAGTCTCCTTTGACATGGTCATTAGAGAATCAATCCCAAATCCATCATTCCCTTCCTACCTTGCTCCTACCTCTTATCTTTTGTTTACTACTTTTATGATTGCAGCAGCTACTGCCATATAATCAAAGCAAGCCACTTCTGTTAATTCTGTAACCTGCATCAGAGAGGGATGATTTAGGCTTTTTTAGGAAAATGCTAGGACCAGACTCGGGCCTGTCATCTTGGCCCAGGCTAAAGATAAATAGGGCCATCTCTACACATAAAGTTCCTTGTCATGGGGCTTTGGGGCCTGGCAGAGGAGCTTTCAAATGGACACCGTTCCTAGCTCTTTGCTGTTCCTGGGGAAGGTGAGTTCTTAGAAAATCCTTGGAGAAAAAGAGGATTGTATTCTATTACAAGAGTCAATAGTTTATCTAGGCTAAGACCTAATAGAGACCTGGAGTTTGATCATAGAAGAATGCTTGCCTAGGCCTGTCACATGCTTGTCACAGCAAGACTGGAAGGTTATTTAGGGATGGAAGGGTAAGAATCTTTCAAAGAAGCATGGCTGTTGGCATAGTAAGGCATGCTTATTTTTGTCTCATGCCTTTGCACTTGCTCCAAGGAAAAGTCTTCCCAACAGCTTTATGTGGCTGGTTTCTCTCCAATCAGAGGCAGTATTGGATATAAGAACATGAAGTCTGCCATGAACATGCCTCTAAATCTCAATTTTATCTATTAACATATCTGTGACTTGGGGCACAAATTCGTAACTTTGCTGTGTCTCAGTTCCCACAACTGTAAATAGGGATAATAACAGCGCTTCCCTTAGAGGGTTGTCGTGGGGTTTACATGGGTAATTACACATAAAGCAGTCAGAATGGTGCATCATATTCACCACGTAGATGTTAAGGTATTATTATCGTTCAGATGTTGGTTCTCTCCTCAGAAAACCTTGATGACAGTTATATCTAAGAAGTGATCCCCTGCTGTCACTGTCTATCATAGTACCTTAAGTTACTGTCTGCCCAGTGCTATTTAAAAATTTTATTAAAATTTTATTAACATTTAAAAATTTTATTCTCCCATACATATATACAAATAAATGTTCAAACCAAAGGTATGACTTAATCATATGTTGTGAAATTAATATAATATAGCATGCACAAAAATGAAAGCGAATAGAAAATATAGTAAACACTGGTTTGTGAAACGTTTGTTTCAGTCATTTAAATATGTGTGTGTCTGGGTCACAAAGATCCATGAATTTCTTATCGTAGGTCACGGTCAGTAAGTTTGAAAACCACCACACTAGAATGAAGGTCTGTGAGAGCAGGAATCTTCTGTGTTTTGTTCATCAAAGTGTCCCTAGCACCTAAAAGGGTACCTGACACAGAGAAGGTGCTTAATAAAGATTCGCTGAATGAGTGAAAAAAGGGAGATGACTTGCAATTTATGAATTCTTTTGTTTAATCAGCATTTGTTGAGGAATTACTATGAGTCAGGCACCATGATGGTGCTAGATACCGAGATTTAAAAAAAAAAAAAAGTTTAATGTTTTCTCTCCCTTACTAACAGTGCATTTTTGGATGGAAGGTTAGTATCCTAACCGTGTAAGGAACATATACCCCATAGGACCCAGTATAATATATAGCACATTTGGGCTTAATAGTTTATTCATGCATGCATGAAGTAAATGGTTAACTCCGGGTGGCAGGATTAACTTAATTTTTCAATAATCACTCAACAATCTGCCTTGCTAAGGTTTGTGGGCCTTAGAATTAAGGTTCCATTTTTTGTGACAGTTGATAATGCATTGACTTACTTATTTTTTCTTTTATTTACATGCGTGTTCTTTCAGGATCAAAATTGCAGTGAACAAACAGAGACTGATATGAAGACATTTCAGTCATATAAGCATTAAGCCTTTTGGGAGGCTTGCAAGGAAATACAGTCCTTCTAAGTATAACATGGGGTTTCTTAACTTTGGCACTATTGACAGTTTGGGCTGGATAATTCTTTGTTGAAGAACTGCCCTCTGCATTATAGGATATTTAGCTGCATCTGTGGCTTCCACCCCCCAGATGCCCATAGTACACCCCTCCTGCCTCCTGGAGCTAACATTATAAATTGCTCCCAGTTGAGAACCACTGATCTATCCCTCCAGTCATCTTAAAGTAATTCCCCCCTAGAGGTGAAAAATAATAGTAATCCTGGGTCCCAACTGCAACCATGAATTGGCTACTGATACAAGAGTTCAGCAAAATTCAATGAAAGCATTCTGTGAGAATCGTTTGGTTACATGGAATTTATAATACACAGAATTGCATATTTTATTATTATTTGTGAAACATGTCAGAAAAATTTAAAATAAACGTGAGTGTAAGTGAAAAGAAAATAGTAATCCTGCCTCTGGTTTTTTCTTTCATAGATCATGCAAATATATATGGAATTTATATTTGGAAGGAGTATAGGAAAAATCAAGTGGAGTTGTCATTATCACTGTATTTCAAGCCTCATCAGTGATATACTCATTAGTTCATTCATCTAATATTTGGGGTTTTCCCTACACTGGGAGAAAAATAGAATATATGAGGAGAGCTTATTTGATTTGACTGTTTCTGTGTATAGAAGATTTCAGTTGGTTGTGGATATTTAATTAGCATTGAAAGAGTTTGAGCTGGCTCTATACCTCTACAGACAGTGTTTCATAGGTCCAGGTAATGGCAAATCATAATATAATAATAACTCACAT
Source organism: Tursiops truncatus (assembly GCF_011762595.2). Lineage (NCBI taxonomy): Eukaryota > Metazoa > Chordata > Mammalia > Artiodactyla > Delphinidae > Tursiops > Tursiops truncatus. The sequence goes on from NC_047047.1 coordinate 55,523,677, forward strand.
TTTCAGTCAAAGTACTTTCACACATATTACCTCATTTGATTTGAAACATTACTGCATGTCCAAGGTCCCTTGTCTAGGAAATAGAATTTTTTGGTTTTGTTGATTTTAATTTTTTGTATGATTATTAAATTTTTTAACAGTTTTTTTTAACATCTTTATTGTAGTATAATTGCTTTACAATGGTGTGTTAGTTTCTGCTTTATAACAAAGTGAATCAGCTATACATATACATATATCCCCATATCTCCTCCCTCTTGTGTCTCCCTCCCACCCTCCCTATCCCACCCCTCTAGGTGGTCACAAAGCACCAAGCTGATCGCCCTGTACTATGCAGCTGCTTCCCACTAGCTAGCTATTTTACATTTGGTAGTGTATATATGTCCATGCCACTCTCTCACTTCGTCCCAGCTTACCCTTCCTACTCCTCGTGTCGTCAGGTCCATTCTCTATGTCTGCGTCTTTATTCCTGTCCTGCCCCTAGGTTCTTCAGAACCATTTTTTTTAGATTCCATATATATGTGTTAGCATATGGTATTCGTTTTTCTTTCTGACTTACTTCACTCTGTATGACAGACTCTAGGTCCATCCACCTCACTACAAATAACTCAATTTCATTTCTTTTTATGGCTGAGTAATATTCCATTGTATATATGTGCCACATCTTCTTTATCCATTCATCTGTCAGTGGACACTTAGGTTGCTTCCATCTCCTGGCTATTGTCAGTAGAGCTGCAATGAACATTGTGGTACATGACTCTTTTTGAATTATGGTTTTCTCAGGGTATATGCCCAGTAGTGGCATTGCTGGGTCGTATGGTAGTTCTATTTGTAGTTTTTTAGGGAACCTCCATACTGTTCTCCATAGTGGCTGTATCAATTTACATTCCCACCAACAGTGCAAGAGGGTTCCCTTTTCTCCACACCCTCTCCAGCATTTATTGTTTGTAGATTTTTTGATGATGGCCATTCTGACTGTTGTGAGGTGATACCTCATTGTAGTTTTGACTTGAGGACATGGGGTGTGGGGAGGGTAAGCTGGGACGAAGTGAGAGAGTGGCATTGACATAAACACTACCAAATGTAAAATAGATAGCTAGTGGGAAGCAGCTGCATCGCACAGGGAGATCAGCTCAGTGCTTTGTGACCACCTAGAGGGGTGGGATAGGGAGGGTGGGAGGGAGACGCAAGAGGGAGGAGATACGGGGATATATGTATATGTATAGCTGATTCACTTTGTTATAAAGCAGAAACTAACACACCATTGTAAAGCAATTATATTCCAATAAAGATGTTAAAAATAAATAACTTGGAGGGAAAAAAATAAAAGGGGTCATCCCCCATTACAAAATAAATGAGTCACAGGAATGAAATGTACAGTGTAGGGAATTTAGTCAGTAAGAATGTAGTATCTTTTATGGTAACAGATGGTAAGTAGACTTACCACGGTGATCATTTGAAATGTATAGAAATGTAGAATCACTATGTTGAGAACCAGGAACTAACATGGTGTTGTGGGTCAATTACACTTCAAAATCAAACAAGTGAACTCATAGGCAAAGAGATCAGATTTGCGGTTACCAGAGGTGGCAGTGGTTAGAATTATAGGACGGTGGTGAGAAGGTACGAACATCCAGTCATAAGATAAATAAGTACCAGGGATGTAATGTACAACATGATAAATATAATGAACACTGCTCTGTGTTATATATGAACATTGTAGAGAGAGCAAATCCTAAGAGTTCTCATCACAGGAAAATAATGTTTTTTCCTTTTATTTTGTATCTATCTGAAATGATGGATGTTCACTAAACTTACTGTGGTAATCATTTCATAATGTATATAAGCCAAATCATTATGCTGTATACCTTAGACTTATACAGTGCTGTATATCAATTATATCTCAATAAAACAGGAAGGGGAAAAAAGGGGTCATCACCCGTGAGATCTTTAGGCAGAGTTTGGAGGTGAACTCTTAGATATACAAGCTTGCGGTAGAGTCCTGCGTGAAGAGAGACATTGCCTGCATCAAAGAAACTGCCCCGATATTTCTAAT